>NC_085141.1:97268902-97868902 GCF_024139115.2 Armigeres subalbatus
ATCGATTGCTTCGTTCGGTTGTGTTAGCGATTCTCCGGAAGTTCCTCAGGAATTCTCGGAAGTTCCTCCGATTCTCGGAAGTTCCTCCAGGAATTCCTCCGGAAGTTCACTCCAGGAATTTCTCCGTGGAAGTTCCTCCAGGAATTCCTCCGGAGAGTTCCTCAGGAATTCCTCCGGAAGTTCCTCCAGATTTGCCAAGTTCCTCAGGAGGTTCCTCCGGGAAGTTCCTCCGGAAGTTCCTCCAGATGAATTCCTCCGGAAGTTCCTCAGGAATTCCTCCGGAAGTTCATCCAAATTCCTCCGGAAGTTCCTCCAGGAATTCCTCGGAAGTTCCTCAAGTTCCTCCCAGGATGTTCCTCCAGGGGATTACTCACGGAGTTCACTCGAGTTAATTCCTCCGGAGTTCCTCAGGAATTCTCGGAAGTTTCCTCACGAATTCCTCGGAAGTTCCTCCACGAATTCACCAAGTTCCTCAGGAATTCCTCGGAAGTTCCTCCAGGAATTCCTCGGAAGTTCCTCCAAGGAATTCCCGCCCAGGAATTCCTGCGGAAGTTCCTCAAGATGTTCTCGGAAGTTATCAGAAATTCTCGGTCCAAGGTTCCTCGAAATTCCTCGGAAAAGTCGGACTCAAGTTTCAAATTCTCGTTCCAGAAGTTCCTCGAAGGAATTCTCGGAATCCTACAAGTCCAATTCCTTGATGAAGTCCTCCTCCTGGAATTTCCTTGAAGCTCCTCTTCGGAACTCCTTTGGAAGGTCCTCCAAGAAATCCTCAGAAGGTCCTGCAGAATTCATCCGAGATGTTTTCAAAAATTATCCAGGAATTCTCCAGGAATCCTCCGGAATTCCTTTGGGTTTTCTCCGAAAGATGCTCAGGAATTTCTCCGGAAGTTCCTTGCGGCATTTCGGAAGTTCCTCAGAATTCTTCAGGAGTCGATCTACGAATTCTTCAGAAAGTTCGGCACGAATTTTTCCGGAGTTTGTCCATGAACTCCTTCCGAATTTTGTTCAAAATCCTCTGGAAGTTCGTTCAGGAATTCCTTTGGAAGTTCGTTCAAAAATTCCTCTGGATGTTCGTCAAAGGGTTCCTTCGAAAGTTCGTCAAAATTCTTCCGGAAGTACCTCGAGAATTCTCGGAGTTCTCCCGTGGATTCGTCCAGGAATTCCTCAGGAGGTTCATCCATGAATCCATTGTTTCCTATTGACAATTGGCCGGATCGGACTATGGGCTCCAAGTTATGGTCAAAATACTTTTCTTTAGGCAACAACAGTGGAAAAGATCTAGGCCAACTTTTCAGGCATAGCCCTATGATTTGCTCGCAACAATTGCATTCGACGCAGAATCATGTCCATTGCTTCCTATTGACAATTGGCGGATCGGACTTGAGCTCAAGTTATGGTAAAATACTTTTCCTTGAGCAAGCAACGAGTGGAAAATCTAGCCAACTTTTCAGGCATTAGCTATGATTTCTCGCAACAAGTTGCATTTGACGCAGAATCTGTCCCATTGTTTCCTATTGACAATTGGCCGGATCGGACTATGGCTCAAGTTATGGATCAAAATATTTCTTTAGGCAACAACGAGTGGAAAAGTCTAGCCCACTTTCAGGCACTAGCCCTAACCGATTTCGTAACAGATTGCATTCGACGCATAATCCTGTCCCATTGTTTCCTATTGACAATTGGCGGATCGGACTATGGGCTCAAAGTTATGGTCAAAATACTTTTCTCATAAAAGCGCGTAAAATTTATAAGCTTACTTTTTGCACCCTCAACCAATTTCCTCGCAACAGGTTGCATTCGACGCAAAACATGTCCCATTGTTTCCTATTCAAAATTGGCAGATCGGACTATGGGAAACTCGAAGATATGTCAAAAATATGTTTTCTTCATTCCAAAGTGCGTAGAAATTACTCACTCGAAAAAAAACGAGAAGGCACCATCACCGCTAGTTGGATTAATCTGGTTTTTATAATAGAATTAAAGCTCAAATAGAATTAAAAGCTAAGAACCAACTGAACACGTTAGGTAATTGTCAGGGAAATAAATAGTACTACGTGTCGTCCTAACTAATCAGTGGAAAAACTGGTTGCATTCTCAACGTGTTCTAAGCCATGACCTACTGACGCTCAATTCAGAATTACGCCGCGTTGGTGCGTAGCCAGAGTAGACGCGACTAGCGACGCGATGCGACGCGACGCGATTTTGACATAAGTCGCGCGATGAAATCATCAGGCCAGGTAGGTTATAATGCCCCTCTTTTTCCATGGAAATCTTACTCATTTTCGTTAGAAGTGGAGCTAATCAAGATTTGAGTAGTTACACTTTTACAAAATAGTAAGATTTCCGTGATAAAAAAGACAATACAATTTCCTCAGTCTCTGTGTTAAACAAGCGATGCAGAATACGCCAGATTAAACGCGACACTGAGCGATGTAGCGATTTTCTAAGACAACGACCAACCAGTGCTTCTTCAGTTTTGTCTGCGAAAAACCGTGATTGAATATTTTCAAATTCAAAACATATTTTTTTTTTCGTAATGACCGAAGATAATATTTCCAGGGCATGTTTCTCTGAACGTGGAGGCTTTATTGGAGCTGTTTTTCGACTGAGAATTCACTGTAGGGAGCAACAATCAGCAGCAATTACCGAGCAATGTGCTTGTGAATAAATGTTGGAAGGAAGTTTCGCTGCATTTGAAATAACGGTATGTACATTTGAAACTATTTTTTCTTGTCGAAAACAATATAAATAATCTAATGATTAAAGTCTCATTTTAATTATAATATAAATTATAATAAATATCATGATTAAAAATTACTAATGTTTGTTATAATAATAATCTTTTGAGGGTGTTGCCAAAAAGTGGAAGAATTTAAGGGACACTTTTGGCCAGGAACTAGAAAGGTTCCAGAGTGTAGATCCGAGGATGCTGGTGATGAAAGCGTCTATTCTACCTGGCTCTTTTTAGCAGTCTTCTTTTCTCTTACGGATCAAATGAAGCAAGAAAAGCCAGCAGGAATCTCAAAAGTACCATCGTCTGGCAGCCAGTCTACCGGGAGTGGTACTGAAAGAGGGAAGGGTGATTCGAAATGTCCGCGAATGACACGGAGACAATCGAGTTGCTGAATCATCCTCGCAATCATCAAACGCCTCCATTAAAAATTAAAAGTGTTGGAAAGAACATCCATACGGCTGCTGGATATTGAACGCAAAACTAGAACTACTGGAGAAGAAAATGACATCACGAACAAAGATGAAGACAGGGTTCTTGACAGCCTTCCCTCATGTCGAAAACTCAATCCACCAGCAAAATTCAAGCTGCGTATGGAGCTACGGCAGATTATGGTTATTATTATTATTATTATTATTATTTAACCAGCATTGGGTCAAACATGTATATTAGGGTGGTTCAAAAAATCGGTTTTGCTCCACTGCGCTTATCTGATTCTTTATCGTGTTCTGAGTGTTCTTTGAAAATTTGGCTCATTTGGATTATAACTGATTAAGCACAGCCAGTTTCGTGTTTGCATGCAAATTTTATTGGAAAATTTATTTTCATTATACTGATAAGAAGCTTTCTCATTAAGCGCAGGTCAAAAGAAACCTACATAGTGGGCCCTCCTTAGCCGTGCGGTAAGACGCGCGCTACCAAAAAAGACCATGCTGAGGGTGGCTGGGATCGATTGCCGGTGCCAGCCTATGCAATTTTCGATTTGGAAATTGTCTCGACTTCCCTGGGCATAAAGTATCATCGTGTTAGCCTCATGATATACGATAAAATGGTAACCTGGATAAGAAACCTCGCAGTTAATAACTGTGAGTGCTTAATGAACAATAAGCTACGAGGCGTCTCTGTCCTAGTAAGGAGATGTAATGCCAATGAAGAAGAAGAAGACAAAGCTGAAAGTTCTCCTGAAATTCCTCCGGAAGTTCCTCAGGAATGCCTCAGAATTTCCTCCAGGAATTCCTGGAGTTCCTCCACGAATTTCTCCAAAAAGTTCCTCCAGGAAATCCTCCGAAAGTTTCTCCGAATGTTCCTCCAGGAATTCCTCCGGAAGTTCCTTCAGGAATTCCTCCGGAAATTCCTTCACGAATTCTCAGTTCCTTCAGGAATTCCTCGGATTTTCCTCCAGGAATTCCTCCGAGTTCCAAGAATTCCTCCGGAAGTTCCTCCAGGAATTCCTCGGAAGTTCCTCCGGAATTCCTCGGAAGTTCCTCAGGAATTCCTCCGGAAGTTCCTCAGGAATTCTCGGAATCTCCGATCCTCGAGTTCCTCCAGGAATTCCTCCGGAAGTTCCTCAGGAATTCCTCCGGAAGTTCCTCGGAATTCCTCCCGAAAGGAAGTTCCTCAGGAATTCCTCCGGAAGTTCCTCAGGAATTCCTCCGGAAGTTCCTCCAGGAATTCCTCCGGAGTTCCTCAGGAATTCCTCCGGAAGTTCCTCAATGGAGTTCCTCAGCGGAAGTTCCTCCAGGAATTCCTCGGAAGTTCTCCAGGAATTCCTCGGATTCCTCCAGGAATTCCTCAGGACTCCTCCAGGAATTCCTCCGGAAGTTCCTCCAGGAATTCCTCGGAGTTCCTCAGGAATTCCTCCGGAAGTTCCTCCAGAATTCCGGAGCCTCAGGAATTCCTCCGGAAGTTCCTCCAGGAATCTGGAAGTTCTTCAGGAATTCCTCCGGAAGTTCCTCCAGAATTCCTCGGAAGTTCCTCCAGGAATTCCTCCAGAGTTCCTCCAGAATTCCTCCGGAAGTTCCTCCAGGAATTCCTCCGGAAGTTCCTCAGAGATTCCTCGGAAGTTCCTCAGGAATTCCTCCGGAAGTTCCTCAGGAAATTCCTCAGGAAGTTCCTCCAGAATTCCTCGGAATTCCTCCAGAATTCCTCGGAAGTTCCTCCAGGAATTCTCCGATTCCTCAGAATTCCTCGGAAGTTCCTCCAGGAATTCCTCCGGAAGTTCCACCTGGAATTCCTCGGAAGTTCCTCCAGGAATTCCTCGGAAGTTCCTCCGGAATTCCTCCGGAAGTTCCTCAGGAATTCCTCCGGAAGTTCCTCCAAGATTCCTCCGGAAGTTCCTCCGGAATTCCTCCGGAAGTTCCTCAGGAATTCCTCCGGAGTTCCTCCAGGAATTCCTCGGAAGTTCCTCCAGGAATTCCTCCGGAAGTTCCTCGGAAGTTCCTCAGGAATTCCTCCGGAAGTTCCTCAGGATTCTCGGAAGTTCCTCAGAATTCCTCCGAGTTCCTCGAAATTCCTCGGAAGTTCCTCCGGAAGTTCCTCGGGAGATTCCTCGGAAATTCCTCCAGGAATTCCTCCGGAAGTTCCTCAGGAATTCCTCGGAAGTTCCTCCGGAATTCCTCGGAAGTTCCTCCAGGAATTCCTCCGGAAGTTCCTCCAGGAATTCCTCCGGAAGTTCCTCCAGGAATTCCTCCGGAAGTTCCTCCAGGAATTCCTCGGAAGTTCCTCAGGAATTCCTCGGAAGTTCCTCGGAATTCCTCCGAGTTCACTCAGGAATTCCTCCGGAAGTTCCATCTCAGGAATTCCTCGGAAGTTCCTCAGGAATTCCTCCGGAAGTTCCCCAAATTCTGGAATTCCTCCAGGAATTCCTCCGAAGTTCCTCAGGAATTCCTCCGGAAGTTCCTCCCAGGAATTCCCAGAGTTCCTCAGGAATTCCTCCGGAAGTTCCTGGGAATTCCTCGGAAGTTCCTCAGGAATTCCTCCGGAAGTTCCTCCAGGAATTCCTCCGGAAAGTTCCTCCAGAATTCCTCGGAAGTTCCTCCAGAATTCCTCGGAGTTCCTCAGGAATTCCTCCGGAAGTTCCTCAGGAATTCCTTCGGAAGTTCCTCAGGAATTCCTCAGGAAGTTCCTCCAGGAATTCCTCGGAGTTCCTCCAGGAATTCCTCCGGAGTTCACTCCAGATTCCTCGGAAGTTCCTCCGGAATTCCTCCGGAAGTTCCTCCAGGAATTCCTCGGAAGTTCCTCAGGAATTCCTCGGAAGTTCCTCCAGGAATTCCTCCGGAAGTTCCTCCGGGGAATTCCTCGGAAGTTCCTCAGGAATTCCTCCGAGTTCCTCAGGAATTCCTCGGAAGTTCTCAGGAATTCCTCGGAACCTCGGAATTCCTCGGAAGTTCCTCCAGGAATTCCTCCGAATTCCTCCAGGAATTCCTCGGAAGTTCCTCAAATTCCTCCGGAAGTTCTCCGTTCTCGAGTATCCAGAATTCCTCGGAAGTTCTCCATTCCTCGGTTCCTCCAGGAAGTTCCTCAGGAATTCCTCATTCTCGGAATATCGAGTTCTTGGAATTCCTCGGAAGTTCTCAGGAATTCCTCGGAAGTTCTCAGGAATTCCTCGATGAATCCGAATTCCTCCAGGAATTCCTCGGAAGTTCCTCAGAATTCCTCCGGAAGTTCCTCAGGAATTCCTCCGGAAGTTCCTCAGAATTCCTCGGTTCCTCAGAATTCCTCCGGAAGTTCCTCAGGAATTCCTCCGGAAGTTCCTCCAGAATTCCTCGGAAGTTCCTCCGATTCTCGGAAGTTCCTCCAGAATTCCTCCGGAAGTTCCTCCAGGAATTCCTCGGGAGTTCTCCAGAATTCCTCGGAAGTTCCTCAGGAATTCCTCGGAATTCACTCCAGGAATTCCTCCGGAAGTTCGACCAGGAATTCCTCCGGAAGTTCCTTCAGGAATTTCTCTGGAAAGTCCTCTGGAAGTTCCTACAGGAGTTCCTCCGGAATTCCTCAAGAGTTCTCGAATTCCTCCGGAAGTTCCTCAGGAATTCCTCCGGAAGTTCCTCCAGGAATTCCTCCGGAAGTTCCTCCAGGAATTCCTCCGGAAGTTCCTCCAGGAATTCCTCCGGAAGTTCCTCCAGGAATTCCTCCGGAAGTTCCTCCAGGAATTCCTCCGGAGTTCCTCAGGAATTCCTCGGAAGTTCCTCCAGAATTCACTCCGGAAGTTCTCAGGAATTTCTCCGGAAGTTCCTCCAGAATTCCTCGAGTTCCTCATTCCTCGGTTCTCAGGAATTCTCGGAGTTCGGATTCTCCGGAATTCCGGAATTCCTCGGAAGTTCCTCAGGAATTCCTCCGGAAGTTCCTCAGGAATTCCTCGGAAGTTCCTCAGAATTCCTCGAAATTCCTCAGGAATTCCTCCGGAAGTTCCTCAGGAATTCCTCCGGGTTCCTCCAGGAATTCCTCGGAAGTTCCTCCAGGAATTCCTCCGGAAGTTCCTCCAGGAATTCCTCAGGTTTCCTCCGGAAGTTCCTCGATTCCTCGGAAGTTCCTCAGGAATTCCTCCGGAAGTTCTCAGGAATTCCTCCGAGAAGTTCCTCCGGGAATTCCTCCGGAAGTTCCTCCGGAAGTTCCTCGATTCCTCGGAAGTTCCTCAGGAATTCCTCGGAAGTTCCTCGAATTCTCCGGAAGTTCTCCAAATTCCTCAGGAAGTTCCTCCAGAATTCCTCGGAAGTTCCTTCAGGAATTCCTCCGAGTTCCTCAGAATTCTCCAGGAAGTTTCGTCCAGGAATTCCTCGGAAGTTCTCAGAATTCCTTCGGAAGTTCCTCCAGGAATTCTCGAAGTTCTCAATTCCTCGGAATTTCCGGGAATTCCTCCGGAAGTTCGTCCAGAATTCCTCGGTTCCATCTTCAGGATATCAGGAATTCCTCCGGAAGTTCCTCCAGAATTCTCTGGAAGTTCCTCCGAGGAATTCCTCCGGAAGTTCCTCGAGGAATTCCTCGGAAGATTCCCTCAATTCCTCGTCAAAGGAATTCCTAGGAAGTTCCCTCCAGGAATTCTCCAGAATTCCTCAGGAATAGGAGTTCCTCGGGAATTCCTCCGGAAGTTCTCAGGAATTCTCCGGAAGTTTCTCAGGAATTCCTCGGCTCGGGAACTCCTCTTCAGGAATTCACTTGAGTTCCGGAAGTTCCTCCAGAATTCCTCCGGAGTTCCTCCAGGAATTCCTCCGGAAGTTCTCCAGAATTCCTCCGGTATAGATTCCTCCAGGAAGTTCCTCGGAAATTCCTCCAGAGGAGTTCTCCGAAGCTTCGTTCCCTCTACCAGGTTCCTCCACGGGAATTCCCCGGAAGTTCCTCAGGAATTTCTCGGATATTCCTCTAGAATTCCCATTCGCTGAATTCCTCCGGATTCAAATTCACTCCCGGAATCTCAGTTCCTCCGGAATTCCTCGGAAGTTCCTCAGAATTCTCGGAAGTTCCTCGGAATTCCTCGGAAGTTCCTCAGAATTCCTCGGAAGTTCCTCCAGAATTCCTCCGGAAGTTCCTCAGGAATTCCTCGAGTTCCTCAAATTCCTCCGGAAGTTCCTCCGGAATTCCTCGGAAGTTCACTCGAATTTCCTCCAGGAACCGAAATTCCTGGTTCCTAGAATTCCTCCGGAAGTTCCTCCAGGAATTCCTCCGGAAGTTTCTCAGAATTCCTCCGGAGTTCCTCTAGGAATCCTCGGAAGTTCCTCCAGGAATTCCTCCGGAAGTTCGGATCACTCGGAGTCAGTTCCTCCGAGTCAGACTCTCCGGAAGTTCCTCAGGAAGTTCCTCATTCACAGGAATTCCTCCGGAAGTTCCACATCTCGTACTCAGGAATTCCTCGAAGTTCTCTCAGATCTCGGAAGTTCTCTCAGAATTCACTCCGGAAGTTCCTCAGGAATTCCTCTCGGAAGTTCCTCCAGAATTCCTCGGAAGTCCCTCGAATTCCTGAAGTTCCTCTCAGAATTCCTCCAAATTCCTCATGCTGGAATCCTCCGGAAGTTTCCGGAATTCCTCCAATTCCTCGAAATTCTGGTACTCAGTTCCTCAGCTGGAAGTTCCTCAGAATTCCTCCGGAGATTCCTCAGGGAATTCCTCGGAGTTCCTCAGGGAAGTTCTCAATTCCGAAGGTTCCTCCCAGAATTCCTCGGAGTTCCTCAAATTTGGAAGTTCATCGAAATTCCTCGGGAAGTCTATCAAAATTCCTCCGGTCTCGAGGAATTCCTCAGGAAGTTCCTCCGGAATTCCTCCGGAAGTTCCTCGAATTCCACTCAGAGTTCCTCCGAATTACGCTGCCGGATTCCAAAACTCATCTAGGATTCAATTCCTCGGAAGTTTCTCCGAATTCCTCCGGAAGTTCCTCCAAGAATTCTCGATCTCCGGGAAGTTCTATCCCGAATTCCTCCGGAAGTTCCTCCGGAATTCCTCCAATTCCTCAATTCTCGGAAGTTCTCAAATCCGGAAGTTCCTCAAAATTCCTCCGGAAGTTCACTCTCGTCTCCGAAGTTCTCAATCCGGAAGTTCCTCCGAATTCTTCCGAAGTTCCTCAGATTCCTCCGATATTCCTCAGGAATTCCTCAGGAAGTTCTCCAGGAATTCCTCGGAAGTTCCTCCAAAATTCCTCCGGAAGTTCCTCAGCGTAGATTCACTCCGAGAGTTCCTCAAGGAATTCCTCGGAAGTTCCTCAGAATTCCTCGGAAGTTCCTCAGGGAATTCTGGAGTTTCCTCCAGAGATTCCTCGGAAGTTCCTCCAGGAATTCCTCGGGAAGTTCCTCCAGGAATTCCTCCGGAAGTTCCTCGGAATTTCCTCCGGAAGTTCCTCCAGGAATTCCTCCGGAGTTCCTCAGGAATTCCTCAGAGTTCCTCCAGAGGAATTCCTCCGAGTTCCTCAGGAATTCCTCCGAGTTCCTCAGAATTCCTCCGGAAGTTCCTCCCAGGAATTCCTCGGAAGTTCTCCAGAATTCCTCGGAAGTTCTCCAGAGATTCCTCCGGGAGTTCCTCCGAATTCCTCCAGGTTCCTCCAGGAATTTCTCCGGAATTCCTCCAGGAATTCCCTCGGAAGTTCCTCAAGTTTCACTCCGGAGTTCTCAGGAATTCCTCGGAAGTTCCTCCGAATTCCTCCGGAAGTTCCTCCAGGAATTCCTCCGGAAGTTCTCCGAATTCTCGGAGTTCCTCCGGAATTCCTCAGGAAGTTCCTCGAATTCCTCCGGAAGTTCCTCGGAATTCCTCGGAAGTTATCGAATTCTCGGAAGTTCCTCGGAATTCCTCCGGAGGTTCCTCCAGGGAATTCCTCCGGAAGTTCCTCGGGAAGTTCTTCCGAATTCCTCAGGAAGTTCTTCAGGAACTCCGGAAGTTCTTCCAGGAATTCCTCGAGTTCTTCCAGGAATTCCTCGAAATTCCTCAGGAGTCCTCGGAGAGTTCCTCCAGGAATTCCTCCAGAGTTCCTCAGGAATTCCTCGGAAGTTCCTCAGGAATTCCTCCGAGTTCCTCAGGAATTCCTCCGGAAGTTCCTCAGGAATTCCTCCGGAAGTTCCTCCGAATTCCTCCGAGTTCCTCAGGAATTCCACTCCGGAAGTTGCTCCAGGAATTCCTCATGAAGTTCCTCCAGGATCTTAAATCTCCGGAAGTTCCTCCAGGAATTCTCATCTGCAATCCTGAAGTTCACTCCGAATTCCTCAGTCGAGAAGTTCCTTCGAAGTCAGGTCCTCAAAGTCTAGTCCTTCGGAGTTCTCCAGGAATTCCTCCGGAAGTTCTCTCCAGGAATTCTCCGTTCCTCGAATTCCTCCGGAAGTCCTCTGGAATTCCTCAGGTCCTCGGAAGTTCCTCCAGAATTCCTCGATCCTCGAAGTTCCCGGAGTTCTCCAGAATTCCTCGGTCTCAAGGAATTCTACCTCTCAGGAATTCCTCCGAGCTTCCTCCAGATTTCCGAATTCCTCAGAATTCCTCGGATCTCCTCAGGAATTCCTCTGGAAGTTCCTTCAGGAATTCCTCCGGAGTTCCTCAGAATTCCCTCGAAGTTCCTCCAGGCCTCAAGTTACTCCAGGAATTCCTCCAAGTTCTCCAGGAATTCTCTGGAAGTCTCCAGGAATTCCTCCGAAGTTCCCCCAGGAATTCCTCCGAAGTTCCTCAGGAATTCCTCCGAGTTCCTCCAGGAATTCTTCCCCAGGAATTCCAAGTCCAGGACCTCAAGTTCTCTCAGGAATTCCTCCGAAGTTCCTCAGGAATTCTCCTTGGAATTCTCTCCACAATCCTCCGGAAGTTCCTCCGGAAGTTCCTCAGGAATTCTCCAGAATTCCTTCCAGGCTCAGTTCTCAGGATTCCTGAAGTTCCTCCGGAAGTTCCTCCAGAATTCCTCCGGAAGTTCTCCGGAATTCCTCCGAAGTTCCTCCAGGGAATTCCTCCAGGTTTCCTGGGTCTCCGGAAGTTCCTTTCCCAGAATCTCCAGTTCTCCAGGATCTCGTTCCTCCAGGAACCTCGTTACCCAGATTCCGAAAGTTCCTCCGAACAGTTCCTTCCAGAATCCCTCCAAAGTCGCTCCAGGAATTTCCAAGTCCCAGGATTTCGCGAGTTCCTCAGAAGTTCCCCTGTGTTTCTGAAGTTCTCCCTGGAAGCTCCTCCTTGGAACGTCCTCCGAGAAATCCTCAGGAATTCTGGAGGAATTGCTCGAGATGTTTTTTCAAAATTATCCAGGAGATTCTCCAGGAATCCTCGGAATTTCAGGAGTTCTCCGAAGTTGCTCCAGAATTTCCGGAAGTTCCTTCGGCATTTTTCCGGAAGTTCCTCCAGGAATTCTTCAGGAAATTCGTCCACAATTCTTCAGAAAGTTCCTTGTTCTTTTCGGAAGTTTGTCCATGAACTCCTCCCGAATTTTGTTCAAGAATTCTTGGAAGTTCGTTCAGGAATCCTTTGGAAGTTCGTTCAAGAATTCCTCTGGATGTTCGTCAAGGAATTCTTCGAAAGTTCGTCCAAAATTCTTCGGAAGTACCTCGAATTCTCCAGGAGTTCTCCTAGTTCGTCAGGAATTCCTCGGGAGGTTCTCCATGAATTCCTCCACAAGTTCGTCCAAATCTATTGGAATTGATATATTTGAATACAAAAGGATGATTTTCTGCCTAATTTCGAGCTAGACTAGAACTAAGTGGTTGCCAAAGTTCAAATAGTCACATGACAACACCGTCGATAATTTTGTACTGTTACGAATACGCTTTTTAAACAAAATCTGTTTTTAACTATAGTCAATTTAATTTGGAGCTTTTAGTATAGTAATTTACTACTGTTAAACAGTTTCATTTTATTAAATTTTCATTATCTTTAGTTAAATGAATCACGAAAGATATCACGAACTTGTTTCCAGTTTTCCGTACACCATATAAAGTTTTGGTTACTAAGTTCGAAGGCTTGAACATTTTGCAATAACTTTCTCCTTCTTTCATGACATTTGCATTATCCTTCTTATCAATGATATGACGGTGTCAAAATCTGCAACACTGCTTACTATCTGTTTCGATTGGTTTCCAAAGAATACTCCATTTGGCAATAATTGCACCAAAAATACACTCGACAGATTTCCTTCCTCTGGAAAGCCTAGAACTGAAATATTCTTCAGCTTCAGTGCAATCTCCGAGCATATGTCGCAAGAGGTTCTGCGATAGTGGGTACACTTCTCTCCAAAAAGAATATAGCGCATATGTTTGTTCGGAAGATTTTTTCATTGAAGGAATCCCCAACTGTCTCGACTCCATCAGTTTGAATAGTCTCGGATGCATGGAATACTGGCCCAACTTTGTTCTTGACACCAATTTCTCAATAAATTTACATTTTGCATCCAATACACCTGAAGAACTATCGAAAAATCTTTTGTGATTGTAGAAAATGTCCCCAGAGCTGGGAGGACATTGGACTCTGGATTGTTCCGTCAATGCTGCCAGAACAATTTGGAAAGTTCACTTGGACCAGTAGTGTTGCGCAACGTTGATGAATAATTTGGGATGAGCTGTGGCATGTGAATTGGCTGAAGCTTCTTCCTATTGCGACAAATTTTGTGACAATCTCTGCTTTTAGTTCTTCAATACGAAATGAATCCGTTGAAAGACAATCTCGTTGACAGCCTACAAATAAGTGGAATATATATCTAATGATGTTCCTATATATTCTGTATGGATCAGCGAAGTTCTCGGTTCAAATATATATTATACCTTGGAGTATACACATAAGTTTTTAATGGTTAATTCAGTTTTATTGAAATTGGTCCATTCTTTGATGAAATCAAACTCTATTTTCACCATAATAATGATGAATGTGTAACTTGTATCCTCGAAATTTGAGTGCTTCAAGATTTTTCCTAAAAGCTGAAGGTTTTGGCCTCGGGAGAAACAAAAATACATTTGTTGATCCACTTTTCCATCTTGAACAAAACAATCGCCTAACATAACCGGATTATAAGTTAATTGGAAACCTTTCTACCCATCATTTGTTTTCTTACTTCACGACATCTTTTTTTGAGGTGACGATAAACCCGCGCCCGTGGCTAATCGATTTCAACGTCTAAAAGTTTGGACAAGGGTTCTGTCCTCCTGTTAAAATTTCATTGTTTTTTCCATTGAAGAGCAAAAAAAAACAAAAAGCGAATTTAAGCAACGGATTAGGGCTATCATTCCCCACCTGTTCGGCCCGTGCTGCTTCAATTGGTCATAAAAATAGCCGAAGCCGAAGCAAGTTTTTGGCTGCCTTCTGTGAGCGGTTGACTTTCGGATGCTGTATTTTCATTTATCACCCTTCGCCATTGTCGTTTACCGGATTAGTTGGAAAGGGTTATTCTTTTCTTTTCTCAAACCGTTGGACGTGAACGTGCACGCTCCTTCCATCTTTAGTAGCAGAGTGAACAAATAGGATGTCAGCTAATATTTTGGTATGAAATGGCGTCAGGCGTGGGGGGCTTCCTAAGCTAGCGGCTAGATGGCAAAATTCTTTGAAATTTTTCGCGTCAGTGTCTAAGTCTGTAGCGGTTGACATATTGATTATCAAGAATTTCCTGAAATTCATAAATCATTTCCTGTACAGCCATTGGTTTTACCATATTTTGCTATTTTGAAAACTGGTGAAATTTTTTAATTATGTCAAATCTTTATCTCTTATTCACAAGTCACCTATCAATTTCTTATTTGTCATGGCTCGGAGTCGTTCAATGATTATCAGAATTGAAACAAAACATCTGTACAAGCACTTCCAGGATCGTACAAACTACAACAAATGAGACTTAACCGCGAGCCGACTCTTTTGAAAAAGCTTTCCCATCTTGTTGGTTCAAGCCGTGTGGCGTAGGCTCCATTTGATCCAGCAGTTTCCAAATCAGGAAGGTAGATAAATTGACGGAAAAGTTGGAGTCCATTCCGGCATTTCCAAATGCCGAAATACAATAACCTCGGCGAACGGAATCATCAGGATGCCATTGCGAGAAGTGACGAATCTACCTCTGAATTGATGCGGCCTCAAGTTGCGGACTCAATTTGCATATTTATGACTGGTAAACTCCATGGGCCGATGTTGCGGTTAAGTGTGGACGTCCGTTGGAAAGACTGAGAGGTCGGTGGACTTCTGAAAGGTTCTCGTTCTCTCAGGCGCACCAAATGGAAATTGTCAACTGTTTAACATTCAATTGAGATGAAGTGGGGCCAGAATCAATGAGCTTATGTTTGTGTTTGCGACAAAACTTGGTGCAGTATTACGGTGGCTGATACAAAAGAATATTAATTCAGTGTAGTGGTCTTGGTGTGTATTTCTGATCAGAAATACATAAATTTACGTTGAGATTAATTGGTTCGCGAAGAAATAATATGATAAAAACCAGCGCTATCAAATGCAGTGACAGAATATTTTTCATTCTTTCATGAATATTTCAAGTATTCTACTGTAAAACCTTACGCAAAAGTTTAAACCATTTGTATCTTGGCAAATTTGAATTTGGTTTGTGGTTTTTGTGGTAGGAGAAGATATCACGGAAGCTTCCACGGTACACAGCTGAACAGACAAAACGAACGGAAAAACAAGCGATTCATTTTCCGTTGTGGTTATTTTGTTTTACTATTTAGTATGGAGAAATCGAGCTACATTTTTTTGATTTTAAGAACAGCTACGCGATCTTGAAATATTGATACAAGATGTGTTGAAATGTCGGACAAAAACATCTTGCACTTTACTATTTATTTTTCATACAATAGACAACAGCAACATATGTACATTTACAGGGCTGAAGGATGACAACATTGAATGCCCAATATTCAACACTTCTCCTCAAGGTTTACCAAACTTGATTAAAACAAGTCCACTCCATAGTTTTACATACACAAGTTTGACTTGGGCAACACAGTCGTTTGCTTGCTTCTCCTCAAAAGCTCTTGTAATCGTTGTCTTATCGTTTTATCCGGCACTTAGCATTGGTATTATTCTTCATCACACAGTCATGTTTTCTTTCTTCTTCTTCTTCCTTGCGCTCAACACACTCCCTAGGACAAAGGTCGAAAGGACAAAAAGGTCGAAGGTCAAAAGGTCGAAGGACAAAGGTCGAACAACAAAAAAACTGCGTCAAAAGGTCAGACGGACCAAAATGTCTTTCTTTTCTTCCTTTCTTATTACTTCTCTATTTCCCTTCTATTCTTTCATTTTTCCTTTTTCATTTCACTTGTTTTCCTTCCTTCAATTTCTTTTCTCCTTTCTTCTTTTCACTTCTTCCTTCATATTTCACCTTCATTGTTTCTAATTTCTTTTTTTTCCTTTTTTGCTTTCTCTATCTTCATTTTTCTTCCTTCTTTCACCTTATTTCTTTCTTATTTCTTCCATCTTTTCATTCTTCCTTCCCTTTGCTTTCTTCTTTTTTTCCTTATTCATCCTCCTTTTCTTCCTTTTTCCTTTTTCCTTCTCTTTTCTTCTTTCTCTCCCTTTTTTCCTCCTCTTTGTTTCCTATTTTCTTCATTCTTTCTTTTCTTTTCTTCATTTTTTTCTTCTTTATTCTTTCTTTTGTCTTCTCTCTTCCTTTTTCCTTCTTCATCCTTCTTTCCTCCTTTCTTCTTCCCTTTTCTTCTTTCCCCTTTTCTACTTTTTTCCACCTTTCTATTTTCCCTTTTCTTTTTCCTTCCTTCTTTCTTCTTTCTTTCTACTCTCTTCCTTGTTCTTTCTTCACCTTTCCTTCGTTTTTCTTCTTCATTCTTCCGTCTTTTTCCTTCTTTCCACTTTCTTTCTTCCTCCTTTTCCTCCTTTTCCCTTCTTTCTTCCTTCTTTCTTTCTTCTTTTTCCTTCGTTCTTCCTTCTTTCTTCCTCTTCCTTCTCTCTTTCTTCCTTAATTCCTCCTCCTTTCTTTCTTCTTCCTTCATGTTTCCTGTTTTCTTCCAACTTTCTTTTCTTTTTCATCTTTCTTCTCTTTCCTTCTTGTTTCTTTTCTCTTCCAATTTTCTTTTTTCTTCCTTTTCTTTCTTTCATCTTTCTTTCTTCTTTTCTCCCTTATTTCCTCTTCTTTTTTCTTTTCCTTCCAACTTCTTCTCTTATTTCTCTCTCCTTTGTTCCTTTTCTTCAATCTTTCTTCTCTTTTCCTGTTACTTGCTTCCCTCCTTGTTTCTTTTGTTTTGCTTCATTTATCTTCTTCTTTCCTTCCTCCTCTTCCTTTCTTCTTCTTTTTTTTAATTTCTTTCTTCTTTTCCTTCTTCCATCTTCTTCTTTTTTCTTTGTTTTCCTCTTCTGTTATTTTTTCTTTCTCACTGTATATGTTTCCTCCTTTCTTCCTTTCTTCCTTTTCACTTCTTATTTAACATCTCACTTCCTTCTCACTTTTCACTTTTCACTTCCTCATTTATTTATGTCACTACTTTCATCTTGGATCTCACTTATCACTCTCCCAACTCCCATCTCATTCCTTGTCTTTTGTTCTTTCTGACCTTTTTGTCCTTGGACGTTATTATATTACATTTTGACCCTTCGACCTTTGTCCATTCGACCTTTTGTCCTTTCACCTTTTGACCTTCGACCTTTTGTCCTTTTCGACCTTTTGTCCTTCGACTTTTTGACCTTCGACCTTTGACCAGATTCTGGTCCGAAACAACTTACTCCCGATGAATAACACACTAAGTAATTCGAGAACCCTTTTTTTGATTTGGGTTTAGTGTTATGACCTTGAGCGTCAATGAAACTATGAGTTCACTCCACGAAAAATCACAAAAACAAGATTTCAACAGTGTAAAAATATTGGGTGTAGTTTTAACACTCCGCAATGATTTCGCACTTTTCCACCCAGCACTGGACCCATAACTGTGGGACTGTATCACCGATCAGTCAACGAGACTCAAAATTTTCGGAGGACAATCACACAAGAAACGTATCACTATGAGCGTTGTAGAGCAAATTGATTTTTGAACACCCAAATAGACACAACAAATGCACCACAGGCTGGGTGGGATGACAACCATCGAAAACATAAATTAGACTTGCCCAACATTCAACAATATTATTATTTATTTGGAAGGTCATTTGCTGAAGCGTTACAGAGCCCGGAACATGTTTTAATACAGATTTATAGATTCTTATACACTAATATTAATTTTGGAACAACTTTGGATGTTCTAGGTATAAAATTCATGCTTCATGTAGTAATGTTCACTTTTCGTAATTGTTCTAGGTAGTTCAAGGCACCATATTATGCAGATCAACCTCTGTAACGGAGACAATTTTAAGTTTATACCTCATATTGTATATTGTTTTCAAGTAGTCCTTGTATGGGTAAGATAGCTCTACAAACCTCATCCTGTGCCACTTTTGAAACGAGCGGATAATTCTTGTAAAGCAAGTAGACGTTGAGGCCTTCAACGGGTTTTATTGAATGACCAGGAAAACTAGACATGTCGTCGATTGAGATTTTATCAGCGGCCAGCCCTCCAGAAGTTCCTCCAGAAATTCTCTCCGCAAGTTCATCCGCAAAATTCTCTGGGAATTTCACCGGAAACTATCCGAATTCCTCGGAAGTTAATCCGGAAATTCATCTGGAAGTTATATCAGGAATTCCCTGTTCCATCGTGAATTCCTCGGAAGTTCCTCCGAATCGTCATGTTTTGATAGTCGTTAGCTCGGTTCTTATTGCGCGCTCGAAAATCTAGGAATTTTCCGATTTTCCGCGATCGGGCGTCGTAACCTCTGATAGTTCATAAAATTACCGCGAAGTGATCCACAGTGAAGGTTTGACGAAATGGGGTGGTCAAAGCATTCACAAAAGCGAGTGTTATTCTGTGCTTCACGTGCCTCGAAACAAAACAACAAGTTGTCCGACTGCAGCTGACGTTTTTCGTTCACTCTCTTGGCAGTGTGGATTTCTAAAAAAGTAAGTGTCTAACGTATTGACGCATAAGGAACAGTAACGGCGTGACGTGCATCACCATTGAGTGCATTTGAGCTAGCCTGTTATAATGATTGTTGTTCACACATTGGTCGACTCGGCGTCGCAATCCCACGCGCTCGCGTCGCGTTGACTCTGGCAGGCTACCTAAGGCTACTGCAGTGTGTCCGAATTGTCCACCCTACAGTGGAAACAAAATTTCTCTGAACACTGCACTGGAGATAACCGACGTAAAGGTGAAAAAACAAGCGGAGTGTCTCGATAGTGACTTTAGAACACCGGCGCTGGTTTTCTTGCACAGGCCCAGGTACTCGAAACCGGATCCTTTGTGCGTTGAGTTAGCCAGTAATATTGAGTTTTTTCGAACTTTTCGGTGTGAACGTATGCGTGCAATGGCGTCGCGAATACTCTTTGAACGATATCCGTCCCGTTCTGCCAGCATGTACGCTGGCGAGCGACCAAGATATCGCGCCTGGGAGACCTTGGGGATCTGGTGGTAGCTGGATCATGGAAAATTCTGGACTACTACCAACGTTTATATGGACCCATGCGGTACCCGCAGGCACCCCTACGGTACCTCAGGATGGAAACGTAACCAATAGCCCAATGCCACCAAGACCCCTCTTGCTTAAGGTTTTCATCGAAAATACCTGCAGAACCCCCCATCGACGGAGATCCTTCAAGGAGAATTCGTGGCATGAGCTACGTTCTGAAAAATCGCAGTAAAGGCGAGTACTGGAATTATACGATACTGACAGAACGTTCCGTGGTAAATATCCGAGCAGCTGGCGTCAGGCATGAGTCGCGCAAGAGGAGTAATTTCAAAACACGTGCAATTATCCGCCTTGGTACAGTCATTCCTCCACATACGACTGGCACAAAGATGAACCGCAATATCCATCCCCGATCTTGTCTTCCATGCTGGAGTGCCTCACCGCAACAATTCAACACCACCCGAGTCAAATGCGCCAAGCGCACGAAGAACAAATGAATTAGTCCCAGAACAAAACACATCTGCCGACAGGCCTCTTCCGCAACTGCCGCACGTAACGTTGCGAACGACCCTGCTCAAACCGCCTACTGCAAACTGTGCAAGACCCAGAACATTCACGTAGTGCCCGGTATACGAAAAGGAGGTTGCTATCCAACATTCCATGTGGATCGGCATTCGACCTAAGCCTGGGACACAGAAATCGAATCCAGCCAACCGAGTCAAGCGTACGCCAATGCAGTGTAAAGGTACCGAAATCGGATAAATGAAAGCCGTGGTCACGCTCCTTGCGATTCCAGGCCAGGACAAAAGGTTGCGGAATGGAGAAGGTACTTCCACCACCGGCGACCGAATGGACAGAAAGGGCATGGAACAATCGAGGATCGAGGAGGTCAGGCAGATTGCTGAACACTCACCACGGTGAAGAAACTGCAGGCTGACCTCGAAAACGGAATGAACTGATTGTGAGGAAGATGGGACGATCAGGAGGCTGATGAACAGCTGATCCCTCCTCCCGCTGCTACTATGTCTGATGGCAGCAATCGCGCCTCAACTCACAGTTCACCATCCCGAAACGTGAAAAAAACAACTGAGAGCATAGAAAATGGTTGGTAATGTCCGAAACGAACGAAACCACCGCAGCGGAAGAGAAAAGAAAAGAAAGCTCTCGAAAAGAAGAAGGCTCCAAAGGCAAGAAATTTCTTCTGACGAAGACCCCTTCCTCATCAGTCAGAAACGGACACGACCGACTACCAAACCCACCACCGCACGACTCCACCCGGCCCCCCAACGCAAAGCAAGGGAAGGCCAATAGCTTCGATGGATCTACCGTTTAGATTGAACCAATCGCTGCTCGTCGCCAAAAATCTAAGTGGTTCAAGCAAAACAACCATTTTACTCTTCTCGTCACCCTCCGGAAGTTCATCACGCCAATGACACCGGCGCCCACAGCGCCTTCCTTTCCCCCTCTTTCGCACGAAGAGGCAACGGATCGAACGTCTACGATGTCTACACAAAACTCGCTACGGATCAACAGCAGTGATCAAGCATGGCAACCTGCCAGCTCTACTCTCCAATCCCAAGGCGCACCTGTCGGAGGGCTACGGGCCTACATCTCAACATAATATCCGCCCTTCACCACTGCCAGTAGTGGTCACCCAAATCAGTGGAACCAGACGGCTTCTTACACAATATTGCGGATCTGGAAATTCTGGTACAGGGCACAGCAGATCGCTTTTCAAAAGCCAGAGAGGAAGTTCCAGGAATTCCTCGGAAGTTCCTCGGAATTCCTCCAGAGGATTCCTCCGGGAATTTCCTCCGGAAGTTCCTCGGAATTCTCCAGAATTCCTCCGGAAGTTCCTTCAGAATTCCTCCGGAAGTTCTCGGGAATTCCTCCGGAAGTTCCTCGGTAAGTTCTCTCCGGAAGATTCCTCAGGGAATCTCCGAAATCCTCCGGAAGTTCCTCCGGAAGTTCCTCCGGAAATCCTCCGGAATTCTCCGAATTCCTCGGAAGTTCCTCGGAATTCCTCCGGAAGGATTCCTCCGGAATTCCTCCGGAAGTTCCTCCGGAATTCCTCGGAAGTTCCTCGGAACTCGGAAGTTCCTCCGGAAGTTCCTCCGGAATTCCTCCGGAAGTTCTCGGAATTCCTCGGAAGTTCCTCCAGGAAGTTCCTCCGAAGTTCCACTCGGAAGTTCCTCCGGAAGTTCCTCGGAAGTTCCTCGGAAGTTCCTCCGGAATTCTCGGTCCTCGGTTCCTCTCGAGTTCCTCCGGAATTCTCGGAAGTTCTCCGGAATTCCTCGAGTTCCTCGGAAGTTCCTCCGGAAGTTCCTCCGAAGTTCCCGGAGTTCCTCGGAATTCCTCGGAAGTTCTCCGGAAGTTCCTCGAGTTCCTCCGGAAGTTCCTCCGGAAGTTCCTCGGAGTTCCTCCGGTTCCTCGGAAGTTCCTCCGGAAGTTCCTCCGAGGTTCCTCCGGAAGTTCCTCCGGAAGTTCCTCCGGAATTCCCTCTCCGGAAGTTCCTCCGGAGTTCCTCCAGGTTCTCCGGGTTCCTCCAGGAGTTCCTCCGGAAGTTCCTCCGGGAATTCCTCCCGGTTCCTCCGAGTTCGCCGGAAGTTCCTCCAGGATTCCTCCGGAAGTTCCTCCGGGTTCCTCCGAAGTTCCTCCCGGAAGTTCCTCGGTGTTCCTCGGAATTCCTCGGGTTCCTCCGGAAGTTCCTCCGGAAGTTCATCCGGAAGTTCCTCCGGAGTTCCTCCGGAATTCCTCGAAGTTCCTCCGGAATGTTCCTCGGAAGTTCCTCCGGAGTTCCTCGGAAGTTCCTCCGGAGATTCCTCGGAAGTTCTCTCCGGGAAGTTCCTCCGGAAGTTCCTCCGGAAGTTCCTCGGAAGTTCCTCCGGAAGTTCCTCCGGGTTCCTCCGGTTCCTCGGAAGTTCCTCCGGAAGTTCCTCCGGAGTTCTCGGAAGTTCCTCGGAAGTTCTCCGGAGTTCCCGAGTTCCTCGAGTTCCTCCAGGTTCCTCCGGAGTTCACTCCGGGTTCCTCCGGAAGTTCCTCGAGCTTCCTCCGGAAGTTCCTCCGGAAGTTCCTCGGAGTTTCTCGGTAAGTTCCTCCAGGAAGTTCTCCGAGTTCCTCCGGAAGTTTCTCGGAAGTTCTCCTCCGGAAGTTCCTCCGGGAAGTTCCTCCGGAGTTCCTCGAAGTTCCTCGGAAGTTCCTCCGGAACTCCTCGAAGTTCCTCGGGAATTCCTCCGGAAGTTCCTCAGGAAGTTCCTCCGGAAGTTCCTCGGTTCTCCGAGTTCCTCCGGAAGTTCCTCGGAAGTTCCTCCGGAGTTCCTCGGGAAGTCTCCTCGGAAGTTCTCCGGAAGTTCCTCGATTCTCCGGAAGTTCCTCCGAATTCCTCCGGAATTTCTCCAGGAATTCCTCGGAAGTTTCTCCGGAATTCCTCCGGAAGTTTCCGGAATTCCCGTCTCCGAAGTTCTCCGGAAGTTCTCGGAAGTTCCTCGTTCCTCGGAATTCCTCCGGAAGTTCCTCCGGGAATTCCTCCGGAATTCTCCGGAAGTTCCTCTGGGAACCTCCGGGAATTCCTCCGGAAGTTCTCCGGAATTCCTCCGGAAGTTCCTCCGGAATTCCTCCGGAAGTTCTCCGGGAATTCCTCCGGAATTCCTCCGAATTCCTCGAAGTTCCTCCGGGAATTCCTCCGAGTTCCTCCGGGAATTCCTCCGGAGTTCCTCCGGAAGTTCCTCCGAGGAATTCCTCCGGAAGTTCCTCCGGGAATTCCTCCGGAAGTTCCTCCGGAATTCCTCCGAAGTTCCTCGGAATTCCTCCGGAGTTCCTCGGGAATTCCTCGGAAGTTCCTCCAGGAATTCCTCGAGTTCCTCCGGAATTCCTCCGTGAAGTTCCTCCGGGAATTCCTCCGGAAGTTCTCCAGAATTCCTCGGAAGTTCCGGATCGAATTCTCTCGAATTCTCTCGGAATTCCTTCGGGAATTCTCCGAAGTTCCTCCGGAAGTTTTGAGCATATCAGATTGATTTATAGGAAAAACTAGTTTTGAAGCCGTCGAGCGTATATGTATAACAACGGATTTATTGTCCAGAATTGGCTACACACACATTTTTACGGCGTTTCTGCGTTTTAATGAAATCAGCTCATCTCTATATGGTGGATTCACCTTGCGACCTGATACCTGATATGAAAAATTTAGACGACCTTACTAACAGGGGTGGTTGAACGCTTCAACAAACTCAGACGAGTTTAATGCAGAGTTGGAGCCGTATCATAAATCATCCAGGATTAAGAAGTCCTAAAATTATTCTGGAAATCCCACAGATGCTGAACAAACCTTAAGCACTTTTTACGTGAATCTCAAGCATTTCTTAGTGATTATGCAATGAATTGATCAAGCCTAACAGTCAATGCCCCATAAAAAAAAACAATAAAAAGCTCTGAACTCAACTGATATATTATCTTATTTGTCCCATTTGTAAACCCTGAACTTCGCCACAAAAATATTAACAGCTTTCGCTTTCTCCACACTTTTATAAAGGCAATCAGAAAATTTCGAAGGCAATTTCACAGTTCTTTCGATTGACTTAATGAAGAAGCTGTTCCGTGACGGAAACCGCAAACCAATTTTTAATGCATTTTTGGGCTAACGAAATAACAGATCATTTTAATAACAGTTGTTTGAGTCAGAGAAGCAAAATTTGGTGATTCTGCTCTATAAATGTTTATAACACCATACCCATGCATCAGTATCAAACAAAACCTAAATCAAACCATCATAAACTAAATTTGCTAACAACTTGCTATTCACTAGCCAAAATTTATTTGGGGAATAAATTCAAAAATTGTCCAAGGTTTGAGGAAGGGGTCAGAGTTTGTAACAGTTTGTGACAGGGGGGAGGGTTCGTCTTGTGGCATCGTCACAAGAAAATACTAAGCATTTTGAAACAACTTGCATTTTAAAACATTCAAACTGTTAATGGGGACATAACTCGTATGTTGTTGTGAAAATAGGGTACGAAAAAGATAAACCACAGTAATCGCTAAAATATAAATGAGACGTATTGTACGTACAGGGGGGGGTCAATTATTTGTGACAGTTTGACAGGAGGGAGGGGTTGAAAATGCCCGAAAAACGATGGAATAATAATTTTGAACAGTCCTTTGGCCAAACAATTTAGTGCTTGGACAACCTCCCTCATTCCCCACCTTGGCCTTGTTCAGTTGTCAGAAATCACACAAAGCAAACAACAAACAAGCAGAAACGCACACATGCACATCCAGCCGACACATTTCTTCTTATTTTCAGGCGACTTCGCTCAAGAGCATTCGTTCAAAACGGGTGCCAAAACACGTGATTGTAGATGGAAAGATTTGCTGACCCTCCAGGTTTATTCCTTTGACCGACGACGGAAGATATAGGCGATGACGACCCATACTGGCGCATTCATACAGGCTTCCATGATAATGAATGGGGGTTAGCCGCCGCCTGGATGTGGAGGCTGAACGCCGTTTTTGATTTTAATACGCAACAATTTGGGATATTATTCACTCAAAGTAAAGTTAAACTTTCGGTAGGAGATTCGTATACTCAAATGTTCTGTGTAGGAACCTCCCATAATGTGTATAAAACTTTGACTCAGTACGACGAATTGATCAAATTTCTGTCTGTCTGTGTTGATTGTATGCACGACAGCGAACAAAAAGATTAGCCAACACACTATATGTAAATCGCAACTAATTTAATCGCCAACAAATGCGTTCAACAGAGCAAGTTTGCATGAAATTGATTGAGATCCATCTGCGTTCAGCGACTCAAAACAGATGTTTCTAGTTTATTTATTTACAATAAACATCACCCAACTCCTCATACCGAATACTGACATGTGAAACCACAAACATTCTCATTATTTATTGATACTTTATGAATGTGATTTAAATTTCCTAGACATTTTCAAACATACCTCATTTGAGTTCAAAATTTACAGACCAATTCTTTACTAACATTTATTCCGCCAGACTATAATGGCGTTTTTATACCATTCAAGAGCTTCATTGGTTTTTCATGATTCTTTGAGTTGGTTTAGCATCCCAAATTTTCAGTGCTTTGCTATGTTTTGCTTACGAAGGAAGCATAAAAGTAAACCCAAACTGGGATCTTAGTGAAAGGACACCAGAGAGAGTCGTAAACTTTTATAAAATGACGTTAGAATACGGATGAGTCCGGTGTCGTGTTGGTTCAGTGGATCAACTACACCGAGAAGGGCTGCAGCGTGGAAATGATAGTGACAAGATGGGTAATAGCATTCCAGCATTAGATCAAAGTTCAACGAACGTACCCCGATGGGCAGAGGAGTAAAAATCGCCAGATTTTTGAAAACTACTCATCCTTACACCAGGTAATCGTTTCTTATGCTACGATGGTGGTGGATTCTGTGAAAAATGGAAGGAGTTTATTTTTTAAATGGCTTATTGTATTTTCTTCGTTTGTTTTGTTTCGTTCGATGAAATACATCAAATATACTATATTAACAATATAGTTCACTCTGGCTGATTCCAACGGACAACACAGTAGCGACGCGGTGTCACAAAGGGCAAGCAATATAATAAAGAGACCTTCGAGGGGTGTTTAAAAAGTAGAATGCAATATGCAGTATAACGTAATGAAATAATGCTAGAGTATCCTTTGACCCCATATTGGTATAGTTTGAAAATAAATTTAAAAAAATTGTATTCAAATGGTTAAACATTATGAAATTAAGTGTAATTTTTGCAATTATGGAACCATAGCTATCGTTTTCAATTAGTTACCACTGTGACGCAGATGGTTAATAATTAATGTATCATTTACCTAATATATGGAATTTATGAAGTGAAGGCTATATTGTTAATATATTATATTTGAATACATACAAACAAGCGTTCCCAATTCGTAAGACAGCTGGGAAATACACCGTGTTTTAAAGTTTATGTCTTGATGGATTCGTTGAGTCTATACTCCTATAAGCAGAGTGCCGCAAGTATCAAAATTAAGATATGTCTGGTCAGAAATGGTCTGATCCAAACAAATGTTCGTTCCAAATGAGCAGGAATCCTGTCAAGTGTGTCTCATGGCAGTATGGATTGCGAACACCGGTTACGTTTTCCAGAACGTTCCCAAAACCGTGGTACAAAACACTGTAATCTTGTTGGTTCATGCTTCATGAACCTTTTTTGCGTCACAGACATATTTATCATATTATTATAATCTATAGAGAGTAATAATAGAATATTGAGACTACAATCTTTTTGACAAGTACATATCTTGATGCAAAAGTCATACATTTAATTTTGACTGGGAATAATGGGTATGACATTTCATTAAAGATACCCTTTGGAAGTAATTCAGCTAATTACAAAGTATGAACAGGCCTTGTTATATATAGGGGGTTATCACGCGTAGGAGACAAGTTAAACCTCAGGCACATGGACTATTTCACAAATTTCATATCAATTTGTCCATTTCAAACATGTACATCAGAATGTTTAACAAAAAACGGGCACTAAATACGACCGGGTTGCTTGAATATGCAATTAATTGCAACCATTACATTCACCATTTATGTGCGGGCAAACGCCTACTGAAGGTATCACATCCACCATTGCCCCAATCCGGACAAGCGCCTACTTTTAAAGAAGTAATCACATCCCCCCACCTCGGAGACGAGCCAGCCTCGGGCTGAAAGTCTCCCTAATAAAGACACAAAAAAAAAACATCACCCTCCATTGACACCTGGTTTAATGAAGGATCACATCCTTCATTGCATGATTCGGATGAGCATTTTTTATGTTTATGGCAGCACATGATATCAGACCTCCTTAATAAATGCCATTAGACGCGCAGCTACAAAATGAACCATACTGAGGGTGGCTGGGTTCGATTCCCGGTGCCAGTCTGAGCAATTTCGGATTGATGTCTCAACTTCGCTGGATCAAAAAAGTATGCCTGTTAGCTAAATAGTTCGCATCCAAGTGGGGCAGCAACAATCTGCGTCGAGATAGAAGAATAGAGCGCAGGACTGTATCTCAAGCCGTACATCGAATCAAAAAGTAGACCGAAGGCAGTGTTGTTGTTTGTTTTTTCCAGATGAGAGTGATGCCTGTATTCAAAGATGAATCTTTGAATCTGTCTTTGAGACATGTACATCAAATAAATAATTTTTGCAAACGAAATATCAGCAAAATTATTTTTTCAATGAGGTTTATGCTATCTAGTAACAACTGTTCACGGAAACTTAGGAATGATAAATTACTTTTTCCCAAATTGTATGCTTATCGCGTATCGTAGCGTATAGATAACGTCGGTAACAGTACAAGCGAAGAGATCGTAAATATTTCTGATGAAATCTGTGAAGCATCTGATTATCGTCCTAATTACTTGTAACTGAAACTCTCAAGTCATCACTAATTATGTCTTTTCAGGTTCTCGAAAAGAAAATTCCACGTAATGTCATGGAATCGTATAATTCGAAGACCCGTTGCTAATGGTTCAAACTTGCAAGGAACT
This sequence comes from Armigeres subalbatus, assembly GCF_024139115.2. NCBI lineage: Eukaryota > Metazoa > Arthropoda > Insecta > Diptera > Culicidae > Armigeres > Armigeres subalbatus. Next base: position 97,296,034 of record NC_085141.1, read on the forward strand.
TGTACTGAAAATTGAATGGCGAAAAAACTTACAGCGCCGAGCGCAGTGACAACAAGTTAAACTCATTAACTGGAGCTGACTTCAAGTACACCTCGCCCTTCTATCCTTCTATCTATGGCCGAGCCGAGCGGTGCCACGGTGCTCGTTGTCTCTGCTCATCGTCGTCGCTCGTCAGCCAGCTTTGGGAAACTTCTTTGCATGTTTGCTGAACTGAAGAGGATTTTTCAGTGTCAAAAGGAGTAAATTGCTAGGAGCGAAAGAAAAATCCAAGATTCTTGAGATAAGTTTTATAACTCAATCGCTTTTTGTGCCCGCGTGGAGCCTGTCACCAAACTGCAGCAATATCCGCGATGCTATATTAATTATAGCGAAAAAGGGAATTGAAATTTGTTCCGAGGACGACCCAGGCGATAACAACAGAGACCTATAGAAGGAGAAGCGGCCTGAAGGGAGAAGGATCCGCACAGTTCGAAGTTGGAAAGCAAATGATAAAGCCAATAAGTGCGGAGAAATTTAATTTAAACTTGGATTGATGGTATTGGGATGGAAGTTGCTTCTCCTCGCAGCCACTAACGTTCCTTGCCGGGCGTAACTGAGGCCAGAGAAATAAAAAAAAACGAATACAGCAACCGATGAACTCCATTTCGCTTACCGGATGGAGAAGGGCTTGCGAGGAGCGTAGTGCACTGTTTCGGTGCAGCTACAGAGACTCATCACTGAGCACCATAAAAGCTAATCCGGATGAAATTTAAACTGGATGGAAAACCACGAGAAGCGAGAGCCAGATAAAACTTAATTACCACCGGCAATGGATAATAGCTTACGGGGCTGGGCTCGATTCCGTTTCTCATTATTGGAAAAGGATAGAGCGGTTTCCGTCACGGAATGAGTTTTCTGGTTAAGTCAATCGAAAGAACTGTGAAATTATTTCGAAATTTTCTGATTGCCTTATAAAAGTGGAGAAAGCAAAATCTCGGAAATATTTTTGTGGCGAAGTTCACGTTTACAAATGGGACAAATAAGATAATATAGCAGTTGAGTTCCGAGCTTTTATTGTTTTTTTTTATGGGGCAACATTGATCATAGGCTTGATCATTTATTGCATAATCACTAAGAATGTGTTTGAGATTCACGTAGAAAGTGCTTAAGTGTCGGTTCAGTATCTAGGGATTTCCAGAATAATTTTAGGACTTCTTAATCCCGGATGATTTATGATACGGCTCCAACTCTGCATTAAAACTCGTCTGAGTTTGTTGAAGTGTCTTTAACCAATTTCGTTATAAGGTCGTCTAAATTCTTTTCAGTATCAGGGTATCAGGGTCGCAAGGTGAATCCACCATATAGAAGATGAGCTGATTTCATTAAAACGTGAGAAAAACGCCGTAAAAATGTGTGTAGCCAACTTGGACAATAAATCCGTTGTTATACATATACGCTCGACGAAGCCTAAAACTAGTTTTTCCTATAAATCAATCTGATAATTATGTCTAAAAAACTTCCGGAGGAATTCCCGGAGGAACTTCCGGAGGAATTCCCGGAGGAACTTCCGGAGGAATTCCCGGAGGAACTTCCGGAGGAATTCCCGGAGGAACTTCGGAGGAATTCCGGAGGAACTTCGGAGGAATTCCCGGAGGAACTTCCGGAGGAATTCCCGGAGGAACTTCCGGAGGAATTCCGGAGAACTTCCGGAGGAATTCCCGGAGGAACTTCGGAGAATTCCGGAGGAACTTCGGAGGAACTTCCGGAGAATTCCCGGAGGAACTTCCGGAGGAATTCCCGGAGGAACTTCCGGAGGAATTCGGAGGAACTTCCGGAGAATTCCAGGAGGAACTTCCGGAGGAATTCCCGGAGGAACTTCAGGAGGAATTCCCGGAGGAACTTCAGGAGAATTCCCGGAGAAACTTCCGGAGGAACTTGCGGAGGAATTCCCGGAGGAATTTCCGGAGGAACTTCCGGAGGAACTTCCGGAGGAACTTCCGGAAGAACTTCCGGAGAAACTTCCGGAGAAACTTCCGGAGGAACTTCCGGAGAAACTTCCGGAGAAACTTCCGGAGGAACTTCCGGAGAAACTTCCGGAGGAACTTCCGGAGAAACTTCCGGAGGAACTTCCGGAGGAACTTCCGGAGGAACTTCCGGAGGAACTTCCGGAGAAACTTCCGGAGGAACTTCCGGAGAAACTTCCGGAGGAACTGGAGGAACTTCCGGAGGAACTTCGGAGGAACTTCCAGGAGGAACTTCCGGAGGAACTGGAGGAACTTCCGGAGGAACTTCGGAGGAACTTCCGGAGGAACTTCCGGAGGAACTTCGGAGGAACTTCCGGAGGAACTTCCGGAGGAACTTGGAGGAACTTCCGGAGGAACTTCCGGAGGAACTTCCGGAGAACTTCCGGAGGAACTTCGGAGGAACTGGAGGAACTTCCGGAGGAACTTCCGGAGGAACTTCCAGGAGGAACTTCGGAGGAACTCGGAGGAACTTCCGGAGGAACTGGAGGAACTTCCAGGAGGAACTTCCGGGGTAACTTCCGGAGGAACTTCCAGGAGAACTTCTGTAGGAACTTCCGGAAGAACTTCCGGAGGAACTTCCGGAGGAACTGGAGGAACTTCCGGAGGAACTGAGGAACTTCCGGAGGAACTTCCGGAGGAACTTCCGAGGAACTTCCGGAGGAACTTCCGGAGGAACTTCCGGAGGAACTTCCAGGAACTTCCGGAGGAACTTCAGGAGGAACTTCCGAGGAACTTCCGGAGGAACTGGAGGAACTTCCGGAGGAATTACGGGAGCCACTTCCAGGAGGAACTTCCGGAGGAACTTCTGGAGGAATTCCGGGAGGAACTTCCGAGGAACTTCCGGAGGAACTTCCGGAGGAACTTCCGGAGGAACTTCCGGAGGAACTTCGGAGGAACTTCCGGAGGAACTTCCGGAGGAACTTCCGGAGGAACTTCCGGAGGAACTTCCGGAGGAACTTCCAGGAGGAACTTCCGAGGAACTTCCGGAGGAACTTCCGGAGGAACTTCCGGAGGAACTTGGAGGAACTTCCGGAGGAACTTCGGAGGAACTTCCGGAGGAACTTCCGGAGGAACTTCCGGAGGAACTTCCAGGAGGAACTTCCGGAGGAACTTCCGGAGGAACTGGAGGAACTTCCGGAGGAACTTCCGGAGGAACTTCCGGAGGAACTGGAGGAACTTCCGGGGGAACTTCCGGAGGAACTGCCGGAGGAACTTCCGGAGGAACTTCCGGAGGAACTTCCGGAGGAACTGGAGGAACTTCCGGAGGAACTTCCGGAGAACTTCCGGAGGAACTTCCGGAGGAACTTCCGGAGGAACTTCCGGAGGAACTTCCGGAGGAACTTCCGGAGGAACTTCGGAGGAACTTCCGGAGGAACTTCCGGAGGAACTTCCGGAGGAACTTCCGGAGGAACTTCCGGAGGAACTTCCAGGAACCTCCGGAGGAGTTTCCGGAGGAACTTCCGGAGGAACTTCCGGAGGAACTTCCGGAGGAACTTCCGGAGGAATTCCCGAAGGAACTTCCGGAGGAATTCCCGGAGGAATTCCCGGAGGAACTTCCGGAGGAATTCCCGGAGGAACTTCCGGAGGAATTCCCGGAGGAACTTCCGGAGGAATTCCCGGAGGAACTTCTCTCTTGTGTCTCTTGAAAAGCGAGTGCCGCTGGCTTATATTTCTGTACCAGAATTTCCAGATCCGCAATATTGTGTAAGAAGCCGTTCATGTTCCACTGGATTGCGAAGTGGTGGTGGACCCACTACTGGTAGAGGTGAAGGAGCTGCGGGAAAGATGTTGAGTGTAGGCCCCTGTAGCCCTCCGCCAGGTGAGCTACTGGGATTGGAGAGTACAGCTGGCAGGGGTTGCCATGCTTGATCACTGCTGTTGGTCCGTAGCGAGTTTTGTGTAGGACATCGTAGACGTTCGCATCCGGATCCGTTGCCTCTTCGTGCGAAAGAGGGGCAAAGGAAGGCGCTGTGGGCGCCGGTGTCATTGGCGTGATGAACTTCTCCGGAGGGGTGACGAGAAGAGTAAGTAGGTTTGCTTGCTTGAACCACTTAGATTTTTATGGCGACTGAGCAGCGATTGGTTCGAATCTAAACGGTGAGATCCATCGAAGCTATTGGCCTTCGCCTTTCGTTTTGCGTTGGGGGAGCCGGTGGAGTCGTAGCTAGTGGTGGGTTTGGTAGTCGGTCGTGTCCGTTTCGACTGATGAGAGGAAGTGGACGTAGTGTCTTCGTCAGAAGAAATTTCGCTTTTTGGAGCCTTCTTCTTTTGAGACGTCTTCTTTTTCTTCTTTCCTTCCACCGCTGGTGTGGTGGCTTCATTCGTTTTGGACATGTAATTTTCAAACCATTTTTCTATGTTCTCTACGGTTGTTTTTCGGTTGGCGTTTCGGGGATGGTGAACTGTGAGATGAGAGCCTGGATCAGCCTGATTCATCAGCCTCCTGATCGTCTCATCCTTCCTCACAATCAGTGCATTCCGTTTTTCGAGGTCAGCCTGCAGTTTCTTCACTGTGGTGAAAAGTTCAGCAATCTGCCTGCCCAACTCCTCGAGTGTTCCATGCTCCTTTACTTTGTCCATTCAGTCGCCGACGCTTTTGTGGTGAAGTACCTTCTCCATTTCCGCAATCCTTTTGTCCTTGGCCTTGGAATCGGCAAGGAGCTGGGCGACCATGGCTGTCATTTATTCGATTTCGGTGTCCTTGCTATTAGCCACTGCATTGGCGTACGCGCTTGGACTCCGGTTGGTGGCTTCGATACGAATTTCGTGTTCCCTGCGGGCTTGTGGGTACGAGATGCCGAGATCCACATGGAGATGTTGGATAGCAACCTCCTTTTCGTATACCCGGCACTTACGGCTTGATACTGCGTGTTCATGGGTCTTGCACAATTTACAGTAGGTCGGGTTTGAGCAGAGTGGTCGTTCGCAACGTTGTACCTGCGCGGCAGTTGCGGGGGAAGAGGCCTGGTCGGCAGATGTGTTTTGTTCTGGGACTAATTCACGGTTCTCTTCGTGCGCTTGGCTGCATTTTCCGCACACTCTGGATGGATGTGTGCATCTGTTGCCGGTGTGACCGTACTCCCAGCATCGGAAGCACAGCATCGGGGATGGATAATAATTGCGGGTTCTGCATCTTGTGTAGCCAAAGTCGATATGTGGAGGAATGACTGTACCAGCGTAAGGATAATTGCAGCCGTGTTTTCGAAATTACCGTCAGGCATGCGCCGAACCTCCATAACGCCTTGAGGCGCCAGCTGCATCCGGAGATAATCTTCCTTTAAGCCGACGGAATCGAAGTTTGTCGTGAAGTGCAATCTGGCATAACTTGCCGTACTCTGCCTTACTGCGATTTTTTCAGAACGTAGCTCATGCCACGAATCTCCTTGAAGGCTCCGTCGATGGGGGTTCTCAGGTATTTTTCGATGGAAAACCTTAACAAGAGGGGTCTTGTGGCATTGGGCTATTGGTTACCTCCATCCTGAGGTACTGCAGGGTGCCTGCGGTACCATGGGGGTCCATAAACGTTGGTAGGGGTAGTCCAGTGAAATTTCCGTTGATCCAGCTACCACCAGGATCCCCAAGGTCTCCCGGGCGGATATCTTGGTCGCTCGCCAGCGCCATGCTGGCAGAACGGGACGGATATCGTTCACAAGAGTATTCGCGACGCTATTGCACGTATGTCCGACCGAAAAGTTCGAAAAAAAACTCAATATTACTGGCACTCACGTGGGCCACAGGATCCGGTTTCGGAGTACCTGGGCTGGTCAAGAAAACCAGCGCCGGTGTTCTAAATCACTATCGAGACACTCCGCTTGTTTTTTCACCTTTACGTCGGTTATCTCCATAGGTGTTCACAAAATTTTGTTTCCCACTGTGGTGGTACACTTTCGGCACACACTGTAGTACGCCTTAGGTGCCTGCCAGAGTAAACGCGACGAGCGATGCGACGCGACGCGACTCACGTAAAAGAATAACAATCATTATCAACAGGCTGTCAAATTGCACTATCGCGTCGCATCGCACGTCACGTTTACTCTGGCTTGCCCCTTATGCGTCAGTTGACTACTTGACTTTTTTTTAGAAATCCACACTGCCAAGAGAGTGAACGAAAAAACGTCAGCCGGGCAGTCGGACAACTTGTTGTTTTGTTTCTCGAGGCACGTGAAGCACAGAATAAACTCGCTTTTTTGAATGCTTTTGCACCGCATTTCGTCAAACCTTCACTGTGGATCACTTCTGCGGTACTTTATGAACTATCACGGAGAGGTTACGACCGCCGCGATCGCGGAAAATCGGAAAATTCGCCTAGATTTTTTCGAGCGCGCGCAATAAGAACCGAGCTAACGACTATCAAAACATGAATTGACCGGAGGAATTCCTGGAGGAATTCACGATGGAACTTCCAGGGGAATTCCCGGAATAACTTCCAGATGAATTTCCGGATTAACTTCCGGAGGAATCTCCGGATAGTTTCCCGGTGAAATTCCCGTGAGAATTTGCGGATGAACTTGCGGAGGAATTTCTGGAGGAACTTCCGGAGGGCTGTCGCGCCGCCGCTGATAAAATCTCAATCGACGCACATGTCTAGTTTCCGTGGTCATTCAATAAAACCCCGTTGGAGGGCCTCAACGTCTACTTGCTTTACAAGAGATGTATCCGCCTGTTTCAAAAGTGGTACATGGATGAGGTTTGTAGACTATCTTTACCCATAACAAGGACTACTTGGAAATCCAACTTATACCAATATGAGGTTATACAACTTGAACAATTGTCTCCGTTACGGAGGTTGATCTGCATAATATGGTGCACTTGAACTACCTAGAACATATTACGAAAAATGAAACTACTTTACATGCAAGCATGAATTTTATACCTAGAACATCCGAAGTTGTTCCCAAAATTAACATTAAGGTATAAGAATCATAAAATCTGTATTTAAAAACATGATTCCGGCTCTGTAACGCTTCACGGCAAATGAGCCTTCCAAATAAATAATAACAATAGTGTTGAATGTTGGGCAAGTCTAATTTATGTTTTCGATGTTTGTTATCCTCACCTAGCCCTGTGAATGCATGTTGTTGTTGTCTATTTGGGTGGTTCAAAAATCAATTTTGCTCCACAACGCTCATATGATTCGGTCTCTTGTTCTGAGTGTCCTCCGAAAATTTGAGTCTTGTTGACTGATCGGTGATACATTCCCACAAGTTATGGGTCCAGTACAAGTGGAAGAAGTGCGCGAAACAGTCGCGGAGTGTTAAAACTACACCCAATATTTTTTTACACTGTTGAAATCTTTGGTTTTTTGTGATTTTTTTCGTGGGGTGAACTCATAGTTTCATTGACGCTCAAGGTCATAATCAACTAAAACCCAACCGTGTAAAAAAGGGTGTATCTCGAATTACTTTTGTGTGTGTGTTATTCATCGGGAGTAAGTTCGTTTCGGACTAGAATCTGTGTCAAAAGGTCGAAGGTCAAAAAGTCGAAGGACAAAAGGTCGAAAGGACAAAAGGTCGAAGGGTCAAAAGGTCGAAAGGACAAAAGGTCGAATGGACAAAAGGTCGAAGGGTCAAAATGTAATATAATAACGTCCAAGGACAAAAGGTCGAAAGAACAAAAAGACAAGGAATGAGATGGGAGTTGTGAGTAGTGATAAGTGAGATCCAAGATGAAAGTAGTGATCATAAATAAATGAGAAGTGAAAAGTGAAAAGTGAGAAGTTAGAAGTGAGATGTAAATAAGAAGTGAAAAGGAAGAAAGAAGAAAGGAGGAAACATATATAGTAAGAAAGAAAAATAACAGAAGAGGAAAAAATCAAAGAAAAAAGAAGGAAGATGGAAGAAGGAAAAAAAGAAGAAAGAAATAAAAAAAAGAAGAAGAAAGGAAGCAGGGAGGAAGGAAGAAGAAGAGAAGATACAATGAAGCAAAACAAAAGAAACAAGGAGGAAGCAAGTAACAGGAAAAGAGAAGAAAGATTGAAGAAAAGGAACAAAGGAGAGAGAAATAAGGAAGAAAGTTGGAAGGAAGAAGAAATAAGAAAAAAAGAAGAGAGAAATAAGGAGAAAAGAAGAAAGAAAGATGAAAGAAAGAAGAAAGGAAGAAAAAAGAAAATTGGAAGAGAAACAGGAAACAAGAAGGAAAAAGAGAAGAAAGATGAAAGAAAAAAGAAAGTTGGAAGAAAAACAGGAAACATGAAGGAAGAAGAAAGAAAGGAGGGGAAATAAGGAAGAAAGGGAGAAGGAAGAGAGAAGAAAGAAGGAATAAAGAAGGAAAAAAGAAGAAAGAAAGTAGGAAGAAAGAAGGAAAAAAGGAGGGAAAAGGAGGAAGAAAGAAAGTGGAAAGAAGGAATAAAGACGGAAGAAAGAAAGAAGAAAAACGAAGGAAAGGTAGAAGAAAGAACGAAGGAAGAGAGTAGAAAGAAAGAAGAAAGGAAGGAAGGAAAAAAAGAAAAAAGGAAAATAGAAAGGTGGAAAAAAGTAGGAAAAAGGAAGAAAGAAGAAAGGAAGAAGAAAGGAGGAAAGAAGGAAGGAAAAAGGAAGAGAGAAGCACAAAAGAAAGAATAAAGAAGAAAAAATGAAAGAAAGTGAAAAGAAAGAATGAAGAAAAATAGGAAACAAAGAGGAGGAAAAAAAGGGGGAGAGAGAAAGAAGAAAAAGAGAAGGAAAAAGGAAGAAAGAAGGAAGAAAGGAGGATAAATAGGAAAAAAAAGAAGAAAGCAACTAGGAAGGAAGAATGAAAAAAGATGGAAGAAATAAGAAAGAAATAAGGTGAAAGAAGGAAGAAAAATGAAGGATAGAAGAAAGCAAAAAGTAGGAAAAAGGAAAGAAATTAGAAACAATGAAGGTGGAATATGGAAGGAAGAAAGAAGTGAGAAAGAAGAAAGGAGGAAAAGGAATTGAAGGAAGGAAACACATGAAGTAAGAAGGAAAAAGGAAGAAGGAAAAGAATAGAAGGAAATAGAAAGAAGTAATAAGAAAGAAGGAAGAAAAAAGAAAGACATTTTGGTCCTTTCGACCTTTTGACGCAGTTTTTTTTGTTTCGACCTTTTGTCCCTTCGACCTTTTGACTCTTCGACCTTTTGTCCTTTCGACCTTTTGTCCTAGGTGGAGGTGTTTAGGTGGAGCGCAAGGAAGAAGAAGAAGAAGAAAATTACGACTGTGCGGATGAAGAATAATACCAATGCTAAGTGCCGGATAAAACGATAAGACAACGATGATGAAGCAAGAGCTTTTGGTGTAGGAGAAGTGCTAAAACGACTGTGTGCCCAAGTAAAACTTGTGTATGTAAAACTATGTGGAGTGGACTTTGTTTTAACTGTAAGTGTTGGTAAACCTTGAGGAGAAGTGTTGAATATTGGGCCAGTCTAATTGTTTGTCATCCCTTCAGCCCTGTAAATGTACATATGTTGCTGTTGTCTATTGTATGAAAAATAAATAGTAATAGTAGCAAGATGTTTTTTGTCCGACATTTCAACACATCTTGTATCAATATTTCAAGACTGCGTAGCTGTTCTTAAAATCAAAAAAAAAATGTGCAGTCGATTTCTCCATACTAAATAGTAACAAAATAACCACAACGGAAAATGAATCGCTTGTTTTTCCGTCTGGGTTTTGTCGGTTCAGCTGTGTACCGTGGAAAGCTTCCGTGATATCTTCTCCTCCACAAAAAAACCACCGAAACCAATTCAAATTTGCCAGATACAAATGGTTTAAACTTTTTACGCGTAAGGTTTTACAGTAGAATAAATACTTGACAATATTCATAAAGAATGAAAAATATTCTGTCACTGCATTTGATAGCGCTGGTTTTTATTCATTATTTCTTCGCGAACCAATTAATCTCAAACGCAAATTTATGTATTTCTGATCAGAAATACACACCAAGGACCACTACACTGAATTAATATTCTCTTTTGTATCAGCCACCGTAATACTGCACCAAGTTTTGTCGCAAAACACAAACATAAGCTCATTGATTCTGCCCCACTTCATCTCAATTGAATGTTAAACAGTTGACAATTTCCATTTGGGTGCGCCCGAGAGAACGACAGAACCTTTCAGAAGTCCACCGACCTCTCAGTCTTTCACAACGGACGTCCACACTTAACCGCAACATCGGCCTATGGATGTTTACCCAGTCATAAAATATGCAAATTGAGTCCGCAACTTGAGGCCGGGCATCAATTCAGAGGTAGATTCGTCACTTCTCGCAATGGCATCCTGATGATTCCGTTCGGCACCGGGTTATTGTATTTCGGCATTTGGAAATGCCGGAATACGGGACTCGGGCAACTTTTCCGTCAATTTATTCACCTTTCCCGATTTGGCGAAACTGCTGGATCAACAAATGGAGCTACGCCACACGGCTTGAACCAACAACGATGGGAAACGCTTTTTCAAAAGAGTCGGTCATTGCGGGTTAAGTCTCATTTGTTGTAGTTTTCAGGCCGATCCTGGGGAATGGTTGCTTGTACAGATGTTTTTGTTTCAATTCTGATAATCATTGAACGAACCCCGGGCAGAAGCCATGAACAGAATAACAAAACATGATATGGACTTGATTGATATAAGAGATAAAAGATCAGACAACAATATCAAAAATTTGCACCGAAATATCATTTAAATAGCAAAAAATGCTATGGATAAGAACAAACTAATGGCACATGATATTCATCACTTATTACAAATAGCATAACTTGATATTTAAATGATATTTCAGTGTAAATTTTTGATATTGTTGCCCGATATTTTATCTCTTATATCAATCATGTCCATATCTCATTTTGCTATCTTATGAACATTAGATATTATTGACTTTTTCTCCTCTACTCGGGACTTGACCCGACTTGAAAAATTTCAAAGAATTTTGCGCATCTAGCCGCTAGGCTTAGGAAGGCCCCCCCCACGCCTGACGCCATTTCACTACCAAAATATTAAAAGCTATTGACATTCCCATTTGTTCACTGCTACATTAAAGATGGAAGGGCGTGCCACGTTCACGTCCAACGGTTTGAGAAAAGAAAAGAATAACCCTTTCCAAACTAATCTCGGTAAAACGACAAATGGCGAAGGAAGTGGATAAATTGGGGAAAAATAAGCATAGCATCTGAAAGTCAACCCCGCTTCACAGAAGGCAGCCGAAAAAACTTGCTTCGGCTTCAGGCTATTTTTATGACCAATTGTGAAGCAGCACGTGGCCGAACAGGTGGGTGAATGATAAAGCTTCCTAATCCGTTGCTTAAATTCGGTTGGTTTTGTTTTTTTTGCTCTTCAATGGAAAACAATGAAATTTTAACCAGAGGACAGAACCCTTGTCCAAACTTTTAGACGTCGAAATCGATTAGCCACGGGCGCGGGTTTATCGTCACCTGGCCAAAAAAAGACTGTCGTGAAGGTAAGAAAAAAACAAATGATGGGTAGAAAGGTTTCCAATTAACTTATAATCCGTTATGTTAGGCGATTGTTTTGTTCAAGCAGTGGAAAAGTGATCAACAAATGTATTTTTGTTTCTCCGCGAGGCTAAAACCTTCAGCTTTTAGGAAAAATCTTGAATGCCTCAAATTTCCGAGGATACAAGTTATCACATTCATCATTATTATGGTGAGAAATAGAGATTGATCTCATCAAAGAATGGACCAATTTCAATAAAACTCGAATTACACCATATAAAAAACTTATGGTTACACTAAGGTAAATATATATTTGAACTTCGAGAACTTCGCTGATCCATACAGAATATATAGAACACATTACAGATATATTCTACTTTATTTGTAGGCTTTTGTCAACGAGATTGTCTTTCAACGGATTCATTTCGCATTGGAAGAACTACAAAAGCAGAGATTGTCAAGGAAACTTGTCGTGCAATATGGAAGAAGCTTCAGCCAATTCACATGCCACAGCCATCCCAACAATTCATCAACGTTGCGCAACACTACTGGTCCAAGTGAAACTTTCCAAATTGTTCTGGCAGCATTGACGGGAAACATATCCGAGTCCAATGTCCTCCATGCTCTGGGACATTGTTCTACAATTACAAAACGATTTTTCGATAGTTCTTCAGGGTGTGGCTGACGCAAAATGTAAATTTATTGTGGTAGAAATTGGTGGTCATGCAGAACAAAGTTACGGGGCTACATTCCATGCATCCGAGCTATTCAAACTGATGGAGTCGAGACAGTTGGGGATTCCTTCAATGAAAAATCTTCCCGGAACAAACATATGTGCGCCATACTTTTTTTGGGAGACGAAGTGTACCCACTATCGCAGAACCTTTTGCGACCATATGCTCGGCGAGATTGCACTGAAGCTGAAGAATATTTCAATTCTAGGCTTTCCAGAGGAAGAAAATCTGTCGAGTGTGCTTTTGGTGCAATTAATGCCAAATGGAGACTTCTTTGGAAACCAATCGAAACAGATGTGTACACAGCGAGGCAATTTGCATTTTGCACACTGTCATATCATTGATAGAGAAGGATATGCAAATGTCATGAAAGAAGGAGACAATTTCTTGCAAAATGTTCAAAGCCTTCGAACTTAGTAACACAAAAAACTTTTCATCATGGTGTACGGAAAACTGGAAAACAAGTTCGTGATACTTTTCGTGATCTCATTGGTAATACCAAAGATAATGAAATAATTTAATAAAATGAAACTACTTTAATGTAATGTAATTACTATACCAATAAAAAGCTCAATTTAAAATTATTGTATAGTTAAAAATCAGATTTTGTTTAAAAAAAAGTAATTCGGTAACAGGTACAAAATTATCGACGGTGGTTGTCATGTGACTATTTGAACTTTGGCAACCACTTAGTTCTAGTTAGCTAAGAAATTAGGCAGAAAATCATCCTTTTTGTATTCAAATATATCAAATCTCCAATAGATTTGGACGAACTTGTGGAGGAATTCATGGACGAACCTCCTGAGGAATTCCTGGACGAATCCACGGGAGAACTTCCGGAGAATTCCCTCGAGGTACTTCCAGAAGAATTCTTGGACGAACTTCGAAGGAATTCCTTGACGAACATCCAGAGGAATTCTTGAACGAACTTCCAAAGGAATTCCTGAACGAACTTCCAGAGGAATTCTTGAACAAAATTCGGGAGGAGTTCATGGACAAACTTCCGGAAGAAATCGTGGCCGAACTTTCTGAAGAATTCGTGGACGAATTTCCTGAAGAATTCCTGGAGGAACTTCCGGAAAAATGCCTGAAGGAACTTCCGGAGAAATTCCTGGAGCAACTTTCGGAGGAAACCCTAGAGGAATTCCCGGAGGATTCCTGGAGAATTCCTGGATAATTCTTGAAAAAACATCTCGATAAATTCCTGCAGGAACTTCCGGGGGATTTCTTGGAGGACCTTCCAAAGGAGTTCCAGGAGAAGCTTCCAAGGGAATTCCTGTAGGAACTTCCGCAGAATTCCTGAAGGAACTTCTGGAGAAATTCCTGGAGCGACTTTCGGAGGGATTCCTGGAGGAACTTCCAGAGGAATTCCTGGAGGAACGTCTGGAGGAACTTCCGGAGGAATTCCTGGAGGAACTTCCGGAGGAATTCCTGGAGGAACTTCCGGAGGAATTCCTGGAGGAACTTCCGGAGGAATTCCTGGAGGAACTTCCGGAGGAATTCCTGGAGGAACTTCCGGAGGAATTCCTGGAGGAACTTCCTGAGGAATTCCTGGAGGAACTTCCGGAGGAATTCCTGGAGGAACTTCCGGAGGAATTCCTGGAGGAATTTCCGGAGGAATTCCTGGAGGAACTTCCGGAGGAATTCCTGGAAGAACTTCCGGAGGAATTCCTGGGGAATTCCTGGAGGAACTTCCGGAGGAATTCCTGGAGGAACTTCCGGAGGAATTCCTGGAGGAACTTCCGGAGGAATTCCTGGAGGAACTTCCGGAGGAATTCCTGGAGGAACTTCCGGAGGAATTCCTGGAGTAACTTCGGAGGAACTTCCGGAGGGATTACGGAACTTCCGGAGGAATTCCTGGAGGAACTTCCGGAGGAATTCCTGGAGGAACTTCCGGAGGAATTCCTGGAGGAACTTCCGGAGGCATTCCTGGAGGAACTTCCGGAGGAATTCCTGGAAGGAACTTCTGGAGGAATTCCTGGAGGAACATTCGGAGGAATTCCTGGAGGAACTTCCGGAGGAATTCCTGGAGGAACTTCCGGAGGAATTCCTGGAGGAACTTCCGGAGGAATTCCTGGAGGAACTTCCGGAGGAATTCCTGGAGGAACTTCCGGAGGAATTCCTGGAGGAACTTCCGGAGGAATTCCTGGAGGAACTTCCGGAGGATTTCCTGGAGGAACTTCCGGAGGAATTCCTGGAGGAACTTCCGGAGGAATTCCTGGAGGAACTTCCGGAGGAATTCCTGGAGGAACTTCCGGAGGAATTCCTGGAGGAACTTCCGGAGGAATTCCTGGAGGAACTTCCGGAGGAATTCCTGGAGGAACTTCCGGAGGAATTCCTGGAGGAACTTCCGGAGGAATTCCTGGAGGAACTTCCGGAGGACTCCCTGGAGGAATTTCTGGAGGAATTCCTGGAAGAACTTCCGGAGGAATTCCTGGAAGAACTTCCGGAGGAATTCCTGGAAGAACTTCCGGAGGAATTCCTGGAAGAACTTCCGGAGGAATTCCTGGAAGAACTTCCGGAGGAACTTCCGGAGGAATTCCTGGAGGAACTTCCGGAGGAATTCCTGGAGGAACCTCCGGAGGAATTCCTGGAGGAACTTCCGGAGGAATTCCTGGAGGAACTTCCGGAGGAATTCCTGGAGGAACTTCCGGAGGAATTCCTGGAGGAACTTCCGGAGGAATTCCTGGAGGAACTTCCGGAGGAATTCCTGGAGGAACTTCGGAGGAATTCCTGGAGGAACTTCCGGAGGAATTCCTGGAGGAACTTCCGGAGGAATTCCTGGAGGAACTTCCGGAGGAATTCCTGGAGGAACTTCGGAGGAATTCCTGGAGGAACTTCCGGAGGAATTCCTGGAGGAACTTCCGGAGGAATTCCTGGAGGAACTTCCGGAGGAATTCCTGGAGGAACTTCCGGAGGAATTCCTGGAGGAACTTCCGGAGGAATTCCTGGAGGAACTTCCGGAGGAATTCCTGGAGGAACTTCCGGAGGAATTCCTGGAGGAACTTCCGGAGGAATTCCTGGAGGAACTTCCGGAGGAATTCCTGGAGGAACTTCCGGAGGAATTCCTGGAGGAACTTCCGGAGGAATTCCTGGAGGAACTTCCGGAGGAATTCCTGGAGGAACTTCCGGAGGAATTCCTGGAGGAACTTCCGGAGGAATTCCTGGAGGAACTTCGGAGGAATTCCTGGAGGAACTTCCGGAGGAATTCCTGGAGGAACTTCCGGAGGAATTCCTGGAGGAACTTCCGGAGGAATTCCTGGAGGAACTTCGGAGGAATTCCTGGAGGAACTTCCGGAGGAATTCCTGGAGGAACTTCCGGAGGAATTCCTGGAGGAACTTCGGAGGAATTCCTGGAGGAACTTCCGGAGGAATTCCTGGAGGAACTTCCGGAGGAATTCCTGGAGGAACTTCCGGAGGAATTCCTGGAGGAACTTCCGGAGGAATTCCTGGAGGAACTTCGGAGGAATTCCTGGAGGAACTTCGGAGGAATTCCTGGAGGAACTTCCGGAGGAATTCCTGGAGGAACTTTTGGAGGAATTCCTGGAGGAACTTCGGAGGAATTCCTGGAGAAACTTCCGGAGGAATTCCTGGAGGAACTTCCGGAGGAATTTCTAGAGGAACTTCCGGAGGAATTCCTGGAGGAATTTCCGGAGGAATTCCTGGAGGAACTTCCGGAGGAATTCCTGGAGGAATTTCCAGGAGGAATTCCTGGAGGAACTTCGGAGGAATTCCTGGAGGAACTTCCGGAGGAATTCCTGGACCGGAGGAACTTCCGGAGGAATTCCTGGAGGAACTTCCGGAGGAATTCCTGGAGGAACTTCGGAGGAATTCCTGGAGGAACTTCCGGAGGAATTCCTGGAGGAACTTCCGGAGGAATTCCTGGAGGAACTTCGGAGGAATTCCTGGAGGAACTTCCGGAGGAATTCCTGGAGGAGCTTCGAAGGAATTCCTGGAGGAACTTCCGGAGGAATTCCTGG
Organism: Armigeres subalbatus; assembly: GCF_024139115.2. Classification (NCBI taxonomy): domain Eukaryota; kingdom Metazoa; phylum Arthropoda; class Insecta; order Diptera; family Culicidae; genus Armigeres; species Armigeres subalbatus. Next base: position 97,312,136 of record NC_085141.1, read on the forward strand.
AGGAACTTCCGGAGGAATTCCTGGAGGAACTTCCGGAGGAATTCCTGGAGGAACTTCCGGAGGAATTCCTGGAGGAACTTCCGGAGGAATTCCTGGTGGAACTTCCGGAGGAATTCCTGGAGGAACTTCCGGAGGAATTCCTGGAGGAACTTCCGGAGGAATTCCTGGAGGAACTTTCGGAGGAATTCCTGGAGGAACTTCCGGAGGAATTCCTGGAGGAACTTCCGGAGGAATTCCTGGAGGAACTTCCGGAGGAATTCCTGGAGGAACTTCGGAGGAATTCCTGGAGGAACTTCCGGAGGAATTCCTGGAGGAACTTCCGAGGAATTCCTGGAGGAACTTCCGGAGGAATTCCTGGAGGAACTTCCGGAGGAATTCCTGGAGGAACTTCGGAGGAATTCCTGGAGGAACTTCCGGAGGAATTCCTGGAGGAACTTCCGGAGGAATTCCTGGAGGAACTTCCGGAGGAATTCCTGGAGGAACTTCCGGAGGAATTCCTGGAGGAACTTCCGGAGGAATTCCTGGAGGAACTTCCGGAGGAATTCCTGGAGGAACTTCCGGAGGAATTCCTGGAGGAACTTCCGGAGGAATTCCTGGAGGAACTTCCGGAGGAATTCCTGGAGGAACTTCCGGAGGAATTCCTGGAGGAACTTCCGGAGGAATTCCTGGAGGAACTTCCGGAGGAATTCCTGGAGGAACTTCCGGAGGAATTCCTGGAGGAACTTCCGGAGGAATTCCTGGAGAAACTTCCGGAGGAATTCCTGGAGGAACTTCCGGAGGAATTCCTGGAGGAACTTCCGGAGGAATTCCTGGAGGAACTTCCGGAGGAATTCCTGGAGGAACTTCCGGAGGAATTCCTGGAGGAACTTCCGGAGGAATTCCTGGTGGAACTTCCGGAGGAATTCCTGGAGGAAAATCCGGAGGAATTCCTGAAGGAACTTCTGGAGGAATTCGTGAAGGAATTTCCGGAGGAATTCCTGAAGGAACTTCCGGAGGAATTCCTGGAGGAACATTCGGAGAAACTTTCGGAGGAATTCCTGGAGGAACTTTTGGAGAAATTCGTGGAGGAACTTTCGTAGGAATTCCTGGAGGAAATTCTGGAGGCATTCCTGGAGGAACTTCCGGAGGAATTTCAGGAGGAACTTTCAGCTTTGTCTTCTTCTTCTTATTGGCATTACATCTCCTTACTAGGACAGAGACGCCTCGTAGCTTATTGTTCATTAAGCACTTCCACAGTTATTAACTGCGAGGTTTCTTATCCAGGTTACCATTTTTGCATTCGTATATCATGAGGCTAACACGATGATACTTTTATGCCCAGGGAAGTCGAGACAATTTCCAATCCGAAAATTGCATAGACCGGCACCGGAAATCGATCCCAGCCACCCTCAGCATGGTCTTGCTTGGTAGCCGCGCGTCTTACCGCACGGCTAAGGAGGGCCCACTATGTAGGTTTTCTTTTGACCTGCGCTTAATGAGAAAGCGTTCTTATCAGTATAATGAAAAAATAAATTTTCCAATAAAAATTTGCATGCAAACACGAAACGGCTTGTGCTTAATCAGTTATAATCCAAATGAGCTCAAATTTTCAAAGAACACTCAGAACACGATAAAGAATCAGATAAGCGCAGTGGAGCAAAACCGATTTTTTGAACCACCCTAATATACATGTTTGACCACAATCTGCTGGTTAATAATAATAATAATAATAATAATAATAACCACAATCTGCTGTAGCTCCATACGCAGCTTGAATTTTGCTGGTGGATTGAGTTTTTCGACATGAGGGAGAAGGCTGTCGAAGAATGCCTCGTCTTCATCTTTGTGTCGTGATGTCATTTTCTTCTCCAGTAGTTCTAGTTTTCGTTGCTCAATATCCAGCAGCCGTATGGATGTTCTTTCCAACACTCTTTTTAATTTTTTTAATGGAGGCGCTTTGGATGATTGCGAGGATGATTCAGCAACCTCGATTGTCTCCAGGTCATTCGCGGACATTTCGAATCACCCTTCCCCTTTCAGTACCACTCCCGGTAGACTGGCTGCCAGACGATGGTACTTTTGAGATTCCCGCTGGCTTTTCTTGGCTTCATTTGATCCGTAAGAAAAAGAAGACTGCTAAAATAGGGCCAGGTAGAATAGACGCTTTCATCACCAGCATCCTCGGATCTACACTCTGGAACCTTTCTTAGTTCCTGGCCAAAAGTGTCCCTTAAATTCTTCCACTTCTTTTTGGCAACACCCTCTGAAAAGATTATTATTATAACAAACATTAGTAATTCTTTAATCATGATATTTATTATAATTATATATTATAATTAAAATGAGACTTTTAATCATTAGATTATTTATATTGTTTTCGACAAGAAAAAAATAGTTTCAAATGTACATACCCGTTATTTCAAATGCAGCCGAAACTTCCTTCCAACATTTATTCACAAGCACACGGTTTCGGTAATTGCGCGATTGTTGCTCCCACAGTGAATTTCGTCGAAAAACAGCTCCAATAAAGCCCTCCACGTTCAGAGAAACATGCCCGGAAATATTATCTTCGGTCATTACGAAAACAAAAATATGTTTTTGAATTTGAAAAATATTCAATCACGTGGTTTTCGCGCGACAAAACTTGGAAAGCACCGGTTGGTCGCTTGTCGCTTAGAAAATCGCGTATCACATCGCTCAGTGTCGCGTTTAATCTGGCGTATTCTGTACACGCCTGCTTCAAATCACACAGAGACTGAGTGAAATTGTATTGCTGTCTTTTTTTTATCACGGAAATCTTACTAATTTTTTGTAAAAAGTGTAACTACTCAAATCTTGATTAGCTCCACTTCTAACGAAAAATGAGTAAGATTTCCATGAGAAAAAAGAGGCGGCAATATAATTTCACTCAGTCTCTGAGTGATTTCTTATCGCGCGACTTGTCAAAAATCGCGTCGCGTAGCATCGCGTCGCTAGTCGCGTCTACTCTGGCTACCGCACCAACGCGGCGTAATTTGAATTGAGCGTCAGTAGGTCATGGCTTAGAACACGTTGAGAATGCAACCAGTTTTTCCACTGATTAGTTACGGACGACACGTAAGTACTATTTTGTCCCCGACAATTACCTAACGTGTTCAGTTGGTTCTTTTTAGCTTTTAATTCTATTTGAGCTTTTAATTCTATTATAAAAAACCCAGATTAATCCACCTAGCGGTGATGGTGCCTTTCTCGTTTTTTTTTCGAGTGAGTAATTTCTACGCACTTTTGGAATGAAGAAAAACATATTTTGGACATATCTATCGAGCCCATAGTCCGATCTGGCCAATTTTGAATAGGAAACAATGGGACATGTTTTTGCGTCGAATGCAACCTGTTGCGAGGAAATTGGTTGAGGGTGCTAAAAAAGTAAGCTATAAATTTTTACGCGCTTTTTTATGAGAAAAAGTATTTTGACCATAACTTCTGAGCCCATAGTCCGATCCGGCCAATTGTCAATAGGAAACAATGGGACAGGATTATGCGTCGAATGCAACTTGTTACGATTAAATCGGTTAGGGCTAAGTGCCTGAAAAGTGGGCTAGACTTTTCCACTCGTTGTTGCCTAAAGAAAAGTATTTTGACCATAACTTCTGAGCCCATAGTCCGATCCGGCCAATTGTCAATAGGAAACAATGGGACAGGATTCTGCGTCAAATGCAACTTGTTGCGAGCAAATCGGTTAGGGCTAAGTGCCTGAAAAGTTGGCTAGACTTTTCCACTCGTTGTTGCCTAAGGAAAAAGTATTTTACCATAACTTCTGAGCTCATAGTCCGATCCGGCCAATTGTCAATAGGAAGCAATGGGACATGATTCTGCGTCGAATGCAACTTGTTGCGAGCAAATCGGTTAGGGCTAAGTGCCTGAAAAGTTGGCTAGACTTTTCCACTCGTTGTTGCCTAAAGAAAAAGTATTTTGACCATAACTTCTGAGCCCATAGTCCGATCCGGCCAATTGTCAATAGGAAACAATGGATTCATGGATGAACCTCCTGAGGAATTCCTGGACGAATCCACGGGAGAACTTCCGGAGAATTCCCTCGAGGTACTTCCGGAAGAATTCTTGGACGAACTTTCGAAGGAATCCCTTGACGAACATCCAGAGGAATTTTTGAACGAACTTCCAAAGGAATTCCTGAACGAACTTCCAGAGGATTTCTTGAACAAAATTCGGAAGGAGTTCATGGACAAACTTCCGGAAAAATTCGTGGCCGAACTTTCTGAAGAATTCGTAGACGAATTCCCTGAAGAATTCCTGGAGGAACTTCCGGAAAAATGCCTGAAGGAACTTCCGGAGAAATTCCTGGAGCATCTTTCGGAGAAAACCCTAAAGGAATTCCCGGAGGATTCCTGGAGAATTCCTGGATAATTCTTGAAAAAACATCTCGATGAATTCCTGCAGGACCTTCCGAGGGATTTCTTGGAGGACCTTCCAAAGGAGTTCCAGGAGGAGCTTCCAAGGAAATTCCAGGAGGAGCTTCCAAGGGAATTCTTGTAGGAACTTCCGCAGAATTCTTGGAGGAACTTCTGGAGAAATTACTGGAGCGACTTTCGGAGGAATTCCTGGAGGAACTTCCGAAGAAATTTCTGGAGGAACTTCCGGAGAACATCTTGGAGGAACTTCCGTAGGAATTCCTGGCGGAATTCCTGGAGGAACTTCCGGAGGAATTCCTGGAGGAACTTCCGGAGGAATTCCTGGAGGAACTTCCGGAGGAATTCGTGGAGGAACTTCCGGAGGAATTCGTGGAGGAACTTCCGGAGGAATTCCTGGAGGAACTTCCGGAGGAATTCCTGGAGGAACTTCCGGAGGAATTCCTGGAGGAACATCCGGAGGAATTCCTGGAGGAACTTCCGGAGGAATTCCTGGAGGAACTTCCGGAGGAATTCCTGGAGGAACTTCGGAGGAATTCCTGGAGGAACTTCCGGAGGAATTCCTGGAGGAACTTCCGGAGGAATTCCTGGAGGAACTTCCGGAGGAATTCCTGGAGGAACTTCCGGAGGAATTCCTGGAGGAACTTCCGGAGGAATTCCTGGAGGATCGGAGGAATTCCTGAAGGAACTTCCGGAGGAATTCCTGGAGGAACTTCCGGAAGAATTCCTGGAGGAACATCCGGAGGAATTCCTGGAGGAACTTCGGAGGAATTCCTGGAGGAACTTCCGGAGGAATTCCTGGAGGAACTTTCGGAGGAATTCCTGGAGGAACTTCCGGAGGAATTCCTGGAGGAACTTCCGGAGGAATTCCTGGAGGAACTTCCGGAGGAATTCCTGGAGGAACTTCGAGAGGAATTCCTGGAGGAACTTCCGGAGGAATTCCTGGAGGAACTTCCGGAGGAATTCCTGGAGGAACTTCCGGAGGAATTCCTGGAGGAACTTCCGTAGGAATTCCTTGAGGAACTTCGGAGGAATTCCTGGAGGAACTTCCGGAGGAATTCCTGGAGAAGCCTCCGGAGGAACTCCTGGAGGATCTTCCGGAGGAATTCCTGGAGGAACTTCCGGAGGAATTCCTGGAGGAACTTCCGGAGGAATTCCTGGAAAAGCTTCCGGAGGAACTCATGGAAGAAATTCCGGAGGAATTCCTGGAGGAACTTCCGGAGGAATTCCGGGAGGAAACTTCGGAGGAATTCCTGGAGGAAATTCCGGAGGAATTCCTGGAGGAACTTCCGGAGGAATTCCTGGAGGAACTTTCGGAGGAATTCCTGGAGGAACTTCCGGAGGAATTCCTGGAGGAACTTCCGGAGGAACTCCTGGAGGAACTTCCGGAGGAATTCCTGGAGGAACTTCCGGAGGAATTCCTGGAGGAACTTCCGGAGGAATTCCTGGAGGAACTTCCGGAGGAATTCCTGGAGGAACTTCCGGAGGAATTCCTGGAGGAACTTCCGGAGGAATTCCTGGAGGAACTTCCGGAGGAATTCCCGGAGGAATTCCCGGAGGAACTTCCGGAGGAATTCCTGGAGGAACTTCCGGAGGAATTCCTGGAGGAACTTCCGGAGGAATTCCTGGAGGAACTTCCGGAGGAATTCCTGGAGGAACTTCCGGAGGAATTCCTGGAGGAACTTCCGGGGAATTCCTGGAGGAACTTCGGAGGAATTCCTGGAGGAACTTCCGGAGGAATTCCTGGAGGAACTTCCGGAGGAATTCCTGGAGGAACTTCCGGAGGAATTCCTGGAGGAACTTCCGGAGGAATTCCTGGAGGAACTTCCGGAGGAATTCCTGGAGGAACTTCCGGAGGAATTCCTGGAGGAACTTGCGGAGAAAATCCTGGAGGAACTTCCGGAGGAATTCCTGGAGGATCTTCCGGAGGAAGTCCTGGAAGAACTTCCGGAGGAATTTCTGGAGGATACGGCGGAGGAATTCCTGGAGGAACTTTCGGAGGAATTCCTGGAGGAACTTCCGGAGGAATTCCTGGAGGAACTTCCGGAGGAATTCCTGGAGGAACTTCCGGAGGAATTCCTGGAGGAACTTCCGGAGGAATTCCTGGAGGAACTTCCGGAGGAATTCCTGGAGGAACTTCCGGAGGAATTCCTGGAGGAACTTCCGGAGGAATTCCTGGAGGAACTTCCGGAGGAATTCCTGGAGGAACTTCCGGAGGAATTCCTGGAGGAACTTCCGGAGGAATTCCTGGAGGAACTTCCGGAGGAATTCCTGGAGGAACTTCCGGAGGAATTCCTGGAGGAACTTGCGGAGGAATTCCTGGAGGAACTTCCGGAGGAATTCCTGGTGGAACTTCCGGAGGAATTCCTGGAGGAAAATCCGGAGGAATTCCTGGAGGAACTTCCGGAGGAATTCCTGGAGGAACTTCCGGAGGAATTCCTGGAGGAACTTCCGGAGGAATTCCTGGAGGAACATTCGTAGAAACTTTCGGAGGAATTCCAGGAGGAACTTTTGGAGAAATTCGTGGAGAAACTTTCGTAGGAATTCTAGGAGGAACTTCTGGAGGCATTCCTGAAGGAGCTCCGGAGGAATTTCAGGAGGAACTTTCAGCTTTATCTTCTTCTTCTTATTGGCATTACATCTCCACACTAGGACAGAGACGCTCCGCAGCTTATTGCAAATTAAGCACTTGCACAGTTATTAACTGCGAGGTTTCTAAGCCAGGTTACCATTTTTGGATTCATTTATCATGAGGCTAGCACGATGATACTTTTATGTCCAGGGTAGTCGAGACAATTTCCAATCCGAAAATTGCATAGACCGGCACCGGGAGTCGATCCCAGCCACCCTCAGCATGGTCTTGCTTGGTAGCCACGCGTCTTACCGCACGGCTAAGGAGGGCCCACTATGTAGGTTTTCTTTTAACCTGCGCTTTTAACGCGTTCTTATCAGTATAATGAAAAAATAAATTTTCCAATAAAAATTTGCATGCAAACATGAAATGGCTTGTGCTTAATCAGTTTTAATCCAAATGAGCTCAAATTTTCAGAGAACACTCAGAACATGATAAAGAATCAGATGATCGCAGTGGAGCAAAACCGATTTTTTGAACCACCCTAATATACATGTTTGACCACAATCTGCTGGTTAATAATAATAATAATAATAATAATAATAACCACAATCTGCTGTAGCTTCATACGCAGCTTGAATTTTGCTGGTGGATTGAGTTTTTCGACATGAGGGAGAAGGCTGTCGAAGAATGCATCGTCTTCATCTTTGTGTCGTGATGTCATTTTCTTCTCCAGTAGTTCTAGTTTTCGTTGCTCAATATCCAGCAGCCGTATGGATGTTCTTTCCAACACTCTTTTTAATTTTTTTAATGGAGGCGCTTTGGATGATTGCGAGGATGATTCAGCAACCTCGATTGTCTCCAGGTCATTCGCGGACATTTCGAATCACCCTTCCCCTTTCAGTACCACTCCCGGTAGACTGGCTGCCAGACGATGGTGCTTTTGAGATTCCCGCTGGCTTTTCTTGGCTTCATTTGATCCGTAAGAAAAAGAAGACTGCTAAAATAGGGCCAGGTAGAATAGACGCTTTCATCACCAGCATCCTCGGATCTACACTCTGGAACCTTTCTTAGTTCCTGGCCAAAAGTGTCCCTTAAATTCTTCCACTTCTTTTTGGCAACACCCTCTGAAAAGATTATTATTATAACAAACATTAGTAATTCTTTAATCATGATATTTATTATAATTATATATTATAATTAAAATGATACTTTTAATCATTAGATTATTTATATTGATTTCGACAAGAAAAAAATAGTTTCAAATGTACATACCCGTTATTTCAAATGCAGCCGAAACTTCCTTCCAACATTTATTCACAAGCACACGGTTTCGGTAATTGCGCGATTGTTGCTCCCACAGTGAATTTCGTCGAAAAACAGCTCCAATAAAGCCCTCCACGTTCAGAGAAATATGCCCGGAAATATTATCTTCGGTCATTACGAAAACAAAAATATGTTTTTGAATTTGAAAATTATTTAATCGCGTGGTTTGCGCGCGACAAAAATTTTCAAGCACCGGATGGTCGCGTGTCGCTTAGAAAATAGCGTATCACATCGCTCAGTGTCGCGTTTACTCTGGCATATTCTGTACACGCCTGTTTCAAATCAATCAGAGACTGAGTGAAATTGTATTGCCGTCTATTTTTTTCTCACGGAAATCTTAATCATTTTTTTGTAAAAAGTGTAACTACTCAAATCTTGAGTAGCTCCACGTCTTACGAAAAATGAGTAAGATTTCCATGAGAAAAAAGAGGCGGCAATATAATTTCACTCAGTCTCTGAGTGATTTCTTATCGCGCGACTTGTCAAAAATCGCGTCGCGTAGCATCGCGTCGCTAGTCGCGTCTACTCCGCACCAACGCGGCGTAATTTGAATTGAGCGTCAGTAGGTCATGACTTAGAACACGTTGAGAATGCAACCAGTTTTTCCACTGATTATTTACGGACGACACGTGAGTACTATTCTGTTCCCGACAATTACCTATCGTGTTCAGCTGGTCCTCTTTTGCTTTTAATTCTAGTTGAGCTTTTAATTCTATTATAAAAACGAGAAAGGCAAAAAACTAGAGGGTAGCTCAAGCTATTCGAAGGTATGAAGGGGTACTACTCACGAAAAAAGGTTAAGAATCGATGCCATAGAATAAATAAATAGCCTTGACATTGTAAACGCAGCCTTATGTATGTGTTTCATCTAAAACGTAATTCCTGGTACATAATGTGAATGAAGTTCAGAATACAAATAAATGCTCATTTGAAAACAAGTCCATAGGTTTGCAGAATTTGAAACACTGAAAGGAAAAACCGCACCTCTAACGTACTCAATACCCATCGTTCTGTCCCACCATAATTGCTAACCAGCTTACAAGTGCAGCGTAAAAACCGAATGAAACCCGAAAACAAGAATTTAATTTGTTGTTTTATCAAACCAAGTCACCTGCTAGCATGATAATGGCATTATCGAGAGTAATGTGTGCAATAACGAGGATTTATAGCATCACAAATTTGCAGAGATACAGCAATTTACATATCCTTCCGTTATTTACGAGCAAAGCCGAAAAACATCATTTGGAAGCTTCACATTCAAGAAGGGGTGTTTACGCAGCAAACTTCACTTCATAATGCGTCGCTCTCCGGGAATCGGAGTGCGGAATAATTCGTTGAAATTTGTCTGACAATGGGAGACAATCGCTGCGATGAATAATATTCGCCTGCTGTGGGGTGACTTGACTAACCTTCCTTTTTACTCTTTTTTAAATCAATTTTGAATCCACAAATCCAAGTAGCCCAATGCGATCATTCTGCTTTATATTATTGGAGCCTAATTGCAAAATCAAAATTTTACTAGATGTAAAATAAGCACAAACACCACATTCATATGGCATTAATATAATTGCAACAATAGATAATGGGTTCAAACTTCAAACGAAGAAATAGCAAACTGTTGTTTTTTGGATTAATCAAAATATGTTCCACTGGTTAATTTGAATGGTTCTCACCGTTCTCACAGATACCCAATTATTTTATTTGCTTTTATGCCAATACGCTACTTTTACTCACTACCGGTAAAAATTTGGAATGTCACAACGACAGGATACTTTTCCTATGGGGTGGATCTTCCAACATGTGATTAACACCTCTGTCGCTCATCCAGCCGGTGGGGGTGATCAAATGGGGTGAAAAGTGCATAGCAACTATATCAATCTTTGACAACAACGACGACAACTCCCGAAGCAACAATAAATCCAACAATTTTTATGCAGCATCGAGCTCGATGGAACGCGCATTGTCTTTGCATTTAAATGTAGGTGTCAATGGGAGAACTGTTAGTTTTATAGATCGGATGGATGCAAATGGTAAAAATACGTCAATTGAACTTACAGATAGATAGAAAAAAATTCTATAATAAAACATTTTGCGGTATGAAATGGAATTTTTCCATGTGGTGTCCGTTTTATAACATTAACAATCCTCGCGACGCGTCATTTCAGCTTCTGTCGGTCAGCCAGATTCAACGAATCGAGAAGGGGACAATAATTTTAATCCGACAATATGATTATTTGATCCGCAATATGTATCGGCATTGCGTATATGCAATTCGAGCAGCCGGGGAACGAAACATGCCGGTGCCACATCATAAATCTACGGATTCGAACGCTGGCCTAGTGGGAAATGTCGTGGCGTTACAATTTTATGCAGTTGTCATCGTTCGGTTCACCCAAGAATCAATATGTTGAACCATTTCCGTTTCAGGAAGCTCTTTATCTGATTACTCCAGCGCCAATAGCTCTGAAAGTTTTCGCTCGTTTTATTTCTTATATATCCGATTTTGTTTATTTTCATGGAACGAAATGATTGAAAGCTTGAGGTGATAATTCTGGACTAAAAAGTTGTCCCTGGTCTGTCCGTAGGTCATGAGATCCAATTTGTTCATGTAGCATGTAGAAAACAAACTATTGAAAAAAAATCACTCGATTTTTTGACGTAGGACTACGTCTGTGTTTTCTATATTGGGGTACACTTTACGATTGCGAAAATCTGGGACCGTCACGAAAATATGATAGACTTTAAACTTTAATATCTAAGCCGTTTCTCGATGGATTTTCAATTTTTTTGGACCATTCGATCAAGGATGAGTCAACGCTTCTTTGTATTTATTTGAAAATACTGATTTTTAACTATTTATTATCGATAATTGATAAAAAGTTTAGAAAAAGGTAAACTAACCAATCACGTACATGCATCACTAGCACAGACATCAAAAATCAATCACTTGCGGGTTTGGATCTAATCCTCAGTTTGAACAAGATTTTACGCATAGCAGACGCATCAAAGCGATCTTAGCGGAGAGAACACAGCATCACGTAGACGCTATTGACATTTTCAAAGAAAATCCATCGCATTGGTGGTGGTGCTCGATGTGTTGCTGCAGATCATTCAACCTCAACGAACCAGAATTTCATATGAAGAAAAGGTTGACCATAAAAATAGCACTGTGGCGATCCCGCACCGCCAGTGCCGATGCTGAAAATTTATTACAAATTGTGGTGTCAGTTAGTTGGAAAGGAACATTTGGAAAAGAAAATTGGTTCTTCTCAGGACCAACAGTTTATAAAAAGAAAGAGTTAATTGCGAAAATAGACTGTTTCGGTGACATCGGGTTTGGCGTGGTAGCTTGGTTGCTGTTAGTGATCTCATCCATTAAAATTTTCTACATCATCTCCCTCCGACGCGCTATCAAGTTCGCTATTTACGATTGAGTTTTGAACTTTGAAGAAAGTTTATTTCGGATCAACTTTCTTTTGTATAAAATCCATGAAGACGCCACTTTTGTGAAAACTATCTACCTACAGCAACTACCCATTAGTGAACGTCGCTTGGACAGACAGATGTCAAGAGATAATGTTTGGTAATATTAAGAAACTTCGTCTTGAGTCAAATTTCTGTTGTCATTCCTCGCAACAATACGCAGCTTAGATAAACAACATCTCATAACCAAATTCAGAATCTTTCGAGAAAGTTTTATTGGATTATTAGAATTCATAATTCTCCGAACGGTCCGTTGTCTGTGGAAACCCGATCGAAATGGCTCGCGCGCGCGGAAAAGCGGCTTTCTTATATCTAATGAAGTAATCCCATTAGCCCCGCCCCTTCATTAATCGTTATGAGTGCACATTATATTTACACCATATCAGCTCACAAAGGGGCGGGGCTTACGGGTTTAATTTATTAGATACAAGAAAGCTGCTGTTAAGCGCGCGCGAGCCATTTTGATCGAGATTCCACAGAAGGCGGTTCGACATTCGATGCAGCGAAGCGGACACAGCAGCACGAAGTGGGTGGCAGTGTGGCAATGCTGCAAATTTGCACAAGCGATTGGATGCAGTTAATTATTGGAGTGGGAATTGGGAAAAGAAAATTGGTTCTTCTCAGGACCAACATTTTACGAAATAGAAGAGTTAATTGCGAAAATGGACTGTTTCGGTAGCATTGGGTTTGGCGTGGTAGCTTGGTTGCTGTTAGTGATCCCATTCATTAAAATTCACTACATCATCTCCCTCCGACGCGCTATCAAATTCGCTATTTACGATTGATCTCATAACCAAATTCAGAATCATGCGAGAAAATTTAATAGGATTCTTAGAATTTGTCATTCTCCGAACGGTTCCGTTGTCTGCGGAATCCCGATCGAAAATAGCTCGCGCGCTCGAAAAGCAGCTCTCTTATATCTAATTAAGTAATTCCATTAGCCCCGCCCCTTCATTAATCGTTATGAGTGCACATTATATTCACACCCATATCAGTTCACAAAGGGGCGGGGCTAACGGGCTTAATTTATTAAATACAAGAAAGCTGCTGTTCGGCGCGCGCGAGCCATTTTGATCTGGATTCCACAGAGAGCGGTACGACGTTCGATGCAGCGGAGCGCACACAGCAGCACGAAGGAATGGGTGGCAGTGTGGCAATGCTGAAAAATTATTTCACCCTTTGGAGGCTTAGCTAAAAACCATCAAGTGGCGGTCGGACAGTTGCAACGCAAGGTGTCGACAAGCGATTGGATGCAGTTAATTATTGGAGTGGGAATTGGGAAAAGAAAATTGGTTCTTCTCAGGACCAACATTTTATGAAAAGAAAGAGGTAATTGCGAAAATGGACTGTTTCGGTGGCATCGGCGTTTGGCGTGGAAGCTTGGTTTCTGTTAGTGATTGCATCCATTCAAATTTACGGGTTTAATTTATTGAATACAAGAAAGCTGCTTTCCAGCGCTCGACCCATTTTGATCTGGATTCCGCAAAAGGCGGTTTAACCATTTATAAGGCTATACATTATATTGCCACCAACAAATTATATGTTTTTCTGTGTATTAACAAGAGCTCTACTTATTTTTTTCCCATGTAGTGACTATATTTACTACCTAGTAATCCCCCAGATGAATTCGAGCCATAAAAATTGAAAAGTCAATTTGAGAACGGCTTTTTACGAACAGATCGTAAGTTTCGAGTGGAAGATGGATTTCAGTTATAATTCGTTGAAAAATGACGGCAAAGATATACTTTTTCCCATTGGTAATAATTATTTTGAATCTCATGTGCTAGATTATAGCGTGATTAGCGTGAAAATTACTTCGCCTTTCTTATATATTTGGGTTTTGGATTTTTGACAAAATTGCTTGGGAAAAAAGTGCAAAACAAAATGTTTTTCATTTGTGATACATTTTCCAACTAGGACTCTTCGCTAAAAATGTAACGTGCCTTGTTTTGATTTGTTTTACGTAAAATCTATTTTTTTTAAATCTCATTAATTTTTGCATTTTTCCCCGCTTGCAAGGCAGTGGCAAATAACATTCTCCGACATTGTCTGCAGAATTTCCATCAAAATGGCTCGCGCGCGTCGAAAACCAGCTTTCTTATATCTAATGAAGTCATTCCATTAGCCCCGCCCCTTCATTAATCGTTATGAGTGCACATTTTATTTGTACCCATATCATTCACAAAGGGGCGGGGCTAACGGGCATAATTTATTAAATACAAGAAAGCTGCTGTTCTGCGCGCGCGTGCCGTTTTGATCGGGATTCCACAAAGAGTGGTTTGACATTCGATGCAGCGGAGCGGACACAGCAGCATGAAGGCGTGGGTGTCAGTGGCTATGCGGAAAATTTATTCCAAATTTTGGAGGCTTAGCGCAAAATCATAAAGTGGCAGTCGGACAGTTTCACCGCAAGGTGCCTTCAAGCGTTTTGGATGCAATTAGTTATTGGAAAGTCGCATTGGGAAATGAAAAATGGTTCTTCTCAGGACCAACAGTTTATGGAAGAAAGAGTTAACTGGGAAAATGGATTGCTTCGGTGGCATCGGGTTTGGCGTGGTAGCTTGGTTGCTGTTAGTGATTCCATCCATTCAAATTTACTGCATCTTCTCCCTTCGAGACGCTATCAAATTTGCTATTTACGATTGAGTTTTGTACTTTGAAGAAAGATTATTTCGGATAGTCGGATCAACCTTCTTTTGTATAAAATGTTGGCTTTTGTATAAAATCAATGAAGACGCTACCTCAGTGGAAACTATCTACAGCAACCAGCCATCGGTGAACGTCGCTCGGACAAACAGATGCTAAGAGATAATGTTTTGTAATATGAAGAAGCTTCGTCTTGAGTAAAATTTCTGTTGTTATTCCTCGCAACAAAACGCATCTTAGATAAACAACATCTCATACCCAATTCAGAATCTTGCGAGAAAATTTCATAAGATTCTTAGAGCTTGCCATTCTCCAAACGGTATGTTGTCTGCTGAATCCCGATCAAAATGACTCGCACGCGTAGTAGTAGTAAAATCCTTCTTTATTTAAACATTTTATTTAAACATCTTGTTTTGATTTGTTTTACGTAAAACCTAATTTTTTAAAATCTCATTATTTTTTGCATTTTTTCCCGCTTGCAAGGCAGTGGCAAATAACATTCTCCGACATTGTCTGCGAAATTTCCATCAAAATGGCTCGCGCGCGCCGAAAACCAGCTTTCTTATATCTAATGAAGTAATTCCATTAGCCCCGTCCCTTCATTAATCGTTATGAGTGCACATTTTATTTACACCCATATCAGCACACAAGGGGGAGGGGCTAACGGGCTTAATCTATTGAATACAAGAAAGCTGCTGTCCGGCGCGCGCGAGCCATTTTGATTCGAGCGGTTTGACATTCGAGTAGCGGAACGGACACAGCAGCACGAAGGAGTGAGTGGCAGTGTGGCAATGCTGAAAATTTATTTCAAATTTTAGAGGCTGAGCGAAAAATCATCAAGTGGCGGTCGGACAGTTGCAATGCAAGCGACAAGCAATTAGATGCAGTTAGTCATTGGAAAGGCCCATTGGAAAAAGAAAATTGGTTCTTCTCAGGACCAGCATTTTATGGAAAGAAAGAGTTAATTGCGAAAATGGATTGTTTTGGGCGGCATCTGGTTTAGCGTGGTAGCTTGGTTGATGTTAGTGATTCCATGCAATTAATTTGAAATTGCATCATCTCCCTCCGTCGCGCTATCAAATTTGCTAGTTACGATTGAGTTTTGCACAAGTTCATATCGGATTGTCGGATCAACCTTCTTTTGTATGCATAAAGACCTTTTTGGAGGACACCATCCTCAAAAATGGCTGAAATAAAGGAGAAATAAGCAGAATCAGAAGTGGCGTGAAATCAAACGCAAATATATTTATTTGAAACGTTTGGTTTTCGCCCGCGATGTAAGCGTACGTGGCAAAGTAAGGATTGTGATGTCCCCGACTGAAAGCCAGTCGAGTGGCTTCAGCGGCCGATGAGTCATGTTAATTCCACGGTTAGAGACTCAAAGTCCATCCAACTGGGAACAACTATTCAACTTCTTGATTCAGTTGGCCTCCGAACAGTTAGCTCAATGTTAATAAAACGACACAAATTATTATGGCAAATACCATCAATTTTGAATAGCTACGTAGTCCTACGTCGCCTTTGCGTACAACCCGATTGGGCTGCACCTTTGAGTTTTTTTATCAACTTTTTTGTCAAGCAAGGTGCACAATCCCATTCTCGTGTAATCTACATCGAGGATCAATATGGACGGTTAAAGAAATGCAATTTAACCGAGGAGATCGTTGAAATAAACTGTTTGGTCAAATAGTTGATATTTCTTTTCACATTGTTAGATAAACGTGCTACATTTGTTGAAAAAAAAAATACTTCGAATAGGTAACTAATTTTTGTCGAAAAGTGTGACAATACACATTCTTAGACGTAAAAAAAACAAAATTGCTACTGAGGAAGAAGTTACTTGAAAATCATGCTAAACTAAACCACCGAGGAATGATGTTCTGCCACGAACTACTGCAAAATCCCGGAGGAGCCATTTAATTAATTTAAATCGGGTTGAAATTCCAATCACAATAGATTGACGCAGAAACTTTGTTTTTCCAAGTACGAAAGCAGGCACCCAAGTAAACCCATTAATCATAAACCCACAATGGATGGTTTGTTTACTTGAAGTTACTACCGCATGCGAAAGCACGTTTTTCACCAGCAACGCAGAAGCAAAAGTCAGCGAATGACACACGTACCGACATACACATACGGGGGTTTCTGCTCATCAACAATTCTACAGCATTCAATCAAGCAAAGTGCTATACCCCCCGTCAGCTCTCGAGTTTTGTGAAGAGGAGATGAGATTTGGTGATTCAGCCGAGCTTTTATGCATAACTGGAAACATTGCTGCGGTCAAGCATCGCATCGTCTCCAACTTGATGCTTGGGCTTCCTGCGTCATCATCGAAATCTTCCTCTTTCTGTAACAAAAAAAAACAGACGTGCCCATCCCCGAGTGGGACACTGCCGGCTCCCAGCTTATTGTTTATGGATTAATTTTCCTGTGAAGTAACCAGCGTCCCACCCGAAAAAAAAAACTGGACAAGAAATCAAACACTGTGATTTTCAACGTGATTTGCTTTATAGTCACGCTTTTTACCACTGAGCCTACGGCAGAGCCCCATCGCAATCATCGATGTCATAATCCCAGCCTGGCCCAGATTTGACACAATGTTTCACGATGCCTCGATTAATGAATGTGAGCTGCAGAAAAACAAAACGTTGAAAACATACACAAATTGAATAATTTTGATGAATATGATTTTTCTAGCATGTTAGCAGACATTATTAGATTGAGCATTTTATCCGTCTGTTATCTGTCTTTTTGCGTCATTCTGCATTCATAATGCATAGCTTTGGCTGCTTGTTGTTACAATCGTATTTTTTTGTATCTTCTTGCCCAAGACTGACTGACATTGTTATCAGCCGTTAGCAAGGATCCGAGGTAGACGAATTCCTCGACCACCTCGAAGGTATCCCCGTCTATCGTAACACTGCTTCCCAGGCGGGCCCTGTCGCGCTCGGTTCCGCCCACAAGCATGTACTTTGTCTTTGACGCATTCACCACCAGTCCAACTTTTGTTGCTTCACGTTTCAGGCGGGTGTACAGTTCTGCCACCTTTGCAAATGTTCGGTTGACAATATCCATGTCATCCGCGAAGCAAATAAATTGACTGGATCTGCTGAAAATCGTACCCCGGCTGTTACACCCGGCTCTCCGCATGACACCTTCTAGCGCAATGTTGAACAACAGGCACGAAAGTCCATTCGCGATTCGTCCATGCGCGATTCGAACGAACTGGAGTGTTAGCCCGAAATCTTCACACAGTTTTGCACACCATCCACCGTTGCTTTGATCAGTCTGGTAAGCTTCCCAGGGAAGCTGTTCTCGTCCATAATTTTCCATAGCTCTACGCGGTCTATACTGTCGTATGCCGCCTTGAAATCAACGAACAGATGGTGCGTTGGGACCTGGTATTCTCGGCATTTTTGAAGGATTTGCCGTACAGTAAAGATCTGGTCCGTTGTCGAGCGGCCGTCAACGAAGCCGGCTTGATAACTTCCCACGAACTCGTTCACTAATGGTGACAGACGACGGAAGATGATCTGGGATATCACTTTGTGGGCGGCATTAGGGATGGTGATCGCTCGAAAGTTCTCACACTCCAGTTTGTCGCCTTTCTTGTAGATGGGGCATATAACCCCTTCCTTCCACTCCTCCGGTAGCTGTTCGGTTTCCCAGATTCTGACTATCAGTATGTGCAGGCAAGTGGCCAGCTTTTCCGGGCCCATCTTGATGAGCTCAGCTCCGATACCATCCTTACCAGCTGCTTTATTGGTCTTTATCTGTTGAATGGCATCCTTAACTTCCCTCAAGGTGGGGGCTGGTTGGCTTCCATCGTCCGCTGAACTGACGTAGTCATCTCCTCCGCTGCCTTGACTTTCACTGCCTGTACTCTCAGCGCCATTCAGATGTTCCTCGTAGTGCTGCTTCCACCTTTCGATCACCACACGTTCGTCCGTCAAGATGCTCCCATCCTTATCCCGGCACATTTCGGCTCGCGGCACGAAGCCTTTGCGGGATGCGTTGAGCTTCTGGTAGAACTTGCGTGTATCTTGAGAACGGCACAGCTGTTCCATCTCCTCTCACTCCGCTTCTTCCAGGCGGCGTTTCTTCTCCTGAAAAAGGCGGGTCTGCTGTCTCCGCTTCCGTCTATAACGTTCCACGTTCTGCCGAGTACCTTGCTGCAGCGCGACCGCCCGCGCTGCGTCCTTCTCCTCCAGAATCTGTCTGCACTCTCCGTCGAACCAATCGTTCCGTCGACTTCGACCCATATACCCGACGTTGTTCTCCACTGCGTCGTTAATGGCTGCTTTAACTGTACTCCAGCAGTCCTCAAGAGGGGCCCCATCGAGCTCACCCTCTTCCGGCAACGCTGCCTCGAGATGCTGCGCGTATGCAGTGGCGACATCAGGTTGCTTCAGTCGCTCTAGGTCGTACCGCGGCGGTCGTCGGTACCGAACATTGTTGATGACGGATAGTTTTGGGCGCAGTTTAACCATCACCAGATAGTGGTCAGAGTCGATGTTAGCGCCACGATATGTCCTGACGTCGATAATGTCGGAGAAGTGCCGTCCATCAATCAGAACGTGGTCGATTTGTGATTCTGTATGCAGTGGTGATCTCCAGGTGTACCGATACGGGAGGCTGTGTTGGAAGTAGGTGCTGCGAATGGCCATATTGTTGGAGGCGGCGAAATCAATTAGTCGTAGGCCGTTTTCGTTCGTCAGCCGGTGAGCGCTGAACTTTCCAATAGTCGGTCTAAACTCCTCCTCTTGGCCAACCTGAGCGTTCAAATCTCCTATGATGATTTTGACGTCGTGGCTTGGGCAGCTGTCGTACTCACGTTCCAGCTGCGCGTAGAATGCGTCCTTATCATCATCAGTGCTTCCGAAGTGTGGGCTATGGACGTTGATTATGCTGAAGTTGAAGAACCGGCCTTTGATCCTCAACCTGCACATTCTTTCATTGATCGGCCACCACTCGATCATATCGCCCATCACTATGAAAGCTGTTCCCAGCTCGTGTGTGTTGCCGCAGCTCTGGTAGATGGTATGATTACCTCTAAACGTTCGCACCATTGATCCCTTCCAACAAACCTCCTGCAGCGCTACGATGCCGAATCCACGGTCCTTCAGCACATCGGCGAGTATGCGTGTGCTCCCGATGAAGTTGAGAGATTTGCAGTTCCACGAACCGAGTTTCCAATCGCTAGTCCCTTTTCGTCGCAGTGGTCTTCGCCGATGGTTCCGGTCCGTACTCTCTTGTTGATTGTTCGTTGCTTATGATTTTTTAAAGGCTGGCTTGCAGGGCCTGACACCAAACCCCCTAAATTTCCGGAGGCCATTCCTCCTTATTTCCGGTGGACCATGGTGCACAGTTTCACTTAGAGTCCCTCGCTGGCACTCGGACGATGATCAGCCGCCCCTAACATGGAGAACAGACGCTGTTGTGAGCCGATCCTGACATGGAGAACAGACGCTCAATAAGATTTGCACCTCCGGAGAGGAGCAAACCCCCCCTTCCCTGTCAGCATACGACCATAGTTCCCACCGGGGTTGATTACCCGATCTTCCCTAAGGTTGCTCGTATCCCGGCCAGCACCGCGGGGAGGTAGGGATAGGAGTTGCTGGGTAAGAGGCTAAGGACCGCGAGATGGGGTCTATTTTATTCCTTCAGGTACGCGAAGTACCAATGGTACGCTTTACCCAGCATTTGCCGTGCCTTTACACCTCAACATAGTCCGAAAACACAATTTCATCTAAATGATAATCATTTAATCAAAAGAAACATCCATAAATTACGCAACGCTGAGCTGGGAGGGTTGCGAGATGTATAACGATTCATAGAATTTATAGAGGATTCATACAAAAAGTGTAAGATTGCGGGGAGGGGTGATGAAATGCTCAAATTTTCCGTTACGTAATTAGTGATCTTTCTTTAAAGAAAATTCATTTCTTCAAGCTAAGGGAAACCTCGTATATTTTTACCTCTGTAGTTTTTTTTTAATATAATAAAAAAACATAGTTTTTTCGTATAAAAGTTCAGATTTCTAGGACCCCTCACCCTTTCAGAGTTACGTAATCTTTAAACATTCTATAATATACTTTCAATAAACATCAATTAAATGTTATTTACTCTTATTTTTGTTAATATATACTTAAAATACATGATTGGAAAAATGCGTACTCTTACCCCACGCATTCTCAGTGTGCAAGTTTTAGTGACTCAAATGTTCAAATGATCAAAAACGGCACCGGCCACGTTCTTGTAGGAACGAAGACGGGGGGAGAGACCCATAGTGTTATATACCAATCGACTCAGCTAGACGAACTGAGTAAATGTCTGTCTGTTCGTGGGTATGTGTGTGCATGCACATGTGTCATAAAAAATATTAGCCAATTTTTCACATAGAAATTCTGAACCGATTCTCTCACAACACGTTACATTCGACAGAGAATAAAGCGTAATTGATCAGTATTGAATTTCATAACGATTACGCATTCCAAAAAATCTAAATATTAAAATAGTTATGAAACATAGCACACATATCTTCTAAACTAGGCTCGCTATTGTCGCCATCAAACCGTAACCGCACCCTCTTTTTCTTCCTGCTCTTCCTAATGTTTCATCTTTTTTGACGTAGGACTACGTTTGTCTTTTATATATTGGGGTAAACGTTGCGATTGCGAAAATCGGAAACCGTCACCATAATATGATAGATGATGAACATAAATATCTCAGCCGTTTCTCGATGGATTTCCATTATTTTTGAACCATTCGAACAAAGATGAGTCAACGCTTCTTCGTATTTGTCTGAAAATACTGATTTCCAACTATTTAGCATCGATAATTGATTAAAAAAATGTTTAGATATAGCTAAACAAACCAACCACGTGCATGAATCGCAAGCGCAGACATCAAAATCAAGCAACTAGTAGGTTCGGATCTAATCCTCAGTTCGAAATGAGAACCTCATCGAACCAGCATTTTATGTGGAGAAAGATTTGTTTTCAGAAATGGCGTCTGTTGCGATCCCGCCCCACAGTGTGTAATTAATTCTTCAATTTTCTCTCACTTTTCCGGCCCATCACGGGCGAAAACCATACGTTGCAAATAAATAAATTTGCATTCGATTTCGCGTCGTTTCGGATTCTGTTAATTTTTCCTTTATTTCGAACATTTTTGAGGATGGTGTCTTCTGGGATTCTGATGTCCTCCACTGAAAGCCAGGCGAGTGGCTTCAGCGGTGATCCGAACGAATCGTTTTAATCTCTTCTCCACGGTTGAAGATTCAAAGTCCATCCAACTGGGAGCTGCTCTTCAGCTTCTTGATTCGGTTGACCTCTGAGCAGATCAATGTTAATAAATAGACACGTAACGGTACGAAGTCCTATGTCACCTTTGCGTACAACCTGATTGGGATGCACCTTTGTGTTTTTCTACGAGAGTTTAAACGAAGCCCTCTATGGAAATTAAAAGGATTTTTCTTCTAAAAATTCAGCAGATTTTTCCTGTAGAAATTTAAACCAATTATCTTTTTGAGCGAAAGGAATTGTCTTTTGGAAAGCCACATAAGTTTTCCTATTGAAATTCCGAGAAACTTAGAAAAATAAGCAAAATTTTAAACAAAATTTCCGAAGAACTTTCTCTATGGAAGTTTAAAAAAAATGTATACAAAAGTATTTTTTTATTGGAGAGACTAGGAACGTCAAATACGTAACCAGCCAAACCAACGAGTTGTTCTCAATTATTGTAAGATTTGTTGAATATGATTGTTCTCTATATCTGCATATTATTCTTGCTACCAGAAATAAGTTTTATATGCTCAAATGGCATCCCATAATTCATATCATAACAATATGTACGTAATTCATGAATTTGTCTCAACTAGCAGCCCACACATTTGTACTTCGACTCGAACACACATTTTCGCATTTTTGCAAATTGATACTTTCACCGTCCACAAAAGCTCTTTCAAACAACCTACATTGAACTTCAACTTACTGGATCTGAATAGTCTGCCTCAGATCGAAAATACCATCACACTGATGTCCTTTCCGAACCATCCCCGCCCAAACCCGCACATTACGATGGCCAAGGCCTTGGCTTTATAACAATTTACCAACCCTCTGACCACGGAACCCAACTCGGAGAGACCTCCTTCATGAATAGTCAATGATTTCCTTTCTGTAAAAGCATCGATTTGCCCGGAACTGATCCGGTTCGAAGGTGGTAAGGGTGACAAGGACGTCGGTCGATTTCCACCGGAACCGAGTTCATATTCCATCCGACCAGCAGCAGTGCCACCAACCTCCAGCAGAAATAACCGATGCAAATGGATGATTTGTATTCCATACCAATCGAACTGATTGCCGAACTGGTGCGGGACCAGCTCAATGACGACGACGTCGCTTGAAATAGCACACGAAAGCGATTGTTGGCGACATTTGCGGTTCTAATTTGCATCAACTTCTCGATGGCATGAACCAACTAACCAAACCGAATCAGCTAACGGTATGCAGCTGATAAAAATCAAACCATGGGGGAGAGTTGCTCCGATCTTCCCGGTCTTCACAGTCGTCATAGTTTGCGGTGCAATCAGGTGCGACATTCGGGAACCTTACGACCGAGCATAATTTCTGCAACATCAATCAATTCGTACCCCAATCGATATCGTCTGATTAGCTGCTTTTTTCGTCGCTCTCGTTTGCTATAACGATACTTTTAATGATGCACTTTAAATTTTATAGGTTTTTCTTGAATTTAGCTACAAGTTCTTTGTTAGAAAAATAATTTGAAGTAGTCAAAAATATGGCTTTTTCGAACCAATATTCATGTTGCCACAAAAGTTATGTGGGTAGTGTGTTTTTCAATAATTACTCAAAATTCATATCCAAATCAATTCTAGTTCATTCCAGTTTCTATTCAAAATAAATTTAAACAAATTCAATCAAAATACAAACTACTCAAAAACAAATAAAATTTGATTGCAATCTAATTCTTGTCCAATAAATATTCAACCCAAATCTAGTCTATTTGCAAACCAAGCAATTCAGATCCAATTGAATCTAAATCTTCGGGAAGATGGCTCAAACATCTTTTCATAATACATTTTTTCCAAATGCCTCTCGAAAAGTACATCCGATGCCATTTCCCGTATACCACCGTTTGTTATCTTTGACGGTCGATTGCACATAAAGTTGAACGAGTTTAAAGTTCTCATCGGGATGGCTCTGTGACAGGTTGACGACTAAGTGGTAACTGACGTCTTTGATGGAGCTGCGGTATTGCTCTTTTCAGGTTCCTGATGTGAAATTTGGAATTAGATGAAGGAAAAAGAATTACAGTTCCGTACCGTGTAATGCGTCCTTCGAGTACTCTGTGAATAATCTTACGAATATATGCCAAGTATCTTGAGTAAATGAGGTGTTTGTCCTTTGAAGAACTTTTGTTGGTTATGAGAATTTTAGTTCAGAACAGAATTATTGGGTACGTACTTGTAATGCAATCAAGTGTAACCAGAAAGCGTTTTCAACTAACATCGCCCTACAGGACGCCAGACTGTGGGATAGTCGCTCTGCTTCAGATTCAAGAGCTGGCAAGTAAGTGGATCGAACTGACGACGGAAATTGTACCTCCACCGCAACGGGTGTGCCCGAAAACTGTCGTCATCGCTCTCAGTTCGAGAGGGTTTACGTTTTTTTTCCTCCCCGAACATGATTTGGATGAGCTTTTCACGAATTTCTGCAAATCCTTTTCAGACGTTCGTTGAAACGGAGATCAAAGCGACGGCGAATTCGATGCGGTACATGCTCTTTTATCCGCTAGCCCTAATCCATGTATGTATCATGGACAGCCGCCATGCTATGAATAAATAGATGGGTGGAAATAGCACACAGAGCTAAGAAGATGATCAATTTTTCCTCAAGTGGGTTTGTTTGCAGAACGAGTTTCTTTTCATGGTTTGTTTGATTGTGCTGCCTGTATATCAGAGATGTTGTAGACATTGTGGGACGGTTTTTATAACTAAGAAGTAACGAACCTAGTTTCATTCAATTGGACATTTAAAGGACAATTTTGCAATTGGCTTAGAATGAATGTTTTCCTTTCATGAAGTTCAATCACATCAATTTCCAACTCGTAACTGATTTCAATCTGTAAATTCATTTTTCAATTACACGGTCTCATGAAAATGTTGATAATTTAAAACCATTGCCAACATTTCGATCCGGAAGTTTGGATCATCATCAGGGCTCGAAACTAATCATTAATTGAATAATTTTCAGCTCCGATGATGATACAAACTTCCGGATGATTTAGAATGATCAAAATTTTCAAGTGACTGGAACCCGAAAATCCTGATTATAAGCAACAAATCCAGTCGAAATCCCTGAAAATATGAGAATTATGAATGTCCAGCAATTCATCAGGAAATTACTTCAAGAATTTCT
This sequence comes from Armigeres subalbatus, assembly GCF_024139115.2. Taxonomy (NCBI): domain Eukaryota; kingdom Metazoa; phylum Arthropoda; class Insecta; order Diptera; family Culicidae; genus Armigeres; species Armigeres subalbatus. The sequence goes on from NC_085141.1 coordinate 97,336,990, forward strand.
TCTGAAGTTCATCCAGGAATTCCTTCAGAAGGTCTTCCAGGAATTCTTTCCGGAGGTCTTCAACGAATTCCTTCCGGAGGTCTTTCAAGAATTCCTTCGCAAGCTCCTCCAGGAATTCCTCCAATGGTTCCTCCAGGAATTCCTCAGGATTCTTAAGACATTTCTTCGGAAATTTCTTTCAAGAATTCCTCCGCAAGTTTCTCCAGTAATTTCTCTGCAAGCTCCCCCATGAATTCTTCGGGTAGCTTCTCCAGGAATTCCTCGAAAAGATTCTCCAAGATTTTTTTCCGAAATTCCTTAAAAATCCATCCATCTAAATTCGTCCAAAATTACTCTGGAAGGTCCTCCAGGAATTCCCTCGGAAGGTCCTCCAGGAATTCCCTCGGAAGGTCATCCAGGAATTTTTGCCAAACAACTGCAAGGAATTTCTTTTGCAGGTCCTCAAGGTCCTTCTAAAGGTCGACAAAGAATTCCTTCCAAAGGTTCTCTAGGAATTTCTCCGCATCTCAAAGAATTCTTCCCAGAAACCCTTGAACATCCATCCAAATACCTCAAGAATTCCTCCTGTAGTTCCTCCAGGTATTCTTCTGGAAGATCCTCCAGGAATTCCTTCGGAAGGTCCTCCATGAATTCTTTCCAAAGATCTCCAAGGAATTTCTTCCGAAAGTCTTCCAAAAATTGCTCTGGAAGTTCCTTCAGGAATTACTTTGGAATTTCCTCCAGGAAAACTTCGGGAAACTTCCCAGGTATTCTTCGGAAAGTTTCTCCAAGAATTCTCCCAGGCATTCTTTAAAAATCCATCCAAATTCCTTCGCAAGTTCCTCAAGAATTCTTCCGAAAGTTCCTTAACAGGGATGGGGAAATCGAGTTTTCAAAAAATCTATTATTTACTATTAAATCATCAAGTGATAAAAATACTCCATCGATTGAGAATCGTTTGGAAACCGTATCTTGATGTGAAGCATTTACCATTACATTTTGAACCCTTTCTCGTTACTATCATGAAACCATAACGCCAAATAGAAGATTAGCTGATATTAGTAAAGAATAATATTCGAATGAAAAATCTGTGTTTATTATCGTTTGAGTATTGTATCGCGCGTAAAAAATCTACTCATCCGCTTATTTTTCGTCGCAACCGAAAATAAGCGCCAGATAGTCGCTTAAAAAAACATATCCGCAGCAAAAAGCTACTTTAATAGATTTGAGAACTCAAACGCCATGTGGGGGTTCGTAGCTGTGAATGCTTTGATAGCACGTGCTATTTATACTGCGAATAAATTTTCCAGATCAGTGGAAGCCTTGAAAAATGATCCCGGAAATTGTCATTTTGTTACAAGACACAATACAAAACTTGAGAATTTGTATCCAGCGCCACATGGAAATCCATCCAAATTCCTGCAGTATTCTTTCGCAAGTTGCTCTAGGAATTCTTCTTGAACATCCTCAAGGAACTCTACAGGAAGGTTCTTAACGAATTCCTTCGGAAGGTCCACAAGGAATTCCTTCTAATGCTACATTTAGACAAGGCAAGTGAATTGAACAAGTCGCTTGAATCGAACGCGAACTGAACGTGTAAACACCTTAATTCAATTCACTTGAATGAAAAGAAAGTTGCACATGTTCAACTTTTGGCAAGTCAATTGAATTCAACTGAGTTGTTCAATTCACTTGCCCTGTCAAAACGTAGCTTAAAGGTCGTTGAAGAATTCCTTCTAAAGGTCCTCTAGGAATTCCTTCGGAACTTTCTTCAGAAGTTCCTCCGGAACTTCCTCTAGGAATTCTTCGGGAAGCTTCCAGAAATTCCTCGAAAATTTTATCCAAGAATTCTTCCTGGAATACCTTAAAAATCCATCAAAATTCCTCCGATTTTTGCACCAGGAATTCCTTTGGAAGATCCTCCTGGAATTCATTCGGAAGCTCCTCCAGAAATTCTTCCGGAGGTCTTCATGGAATTTCTTCCGAAGGTCTTCAAAGAATTTCTCTGGAAATTCCTTCAGAAATTAGTTTGGAATTTCCACCAGGAATACTTCGTAAAACTTCTCCAAGAATTCTTCGGAAAGTTTCTCCCGGCATTCCTTAAAAATCCATCCAAATTCCTCCAGAATTCCTTCCAAAATTCCTCCAGAATTCCTTCCAAAATTCCTCCAGGAATTCTTCCGGAAAATATTTCAGTAAAGCCTCCGGAGGTTCCCCCAGGAATTCCTACGGTGTTTCCTCTAGGAATTCATCAACAATGTCCTTAAGAATTCCTTCCGAAGGTCCTCAAGGAATTCCTTCCTAAGGTCTTAAAGGAATTCCTTCCTAAGGTTTTAAAGGAATTCCTTCCGAAGGTTCTCCTTCGGAAGTTCCTTCAGAAATTATTTGAGATTTCCTCTAAGAATTGTTTAGGAAGCTTTTCCAGAAATCCTTCGAAAGATGTCTACAAGAGTTCTTCCCGGAATTCCTATATTTTTTTTATTTTTTTTTAAGTTCATCCAGGAATGTCTCCTGACGCTGCTCCAAGAATTGCTCTGGAAGTTCTTCCGAAAAATCCTTCGAAAGTTCCTCCATGATTTCCTTTAGAAGTTCTTACAAATATTCCTTCGGAAATTCCTTCAGAAATTAGTTAGGAAGTTCCTCCTAAACTTCTTCAGGAATTACTCGGAAAGTTCCTCCAAGAGTTCTTCCCGGAATTTATTCAATTCCAGTTCCCTCCAAGATGTTCAACGAAGGACTTTAAAAAAGGAACTCAATGTTAAAAAAATATGCGTTTCATTCACCACGTTTACCGAATTCGTTTGCGTGCACCAATATCTCAACTTAGTACCGAAACAGGAGATACAGCTCATTTACATTTTCATCGAATAAATTTTTCACAGTTTTCTGTTAATTATTAAAAAAAATCACCGAAACCCAGCTCCCTATCACCTTGCGAAAAAATACCGAAACGTATGTAATCTTCCAGGAAACGGTCATTCGGCCGAATATCGTTCGGCCAACTGCCATTTGGCCGAAGGCCACTAGCCTGAAAAATGTGTGAATGAAAGAAATTAGCCAAAAATACACATTGACCGTAAAAACCATTAGGCCGAAAGTCATTTGATGAGACGTCTCACTTCTTATTACGCACTACTCACTTTTACAGTGAGAAGTGAAAAATAAGTAGTGAGAAGTGAGCCTCCTCACTACTCAGTCCTTATTACTCACTTCTCACTGTAGAGAGTGAGAAGCGTGAAGTGAGTAGTGAGACATCTCATAACTCACATTGCGTTTCTAACTTTTTACAGTGAGAAGTGAGAAGTGAGACGTCTCACTACTCACTTCTCATTTGTCACTGCTCACTGTAAAGTGAGTAAGAAGTGAGAAGTGAGACGTCTCACTTTTTACAGTGAGCAGTGAGAAATGAAAAGTGAGTAGTGAGCCGTCCCACTTCTCACTCCTCATTCATCACTTTCAAATGACCTATTCGGCCATACGTCCAATTCGGCCTCGAATCTATACCATTTCGTCGAAAGACATTTCGTCGAATGACATTTAGCCGAATGACATTTGGTCGAAAGGACATTACGTCGAATGGACGTTTGGTCGAAAGGACATTTAGTCGAAAATGATTTTTAATCCACTAGAGACGCAGGACATTTGGTTGAAAGGACACTACGTCGAATGGACATTTGGTTGAATGGACATTTAGTCAAAATCAGATTTTAGAATGAAGAATCTTCGAATATTTTGTCGAATGACGTTTGTTCGACATGACGTCGAATAGATTAGGTCATATGACCATCTGGTCGAATCATGGTTGGAATTTTATTCTGAACTAATTATTGTATAATAATTGGGTGAAAGAACGAGTTTCAATGAAAAGAATAAGAAAACCATTTCCATTCGACTAAACGTCCTTTCGACGAAATGTCATTTGACAATATGTCATTGGACTAAATGTTCCAAAGCCGACTACGAATAAGTATTATGAAGTATCGGCAAAATAACATTTATATCATTGGTTTTGGACCATGTGCCGAAAAATAGATTAGAGGGTATTTCACCATTTTTCTGTAGGTTACAATTTTTATATAATTCACCAGGGTCTCCAGAAGTTTCTGTTAGCTATGGTGAAAAATCCTCATTGGCATCCGTATTTGTTTTTTCCGCTGCTGATTGAGGAAGTTCAACGTCCACTAAATTCCTCTTATAAGTTTATCAATGTATCTTGTAGATTATTTATTCAAATTTAACCAAAAATATTTTGAGTAATTATCCATTTAACTAATTACCTATTACCGACTAATCACTTTCAACATTCGACTAAATGTCCTTTCGAAATGTCATTCGACGAACTGTCCCAAAGCCGTGCAATTCGGCCTTATGTCCTATTCGGCCAAATGTCATATTCGACCAATTGACTTTCGGCCAGATGGGTTTGGGTCTAACGGTTTGTTCGGCCTACCCAGCCAACACAAAGTCGCATATGCTGGCGAATAAGTATACACGGTGGAGGCGATATAGGCCCATGCCTCCATTTGACTGCATGCAAAATGTATTTATATGGGCTCCACTTTGTACACTTATTTGCTATGATATACAATCTTGTGTTTGCTGGGTAGTGACATTCGGTCAAATCGCTTTCTTGGTTGAATTGAGAAGAACACATGGAAGAAGAGAACGGACGAAAGACAGAGAGTGAGAAAAAAGGACGTAATCGATGGGTTGTAATTTGGGTTGGTAGAGCATTTTTGCGGTAGCATTTTTAACAGCGGCGACGGCGTGCGAAAATCAAGGGGTTTGAGTCAGAAAGACCCGAAATCCGAATAACTGGGACTTGTACATTTTTGAATCTAACAACATGGCGTCGACGTTGCATGTTAGAGTAGAATACATTGCATTTTAATCGCATTACATCAAGAATAAGATAAGAATGAAGTTACCAAGATTTTTTCACTTGTTCCAGATTTGAGTAAAATCAGAGTCACATTGACATAATTCTGGGTAGATCCAGGTTAGCGTGAATATTTCAGCTCAACGGTCAAAGGTCTTACTGTCAAGAATATGAACATTGAAGAGGTTGGGATAAATCATTTTTAAATTAATTACCATAAACGATTCAACACGGATTTTTTTTTTCTTCGTATTTCAACATAAGCTTTGGACATACTGCTTCAAATAAGGTTAACAATGTAGAAATAAAAAAGTAGAAATATGGGGGAAAATATTTTTTTGAGATCTTCAAGCTAGGGCTTCCAAACCTTCATTGAGCTCAAATCTTGATGATCTATATAATCAGCGTTTTACAGGGCCTCAATCTTAATTTGAAGTTGGCAATGGTATTTGAGACATAATTAAACTATTTTTATCAAATCGCAGTGTTTTCAGAACATCAACGGTACTCCAAACTATTTTTGAGTTTGGATCTTGGTCGTCTTCAAGACGTCTTCAAGTGATTGATAGGCTCCTGAGCTTGTGTGTTAGTTGTAGAAACCCCATGAGACATCATTACATCAGTATATAAAAAAAAATAACATTCCCAGAATCGCTACGGTACTCCAAACCATTCTTGAGTTCAGATATTGGAGGTTTACAACACCAACAGAGTGAATCATGGGGTCCTGAGATTGTGTATTAATTTGAGCAACATAAAACTAGTAGGGACATCGAAGATCTTCTTGTTGATCGATTTGATTAAAGGAACTGAATTCAAGAACTGTTTGGAGTATCGAAGATATTGAAATGAATATCTGTTATAACGCTGGACAGGTATAGGATTTTATCACAAAAGCATTTCAATTTCAATTATTTAACCAGAATATGGTAAAGTGTGGTGTGGATTCCTTAGAAAACCAATACTACAACTCAAGGATAGTTTGAATGCTTTAGATCAGGCCTGTCCAACCTATCCAAGCCACGGGAAAATTTTTAGAATTCACACTTGTTGGAGGGCCAGAAAATATTCGGTTAGATCCATTAATTACGTAATGCAAAAATGGGAAATTTAGGCATCCCCCTATGTCACACTTTTTGTATAAAGCGCAAAAAAACTAGCGCAATTCGGTACAATAGTAAAAAGAAATAAAAAGAAAACATCGACGAAGAGAAATCGATCTATACAGTTACGCCCCTATGAAACTAAGCGCGAGAACTGTTTTCAACAACTTTAGAGAAATGTACCAGATTTCAGCAACCCACAGTGCAAGTGCTAGTTTTGTTTCATTAGCTTCAGTGTTGGATAAAGTTGGACTGTTGTTTTTTGCTCTGCATAGAGATATTTGGTAGAAAAGCCAAGTCACGCATCTGTTCAGGATCATTCAGCTCGGGCAGTGATTTTCCTCTATCGTGTAAAAATAATGCCAATTTCTTTTCGAAAAGAATAAAATCTCTCAATAAGCATATGCGGTATTTCGAAAAATTTCGTTTCCAGTTGTTTTGTAACGAAATTCCGCGGAATTTCGCGGAATTTGAGCATGGCGAAATCTGACTTCTTGATTTAATTTCGTTTCGTAAAATTACAAAAATTTCGCTAGAAAAAACTAGCTTTTAACGAAATTTAACGGAATTCCGCGAAATTTCGAAACAAATTTAAACCTAAACCATGCTGTCTCGTACGGTCGTGTATTAGCAAAAATTTTGGCTGCGCCGCTGAACAAACTCATAAAGATGTTTGCAATACTTTATGTTATACAAAATTTTCTATTGAGGCTTACTACATAATCCCGTTCTGAGTCGACAAATATGTATTTAGTTTTCTTCTATGAAACGTCTTCAGTGTTTTATTAGAAATGTCTTACAGAAAACGAAAAGCATCTTTAACTATTCTATCCTATTTTTTTCAATAGTGATCCGAATCAATATCTAAGACGTCAGGCTCAAAGTGTAAATGTAATAAGATATGAATCAGATTAGTAAAACTTTGTCAAAGAGGCAAAGCTGTGGCGTGGATTCCTAAGGTCCTTGGACTTGTTAAGTCTTCTAGAGCGCTTCTTTCTTATTAAAGGCCGATTTCTTTACCTCCGGTTAGGCCTCAAACCAGGTTTAAGCGCATGGGTAAGCACCGCTTAAGAGTTAAGAAGGTCTTAAGGAAAACAAAATACAACATTTTATGTTCAAAGAACAATTTGAATCTTAAATAAAAATAAGAATAAACAGTTCATAGGATTGAAGATACTCCAGACTCCATAAAATGGTCAATATTCGACGAATCATCCTACACAGTGGCGTAGCCATGGGGGGGGGGCTGGAGTCTGGTTTTAACACCCCCCCTAGAGACGAAATTTTAGAAAAAAATTTTAGATGAAAAAAATGTTCAGAAACCCCCACAGACCAATTTTCTGGCTACGCCACTGTACCTACATATAGCCCCCAAAATTCAAAATTGTGATATTTTTTTACTATTTGCACAATATGAGTGCGGTATCGATCACGGGACGGCAGCTAGACCGGGAGAACGCGAATTGAAAACATCTGCCTCGCAGAGCAGAAACTTGTTTATTCAGTGTGCACTGTGCAATCGGTCGTGTTGATGCTGATCACGCTAGTTGCGGGAGCACGAGAAGTGATAAAACTAATGTCTGCATCGAAGAGCACAACATTATTTAGTGCAGAATCGACCGTGTTGTAGAATCTCGTTTAAAAACGAAGCACACTGAGTTTGCGTTGAATTGATTTGAAACACGGTTTTCGTTTTAGAGTTTTCAAAATAACTTCAATTACGTTGTGGTGGCTCCACATGAATTACCTTTTCAACTAACCAACGATTCTTTTCCCATGGTGCTCACGGAGATACAGAGCATTCCTGGGTCTCCTATAACAATGAGTGTCAAACTAATTTTCCACTCCTAATTATAAATTGACTGTAAGGACGTGACCGGCTCATACTGTCCATAGCAGCTCTGTTTCTTGCACTCAATTGAATTCGGTTGAGGATGAAAATTTGGCAACACTTTTTGCATGCCTCATATGTAGAGGTGTGCGCCGCCGCTGCCGGCCGTTTAAAAATTTTCCCGCCACTTAACTATGATTTTTCACGCCAAATAAAATTCGAAGAAGTTCGCAGTATGAAACTTAATTTTTCGTGAAAATACCAATAATTTTCTTGAAAAACTAAGAAGAACTTCGAGTGCTAATTCTCAAGGATTACCAGCTTTTCCATAACTTTATTATCGTGTTTTAGGATTTCCGTTGAAATCCAAAGAATTTCTCATTGAATTAGATTTTTTGAACGAAGAAGGGTCGTTTGACAGAATGCCATTTGACCGGAAGCCAAATGTTGTTTTGCTAAATATGGCTTTTGACCGAACAAACCATTTAGCTGGAGCCCATCTAACCTAAAGTTATTTCGCCGAAAATGTCATTTGGTTGAAAGGTACATACTGTTGAAAATTTCGGTCGGCCGAACAGTTCTTTTGGCTGAAAAATCCGCTGGCCGATAGGCTTAATGTACCGAAATGGTCGTTTAACATTTAGCCATTTGGCCGAAGTGGACATCTGGCCTAAAGTGTCGGAGTGTTTTGTAGAAAGGTCATTTTCGGGACCAAATGGCTCTTTCTGCAAAACGACCAAAGGGCATTTTCGGCCAAACGACAGTTTAAGCCTGAAGGGTTCTTCTTCTTCTTTTTTATTGGCGTTACATCCCCCACTGGTATATTTCCACCTCGCTGCTTAGTGTTTATTCAGCACTTCCACAGTTATTAACCGCAAGACTTCTAAGCCAAGTTATCATTTCTGCATTCGTATATCATGATGCTAACCTAATGATACTTTTATGCCCAGGAAAGTCGAGACAATTTCAAAACCAAAAATTGCCTAGACCGGCACCAGGACCGAAAATTGCCTAATCGGACCCAGCCACCCTCGGTAAGGTCTTTCTTTATAGCAGCGCATCTTACCGGTAGACTAAGGAGGGACCCCGAGCCTGAAGGGTTGCTAGGGTAAACATCTTTGTTGGCCGGATTACTCCCTTTACGCTGTATGTTGCTTCGGGTCAATTATATTTTAGGTCAAACCATTTTCGTTCCAACGAAACAACGAAACAACGTACAAACATTTCCGCCAAATGGAATACGGCTTACCGTGTTATTCGGCCAAGCGGCATTCAAACAAATGGCTTTTTGCCGAACGACTTTCGAATGAACGACAGGCCATTTGGCCAAACATTCAAACAATCATTTGGCCGAAAATGTCATTTAGCCGAAATGGATATACGACCGAAAATATCGTTAGGTTGTTTGGCCAAATAGGTGATTTGACCGAAAATACCGTTTGCGGAAAAGGTTATTTAGCCGAAATGGCCGTCTGGTTGAAAGGCCATTTAATTTTAATTACGAACAAATGGCATTTTCGGCCTCATTCGCAAAACGTCTGTTTCGGCTAAACAACCTGTTAGAGACAACACTTTTCCGGGCAATACACAGTGTTGCGTTTTGCCGACTTCGTGTGCATCATTTCTGTTGATTTTTTCGCTGTAGTTTGTTTGGAGAAGACGTTAGATATGAAATGGGCTATTTTTCTCCTAAAAGTGAGATAAGAATTTTGCTTAGCCATCGAAACCAGATATGAGCCTAGTGTCTTCAGGAAAGTTGTAGCGGATGGTATTTCAAGCCACTTTGCCAAAGACACTCCATACCTATGACTTATATAGTACGAGATATGTGACCTTTTCTGTAGAAGGTCCCTGAAATCAGTTTTTTAAGCATAACTTTTTTCTATGTTTCAGTCATTTTTACCACCTTTTACAAAGTTATTTGGCTAACAAAAATACATGTTTTTGTAGACAATGCAAAGCTCTATTTCTTAAAATTGTAAAGTTATTTGAGAAAATGTGTTTTGTAGGGGTGTTTAAGAATCGTGTAACTAGTTCCGGCGCAAAATGGCGCACTCAACTTTTTAGTAGGTATACTGAAACTGCTGTATGTTCGCTCTTATCTCACGTTTGCGGCCAAAATTCTGACAAACGCCGCCGCCGACAATTTTCGGACCGGCGCACACTTACCTGGCAAACTGCTGCCGTAAAAACTTTGCGATCGTGTTTTTGAAATACACATCTTTGTGCATTCTAGAAAGGTGCAGAAGATTCTTCTTGTGAGCAAATGTATGCTATTAACAATTCTCTATCTGCGTATACGCCTGGCAGATGTGGATATCTATGCATTTATTATTTGGTTTTGAGCTAGCTCAATGCCATAAAACCACGCTGATAAGACAATATGAAGTTTGCTTCAGCATACTCCGCAATTTAATTATATTTCCGTTAACATAATTTGGATTTGGGTGTGGTTGAGTTCCCTAACGTTGATAAAGTTGATTGTCTTAATAACGAGCGTCAATATTTTAGGAATATTGATTGCTTTCGCATATCGATTATTTTGATCACAAGTGAACCAGTCTAAAGTTGCAATAAAGAATGAAATTTTACAAAAATCTTTTTACGTAATTGCAGGAAAATATCGCCATACCAATGTGATTGCTTTTCTTTCTTTAAACATGTCACAACGCCATTGTCCTTTCCTGTCATTGCTGGTGCTGCATCAATCGTAAGGCCACTTGAGTTTTCGAAGGAGAATGAAGTTTTTTAATGAACAGCACTCATGTTTATGTAATGAACTTCATGAGAATAAAAAATCACGTTAATAAAGATTTTAAAAAAATCTCTCAGGTTTTTCCCGTCACTGCATTAGAATCAAAGATGTCAATTTCTCTGTCACTCGAATATGACCATCGATTCCTCTTATGAAGACAGCTACCTTTGCCATGATTTTCATGTCAGCATTTTCATCGTTTACAAGAGAATAGAATATGAGGCAGACGGATTCAGATTTCACGTAACGTAGCTTTCAAATCTTCTTCGGAAACTTTTACTACTACTACTACTTAAGGAGGCTATTTCCTTGAAGCACACGATTTTAACAACAACCAAAATACGTTGACAAGTTCTTCGTTCTGGAAAGGTTTCATCTGTTTTGCCAAAATCTTACTAACGGCAAAACTGGCCCGTACTGTATTTTCTGACTTTGTATTTGTTCGAGTGAAGCGAGTTTGTTGCTTCTATAGTCCACTGTACCAATAATTTGAATCAATAAATGGAAATTTGAATTGATCGAGCGCCCTTCCTTCGAAGCTCTGTCAACTTTTGATTCCTTTCTTTAAAATATTATATTAGGTACATAGAATGCTTTGATCCAGATTTTATTGTTTCAATACAGCAAAATAATAATCCATTTTAATCGTATTTTAAAATTTGCGTTTGAATACTTATATATTTATCGAAAGGCACAAGACCAACAACATCTGTATACTGATTTTTAATTTTTTCTCAGTTACATGCGCAGGCCACCCGTAATCTGCCATAAATTTTGCTCCACGCCGAGCACGAAATCCTCCATCTGATAGGGGTCTTGGGGCTGGTTGTTGTTTTCCGATTTTCGTTCCGGTAGCTTCCGGAAGTCAGCGTGCATTTCTGTCGCTGAGCAGCGGACCCCGAACACAGATTAACGTCATCAGTGGGGGGTCGAGCTCTTTATTTTCCACTTTTCCTGTACCGGGATCCACTCCGCAAGGCAAAGTACCAACTGTACGTGCAGTCGGTAAAACAATGGACCACCAGGCGGCCACTCAGTTTCACTCGCGATGCCTCCGGCCAGCCAAGCGGAAAGCGACCTCCTGAAGCATCGCTGGCTGCTGTTGTTTACACGCCATGTTCTACAAGCATGGCCATTCACTTTTGTGCACTCTCATTTCCCGTGTCTGCTTAGCTGCGATGCCGAAATTTATGCCGGGGGAAAACAACTGGAGCAGAAAAGAACAAACAGCTTCTTCGTCGGAATCGCCCGCCGTTGTATGATTCTCCAGTAAAGACTTGTCACTGGCAGCCAGCGTCTTGCACCGGGTTTCCCTTGGGTCACAATGTGACTTCGAATGAGAGCGGTTTTCAACGTTTTGGTTAAATCGGTCGTATGTGGTTTCTTTCATATTAATTTCGATTAGACTGTTTTGCTTCTTGTACTTGCGGCATCCATGACACAGGCAGAACTCGTAATTTGTCGGTTATTAGAGTTTATTTTGTCACACAGTAGTCGACAGAGTTGTTCAAGGCAAAATAAGCCTATCGAAATTTATATCAGCAAATGTACATACAAAACACGACCTATACACGAAGCATCAAACTACTATGGATATGCTCAAAGCACTCAAGAAATATAAGAAAGTCACATAAATCACGAAAATATATTGATAAAAAGCCAAAAGTCAAACGTTGGGAACCCATGGCACACATAAAGGGATGCTCGAACTCTCTCACTGAACCTGCTGTTGACTGGTGGTGAACAATTACCACGTTAATCGTGATAATTTATTTAGCGTGCGGGCCCCCAGAGCCGCAAACAATTGCTGATGCCTGGCTGCTGTGTCGTGCCGTGAGTATGGCCATAAAGCGACTTGTTATGCTACTTGGTCTAGTGGATACAGGCAGGGTCCTCCTGACCTGTAGGAGCCAAAAGATGGGGCCACAATTCGCGAAATAAACCGGACAATCTAACCAACAAAGGGCGTCAACGAGGTGGACCAAAATATAAATTAGGTTGCCGCTCCATTGTTGGCAAGGCGAATTCAAAGCAAATATAGTGTTAATGTGAGAAGGGCGGAGGAAGTGCGATGCAAAAGTTAAACGAATCACTGTCGGACATTCTGAATTTACGTATTTTTTTACTCCTGCTGATTAAATTAGTGTCTCTGACCATGTGTTGAGAAATTTGCTGCTCTCCGTCACTAAACTCCATGTAAACGAGTTTTAAAAAGAACGATGTAATATATTATAGCATATAGTTTTAGTATTAGTTACAGTTACAAAATAGTAGTTTTTGCAATTCCTGATCATAATACCTGGTTTACAACTCAAATGTGTTGTGCAACGTTATTCGTTTGTACAACGAGACTAATTTTCGAGTTGGATAAATACTACAAGTGCTGAAAAAACGAGTTTTGCAACGAGTTGCACTCGCTATTTTTTTCAATGACGAAAATGGGCTTCAATATGATAAATCTGTGCCAAAAAGGTACAGTCTAATTTACTTCACATGATAATTAATACCAATAAATCATGAGAGAACCTTTTGATTCCATGTTATCGCACCATGTGGCGGGGAAGGGTCGTTTGGCCGAAACCCATACGGCCGAAAGCCATTTGGCCGAATGCCACTAGGCCGGACAAATCATAAGGCCGAAACCCATTTGACCGAAAGTCGTCTGGCCGGATAGGTAATAGGAATAGCACTTTTGACCGAATAAATAGGACATTTGGCCGAAATGGGCTTGGTGGTCATATGGCTACCGCTTCTGCCTCATACGCAGGAAGTCGTGGGTTCAATCCTAGGCCCGTTCCATTCCTCCTACTTTGTATCTTTTCATATATCTCTCATGTTCCAGCAATCGCTAGAACAGAAATTGGGCTTTCATACCGTTTCCATCTTCGCTATCCCTATACCTATAACTTGATTAGTTCTAGCAGGTTACTGTTAAAATTCGAAATGAGCCAAAAAAAAGCTCGTTTCGGCATCCAATTAGAATATACTCCACCCTTTCATTACTATCACATTGGCAACCCGTTAACCAAGACGAACCTCTGCCGTAAAACCTAACCCCAGATTCCAAAAAAATTCCGCAGGAACTCGTGGCGAGTGCAGAGGTGTTCTCGGCTTGCAGTGGGCGAGTGACTGCATCATCAATTCCTTCGCCGGCGCCGTTATCGACCATCCAAAATACTAGAGCTCTCGGACTGTTCACATTGAGGTTGGAGAGCAAGTCTTGTTGCGGTCAGCAGCAAGCCACCGGGGTGCTTTATTCTAGCACCACACCAGCGGATACAGCATGCCTCATGCTGCCAGCCACACTTCAAAACACCACTAGAATTCCATTAAATACTTACCCTTTTGGTCATACCTAGCTCCACAGCTGGAGCATCATAAAATCATGCCTGGAAAGAAGAAAACATTATGATTACTTATGAATTATTACAGAAATTACTCTATACTACTTACCATCGTACATTCGAGATACTCACATTGTTTATAAACATTGAATAATAGTTCTTGACGTTTCTAGAACATTCAAGCAAGGTTACACTTTATGCATAGGCGAGCAGCTTGTATACAATAGAGCTTGTACACAATAGACTTAGCGAATAATAATTGAATACAATTCTAGAAGGTTCTTAGAAGTAGAATAGGGAAGAGTGGAATATAAATAGGACACGCTTGTGTACATAGTTTTAGTCTTGAATAAATAGTGAACTGGAAAGTATCTCTCTCGTTATAAATTATTACCCCGGTACTTCGTCATCGCTCGAACAAGTCTCATGCTTCCATCCATTGGTTCCCTGTGCAATTGCGATTGTTCTGGTCGATCACGGAGTAAAAACTACGAAATGCACTGTCATCATGCTCATGCTCATGCTCAATAAATAGGACATTTGGCCGAATAGGTTATAACATTGAAGGTGAGAAGTGAGAAGTAAGAAGTAAGAAGTGAGAAGTAATTAGAAGTGAAAAGTGAAAAGTATGAAATTTGAGTGAGAACTCATTATCTGGGAGTTGACGACTGAAGTTTTGCTATTAAGATTGATTTTTTCGGCGATAGCAGTATTAATAAGCTGCAAATACTTTGAATGTAGAAGCAACCAAATATTTGCTACTTATTAAGACTGCTATCGCCGAAAAATTCAATCTTTTGAGTGAGAGCTGTGAAGGGAAGAAGGGAAAAGTGAAAAGTAAGAAAAGTAAGAAGTGAGATGTACCAAGTAAGAAGTGAGAAATTCAAAGTGAAAACTGTGAAGTGAGAAGTGAAAAGTAAATTGTAAAAAGTGAGAAGTGAGAAGAAAGATTTGAGAAGTGAAAAGTGAGAGATGAGAAGTGAGAAGAAAGATTTGAGAAATGAGAAATTAGAAGTGAAAAGTGAATAGAGAATGGTAAAAGGTGAGAAAAGATTTTTTTCCCTTGTTGGGTATCTTAATCACTGCGACCATTTGTTAGATCTATTGTCATATATGCCCCATTTGATCAAGCTTTGTCAAGTTAACACATCATTACTATGTTGTAGAGCAATTGCATCACCTTCCTTGACTACCAGCATTATCCCAATGCGGTATTATGGTTCTGATGAATCGTACTACCATATCGGGACTTCAAACTTCTGAGGGTTCTATAAACCCCTTTGTAATCTCTTTTTAAAAACTTCCGGACAATGGTATAACAGATGTTTCAAGTCTTCTACATGTATGCCGCAGAAACGACATACATTATCTTGAAGTTTTCCTAAAAGCTTCAAGTGATATCGGCTCGGGTAATGGTCTGTAATAAGACCTGTATGTGTGTTGAAAGATTTAAAATTTTGCGAGTGATAAATACGTTTGGTGTGATGATTGCCTTGCAATCAAGATGTTTTTCCAGATGTACTCTATTTTAGAATGTTCCCAAGACTTGAGTTCTATTCTAAGAGAACACGCAGATACAGAAGAGAAAATTGAGAAGTAAGAAGTAAGAAGCGAGAAGTGAAAAGTGAGAAATGAGAAGTAAGAAGTAAGAAACTTGAAGTGAGGAGAGAAAAGTGTAAAGTGGATAGTGAGAAATGAGAAGAGAGAAGTGTGAAGTGAGAAGTGAGTAGTGAGAAATGAAAAGTGAACACTGAGAAGAGTGTAGTGAGAAATGAGAAGTAAGAAGGGAGGACCAAGGAATGAGAAGAGAAAAGGGAGGTGAAAATTGAAATTTCTTTTGAAAGTTCTTTTCATCTTCCTTCTCCTTTTATTTTCCCTTCCTTGTTTTGTTTTTCTTCCTTCAATCTGCTTCCTATTTCTTTCATCCTTATTCTTTCTCTTCTTTTCTTCCTTCATGATTGTTCTTCTCTTCCTTCTTCTTACTTCATTATTCGGCTTTTCTTTTTCATTTCTTCTTCTTCCTTTTCTTCCCTTTTTCCTTATTCTTTCTTTTCCATCCTTTTTTCCTTTTTTTCTTCTCTTTTCTTCTTTAGTCTGTCTTCTTTCTTCTGTCTTATATCTCAGTAATCCCTTCTCACTTTTGAACATATCGCTTTCTACATCCCAATTATTATCTCTCAGTTTTCATCTCTTGCTTCTGTTTTCCTCACTAGTCACTTCTAATTTCTTACTTCACAACTAACACATCCCACATCTCATCATTAACTTGTCACTTTTTATTTCTCATTCCAACTACTCACTTCTCACTTGTTACTGCATCTCACTTTTATTTCTCAGTATTCACTTCTCACTCCTCTGTATTCACTCAAAACATCTCATTTCTTACTTTTCAATTCTCACTTCGAACATCTCACTTCTCGTTTAATAAGGAAACCAATTTTAACTATTCGGCCAAATGGTGATCAGGCAAATAACACTTTCATTCAAATAGCATACTGCCAGATGACCCTAAACCGTATTTCTACATGTTATAAAAAGTGTTTGATATTTTGAAATAAATAAATAAATCCAGACCAACATTTGAAAAGAGCGTAATAGCCAAAATTTATTCCTTCTGATTCTTCGTCTGCATAGATGACTATATATGTGGACAAAGAATCAGAAGGAATAAATTTTGGCTGTTACGCCCTTTTCAAAATGTTGGTCTAGAAATGTGCTCTCTATCTCGATACCTCCATAACTCGATGGTCCCTTCAATATGAAGTAAGGGAGAGTTCACTGTACTATCAAACTCAATGTATGTAAGATATGTCCTGTAAAAAGTGGAAACTGTTCGTGCATTTAGTCTAATTTATTGTCATTCCTTTGTCAAGGTAGTATAAGACAATGATTATGTTCCAACAAGTAGCTGAATCGTTTCCAAACTAACTTTTATTATTTATAATGTACTAATGATAAGTTATGAGTCAGCTATATGATTCACTTTTCGGTGGCAAAGTAAAGCTTCATCACGCCTATTCCCTATCTATTAGTAAACATTATCGATAATGAAGCCGTCATAAGATTGTTCAATGAAAGGACCCAATATTTGTCTTTTCACCTAAAAAAGGCTCATTTTTCAAAAATCGATCTTACGCGACCTCTAAACGATTTTTAGAAATTCGGTTTGTTCTACTAAAATTATCCAGACAGGTTTATCTTTCATTTCAGGGTTAAGCACCATGACTTTTTGAGCATCGTTTTTTTGGGACATCCTAATTGTTCATATACTATCATTATAATTGGTGGTATTTTTTATTATGGCTCTTCGAAGTGAGACATAACAAAATAAGACTGGCATCACTTTCCTAGTTTAAAAAAACTTCTACTCAGTAAATCCAGCAGTCGATTCCCTTCAATGTCTTGAATACATTGTTTATCAATAGATGCCTAAATCTAAATGTAAGCGTGGCTACGACTCAGCGTCACAGGGAACGAATCAGAAAAGTATTGTCTAAAAAAAGAGAACCCACATCATTATCACTGATGAAAAAGACCTCTGCCTGACTGCACTACCATTGAAGGCTCCAAGACTCGATGTTGGATCACATGCGCATGTGTAAAATCAGTGCGTCAATGCCAGATATGTGACGCGGTACCAAACAAAAATAGTCTACATGTGATACCACCACGACAGGATATGTCTTTGGTTGCCATCTAAGTGCTAATGGCGTAAGCCCACCCATCGCATCAAGATCACATATCCGAGGGGAGGGAATAAAGGCCACATATAATCAATTGTGCACAAAATATGTTCCTGAACATAATATAACTAAAAAGCAGTGGTTTATCAAACGGCAATAGCAACTTCCAACACCAAAGTCATTGTCGGATTCTCAAACGAATAGATGTTTCGGAAACAGTAGGTTGTTGACCGAAGATCCCCTATCCTCCGAAATGGGGCTGCCGTCTTAGATATACCTTTCAGGGAACTACATTTCTCATCCAGCCGCTGGGTGCCAGAACTGACGCTGTTGGAGCCGCACCTCCTTGGTGTTCATACTCTCGATTAGTCGGATAAGAATTGTTTAGAGACTCATATCATCCCAGGTCTGAGATAGTTGGCTTTAAATGGCACAGGGTCGCTTTGTTAGGGCTCTCGTGCGGATAAATGCTGCTGTTTTTTTAAGTTAAGGCCACGCCTGACGGAATCCAAGTTTAAAAGTGCTCGCGTTTTCGGGGGCACACCACTCGATACGGAAGCAACGCACAACTGTCATTTTTATTATTTCACGCATGCTGCGACGCAGCAAAGCTAAATCAACAAAAATGACAGTTGTGCGCCGCCTCTGAATCGAGTGGTGTGCTCCCGAAAACGCGAGCACTTTTAAACTTGGATTCCGTCAGGAGTGACCTTAAAGATAACCAACTGTCAAATTCCACTACATCCTAGGCAGGCGCCACAGGGCACATCCGCTCACTGTAGATGATGTCAGAATTACCACAGAGCCCAGACAAAACTACCAGCTACGTACGCAACGCTTAACTGGCAGTCATGGAAGCGTGAGTATTGGAACTTTTAAGTGCCAGGGCTATGTTGGGGGCCCCTTTCCGGATGTCAACTTACGATGTCGTAACCCATGGCCTTCTTGAATATGCCTAGGACAATCAAGAAAATTTACGACCCAGTATTTCCCTACATTCTTAATAATAAATAAATATAATATAATCAACCGATGCCATTAGTTTCTTACGTATTACTATGAACTGCAAGATAATGAACTACAATCGCAACATAAATCCATTCAAATTCATAAAGAAAAGATACCCCTTTTTGCAATTTTTCTTCTGAGATCACGCCCGCTCAATAGCATCTCAAGAATTTACATCGTAACTCATTTCCGCTTACTTCATCTTTGTGTAAAAACTTCTCCACCCTCGCTAAAGAAAACGTTTGCAGGGTAAAATGGTTATAATGCACTCGCTCACGGCTGGCACTTTCCAAGCGGAACCAACAGCTATTACAACTAGTGCAACACTCATTCTCTGCCGTTCGCAGTGTTCCTTTGACTGCAACAGAAAACAACAACCTGTCGGAAGCTGGAACGATGCTATGGGTATGGGTTATGAAAAGTACCTTCAGAGGGATTAGTTCATAGAAAAGGATAGACAAGAAAGTCGAGTCGATGTCTGTATATCGCTTGAAAGAACCTCGTGGAGGAGTTTGTCATAATGTAGAAGCACATATATGAAAACAGAATATAGTTCAAGCTTCGGTTTTCCATCTATTTCATCAATGCCACATACCTTTAACAGCAACTTTTCGCCTTGTTGCATAAATAATCCTTTGCAGCGTGAAACCTCACGTTCCGCTCCGGCAGATGAAAAACGACGACGTTCTTGAATCTACAAAAGACAGGCTCTGCTGCAGCAACTACCGTTCCAGTTCCCCTCCCCCCATCACGCCAGAACTCGAAAGTCTTTTACCACCGCCATTTCCAATTAGTGCGCTTATTATCCATTCCATAAAAGCGTTACGAGCGAAAATTCGAACCACCTCTTCGCCCACGCTGCCGCCACTGGCGCTGTTGCACAGCGCGTACTTGACGAAAACTGAGTGCCTGACTTCGATGGGAAAACATGAAAAGTAATTCCCGAATCGAGCCGATAATCGTAAACAAGTTTTGCCGCGTGCCCCTGGAGTTTCGAAGAACTTGACGATTTTTTTTCATTCACCTTGTGGTCCTCTGAAAAGGCGAAGGAGCAGCGGGAGATGGCTTACCTGTAGGTACTAAATGATGAGGGTGGTTAGAAAAATGGAACGAAACGAGCTCCTTGCTGATAAAGAATAGCTTGGGAGTGAACAATTTTCAACGCTCCCTCCATTGGATTACCCACTGCTGAGCTGCCGGGGGAGGGTGTTGATGCCTTTATAGCCAACATAGTAAGCAATTAAGGTGACGAATAAACTGGAATTTGAATGGCTAGAGAGCTGAACCGATATGCGTTTAAAAAATTGATGAAGTGTCGGAAATAATAAAAATTACTTATGTGAACTTTCCATGTCAACTCGATATTCTATAACCTACTGATTTTTTTCCAGACTGATTTTAAAAAATAACCCCGAGCCACAACTGTTTTAAACATTATTACAAGCGATTTCAAAAATAAATAATATAACTCGTTACTGCCTTCGAATTCGTTATAAAAAAGATGGAGCTGTTACTTCCAGGGTAACCTTATATGCAGTCAACACAACTTCATCGTAGCCAGAGTAGCTATTATTTATGTCGTTCTCGCATGAATATATCGTTCAGGTTTCCAGCATTTTGCTTCACAGAGTAAACATAATCAGTTTTCCAAAGTTCAACATCATTGAACTCGAGCAGTTTTTCTCTCGACATTGTGTACGAAGGTAAATAATTTCCCTATTAGCAGGAAAACTCCCTCGTTCCCGTTATCGTGTGTGTGGCTGCTCAGCAGCTCGTGCCGCAGTCGATAATCAACTTTGCTTAACTGTGACTCGAGCGCCAGTTAGCGAGTTTAGCAACGACGTGTTCCTTCCGGCTGCGCTATTTCTGCAGCTCTGCTCTCGAGCACCTCCCTGGCGGTACTGTACGGGCTTAGCGAACTGCGGGGCTTAATGATTGTTCACACCCAATTGACGATTGAATGGGCCTTGCAGGCACCCTTTTCCAAATTCAATTCGATTTCCGGTTGGACTACTCGCTCTGCGGTGGCATTTGCGACCAGTGATGTGTATTGAGCACAAGGACAAAGGTAGGCATATAAAGGGTGGATGTGCTAAAATTTCAAATTGTTTTGGATTTATAGCAGCATAATGACGCATTTATTGGCGAATAAACGTCGTTGCTAGTCGCAGAAAGATTTGGTGCTAATTATATCAATTAAGGGGCCCACCTTAGCCACCTAAGCAAGGCAAGGCAAGCAAGACCATGCTGAGAGTGGCCGGGTTCGATTCCCGGTGCCGGTCTAGACAATTTTCGGATTGGAAATTGTCTTGACTTCGCTGTGGCTTGTTGGCGGTGGATGCTTTGGACCAACGGTTGATGATTGGGTACAACCGTTACAGAAGCAATGTTCCTTTTGCAATGTACTGCCAACACAAGCTTGAGAAGATCTGCCGTCAAGGTAGTCGTAGACGGTGTCAGGCCATTAGGCCGAAGGCCATTTGGCCGAAGGTCATTAGGCCGAATGGTCATTAGGCCGAACGGTCATTAGGCCGAATGGTCATTAGGCCGAATTAGCAAAAAGAATCAAAAAGTGAAAAATAAGAAGTCCTTTCTTTACCTTACCCCTTCTTCCTTCTCCCTTCTTGCACCTTCCTTCTTCTATCTTTCTTCTTCCTGCTTCCTGCTTCCTTTTTCCTTCTTCCTTCGTCCTTTTTCCTTCTTCCATATACCTTCTTTCTTATTCCTTCTTCCTTTTTCCCTTTTCTTTTTGCCTTTTTCCTTTTTTCTTTTTCCTTCTTCCTTCTTCCTTCTTCCTTCTTTCCTTCTTACTTCATTCTTCTTCCCTCTTCATTTTTCCTTCTTCCTTCTTCCTTTTTCCTTCTTCCTTTTTCCTTCTTCCTTCTTCCTTCTTTCTTCTTCCTTCTTCCTTCTTCCTTATTCCTTCTTCCTTTTTCCTTCTTCCTCCTTCCATCTTTCTTCTTCCTTCTTTCATCTTACTTTTTTCTTTTTCCTCCTTTCTTTTCCTTCTTCTGTCTTCCTTTTTCCTTCTTCCTTCTTCTTTGTTCTTTCTTCTTTCTTCTTTCTTCTTTCTTCTTTCTTCTTTCTTCTTTCTTCTTTCTTTTTTCTTCTTTCTTATTTCTTCTTTGTTCTTTCTTCTTTCTTCTTTCTTCTTTTTTCTTTCTTTCATCTTTCTTCTTCCTTTCTTCTTCCTTCTTCCTTCTTTCTTCTTCGTTCTTCATTCTTCATTTTTCCTTCTTCCTTCTTCCGTCTTCCTTCTTCCTTCTTCCTTCTTCACTCTTCCCTCTTCCTTTTTCCTTCTTCCTTTTTGCTTCTTTCTTTTTCCTTCTTCCTTCTTCCTTTTTCTTTCTTCCTTTTTCTTTCTACTTTCTTTCTTCCTTCTTCCTTCTTCCTTTCCTTTTTCCTTTTTCCTTCTTCTTTATTCCTTCTTTCTTCTTCCTTCTCTCTTCTTCCTTCTTTCTTCTTCCTTCTTTCTACTTCCTCCTTTCTTCTTCCTTCTTTCTTCTTTCTTCTTTCTTCTCCCTTCTTTCTTCTTCATTCTGCTTTTTTTTCATTTTCTTCCTTCTTTCTCCCGTCTTCCTTTATTCGTCTTCTTTCTTTCTTTTTCCTTCTTTCTTCTTCCATGTTAATTCTTCCACCTTTTTTCTTATTTCTTCTTCCGTTCTACTACTTCCTCACTTCGCACTACTCACTTCTCACTTCCCAGTTCACATTCGGCCTAATGACCATTCGGCCTAATGGCCTTCGGCCTATTGACCTTCGGCCTAATGACCCAGCATCGTTTTAACCAGATACATTGGAAAGATGTTTGAGTTTGTGTACGATATCGTCGCGCCACACATTGTCAAAAGCTTTCTCGACGACGTGTAGGGCCATTACTGTCGACTTTGAAACCGCTTCGCTCGTTTAATGCTGTAGGTAACTCGCTTCTTGACAAAGTTTGGAAAACTTCTTGACGAAGTTTGGAAAACTTCTTGACGAAGTTTGGAAAACTTCTTGACGAAGTTTGGAAAACTTCTTGACGAAGTTTGGAAAACTTCTTGACGAAGTTTGGAAAACTTCTTGACGAAGTTTGGAAAACTTCTTGACGAAGTTTGGAAAACTTCTTGACGAAGTTTGGAAAACCTCTTGACGAAGTTTGGAAAACTTCTTCACGAAGTTTGGAAAACTTCTTGACAAAGTTTGAAAAACTTCTTGACGAAGTTTGGAAAACTTCTTCACGAAGTTAGGAAAACTTCTTGACGAAGTTTGGAAAACTTCTTGACGAAGTTTGGAAAACTTCTTGACGATGTTTGGAAAACTTCTTGACGAAGTTTGGAAAACTTCTTGACGAAGTTTGGAAAACTTCTTGACGAAGTTTGGAAAACTTCTTGACGAAGTTTGGAAAACTTCTTGACGAAGTTTGGAAAACTTCTTGACGAAGTTTGGAAAACTTCTTGACGAAGTTTGGAAAACTTCTTGACGAAGTTAGGATGTTTAGGAAACTTATCTATCAAGTTTGGAAAACCTCTTGACGAAGTTTGGAAAACTTCTTGACGAAGTATGGAAAACTTCTTGACGAAGTTTGGAAAACTTCTTGACGAAGTTTGGAAAACTTCTTGACGAAGTTTGGAAAACTTCTTGACGAAGTTTGGAAAACTTCTTGACGAAGTTTGGAAAACTTCTTGACGAAGTTTGGAAAACTTCTTGACGAAGTTTGGAAAACTTCTTGACGAAGTTTGGAAAACTTCTTGACGAAGTTTGGAAAACTTCTTGACGAAGTTTGGAAAACTTCTTGACGAAGTTTGGAAAACTTCTTGACGAAGTTTGGAAAACTTCTTGACGAAGTTTGGAAAACTTCTTGACGAAGTTTGGAAAACTTCTTGACGAAGTTTGGAAAACTTCTTCACGAAGTTAGGAAAACTTCTTGACGAAGTTTGGAAGCATTCCTTAGGATGTTTTGAAAACTTATCTACGAAGTTTGGGAAGCATCTCAACGGAGTTTGGAAAACTTCTTGACGAAGTTTGGAAAACCTCTTGACAAAGTTTGGAAGCATTCCTCAAGATGTTTTGAAAACTTATCTATGAAGTTTGAGAAGCATCTCAACGGAGTTTGGAAAACTTTTTGACGAAGTTTGGGAAACTTCTTGACGAAGTTTGCAAAACTTCTTGACGAAGTTTGCAAAATTTCTTGACGAAGTTTGGAAAACTTCTTGACGAAGCTTGGAAAACTTCTTGACGAAGTTTGGAAAACCTCTTGACGAAGTTTGGAAGCATTCCTCAAGATGTTTTGTAAAACTTATCTACGAAGTTTGGGAAACATCTCAACGGAGTTTGGAAAACTTCTTGACGAAGTTTGGAAAACTTCTTGACGAAGTTTGGAAAACTTCTTGACGAAGTTTGGAAAACTTCTTGACGAAGTTTGGAAAACTTCTTGACGAAGTTTGGAAAACTTCTTGACGAAGTTTGGAAAACTTCTTGACGAAGTTTGGAAAACTTCTTGACGAAGTTTGAAAATTTCTTGACGAAGTTTGGAAAACTACTGGACGAAGTTTGGAAAACTTCTTGACGAAGTGTGAAAAACTTCTTGACGAAGTATGGAAAACTTCTTGACGAAGTTTGGAAAACTTCTTGACGAAGTTTGTAAAACTTCTTGACGGAGTTTGGAAAACTTCTTGACGAAGTTTGGAAAACTTCTTGACGAAGTTTGGAAAACTTCTTGACGAAGTTTGGAAAACTTCTTGACGAAGCTTGGAAAACTTCTTGATGAAGTTTGGGAAACTTCTTGTCTAAGTTTGGAAAACTTCTTGACGAAGTTTGGAAAACTTCTTGACGAAGTTTGGAAAACTTCTTGACGAAGTTTGGAAAACTTCTTGACGAAGTTTAGAAAACTTCTTGACGAAGTTTGGAAAACCTCTTGACGAAGTTTGGAAAACTTCTTCACGAAGTTTGGAAAACTTCTTGACAAAGTTTGAAAAACTTCTTGACGAAGTTTGGAAAACTTCTTCACGATGTTAGGAAAACTTCTTGACGAAGTTTGGAAAACTTCTTGACGAAGTTTGGAAAACTTCTTGACGAAGTTTGGAAAACTTCTTGACGAAGTTTGGAAAACTTCTTGACGAAGTTTGGAAAACTTCTTGACGAAGTTTGGAAAACTTCTTGACGAAATTTGGAAAACTTCTTGACGAAGTTTGGAAAACTTCTTGACGAAGTTTGGAAAACTTCTTGACGAAGTTTGGAAAACTTCTTGACGAAGTTTGGAAAACTTCTTGACGAAGTTTGGAAAACTTCTTGACGAAGTTTGGAAAACTTCTTGACGAAGTTTGGAAAACTTCTTGACGAAGTTTGGAAAACTTCTTGACGAATTTTGGAAAACTTCTTCACGAAGTTAGGAAAACTTCTTGACGAAGTTTGGAAGCATTCCTCAGGATGTTTTGAAAACTTATCTACGAAGTTTGAGAAGCATCTCAACGGAGTTTGGAAAACTTCTTGACGAAGTTTGGAAAACCTCTTGACGAAGTTTGGAAGCATTCCTCAAGATGTTTTGAAAACTTATCTATGAAGTTTTAGAAGCATCTCAACGGAGTTAGGAAAACTTTAGGACGAAGTTTGGGAAACTTCTTGACGAAGTTTGGGAAACTTCTTGACGAAGTTTGCAAAACTTCTTGACGAAGTTTGCAAAATTTCTTGACGAAGTTTGGAAAACTTCTTGACGAAGTTTGGAAAATTTCTTGACGAAGTTTGGAAAACTTCTTGACGAAGTTTTGAAAACTTCTTGACGAAGTTTGGAAAACTTCTTGACGAAGTTTAGAAAACTTCTTGACGAAGTTTGGAAAACTTCTTGACCAAGTTTGGAAAACCTCTTAACGAAGTTTGGAAGCATTCCTCAAGATGTTTTGTAAAACTTATCTACGAAGTTTGGGAAACATCTCAACGGAGTTTGGAAAACTTCTTGACGAAGTTTGGAAAACTTCTTGACGAATTTTGGAAAACTTCTTGACGAAGTTTGGAGAACCTCTTGACGAAGTTTGTAAAACTTCTTGACGAAGTTTGGAAAACTTCTTGACGAAGTTTGGAAGCATTCCTCAAGATGTTTTGAAAACTTATCTACGAAGTTTGAGAAGCATCTCAACGGAGTTTGGAAAACTTCTTGACGATGTTTGGAAAACTTCTTGACGAAGTTTGGAAAACTTCTTGACGAAGTTTGGAAAACTTCTTGACGAAGTTTGGAAGCATTTTTTGTGTGTCTTTATTAAAGAGACTTTAAGCTAGAGGCTGGCTCGTCTCCGGGGAAAAGTTTGGAAGCATTCCTCAAGATGTTTTGAAAACTTATCTACGAAGTTTGAGAAGCATCTCAACGGAGTTTGGAAAACTTCTTGACGATGTTTGGAAAACTTCTTGACGAAGTTTGGAAAACTTCTTGACGAAGTTTGGAAAACTTCTTGACGAAGTTTGGAAAACTTCTTGACGAAGTTTGGAAAACTTCTTGACAAAGTTTGGGAAACTTCTTGACGAAGTTTGCAAAACTTCTTGACGCAGTTTTGAAAACTTCTTGTCGAAGTTTGAAAAACTTTTTGACGAAGTTTGGGAAGCATCTCAACGGAGTTTGAAAAACTTCTTGACGAAGTTTGGAAAACTTCTTGACGAAGTTTTAAAAACTTCTTGACGAAGTTTGGAAAACTTCTTGACGAAGTTTGGAAAACTTCTTGATGAAGTTTGGAAAACTTCTTGACGAAGTTTGGAAAACTTCTTGACGAAGTTTGGAAAACTTCTTGACGAAGTTTGGAAAACTTCTTGACGAAGTTTGGAAAACTTCTTGACGAAGTTTGGAAAACTTCTTGACGAAGTTTGGAAAACTTCTTGACGAAGTTTAGAAAACTTCTTGACGAAGTTTGGATGTTTAGAAAACTTATCTACCAAGTTTGGAAATCCTCTTGACGAAGTTTGGAAAACTTCTTGACGAAGTTTGGAAAACTTCTTGACGAAGTTTGGAAAACCTCTTGACGAAGTTTGGAAAACTTCTTGTCGAAGTTTGGAAAACTTCTTGTCGAAGTTTGGAAAACTTCTTGACGAAGTTTGGAAAACTTCTTGACGAAGTTTGGAAAACTTCTTGACGAAGTTTGGAAAACTTTTTGACGAAGTTTGGAAAACTTCTTGACGAAGTTTGGAAAACTTCTTGACGAAGTTTGGAAAACTTCTTGACCAAGTTTGGAAAACTTTTTGACCAAGTTTGGAAAACTTCATGACGAAGTTTGGAAAACTTCTTGACGAAGTTTGGAAAACTTCTTGACGAAGTTTGGAAAACTTCTTGACGAAGTTTGGAAAACTTCTTGACGAAGTTTGGAAAACTTCTTGACGAAGTTTGGAAAACTTCTTGACGAAGTTTGGAAAAAATCTTGACGAAGTTTGGGAAACTTCTTGACGAAGTTTGGAAAATGGAAAACTTCTTGACGAAGTTTGGAAAACTTCTTGACGAAGTTTGGAAACTTCTTGACGAAGTTTGGAAACTTCTTGACGAAGTTTGGAAACTTCTTGACGAAGTTTGGAAACTTCTTGACGAAGTTTGGAAACTTCTTGACGAAGTTTGGAAACTTCTTGACGAAGTTTGGAAACTTCTTGACGAAGTTTGAAAATTTCTCGACGACGATTAATAATCTTCTGTATGAATTCAGGAAATCTTTTTGACGATGGTTGGAAATCTTCTTGAAGAGGATTGAAAAACTTCTCAACAAATTTAAGAAAACTTCTTGACGAAGTTCGGAAAACTTCACGACGAAATTTGAATAACTCTCCACGAAGTTTGGAAAACTTCTCGACAAAACTTGAAATACTTCTCCACGATGTTTGTAAAACTTTTCGGCGGAGTTTGGAAAACTCCATACGAAGCTAGTAAAATAATCAGAATGTTCGTTTTCTTCTCAAATCTCCATTTTGAAGAGGGAGTTTACAAATATAGTCTCGGTAGCTTGCAAAACTTTACATAGATTAGATGTTGGAGAAACATTTCCAGAGAGTTCGAGATACCTTCCTCTGAAAGTTCAGAATACTGTCTTCGTAAATTTGGACCATTCCTTAAATAGTTCGGAAAACTTTCAGATGCATTAAAACTTTTCGGGAATGTTCAGAAAACTTATTCCGGAGCTTTGTAAAATTCCACTTGAGAGTTTAAAATCTTTCCACCGCAAAAAAATATCTGAGTTTCGGAATACTGAACAAAAAATCGAGTCAATTACGAGACAATGGAGACGGCCATACATTTAAGGCAAAATACGTACCTGTTAGGATTACAACGTGGTGAAATTAAATGGAATGGTACTTAACTCGTCTTCTGACAGGTGAAGACATTCCTCTAAAATAGCTTAACAATTTAATATCGAAACTTCAACAATAATGGTAAAAATTCAAAAATGTTTTGCAAAACCCTTCGCATGCCACCGTTCGTCATGACAGGGTTTTTTTTTCTTTCTGGTAGTCGGCCTTGTTCCCCTCATTTGTACCGCCACACCGGTGCTGCAGGGATGAGTGCCTGGAAATGATCCGTGAAAGTGACAAATCTGCTAATTTGATTGCACCGTTCGTTTCTTTTCACATCCCGTGGCGACATAAACCGGCTCCCCCACCACCCGGACATCAAGCAAGGGTAATTGAATAATTGCACGGACTTTGGGGGTGACACATTCCGATTTGATCCGGGCGATTTATCTTCAAAGATGACCGGCAAATTGAATTTTCCCCCGAAAAACTCTCACTCGTTGGGCAAACTTTGCGAGCAAAACTTTTATGAGCGGCGTCCGATCATAAACTGGCGCTTGTTTTTGTCCGGCTTCCTGCCAATCGGTCAAAGTAAAATACCACCCCGAGGAGCTCATCCATTTCGGCACCGACTGGGAGAAAACTTTTTTCACTTTGCTCGAGCTCTCTAACCCAAACTTTGTAGTTTATTATTCGATTATATCCTCTTACCCGCTTTCCATGAAAACCCATCCCAATTTGCAAAAAAATAGAGCAGAACCAAGTTCCCTCCTCCCCGGATCCTCTTCAGTTGCGAGAATTGAATCCTTTTTCCTACATTTTCCACTCAACCCATCAGACTCCGCCCTCCTTTTTCTAACGGCGACCGTCGCATTGTTGGAGGGGCTCGTTGGACTATGGCTTCTAATTGACCATGGGATACCGAATATTACCGAAAACCTCTTTGGGTCGCCACCACCCCCAACATCATCATCATCATGAATTCGAAGCTACACTATGATTGTGGTTTTTATGAGGGGACCTGTTTCTCGAAGTTTCAAAGGGGCTTTTTTGGGTCGGTTCGGATTAGAATGCAAAGAATCATTATGATAGCAACTATTGTAAAAAGCGACGGTTTATGAATGCTCTCTGCCTTTTTTATGTATGTCAAAGTGTGGATATCATTACAATAACAACCCAGGATTGGGAAGACTGAAGTCCTATGAGGCTGGTGACGGTGCGAATTCAAATAATTTCATGGGTTTATTGCAAATCAAGCCTGATCCATAATGGATTTAAATGTATTTGCAATTTAAAATTTTCACGTGAAAAATGGGTTTCGCTAGAATTTTCATTTAAAAAGTGTCAAGACCAAAAAGTGTTTCTACCACATGGCATTTAAGCAGCGAGAATTGAATCTGTATTAAAATCTTCCATTATGATGATACCAAATATTGGAGGCTGGGATAAACATTTTCTTGTCAGATTATGCGTTATGAATAGTTTTTCTTTATCCAACCGTATTGTAAGTAGTAGAACGCATCAAGGAAAAATCTTCCAAAATTTACTCACTCCATGCTATGCGAAGCCCGGTAATATCATCACTGATGTTCGAAAAAGAATCACGTCACATGAATTACAGGCTCCGAATGCAAATGACTCCCCGCTCGCTCGGCAGCATAAACTCAATGGGAACAGGTTCAATCATCCGCTGCAAATCCGACCAATCTGCATCAGCCAACCAGTCACGCAGTCAACATCACAGGACTGCCATCATGGCATGGCTCAGCTGGAGGCCACTGGCTGTAGTGTTTACTTATTTATCCGAAATGATCCCTGCGACACAGCCATCGCATCATCGGTATTGAGCCACACTCAAGCAGACCGAACCGACATGCAGACCCATGCACGGCTTTGTAATGTTGACACGGAGGGTGGCCGAAGAGTTGCTGGAAAATTCATTACAACAGCGGTGTCAGCTGTGTACATTTGAGGGACGGCGTCCCCCAATCAGACTGACAAACATATTTGACGAGTATCGACTTCAGGAAATAGGAAAGTGTAGGTGCTCGGCCATTTAACGACCCATTACTGTTCACTAGGTTAATCAAACAATTTGAAAAGTGTTTAAACGCAGCGTCAACTTTTGTTTCTTGAGAGCCGAATCAATATTCCTTAAACATGATTGACCGTGTGTATAAGGAGCAACACTTGAACGCTGTCTTCACTAGCAGCGACGACCAAATAGACAACCCGCAGCTGAGAAGCGTTGACGGTTATTCGCCACGAATGATGAATATTCAATATCCATTCCAAGCCTACCGAATCTAGAAGTGATTGCATTCCTCGAGGCTAATGATATCAAGTGAGATTCTATCGAGTCAATTGCATTCCACCACCGGGGCGATGGCATCCAGTTAGACTCTGCCGAGGAAGGGAAGGTTTATCATTCTTCGTTCTCTTCCCGACAACTGGCTTATCATCGTTTGTTTCTACGTTGGAACTTGGGAAAGAAAATGGTGCACTGAAGTACATATAGAGATTGAATTGGACCGGACCCTAAGGCAATCCCCAAAGCCTGGATACAGGAGATAAGCGAATGATTTTGAATTGGACATTTTCAGTTACCGCACGCTTAATGAGAACATTATCTAAATTATCGCTAAGAACAAGTTCAGGTATACATCGATAGCACGTATATCAACTTTTATCAGACACCAGTAATTTAAATTGCATGATGAGATTGATTTTAAATCTGAATTGGAAATATACAATTCACGTTGAAATCTCAATTTGATCCATGCATAAAATAAAGTGTTATAACCATGCAGATGTATGATTCCCGATTTTTTTTACTGGTACTTTTCTTATAAAGCAGTATAAATTGAATTAACTTTGTTGAACTGTTATTACGTTGACAAAAAAATGTTGTCCTTCGAAGAAAGTTCTAACCAGTTTTATAATTCGTCTACATGCATTGATTTACTACCTCATGAACAATAGCATTCTCGAAAATCAAATAGATTTCAACATGTTTGCTAACATTTAATTTGATCCATCCATTGCTTTAACCTTCCTTGTGCTATGGGGTCTATTTTTGCCCAGTGATTATTTAAAAATGTTTTGTAAAGAAATGAGATATTGCTTAAAGCTCTGACTTTTCTTAACTTTTGGGAACGAAAAATTGTGGGAGGTGACCAGCTTTCAGGGACCTCTAGGAACGCCACAACAACGAAAGTGACACATTGTGCATCAGCCGGTCAAAAATGACTCCAACTGCAATTCGCTCCGAAAAATGTTAATTTTGGAACCAATTTTCAATATTTTGTAACCAACCCGGAGGTATGGATTCCGCGGATGTCGTTACGGACTGATTGTTGAATTTGGGAATTTCTTTTTTTATTTATTTATTTATTATCAAGCTAAGGCTGGAGTGGCCTGTGCAGTACAGAAAAGCCTTCTCCATTCAGCTCGGTCCTTGGCTGCACGTCGCCAACCACGCAGTCTGCGGAGGGTCCGCAAATCGTCCTCTACCTGATCGATCTAACTTGCCAGCTGTGCACCTCGTCTTCTTGTTCCCGTAGGATCGTTGTCGAGAACCATTTTCATCGGATTACTGTCTGATATTCTGGCTACGTGCCCGGCCCACCGCAGTCTTCCGATTTTCGCGATGTGAACGATGGATGGTTCTCCCAACAGCTGATGCAAGTCGTGGTTCATTTGCCTCCTCCACGTACCGTCCGCCATCTGCACCCCACCATAGATGGTACGCAGCACTTTCCTTTCGAAAACTTCAAGTGCGCGTTGGTCCTTCATGAGCATCGTCCAGGTCTCGTGACCGTAGAGAACTACCGGTCTTATAAGCGTCTTGTGAATAATCAGTTTGGTACGGCAGTGAACTCTATTCGATTGAAGCGTTTTGCGGAGTCCAAAGTACGTACGATTGCCAGCCATGATGCGTCTCCGAGTTTCTCTGGTGGTATCGTTATCGGAGGTCATCAGTGAGCCCAAGTCAGGGTTTTATTATGGTTTTATACCACTCTTTTAGAGTAAGTTGGTCTTCAAAAGCGTTATAAAACTTAAAATGCTACTTGGGGTACGATATGAAGCATACCACGAGAGACTTTTTTTTGCAAGCTGCCATGATAAAGAACTGAATCGGCTGTGCCTTATGATAAATATTATTTTAAAAAGCCCCGAACACGGGGAGCACTGGTTCTGATGCATTTCGGCCTGTTCTACACAGTTAGAAAAAAGTCCCTAATATTATGTACGGGATTTTCAAATCGGGGGTTCAGTGTGGGAACCCAAAATTAGGTATTTTTTCTTGAGATTAAGCAAAATTCACTTAATATTAAGTAAAATATACTTAATTTTAAATAGAAACTAACTAAAAGATAGGCAAATTTCACTCAACTTTTGTAAACATGTGATTACTTAACGTTGAGTTTCCATACTTTACTGCCCTTGTTGAGTGGGATATCAAGTTCACTTGTGAACAGAAGAAAAACGGGGAATTACCCATTTTGGATATTTTTATAGTTAGAGAATCAAACAAAATGAGTTTTGAAATTTACAGAAAACCCACACATACGCAGAGAGTTATACCCAACACTTCAAACCATTCACACCAACACAAAGCAGCCGCATTCCAACACATGATACATAGACTTGAGACTTTTCCACTTAGCGTCACAGGCAAACAGAAAGAATTAAATTACATTTTTGAAACAGCTAGACTAAACGGATACTCAACTAGAACTATTCAAGCCATTATAGACAAACATAGAAAAACACAGTACAGAAAATCATTAACCACATTATCACCAATAACAAATGACTTACGACGCGTATCCGTCAGTTTTGATTACAATATAACTAGACCATTACGCTCTAAGCCAATGAGAATAGAGTATTTATTTTCATTGATTCTAAGCTAAGAAAAGAAAAAACATAGTGTGCTGTGAATGAAGAAGGTCGCAAAATTTCGCTGTCCCGTCACAATTTTCTAATTCGATTAGAATTCCTTCCAAAGACGGAAAATGCATTGATTTTTTTTCAAGACTTCGAACAACATGAAGTGTTCTAGGTCTGAAGATGGCTGTTGGAGTTTTTCTGTGGGCATTTTCAAGCTGGTGTATACGGGAGGAGCATTATTTCTTGCGCTGTGGTTCCCAGGGCATCTGGAAAATAAAGCGGATCAAGAAAGAAATATGGTGGACATCGAAGAGCTAAAATTCATCATGATGCAACAAATTAATCACGATAATGCAACGCCCTGAAGATAATCGCCACTCTAAGCAAAGCTGGGGTGCTGATTTCAACACACTCTATCGTGGTAACTGGCAGAGGGAATCTCAGAAGTAATGGTTATTGTAGGTCCAGTCTTAGTCTCGTAAGCACATCATTTCCTTCAATATAATCATCATATTCTTTTATTCACCATTACATGTATTACGGGCGATTCTCCATGAGTCGATGTTCTGATCCTTCATACCGACCACATTCATGAAAGCAATTCCTACCATACAAAAACATTTTCTGGGTTATCGTGTCAGCACTTTTTAACAACTCATGTGTAACTTTTATTTTTTTTATTGTTCATGTGCAGCTCAAAATATTAAAAAATGATCAAAATGTCATGCATTAAATTCGCAAAGATTTCACCTTTCCTATATGTGGTTTATTCTTGCCAAAAGAATCTATTTTTGTGTCACTTGAAATATTTAAAATGAAATTTAACAAATATTTATAGCAAACAATAACATGCTTATACTACCATCCGTTTAACATAGAATTTGCTTCAGTTATTATGTTTTCTTTATATTCTCTATATTTATTCTATTTTCATATACGGTAAAAATAAAACTTAATGAAAATTCGGTGAGATCAATCCAATGTTGGTGTATGTTGTCTTATGTATGATAATAATGTTGCTTGTGTTTTCGTCAATTTTTTATGGAATTTTTAGAGCTAATTCAGTACATTATTTGCAACTAGGGACACGGCAGGTATTTCCGTCCATCGTCGTAGGGGCTAAAACCAACGAAAGCAACGTACATTTGCTAGAACTCCACTATAGCAGAACGTTTCTCCTGAGCCTACGATTTGGTACGTATGAGTTTTACAAAAAAGCGTCTCTTTTATTGGTTTTCGAGACTATGACGAACAGACGAAAATACCTGCCGTGTCCCTATTTCATCACTAAACCGACTCCCGAGGCCAAGTAGTTATAGTGTAAATCATTACTTGGGCCTATGTATCCGATTCCCGGCTCACTTGCTTATAAAACTTATGATTTATACTATTTGGAAGCCGTAGGTTTACGAATGATAATTTTCAAAAAGTCTCACATTTATCCCGCACAATATTTAATATTTTTGCCTTTCTCGTATACTAAGTATACGTAAAGGCTATAATTTCACTCCAAAACCAAACTTTTGATAGAAGGCTCGGAGACCCATAGTGTTATATACCAATCGACTCAGCTCGACGAATTGAGGTGATGTCTGTTTGTGTGTATGTATGTATGTGTGTGTGTGTATGTGTGTATGTGTACAAATTTTGTAGACACACTTTTGGAACTTAGCATTACCTGATTTACACGCATTCGACGGGGAATGCGGTCCCATTGTTTGCTATTGAAAATTGGCCTGATCGGACATTGCATTTCGGAATTATTGAAAAATCATTGTTTTTTCCCAGGGGTCCCCCCTTGGAAAAAAAATTTCAAAATCAAAAAAAAAAATTTTTTTTCAAGAATGGTGGGAATGCATAGTAATTAATGCAAAAACATGCAAAATGATAGAAAATATGCGATCTATCCCCCTAAAGTGCTTTTTTGACCTTTCCTATGTGATTTTTCAGTACATTTTACGATGCACGAGAAAGGCATCATCGCCGCTAGGTGGATTAATCTGGGTTTTTAACCATTTATTTTACTCCTAATTGAGCCAATTATAGAAAATAAAAATGTAGATATCTTCGTTCTTTGTTGCAACACCACTGAGCCAGAGTGAATCATTCTATTTTTACAAAACGGTATCTTAAAATAAACACATACCTGAAAATCGTCACAGTGATCGATACAATTATTGCTTAAAGCTGTTAACCACCACACAATAATGCTAAACTCACGCACTTCAAACCTTCCTATTTGTTCGTTTCACTAGAACTTATTAAAACGTATTAGAATACTTTTAAAAATCCTCAAACCGAACAAAAATCAACTCAGCCCGTGCAGCCAATAGGCCAGGAATCTGTTCTAGTATAAAAATAATCCTTTCATCGTTAAGAAGAGAACTGTCTTATACGTTGACGCTATCATGTTAATTATAATTTTCTCGATTTCAAAAAGTGAAAAAGTATTATTGTTGGATGTTTGAAAGGAATTTGGATGAGTGAATATATTTTTTAATCCAGATAAAAACTATTATGAATAATACAGTTTTTGCTCAGCTTCTGAGACGAGTAGACGTGTTGTTCGATTCCGCTCTCCGAAAGTCAAGTGATTTCATCAGTGGTTTATTATTTTTATATATCCGTGCCGCGTCGCGCGATTCTAGTGCTCCGCGATGAGGCGAGAAAATACTTTTCGAATAGACTACTCGCGTTTCCCTGTGAAGCCGTCTTTCGAGAAGGTGCATGGCTTCTGCCGCACAGTTTTAGGGCTGAAGAAAGAAGATGTAGTGAGACTCCAGTGCCATCGTGGTGAACAATGTGCGTTCGTCAAGGTCAAAGACCTGACGCTCGCACAAAAAATAGTGGACGATCATGACGAAAAACATGAAGTGGACGTTGCGGGGAAGAAGCACAAGCTCCGTATAACCATGGAAGATGGAAGTGTCGAAGTGAAGGTGCACGATTTGCCGGAGAATGTACCCGAAGAAAAGATCGTCGAGTTCCTCAGAGCGTTCGGAGAAGTGATCTCGCTGCGCGAACTGACGTGGGGTGATGGTTTCGAGTTTGGTGGGATTCCGCTCGGGATTTGGTCGGCTCGTATGCTGATCCAACGAAACATCGATTCGTGGGTCACGATCGATGGACAGCAGGCGTACATCGTTTACAAGGGCAGATCGCCTCATGCAAACACTGCAAGGAACAGACCCATACTGGTATATCTTGTGTGTAAAACAAGAAACTGCTGGTGCAGAAAAGCTACGCGAACGTAAAGAAGCACATCGATCTGCGACAACTACCAAAAAAGACGAGTGGTGAGATAACTCCGATCGTCAAACCGGTTAGCCAGCAATTTGTCGCTCCACTATCAACATCGCTGGAGGCCTTTCCTGAGCTACAGAAGCCGGCGAGTCAGACCGACCCGTCGGGCACAATAAATCAGCCAGCGAGCCAGCCAGCTGCAAGCACTGTTCGAACGGTGTCCCCTAGCCCGCTATTACTAGCACAACACGCATGCAGCTCATCGTCGTCATCGCTACAAACACATGCACAGAGTGCCGAAGTTGTATTAGTCGACGTGTTTAGAAAGCCTATTAGCGCATTTCGATCACATAGCCGAACAGCCGGCAATGAGACGGATGAATCGTCAACTTCGACAAGAAGTAGCCGAAGCCGAGGTCGCCCGCCCGGCAAGAAGCAACGATGCGAAGCCGATGACGACGAGCGGGATGAAGGCAAAAATTCATAAATGGCTCTCACATCCTACAACCTTGCATCGATAAACATCGGAACCATCACGAACCCCACGAAAATCCACGCGCTCCGAACCTTCATCAGCAGCCAAAGCCTCGATATCGTATGTCTGCAGGAAGTCGAGAACGAACAGCTATCCTTGCCTGGCTTTGTCGTTTTCGCGAATGTGGACCACACGAGAAGAGGCACAGCTGTTGCGGTGAAGGAGCACATCCCGGTAACTCACATCGAAAAGAGTCTAGATGGAAGGTTGATCGCGCTGAGAGTCCACGATACGACGATATGCAACATTTACGCTCCCTCCGGCACTGCGCAGCGAGCGGCCAGAGAAACTTTTTTCAATGGCACGCTGGCATACTATCTCCGTCACCGCACCGCAAACATCATCCTCGCTGGCGACTTCAATTGTGTTCTACGTGCATGCGACTCGTCCAGCCCAAACACAAGCCCGTCTCTCAAAACAGCCGTCCAACAGCTGCAGCTGCATGACGTGTGGGAAAAACTCTGCCCACGTGACCCTGGGTTCACATACGTCAGTCGGAACGCGCAATCTCGGCTTGACCGTATTTATGTGAGCACCGGTCTACGAACAAACCTGCAGTCCGCCTACACGCATGTCTGTTGTTTCACAGATCACAAAGCGCTGACGGTAAGAATCTGTCTCCCCCCACTGGGACACGAGCCTTTGGGCCCTGCGGCCTCATCTTCTAACAGAAGAAAACGTTGCCGAGTTCCATTATAAGTGGCAATATTGGACTCGGCAGCGCAGAAACTATGGGTCGTGGATGGAATGGTGGCTGTCGTACGCTAAGTCCAAAATCAAAACTTTTTTCAAGGGGAAATCTCGAGCCATTTTCGAGGAATTCCACGACGCGCACCAGCGTCTCTATGCGCAACTACGGCTAGCGTACGACGGATACTATCGACATCCCGAAATGTTGACCACCATAAACCGTCTAAAAGGTGAAATGTTGGCGCTGCAACGAAACTTTTCCCATGCGTTTATGCGCATTAACGAAACGCGTCTGGCGGGAGAGCCAATGTCGATCTTTCAGCTGGGGGAAAGACGACGAAAAAAAACAACCATCACGCAGCTGCAAACGGCTGAAAACGATTTGGTGGACGAGCCACATGCAATCGAAACAAATCTGTTTGCCTTTTTTCGAATCTCTACTAGGAAGAGGCAACAGAAAACAACGAGGACGGGTTTGTTTGCGAACGAGTCATCCCACCGGACGACCCACTGAACGAGAGATGCACCGAAGAGATCACGACGGCAGAAATATTAGCTGCGATCAGAGCGAGTGCGCCAAAACGATCCCCCGGTGCCGAATTCCGCGTGAGTTTTATCTCCGCATATTCATCGTCATCCACCGTGGGTGTAACCTGCTTCTCAATGAACACCGGCAACCTGCCACATGCCTTCGTGGAGGGCATTAACGTGTTAGTGCGAAAGAAGGGTGGAGATAACACGGCCCGCGCCTATCGGCTCATATCGTTGCTCAACAGCGACTACAAACTTCTCTCCCGCATTCTCAAAAACTGGCGAGATAGTATGATGCAAGCCTACCATGTACTGAGCATAAATTTTCTAACTCAAAGTGCAACATCTTCCATGCCACTCTTGCTCTGAAAGATCGGATTGCCAATCTCCGCCACCACCGTCGCGCCGGAAAGCTCATCAGCTTCGATCTCGAGAACGCGTTCGATCGGGTACGCCATTCATTCCTCTTCGACACCATGCGAGCGCTCGGTTTCAACCAGGAGCTCATCGCTCTTCTCGGGCGCATTGCCAGTCAGTCAACATCACGGCTACTCATCAATGGGCGCCTCTCTCGTCCGATCGATATCGCTCGCTCGGTGCGGCAAGGGGACCCACTTTCCATGCATCTCTTCGTCATAGGGGAAGATGTCCCATAACGCCCCCCCGGGGCAAAACGCCTTTTACAATAATCAAGCCAATTAGAGTATTTTTCACAATATAAACACTTAGAACTAATAGATAATAAACATATTTGACCATTTCTACATAAAAAGCTGCTTCAAATACAGTTAATGCAACAAAAATCTTAAAAATATTGGAAACGCACTAATTCATGTAATTTTAGCGCTACCTTTCGTAAGCTTTAGGACGATAACAACCAAATTAAAAAGTATTCTAATTACCTGTGTATCTCAAGATACTATTCATACATGGTGTCACCTCTGAATATTGCAGAAATATTCTATACTAACACTTAAATTACAGCTTTTTATGTTAAACGTGAAGATGAGGCAAAAGGCACCATTGAATTAACAAAAAAACATCAGTTTGTTTCTTGAAGCGTAACTTCTGAAAAGGGTTGGCAACAGATTTGAATTGAAATATTGTCGATTGATGACATTCAACGATTGCGATCTCAGAAATATTTTTTTGACCCGTTAAAAAAAACCGTTTAATATTGGCAAAGTCCCGCAAAATATACCAAATTTCAGAATAAACTCCACTGAGATCTCATTTATATTTATACTACTATTTAAAAATCCACACATTTTTATTGGCAAAAATCTTATATAACCATTCTACACGCAAACTATTGATAAAATTTATATCCACGTGCTTTTTGGCATTTGCATTTCTGGCAGAAAAAAGAATGAGCAGTGCTTTAGTATGTGAGGGGTAGTTAGATTAAAGTGATTTTTATCACCTGATTGTGAGGTATCGAAAGTTTACAAAAAAATAATTAAATGCCATAAAAAAGCAGCAAAAAATATCTAAACTATTTCAGGAGCTCCGCTTCTGTAGTATTTAAGAATTAATTTCATTTGACTAAATATTGTCGCGCTCTTCTTAAACGTTCAACTCTTCGCGGTGATAACGCGCAAGCAAAGATTGCGCAGCAGCGCGCCCATAAGCTTTTACACAGGGTGTGAGTCTGTGCTGTTTAATTTAATAAGCCGCCGAATGGGGTTGCCATAGTTGAATAGCCGCCGTGTGTAAAGTAAATGGGCGCTCTCCAGCGCAATTCAACGGAGGCTGATTGGGATGATCACGATCTGAGTGTTTATCTTGGGATGCATAATAATTGTGATCATTGAAATTAAGTTTTATAAACACTAGCAGACCCGACGAATTTCGTTTCGCCTAAAATTGATTTATTCTCTGATTAGTTCTCGAGTTATGCAGAAATTTCTGTTCCATTGGTATGGGAGCTCCCCTTTCCAAAGGAGGGAGGGGTCTCGAACCATCTTAAGAACCTTCCCCTGCCCCAAAAACCTCTGCATACAAATTTTCACGCCGATCGGCCCAGTAGTTTTGGAGACTATAAGGTTCAGACAGACAGAAACTCATTTTTATGTATATAGAAGATATAGAACATAGATTAGAACTATATAGAACAGGGATTGCAGAAATCGCTCTCGATAGATAACGAACAACGATAAAAGAGAGGCAAAAACCTCTCCGGATCATAACAAGCCATGAAAACAAAACTATCGCACTTGTATATTGCGCAGATTGCGCCTTATTAGACCCCTACGCGAAAATTATTTGCGTGAATATTTTCCCCGTGTCACACAAACAAGTGAATTAAGGTGATTATATAATCAAGCCAAGTGGTGAATTTTAAATTCACCACACGGTTTTCTACTCCTATTATCCAAAGTTCAAATCTAGCGTAATAATTTTCGTACAATGCTGAAATTCAAGTCGATTGTTCAGCATAAGTAAGTAAATGATTTACGGATGTTTTTATCCCCATGGGCATTGTGGTTCTCTCAATTCGTGCTCTTGAAAAATCACTAGAAAAAGCACGTGGTTTCCAAGATGGCCGATTTGTGGCTTTGTTGTATAACCACCTTAACATTATTCGCTGTTTGTTTGAGTAAACAAAAACACGTATGTTGATAAATAACAACAACAACAAAACAATTACAAAGATAGTTTGAATGTATTAGTGTGTACGCTGAAAATTCAAAGCAAAACAAAAATTGCGCCAGAGTCTAAAGATTGATGCAACGGGCAATACAAGTTGGAAAAAAACTGATTCGGATAGGCGGCCCCCACCGATGGGGTTTGATAAAACGCTTTGTTCTCGCTCATTTCATGTTGGGGACCATATTTTTTTTTTGGAACAGCTGTGTAAAACAAGTTGAAATGCATCATCAGAACCGGTGCCCCCCGCAATTTGGGCTTATTGAAAGAAATTTATCATGGGTTGTAGTCCCCCGAATCAGTTCATTATCGTAACAGCTACCGAAAAACGTCTCTCACGGTATGCTACCTATCGAGAGTGTATACAGACATGATAAGTGAGAGATTTTCTCATTCTCTTTTGGATTCAAACCCTGATTTAGAAGAAGAAGATTTACATTTGCGTTCCTTTCTCTGAGTAATCGTGAAATCTTGATGTCGAGTTAATTCACAATAGTTTTAGTTGATACAAGCTATGTGTACCTAGTCTTGCCCGGAATTGCTAGTTTGGTTTCGTAATTATTGTCCAAATTGCTAGTTTGGTTTTGCTAAAACCAGTGCAGTATATGGAGAAGAACAAAGGATTGGTGAAAGAACATCCAATGATCAAAAGAAGGCAGAGGAAAATGTCATTA
The DNA here is from genome assembly GCF_024139115.2 of Armigeres subalbatus. Lineage (NCBI taxonomy): Eukaryota > Metazoa > Arthropoda > Insecta > Diptera > Culicidae > Armigeres > Armigeres subalbatus. The sequence goes on from NC_085141.1 coordinate 97,378,021, forward strand.
TCGTGGAAATGTCATTTTCGGGGAAAGTTATTTTCGACAAAATATTATTTCTCAGGAATTTGGTTTCAAGGGAATTGTACAATCTACATGAACATAATGTGGACTGAAGAATGGGGAATTTACATTATGCCAATCGGTATGCTTAACGTACATTAAGTTCTGACGTTAGCTTTGCGATTTGATTTTATTGGCCATTCATTCAAATTTAAGCTTCATTGGCTTGATTGGTTCTCGAATTATGCATAAATTGGTTTTTTATTTGTGTGGGAACCCTCTTTTTCTTTCAAACGGAGGATGGGTCTCGAACCGACATACAAACATTTTAATGTCTTCAAAAACTTTAACATACAAAATTTGGTAACAATTCCATGATTAGTTCTCGACTTATATAGAAGTTTGTGTTTATTTGTAGGGGAGCCCCTCTTCCAGATGGGGAAGGGTACCCCATCATCATAGAAACATTAAATGCTCTTCTTCTTGTTGTTGGCATTACATCCCCACACTTGGACAGATCCGCCTCACAGATTAGTGTTCATTAAGCATTTATTATAGATAATTTTTATGTAGGTATATGAAAAATATCGATGTTTTACGTTTGGGCGCTTTTCAGAAGTGCGCACAGCATGATAAAGGAAAACAAAACAAAACAAAACAAACGTCATTTGAGCTCTTTGCATCGCTTGTTAGGTTTCTGCAGTTTCCGTAATCAAATTCGCGAAAAATGGTCCGAAATTATAAAAGAAAGACGGATCGTCGTGCCTGGACGGTTTCCCAATTGAAGGCAGCTCTGCGCGACATTAATTCTGGTGAATCCAGGAACAGTGTTTCTCGGAAATATTCGATTCCGAAGCGAACTCTGTGTCGTTATTTGCATCAACAAAGTGATACAAGAAGTGAAGAAGTTGTGCTCCGGAATTTGGGAAACTTCTTTCCGGTGCTAAATCATCAGCAAGAGAACAAGCTTGAGGAAACCATAGTTCACATGAGTAAGTGTGGTTTTGGATTAAACAGCAAAGATGTGAGGAATTTGGCATTCCAATTCGCTGAGTATAACAAAATCCCCCACACATTTGATGCTGAAAAGCAGTGTGCAGGATTAGCATGGTACTCTGGTTTCCGTCGCCGGCATCCAAACCTGTCTTTGCGTAAACCTGAGCTAACTTCCATGGCTCGCAGTACAGGATTCAACCGAGAAGCAGTGACGACGTTTTTCGAAAATTTGGAGACAATTTTCGAAGAAAATCAGTTTTCGCCGGACAGGATCTGGAATACAGATGAAACCGGCATTAATACGGTACGATCATTATTCAGTGTTATTTGATTATATAGTGATTTTATCTTTCCTTTTTTCAGGTTCCGAACCGAGTATCCAAAGTTCTCGCTGTGAAAGGTAGCCGACAAGTTAGTGCTATTTCGTCAGCTGAGAGGGGAGTTAATACGACTGTTATGATGACTGTTTCCGCTGCTGGTCAATATTTGCCGCCGATGTTCATTTTCCCCAGACAACGAATGAATGAACTACTCAAGATAGGAGCTCCGGCGGGTTCGGTGTTCACATGTAATCCGAGTGGTTGGAGCAACGTAGCTACATGTTCAACGTGGTTCGACCATTTTCTGGCGCATACGCGACCGACCACTGATGCACCGGTACTACTGATACTAGACGGACATTCGAGTCATACTAAGAACATCGAGATGATTGAGAAAGCGGCACGTAATAATGTTCGTATACTTTCTATCCCACCGCACACATCACATAAACTGCAACCTCTGGATGTGTCAGTAATGGGGCCACTTAAGACGAAGTATGGCCAGGCGGTTGACCACTTTCTGAGACGAAACCCAGGAAAGACGGTGACTGTATATGACGTGGCGGCCTTGGTTAACGAAGCATTCCTCGATGCAGCTACCATGCAAAATGCTGTCTCGGGATTCCGAGCCACTGGAATTTTCCCATTCGATAAAAGATTGTTCAATGACACCGATTTTGTTGCTTCAATCTTCCTGAATACATCCGGTGGTAGCGTGGACAAAGCCATACAAACAGAGACAGAGTGTGTTGAGGTTCCCAGAAAAGAGGTAATATAATTTGAATCAATACATACTTCTACAAAACTCATTTTATTTTCGTTTGATTATAATTTCAGCAAAGTTCGTCCAGCAAGAATAATAGACCTGCATCACAACACACTGCATTAAACAGCCAGATAATGCAAGCAGATGGGCACGACACGCCGGTAGAAATATCGATTGTCGAATCGACGAATGCAGAATTGGGATTAGAATGCTTTGATTTGAACATGTCAACCGGCGAAACTGAATTTGTAACGATTGATCCAAATATTTACTACGTTCTGGAAGAAAACGGCATTGTGAAGATCCACACGGTGAACGACTCATCCATGCACCCATCGGGAAGCGGCGTATATCCTTCTGTTGCTGGTCCTTCTACATACTCGGTACTGTCGAGTAACGCAGTAGGAACGGATTTTGTACTTCATCCGAACTTAATTGTTCCAAAAGGAATTTCACGAAAACGCAAGCCTAAGAAAGACCGACGAGAACAATCAGCAGAACTTACTTCGATTACATATCGCAATCGTTTACTGCAGAGTACCGCTGAGAAGGAAATAAAAAACATCCGAAAAGCGCAGCGCCGGAACAAGCGAAAGAAAGATGACCCTATTGGTATTTCAGATGTTCTCTGTCCATCATGCGGTATTTGCTTCAGTGCATCAGCAGATGGCAGAGGATGGTCAATGTATTAAATGCCATGCTTGGTATCACAGTGAATGTGTTACGTTCGACCAGATGGTATGCGGATCGTGTACTCAACCTGTTCCTGTCTGAAAAGGGTGTGTTTACTCAATTTTTTTTAACGTAATGAATTTGAAAGTGCTTTATTTTTTTTCCTGTATCATTTGTTATCGTTTTTGATCAAATGCATAATAAATGGAGTATGAACAATATTTTTGTATTATGAGTTGTCCTGTAAAATGTGGGTTTCTGAATAGGAAAGAATTCTCAGGTGGAAAATTTTTGTTTGTTAAATCTATATCTAGACGGGAATAGGGGGTGCTGCCTAAATGGTTCTCCCTATATACATAAAAAACTACTTTCTGTCTGTATGGCCCTTATAGACTCGGAAACTACTGAACTGATCGGCGGACAAATTTGTATGCAGAGGTGTTTGGGGCAGGGGAAAGTTCTTATAATGGTTTGAAACCCCTCCCCTTCTGGAAGGGAGGGCTACTATACAATTGAAACATAAATTTCCGCATAACTCGAGAACTAAGCAAGCCCGTGGAACCAAAATTGGCATGTGGAGGTTTTTCATGGAAAGATATATTTCTTTTCAGACCCCTCCTTCTTTGGAAGGAGTGGCTTTCATACAAATGAAACAGAAATTTCTGCATAACTCAAGAATTAATCAACCAAATGGGACCAAATTTGGCATGTGCAGGTTTTCTAAGACAAGAAATGCTTCTATCGTGGTTCAAGACTCCACCCCCATTTGGAAAGGGAGGAGAGAGCACTCATACGAAAAACAAATTTCTACAAAACTCGAGAACAAATCTAGCGCATGGGACCAAAGTCGGCATGTGGAATTTCTCGAAAACAATAATAGGGGATATTATTTAAATTTAAAACTAAAAATCCTGATTAATCCACCTAGTGCTGATGGTTCCTTTCTCATGCAAATGAAAAATTGTTTTTTGTCCATAACTTCCGATTCCATGGTCCGATCTGGCCAACTTTCCATAGGAAAAAATGGGACAGAATTCTGCGTAAGCAAGTCGGTTAAAGATAAGTACCTGAAAATTGAGTGACACTTTTGCCACTTTTTGGTGGGTACGCACAGACATACAAACACACACACACATACACAAAATTAAACAAAATTTGAGTTTAATGTGGAAACACACCTAGCTCTTTTTTTACATGGTTGGGTTTTAGTCGATTAAGACCTATAGCGTCAATGAAACTATGAGTTAACCGTACGAAAAAAAATCAGGTGATATTTAAAAAGCTGTGAAAGCTCTCAAGTTAACCGAGAAAAATCAAGAATTCCATCTCGGTGTCAGTGAACAAAAAAAAATCTATCTGTCTCATTTCTCGAATTAAATTCAAATTTGTTGTAATAACCCGGGCCTGCTCACATGGCAAGATTACTTTTGATAGACATCGAATTGTTGTAGAAAAATGTCTTATTGGTCTTACTGGAAGTATTTGCCATTCTTGTGACCGTATGATTTTGAATTATCGGACTGAAATTGAATACTTCAATCCGGAAGATGGCCTAAGTGTTTGCGCTAACAACATGATAATTAAATGAATAAATTATAATTGGATTTATAAACTATAATTATAATTGATAAAACCTTGCTTCTATTAATTCTCAACAGTAAGGGTACATGCACTGATTGTGTAAGGTTCTAGAAGAGAGGGTAACGGGGTTGACGTCTCTAGGATGCGAAGTAGCAAAATCCTGACTGAAGTATGCGTTTCATGTGAATGAAGTATACTAGGGAGGACAACCATTTGGGCAGAACCCCGTATTCCCGTCCGTAACGTTATGACTCGATTGCCATCCAACCATATGACTTGATTTTTCGTACATCAATAGAAATCTGAGGATTCTATCCATATAACTAGAAACCAAGTAATTCAGTTGTAAGGCGCTCGAGTAATAAATGTGGCGGACAGGAATACTATCCGTTATGGTTAATTCCAGCAGAAAATTGGCCAATATAATCCATCTATGATCTAGTTTGGTATCACTGTGTGCACTCGACTTAGCGCGTTTTGCCTCTTTTTGTTGTGGTGCATTATGCCTCCAACAAAGGCCATTTTGCCTCACAAAAACAAGTGAAGTCATATGAGCATATATTTTTTAAATCATTATTCTATATATAAAAAACATGTTTTTATGAAACAAATATACAATAGACCGGAAGTAAAATGAATGAACTGATATCCTGATGCATGAACACCTAATATTTCGGATCATTTATACCAATTTAAGTCAAAAATCCTTAGATAGGGCGTTATGCCCCATGTTCCCCTATATCTTCACCCGTTGGTTCGCAGGCTCGAGCAAGTGTGTGGAGAGGACCTGCTTGTTGCCTACGCCGACGACATCAGCGTGATAGTGACGTCACCGTGGCAGATAGAGGCGATGAAAGAAATATTCCGGCGCTTTGGGATTGCCGCGGGCGCAAATTTGAATTTGCGAAAAACCGTTGCGGTAAATGTGGGGCTCTGTGAAGGCAATCAAATTAACACCCAGTGGCTGCAAACAGCCAATGTGGTCAAAATTCTGGGTGTTGTCTTCACAAATTCAATCAGACTAATGACCAAGCTCAACTGGGATGCGCTGGTGGGAAAGTTCGCTCAGCAGTTGTGGTTGCAATCGCTCCGTTCACTGACTCTGCATCAAAAAGTAATAATGCTTAACACGTTCGGTACATCAAAACTGTGGTACCTTTCATCGGTGTTGCCTCCGTCTGGTATCCACACGGCGAAAGTCACTTCATCGATGGGGACGTACCTGTGGAGAGGAATGCCTGCACGCGTTCCCATTATGCAGATGGCACGGAAGAAGGAGCACGGTGGCATGAATCTACACACTTTGGCGCTTAAAAGTCGCAGTTTGGCCACCAACAGGCACATCAAGGAGATCGATTCCATTCCCTACTACAAATCCTTTCTAGTCCATGCAAATCCCCGCCCCGTAATTCCCATGGATCATCCTGACATAAAATCAATCCTTTCAAATATCTCCCAAATTCCCATCCATATCCGGCAAAACCCCTCCACCGATCAAATCCACCAGCACTTCGTCCAGCAAACGGAGCTGCCAAAGGTGGAACGAAACAGTCCAGCAGTCGACTGGCCACGCGCGTGGCGAAACATCGGAATGAAAGAGCTGTCGTCTGCGCAGCGCACTCAACTTTTCTTGCTGGTGAACGGTAAAACAGAGCACCGAAGACTGCTGCACGTAATGCAACGCGTGGAGAATGAGAACTGCCAATACTGCGGCACCCAAACAGCTGAAACACTCCAACACAAATTTTCTTCCTGCGCTCGTGTCGGACCGGCATGGACGGTTCTCCAGCAGAAGCTTTTGGAATTAATGGGTGGATGGAGACGGTTTTCGTTTGACGATCTGGCTAAACCTGTTCTACCAGGCATAACAAGAACAACTCGTGTGAAAATACTGAAATATTTCATAAACTACATCCACTTTGTTAATAACTCTAACAACAGAATTGATGTTAATGATTTAATTTTTCACCTTGAATTAGATTTTTGAACTCCAAACAATATTGTAAATACAAACTTAAATGACAATAAACTAAATTTTAAACCAAAAAAAAAAAAAAAAAAAAAAAAAAAAAAAAAAATAATACCATTTGGCATCACGTTGTCGTGGAACGTGCATATTTTTGTTTACGTCGCATTTTCTACCGTCTCTAGAGTGAGTGAGAGATTTATATGTTGAGAGATTGATTGAAAATCGCTCATCGAATCGCTTATTGAGTGAAAATCGCTCATGAATTGAATTGAAGTATGATGGAAAAGCAATTGTAGTGACTGAAATGCATGCTACACCTCATAAGTTTAAATCAAATAAAAGTTTTTTCAAACGATGTTATGCAAGGATACCCCTTTTTAGCAGAATTGAACCCCATTGCAGTATTACACGGCCCACAATATTCAGGAAGGGTTGCTTTCTGTAAAACCGTATGTAAAACCGAGAATGTGGTAAGAAACCCTATATAGAGAATTATTTATTCCCATATAGAAACTAATGACCTAAATAGAAGCGTGGTCGTTGCCTGTTATTGATCTTCAAAATAAGGTTCTTATCGAATTAGGAATGACTCTTCCTGTTTCCAGATTCCGAAATATAATACCATCGATTCTAATTTACGAATCCGTAAATCCGAATCCGAAATCCAATTCGAAAGTTTTTGAGTAATAAAAGATTCACTTCACTGAAATCTAAAATAATGCACTATTGATAAACTAATTAATCTGCCACTCATATGCAATCATAACTCGACTAAATATCATAAATTAGAGATAGATGGAAAGACTTTTTTGAGTATTATTTTTGCAGCTTGATATTATTCCTAATTATATTTTAAAGAGGTGAATCAGTCAAGGGCTGAAAACTTCTATAATAAAGAAAAGAAAACTAATTATAACGACTGCATATTTTCATGAATTTCGGTATGTTGGCTGTATTCGTTACAGTTAAGACTCTATGAGTCGATATTGAGGGGACCATCGACTCATGGAAGTATCGAGATGAGGAGTATAAAATCCTTGAGAAGCTGTTTGAAGGGATCTCCATAGCAACTTTTTTCATGTGAAATAATTTGCTTCCATGAGTAGATATCGAGTCACGGAACATCGTCTCGTGAAGGTTTGACTGTATTGACAATATGAACCTAATTTATAAAATGTTCTTAATTCACATTCAAAAAGTAAATTAATTACAGAACGATCACGAGATCTGTGAAATATTTTGTTCTACTTTATATGGGTGAATAAATTAATTAGCAAATGAAATATTAGTGCGCGTTCGATCGTGTTTCGTCTAATAAGCAGAACGATCGCGCGATCATTGAGATATTTGGCTCTGCTATGTGCGGTTGATAAGTCGATTAATTAGTGCGCGTTCGATTGTGTTTTTGTTTAAACTTTATCAAACTACACGCTTCACACGGCAAACCGTTTACCAAAACGAACCCTGCTACAATACCTACCCCATGTATCCAACATCCCAGTGATTTCTCGTGGAAGTGCAGATGACTCGTCGGCTTCCATCAAAGCGAGTAGTCCCAAACATCATCTGTTGGTTCTCTGTGTAACTACAGCTGACCTGGCAATAACGGAGTAGCAACCGTGGGCGGTCAATCATGCTCATGCTCATGCTCATGCTCATTGGTTCTAAGCTAAGAAAATTTGGTATCGAATTAGTATCGAAATTTCACGAATTCGGGAACGCTTTTTTTGCGTGTGTTGAATCTACAATTGAGAAAATGTCACTTCGTCAACAACGTTACTACCTACATTGGAATTAACTGCAATAGTTTCAAACCAACAAGTATTGTGTGATTTCAATTTCAATAAAACGCCATTTTTTTGAAATTTAATTCTTTTAGAAAGGTCAGCGCACTGGACTACAGTGACCGCGACTCGGTGTTGCACCGTTCCACAGTGGTGCGTTTGGCGAAAATCGTGAACTTTTTTTACCACTGGATGGTGTTATTTTTTGGCATCGGTGTCTTCGGGAATAAATTTTAGAAAAATATGGCGCATCGAATGACGAAAAGTTGTAGTTCCAATTTTTGCCACAGGTGGCGCTGCAAAATGTAACTTCTTTAATAAACGATTTTTAAGTATGGTGTCTTGGGCAAAGTTGTAGTGTAATTTATTATGAATTTTATTGCTGAAGACACCGAGTGTCCATCTATCATCGTTTCGAAATACGGGCGTTTTTTATGGACAGACCCTAAAAAACAGTATTTAAAGATTTTTTCGAAACAAACAGTTTCAGGTCGATACAATGTTCTACAAAAATGTATATATAATCAAAATAGACCACTTTCTGGAAGATACCAGGGATGTTTTTTGCAAACATGACTTGTTATCGGCGATTTAAGGTCGAAAATAGTGATATTTGAAGACTTCAGACAGAGGTGCAAATTGGGGCAAGGAAATCCCCACAGGATTTAAAATATCTGGTCTGTAGTTTCATATGCGTATAATTATGTCTGTCTCCACGTGTATCCAAACAAGTATTTCTAAATTCCATAAATCGACATTTTCAACTAATATTTATATAGGGGAACTGTACCGGTTTTGGCCATGTTCCTAATTTGTCCAATTTCGCGAATAGCTCCAAAAATAAAGCAATTCGCAAGATGTTTTTTTAGTAACAACAAGATATATATCCAGACCAGGTGCAGAACGACTTGGCGAGCGTGGGGCGTATCCGAGGATGGAGAGATGCGGCCTCGAACCGTGCATTGTGGCGTCAAATTGTTGATTCAGTGTTATCTGTTTAGACGTTAACTAAATAAATGAATGAAATGAAAGATATATATCCCTCACGCTTCAACACTGCTTTCAACTGATCGATTATTTTGGAAAAATATGTATTTTTCAGGGTTGGCCAAATAAGGCACCAAGTTGGCCAAAACCGGTGCACTTCCCCTAATAATTGAGATTTTACCACCAGCCCTGCCGTCCTTCTTGGTCGACAACTAAGAAGCTTTGCCCAAATCCAAAATTTTTTATTAGTCTCTTTAGGCTATATGTGTGCATGTGAGCGTGTATGTGTGTACAAAAAATAGTGTGCCGTACATGGGTCTCAATGATGCACTGTTGGTTACTATCAACTCCCCCCAAAGCCAACATTTTGCGCTCCCGCAGGTGCGGATTCGCACTGCTACCGCCCACATGGGTCTCAATGATGCACTGTTGGTTACTATCAACTCCCCTTAAAGCCAACATTTTGCGCTCCCGCAGGTGCGGATTCGCTTTGGTCCCAGTTTCGTATTGGAAGTATTGATTTGTTCCCCTAAAATCCCATTTTCAAACCGCATGAAAAAATAGTTTATTTTGGGATACTTGGGTCATACCACACTGCATACCACGCTGTTGAATGTTAATGTTAAAAGAAGTGCAGCATGAAGCTATTTTTCTGCTCTCTTCATCCAATCATTTCACACAATGCAAATCTGACGTCATACGCTACTAGGGATGTCGTAAAATCCCGAATAATCGATTAGTTACTAATCGATTACTTTTTATTCTTATTGAATCGATTCATCGCTGGATAATAATCGATTTAAAATTAATAGATTATCACAACGGCGAATCGATCAATCGAAGTAATCGATTAATTTGTGACATCCCTATAACGTTAAGCGAGAGAATGAATGATCCAATTATTTGAGAATTATAACAAATTTTATGGTGGTTTTCACATCTGTTCTAAGGAGCAGGAATTAAAACCTTTCGGTTGATATATAAAGTCCACCCACATGCCTTTTACTTATTTTTTAAAAAATAGTTGTTCTTATGTATGGCGACAATTGGTACACCCGCCTTAATTCTATTTATTTATAAAACTGCAAATTTAAACTCACTTCGTCTTCGGTGCTCGATAAAATAATGATTGCGCTTGTTTTCTTTCCTAATTTAGTTTTGACAGATAATCGCAGGCTGCCAGTTACATTATTTTTGGATGTCTGTGTTGCCAGAAATACGCAATATGAAATTTAGATTAAATGTTCCACATATTTTGTCCTGAGTGCTTTCACTGTAAAAATAACAATTTTACACTGAGAAAAAAAATTGTGAAATCAAACATTTTACTTTTTAATTAAATATTTTGGCATTATAACATACCAATTTTCTCCTTCGTTTAAAATAAAATTAGAAAATATTGAAATCACAACTTTTATTTTCTCTGTGTAGACACGAGGTTCAAAGAACATTTGGCAGACGTATCTGAAGCAAACAAAGACACGGAAAAAGGTATACATTATCATCAATTCTAAAGTAGCCGAACATATATTTTAAGAAGATCACCAATTAACCAAGGACAACCAAGCTTGCCAGCAGAAGCAATCAACTGAAGACACTGTTGGGCTCCACAAAGAATAGAGTAGAAATGTTAAATAAGGCAGGGGTTTATCAAATTAATTGTTCACAGTGTGATAAAATATATGTAGGTCAAACTGTTAATACGAGAGAAAATGAAACGCATGCTTTGCAGTGGATATAAGAACAACTAGTAATTTTTATTTAACGTTTCAATACCCAACAAAACAGTATTAGGTAATTCAATTGCATTTAACTCAAGTTACACTGTTATCATCCCCTCTCAATTAATGACCCCAAGCATATCCCTAAGTTTCCGAAATCTTGGCGAGGCCAACCCCTTAGTCATTATATCTGCTAATTGATCTTCGGTTGGTAAGTATTTCAGTTGTACTCTTTCCCTCTGAACTAATTCTCGTACAAAAAAGTTTTGGATTTCAACATGCTTCATTCGCTTATGCTTGCGTAACTCTACTGTCACCGAGATACATGGTTGGTTGTCCTCGTATATGCTCACCGGTTCTACCACCTTGACACCAACAGAATTCAGCATGTTCACGATCCAAACCACTTCGCAGCTGGCCTGACACAAGGCCATTAGTTCCGCTTTCGATAAGGCCACAGACGACTGTTTCTTTGTCGCCCATGTCACAGTTGACCCAAAGAGTTTGACGACATATCTGGACACCGGACGCCGGTCATTGGGATCATTGCCCCAATCTGCATCCGCGAACGCTTCCAACATCTCCGCCGATTCAGTTCGTCGATACACCAGCTTGCCGTCACTAGTACCTTCCAGGTATCTGAGTACACGTTTGAAGTGCACCCAGTGTTCCTCGGTAGCACCACACTGGAACCCAGCGAAGTAACTCACTGCCGCACAGATGTCTGGTCGTGAGGTTACCATTAGGTACATGAGGCACCCTACCAGTTCTCTGTATAGCTTATCCGTAGTCTGTTCCTTGGTGCCTTTCATCAGTTTCAGGTGCGGCTCCATGGGAATGGGCGAAGGCTTGCACTCCTCCATACCAAACCGCTCGAGAACGCTTTGGATGTATGCCCTCTGATCGATAGTTATCGTTCCCGCTTGTCTGTCTCGATAAATATTAAACCCGAGAAAACTTTTCACCTCCTGAAGGTCCGTCATCTCGAACTCTGTTGAAAACCGTTTCTTGATGACTTCAATCGCCTGCAGAGAATTACTCAGGATTAAAATATCATCCACATAAATGACGACCAGTATTTAAGCAGAAATATGCGAGTTCTTGCAAATATTCCGCAGGACGATTGTTTCTGCGGACGTTAATCACTCTATTCTATGGTTTGGGGTGATTTCAGTGCAAACGGCACTGATCGTTTAATTCATTTGGACATTTTGAAGGATATAGCCAGCACCGTCGAATTGGGTCATAGATACAATTTTGAATTTGTCCAAAACAACGGTACAAAACATTCTTCCCATTTAAAAAGTAGATGCTGACTAATGGCAAATCAAAAATCCCGCATCCTTTCCAATCCCTAGACCTCATTCCAATTAAAACCCATGGAATCCTTGCACAAAACTGTTCGAAATCACACGATACAGAACTCAAACCATTGAATATCATGCAAAAGTGGCGGTAGATTTTCCCGGTAACAACCCAAGAACTGGCAAAATCAATAGGAAGTCATCTTCAGAGGATAATTGTAGTAAATAATGGGCTTACGAATAATTATTTTGGCAATGTTGTGAAAAACATCATCTGGAATTGCAGAAAAACCGATTTTTATTCAGTCAGCATGCAAATGTTTGTTTTTATTTCATATGTCAAACGGCGTATTTGACATTTCAAACAACAAATTATGTTCTGTTTCGTACAATACAACGGTCGAAGGACAGGGTACGGAAATCATTGTGCTATCGTGATACCAGCGTGATTTTGGGTGACAGACATATGATTTTATGCTGTACAGTGATATTGGTATCATATATGTTTTTTTTTTTTTTTTTTTTTTCCTTGAGCAAGGGTAAACGGAAATCTGCAACCAGTCGTTTCTCTGATCCGGAGCCACCGTGCCAAGTGCAGCGGTTGCGGTGCTTCCAATGGCGGATCGAATATCTCTCCAGCCATACTGGTCGGATTCAATATTCGCACGTAAGTGCGTACGTTCGTGATGTCGGAGAAGAATTTACCGTCGATTAGAACGTGGTCGATTTGGTTTTCCGTTACTTGATTAGGTGAACTCCATGTGGCCTTGTGGATATTCTTGCGGGGGAAGAAAGTGCTTCGAACTACCATTCCGCGGGAGGCTGCAAAGTTAATGCATCGTTGGCCATTGTCGTTCGATACGCTATGCAGACTACCTGAACGTTCATGCCACCGATAACGATTTTGACGTCCCGCAGTGGGCATCCATCGTATATCTGCTCCAGCTGTGCATAGAATGCTTCTTTCTCGTCGTCGAGTCTTCCTTCGTGTGGGCTGTGCACATTGATGAAACTATATTTGAAGAATCGGCCTTTTATCCACAGCTTGTACATCCTTGCGTTGATTGGCTGCCACCCAATCACGCGTTGGCGCATCTTTCCCAGCACTATGAAGCTAGTTCCCAGCTCGTTGGTGGTGCCACAACTTAGGTAGAAGGTAGCACCTCGATGCCCGCTTTTCCACACTTTCTGTCCTGTCCAGCAGATTTCCTGCAGCGCTATGACGTCGAAGTGGCGGAGATGTAATGCATCGTAGATTATACTGTCGCAACCTGCGAAGCCTAGCGAATTGCAGTTCCATGTTCCAAGCTTCCAATCGTGATCCTTTATTCGTCACCTAGGTCGTTGCCGATTGTACCGAGTCGTATTATCTTCTATGTCGTTCGTAATGGTTGTTTTTAAAGGCGGCTTATTGGGCCTGCGCAAACCTCCTGTCTCGTCGGAGGGCCGTCGTGTCAGGGCTGCTTGCGGATACATGCAGCTTTTTATAGAGGTTTAACAGGGTCCACTGTCAAACCCCACCACATCCTAGGCAGGCGCCACAACTCGCAGATGGCCTGGGGAGGGATTGTCAAGCCCTTTAGTCTCTGCTGACATGAATGAATCGTCCGCGAAATTACATAGGAACCCCTATCTGATGGTTTACGGTTTACGGATAAAGATTGTCGCTTCGGTTCCCTTCTGCTGTTCGAAACATGTTGGTTACCGAGCTGTTAAATCGTATGTAATTTTACTTCATTGACATTTAGCACCCTATCCTCGCCAACAAAAGATGTTCCGGACAGCGACAATCTTTATCTTGTAACTAAAATATCTTTTGTTTGTCTACATTTACGGGATTTCGCTTCATCACGTTCGAGACGAATAGCAGTATGCTGAAAAACGCTACAATTTTCTACATTCAAACAAGCAATGCAACAAACGAAACTTTTCTACAGACAACAAGAGAGTTTTATTACATTCCGTTCATTACTGTTCTTCGCCTAGGCCTAGCTTCTAGGCCCTTTTTAACATCTAGCTACATTCCCCAGCAACCTACAGTGTCCCGTGCGTGTTATTTGTGCGGTATTTAACAATCATTTAACCCTTATGCGGCCGACGGGGTACCCGTGTTCCTTTTTCAACTTCAAGTGGTGATATTTCAATGAATTTTCATAGCTGAAAGCTGAAACTCGGTGACATCTAAGAACTCCATAAAATGTAGCATCTGTGAGAAAATCACGTTGATACAGTGAGGAGGGACGTGGGGAGGGGCATCTGATTTTTTTTACCACGTGGATGGCCGACAGGGTACCCGTGTTCCACTAAATTGATATTTTCATAACTTAAACAATTTTCAACCGATTTAAATAATTTTGACAGTTTTGGAAACAGAAACTCATATACTTTTTGCCCATTGTCAAGGTTTACAGCTTTTGTCATGGTTATACAAGAAATCTTTGAGGTAAGGCTTAAGAGTGTACACACGTAACCGAAGGACTATCAACCAGTTTCAAATAGATTACATGCTCATTGCGCTTCTTAGAATAGTCGGTGTTCACAGTATATATTCTGGGTCTCCAAAAACCCCTGGAGTAAGGCCTCAGTCATCCAAAAAATCCCTGGAATAAGATCTTATGGTCTGCTAACGTAGCCAAAGTTCTATCGTGCAAATTCAAAAACGGTACATGCTCTTTATGGTGCTTAGCATATAATGCTTTCACAGTATATGTTCCGGGTCATCCAATGACCTCTTCTTAAAACATGTTTGCATTCCAAGTAGTTCTTGTTGCTGTCATTGATTCCAGGTAGTCTACGAACTCCATACAGTCAAGGTCTTCGGATCAATCTCCGTAATGGAGGCAGTTAACGAAGAATAAACAAGTTGCGTGACCCCTTCTTGGTATATGTTTGTATTCCAAGTAGTTCTTGTTGTTGTCGTGGGCTCCAGGTAGTCTACGAACTCCATAGAGTCAAGATCTGTGGATCAACCTCAGTAACGGAGGCAGTTATTGAAGAATAAACAAGTTGTGTGACCCCTTCTTGGTATTTGTTTGTATTCCAAGTAATTCTTATTGTTGTCATTGGTTCCAGGTCTACAAACTCCATAAATTCAAGGTCTGTGGATCAGCCTCCGTAATGGAGGCAGTTATTGAAGAATAAACAAGTTGTGTGACCCCTTCTTGATATATATCTGTTTTTCATGTAGTTCTTGTTGTTGTCGTGAGTTCCAGGTAGTCTACGAACTCCACACAGTCAAGGTCTTCGGATCGATCTCCGTAATGGAGGCAGTTATCGGAGAATAAACAAGTTGCATGACCCCTTCTTAAAACATGTTTGTATTCCAAGTAGTTCCTGTTGTTGTCGTGAGTTCCAGGTAGTCTACGAACTCCACACAGTCAAGGTCTTCGGAACAATCTCCGTGATGGAGGCGTTTATCGAAAAATAAACAAGTTTTGTGACCCCTTATTGGCATATGTTTGTTTTTCATGTAGTTCTTGTTGTTGTCGTGAGTTCCAGGTAGTCTACAAACTCTACACAGTCAAGGTCTTCGGAACAATCTCCGTAATGGAAGCGTTTATCGAAGAATAAACAAGTTGCGTGACCCCTTCTTGGTATATGTTTGTATTTCATGAAGTTCTTGTTGTTATCGTGAGTTCCAGGTAGTCTACAAACTCCATACAGTCAAGATCTTCGGATCAATCTCCGTAATAAAGGCAGTTATCGAAGAAAAAACAAGTTGCGTGACCTCTTCTTGGTATATGTGTGTATTTCAAGTAGTTCTTGTTGTTGTCGTGGACACCAGGTAGTCTACGAATTCCATAGTCAAGGTCTGGGGATCGACCTCCGTAATGGATGCAGTTATTGAAAAATAAACAAGTTGTGTGACTCCTTCTTGATATATGTTTATATTCCAAGTAGTTCTTGTTGTTGGCGTTGGCTCCAGGTAGTCTACGAACTCCATAGATTCAAGGTCGGTGGATCAACCTCCGTAATGGAGGCAGTTATTGAAAAATAAGCAAGTTGTGTGACTCCTTCTTGGTATATGTTTGTATTTCATGTAGTTCTTGTTGTTGTCGTGAGTTCCAGGTAGTCTACGAACTCCATACAGTCAAGGTTTTCGGATCAATCTCCGTAATGGAGGCAGTTAACGAAGAATAAACAAGCTGCGTTACCCCTTCTTGGTATATGTTTGTATTCCAAGTAGTTCTTGTTAAACCGTCTAAGACGAATTAAGTACTGTCCATTTAATTCCACCAGTTAATTTTCGTTATCTTTGCAGATACGTATTTCGACCACAACTGTGTGGTCGTCTTCAGTGTCTTGTACTTGACTCGACTTGTGTCTTGTTTTAAGTCGAGTCAAGTACAAGACACTGAAGACGACCACACAGTTGTGGTCGAAATACGTATCTGCAAAGATAACGAAAATTAACTGGTGGAATTAAATGGACAGTACTTAATTCGTCTTAGACGGTTTAATACATTCCACTAAAAGAGCTTAATATATTTTCCCTAGTTCTTGTTGTTGTCGTGGGCTCCAGGTAGTCTACGAACTCCATAGAGTCAAGGACTGTGGATCAATCTTCGTAATGGAGGCAGTTATCGAATAATAAGCAAGTTGTGTGACCCCTTCTTGGTACATGTTTGTATTATAAGTAGTTCTTGTTGTCGTGGGCTCCAGGTAGTCTACGAACTCCATAGATTCAAGGTCGGTGGATCAACCTCTGTAATGGATTCAGTTATTGAAAAATAAACAAGTTGTGTGACTCCTTCCTGGTATATGTTTGTATTTCATGTAGTTCTTGTTGTTGTCGTGAGTTCCAGGTAGTCTACGAACTCCATACAGTCAAGATCTTCGGATCAATCTCCGTAATGGAGGCAGTTATCGAAGAATAAACAAGTTGCGTGACCCCTTCTTGGTATATGCGTGTATTCCAAGTAGTTCTTGTTGTTGTCGATGACTCCAGGTAGTCTACGAACTCCATACAGTCAAGGACTGTGGATCAGTCTCCGTTATAAAGGCAGTTATCGAAGAATAAACAAGTTTTGTGACCCCTTCTTGGTACATGTTTGTATTCCAAGTAGTTCTTGTTGTCGTGGGCTCCAGGCAGTCTACGAACTCCATAGATTCAAGGTCTGTGGATAAACCTCCGTAATGGAGGCAGTTATTGAATAATAAACAAGTTGTGTGGCCCCTGCTTGGTATATGTTTGTATTCCAAGTAGTTCTTGTTGTTGTCGTGGGCTCCAGGTAGTCTACGAACTCCATAGAGTCAAGGTCGGTGGATCAACCTCCGTAACGGATGCAGTTATTGAAGAACAACTGGGAGGGATGGAAGGTAGCGGTTTTCCTCCAATATCTTTTCCGAACTTAATCTATCACATGTTGTGCATATGCATAATCGAGTTTCAGACATAGTAATTAATTTTCACTTCGGGTGGCTCAATACCCGGAACATAGGTAATTAACTTTGAATGTACTGAACTCGAAAGGCGACCTCTCTTCGCTTATGTAGTCGGGTTGAGATCTGACGACCAACTGGCACAATCTCACACAACCCTACTTCATCGAGCACCGTTGGTGATGAAGCAAGTGTGTAGGAGCCAGATAATACTAAATACTCATCCTACTTGGTTGGCATTGTACAAAAACATATATGAGAGAGTTAGTTCGGAGAATGTATTGCGAGATTGGACTACATGCCCGGTGCTGTGAATTTGGTTTCATCAGTACCCGCTAAGCTGCGGAGGACGACGGAGGTCCTTCGTAGCTTAGTAGGGAAAGCACCTGTCTAGCGTACTGGTTTCGTGGGATCAAACCCTACCGAAGTTCTGTAGATCAATTTCCGTAATGGAGGCAGTTATCGAAGAATAAAAAAATGTTGTGACCCCATCTTGGTATATGTTTGTATTCCAAGTAGTTCTTGTTGTTGTCTTGAGCTCCAGGTCTATGAAATAGAGTCAAGTTCGGTGGATCAACCTCCTCCACCTCCAACCTGGGAGTGACAAAATCGGGTCAACCTCATCTGAGTGAATGTACGCATTCCTAGTAGTTTTTGTTTTTGCCATGGTACTAGGTAGTCTATGAACTCCATATAGGAATGATTTGCAGATCAACCCACGAACGGAAGGCTATTGGTATAAGTTTGCAAGTAGTTCAAGTTGTTGTCATTAGCTCTGGGCAGTAATTGAAGAATAAACAAGATGTGAAACCAATCTTGATATATTAGCATTCCAAGTAGTTATTGTTGTTGGTTCCAGGTAGTATACAAAGTTCATTCATATCACTAATATGAAGTTGTCTATTCTTTGGAAATGCAAAATGTGAATAAATTGGTACGATATAACTTCACGCCGAGAACGTGAGGGAAAAACGGGCTAATATGACAGTTGTGCGTTGCTTCCGTATCGAGTGGTGTGCCCCCGAAAACGCGAGTACTTTTAAACTTGGACTCCGTGAGGAGTGACCTTAAAGACCCTCTAGATATTCGTGTAAGCCTAGAAGTCTTACTCTATAAATTTTTATAATGACCATTAGCATATGCGATGAACGCATTTTATTCATGGACCCCAAAGGCATGTACCAAATTTGAAACTGATATATCTCTGGTGTAGATCCTAATGCCTTACTTCAGGGTTTTCTTGGATGACCATGAACATTTGAAATGTACCATAAAGGGCATGTATAACTATAGGCCGAAAGAACTCTGGTTACGCGTGAAGTTCTTGAGGATTGTTCAAGTGTTCTCTTGGATATCCATGAATATATGCAATGAAAGCGGTATATTCTGTGTACCAGGCGGCATATGCCACTTTTTAAACAATCCGAAAGGTATCTGATTACGTGTGAAGATCCTGAGGCCTATTCTAGCATTTTTTTGGAAGACCATAAACATATGCAATGGACGTATTCTATTCTATGTACCACAAAGGGCATGTACCACTTTTGAAACAAGCCAAAAGATCTCTGGGTACCCATGCAGATTTAAAGGCCTATTCCAGGGTTTTCTTAGATGACCATGAACCTATGCCGTGGATGCAATCTATTCTATGTACCACAAAGGGCATGTAACACTTTTGAAAAAATCTGAAAGATCTTTGGTTACGCGTGTAGATCTTAAGGCCTTTTCCAGGGTTTTCTTGGATGAACATGAGCATATGCAATAAAGGCGTTCTATTCTATGTACCACAATAGGCATGTACCAGTTTTGAAACAATCTAAAAGATCTCTGGTTACGCGTGTAGATCTTAAGGCCTTTTCCAGGAGTTTCTTGGATGACCATAAACATATGCAATAAAAGCGCTCTTTTCTATGTACCACAAAGGGCATGCACCATTTTTGAAATAATCTAAAAGATCTCTGGTTACGCGTGTAGACCTGAAGGCCTTTTCCAGGGTTTTCTTGGATGACCATGAACATATGCAATGAAGGCGCCAGAGGACTTATCCGAGAGTTATCCGAGAGATTTCTTCGATAGCGCAGAACATATGTAGTGATCACATTTAATATCAAGATGCGCAAAGAGCATGTACCACTTTTGAGACAAGTCCATAGACCCATGGTTACGAGTGGAGACCTTAAGGCCTAACTCCAGAGATTTCATGGGTGACTCGGAACATATACTGTGAACGCATTCTATGCTAAGTACCACAAAGAGCATGTACCGTATTTGAATTTGCATAAAAGGCCTTCGGTTACGCGAGTAGATCTTTAGGCTTTACTCCAGAGATTTCTTGGATGAGTACGACCTCGTCTCAGGGATTTTTGCATTACCCGAAGCATATACTATGAACACCTTCAATTCTAAGAAGCGCAAAGAGCTTGTAGCATATTTGAAACTTGTTGAAAGGCCTTTGGTTACGCGTGTAGACTCCTAAGCCTTACCTCAAAGATTTCTTGAATAACCATGGGCATAAGCTGTAAAACTTGACAATGGGCAAAAAGTATATGAGTTTCTGTTTCCAAAACTGTCAAAATTATCCAAATCGTTTGAAAATTGTTGAAGTTATGAGAATATCAATTTATGGGAACACGGGTACCCTGTCGGCCATCCACGTGTGTTTTTTTTGTTGGCCGCATAAGGGTTAACGGAGGCAATAAGCTACGTGAAATTTTATTATCTCATACGCATGCATGTCCATGGACGATCACAGTTCCAAAAATGCATGCAAATACTCACTACCTAGGCTTTACGTGACTGACGATTGGTGAGGAGTCGGCGGCTGAGCCCACAGAGCCCGATGTCGACGGCTTTACGTGTCGTTCGTTGGTACCACTTTCTCTACTGGCGCGTGGTCTTATGGAACGTACACACGGTCAAGCAGTTTGACCAACATTGACTCCACCTCTCGTTTGTTCCAACATCCATCAAGTTTTACCAACAGCGGCACGAACAATCAATTTATTCGACCAACAATATCACACACGAACGACCGGAGCGCTAAACTTGAGCATCAACCATCAAAAAATATATGGGGGTTTGTGCAACTTCACTACAAATGCTCAAACATGTTCGGCGAACCTTGACTCCACCCCCGACAACTCAAACCAAAATCAAACCGTTTTAATTTTTTCCAACCGAGCCGCCAACTGTCAAATGGTTGTTCGAACAACTTCACACACGTTCCAACAAAGCAGCAACCGAAGCGTTTTCTTGGGGGTGGAGTCAATGTTCGTCGAACTGCTTGACTGGTGTGTACGTAGCATTACACTCGAACGCGGCACATGCGTTCGTTCGTCGAACAATAGTTCGTGCTGCTGTCGGTTGGACGCTGATGGTTTGATGAGCCTGCCTGTCTAGGGCGCGTAAAAGAAACGTGACGCAGCCTTCTTCCGGCCACGTGGTCCCCGAGATTACCTCGACGCCGACGAGCGGTCTCTAACGGGATGGTGGTGTAACGGCTACCGGCTTCACTGCCTCGCACCTTTTCTATCCTAGTAACACGCACTGCCGCAATTTAGATCGAACAAATTACTAATGACTAAATACGGACCGCTTTTGCCTCTTCCACTGATCGACACGAACTGCTCGATTAGAGTTGGAAATGCCTCAGATTTACTGCGAATCTGTAAAATAATCCCTGGTTGCCGTGATATTACCCGAAGATAATATCACGAACGCTTATTCTCGCAATTGGACGTAAGAGATTTAGCGGGCATCGCGATATCTCATTCTGACGGCTTTCAAACATCCAGTCGAATCCTCTCCGATCTTGGAAGTAGAGTCCAAAGTCGAATAAGGAAGGTCAATGCATTATGAATGGCGCATTTGCGGGTCGAAATGACGCGCGGTTGGCTTGGGTCTCATGTTTAGCGCGTGTAACTGGTAATGGGAACTCACTTGATTAACTTGTATGCCAGATGAAACCATTTCGAATGCGTGAGGCGTGCGATTGTGTGGATACTTACTTTAGGGATCTAAGTAAGCAAAACGATTATTCATGCCATAGCTTCTAAATTATGAAATTCTTTTATGGGTTTTCCATGGGATTCAATTAAATAAGAAACGTTATTGCTACAACCTCGCAGTCAATAACTGTGGAACTGCTGAATGAACTCTAAGCAGCAAGGCAGCAATGTCCCAGTTGGGGATGTAATGCCAAGAAGCAGAAGAAGGTGTTCTGGATTGGCCCAAGAAAATTTTTTTTACTTTAACTTACGTGTAGGAGGCGAATAAACCACGAGTTGCATCAGTTGCTGGGAGAGCCATCCATCGATTGAACGGAATGGGTTCTGGACACCAATCCGATGGGAACAAGAAGGTAAGGTACGTAGCGAGCAAGGTGGATCGATCAGATAGAAGACAATTTGCGGATCCTCCGTAGATTGCGTAGCTGGCAACGTGCAGTCATGAACCGTGCTGAAAGAATACGACTGTTATGTACTGCAAAGGCCACTCCGGCCTTCAACAGAGAAAACAATAAAGACAAAGTTTCGAAAATTGTTATTGGGAGCAAAAAAGAAGTAAATTTTGTTGTTATCTGTTCATCCCATTATTTTGCATTATCTTTGTACGTTTTTGAGAATATTTGAGAATCTAACCTTGATTAATAAAACAGCATCGTATTCTTCGTATAAAACAACAACAACTTTGTAACAAGCAAGAAAGAATAAGTCTGTGTTCGTGCATTGATAAAGGCTTGTTGCGAGGTGCACTTGTCAGTAAGAAGTCCAGCTGATGACAAATGGTATATTGTTAGGCGCTGCTCTATTATTGTTTCCTTGGTCACTGCATTACTGAGTACGATCACTCAAAACGAGGAAAAAAAAATCCATTATTCACACCGCGAAGATTAAACGACTGCCCTGGGCCGGGTACGTAGCCAGAATGTTGGACAAGAACCTGAAGAAAATGTTTCTCGATAGCGATCCAAAGTGCAACAAGAGGGTATACGGTCCATTTGTACACTGCGTGGTTGACGACGTGCAATTGAATTGAGACGTCTTTTATGCACTGCAGAGGCCACTCCGACCTTGGTTTAAATAAATGATAATAGGAATCGTGCACAATTACACAAACTTCAAGCAATTTCCATGCCCCTTGTAGAAAAGAGTCAAGTACATATATTACATCCATTCTACATACATTTCGAACGATAGTAGCACGGAACTGTGCTTTTTCATATTCGACGATACTCAGCTTTATTGGAGAAAGATTAGCGAAAACCCAAAAAAAAATCCCTTTTAGTTTTAAGCTATTACGCACTTTTTCCCAACACAAAAATCAACCATTATATCCAAGTTGTGTGTCTGCTGCATCCATATCTCATGAGTAGAGTACCCTGATCATACGAAGTGTCCACACAGTCTACCCCAGCAGTGATATCCGTCGAATTGACCATAAATTAAGCACGCATTCCCAGTGAGGAATCCAATTTCGACAATTCGCGCGACTAGCTTCAGCACACCCAAATTTAGTCCAGGAAACGCAATTCGCAGATCGAAATATTTTTTTTTTTCGGATAGGCTGGGCGTGCTCACAGAGGAATTTCCCAACTACCCCAACGACCGGGCAGAAAATCCGATGTGATTGACGATGATGACAGACATACGATGAGCATTGGCGCTGACTGGTCCGGACGAGATTGCTGGAGCGTAGCTGGGAGTTGACTAAATTAAATTGCTTCATGCCAAAACCGAAATTTTCCATAGAAATGATGCTTAAATCTGCTCTTACATTTATCCTAACTGCTGTGGTAACGTCGACTCGTAGCTGTTTGTTTAGCGAGTTGGTACTTCCCCAGTTTTTAAGTGCGAATCGTGTGGTTGGCAACCCGAAATATTTCCAAATCGGTCCAGCATTTCAATTCAATTCGGTGAATTTGTTCTGTTATTGTAAGAATGATAACGTTCGATACTCTGAAGCAGCACATGCAACGTTTATTGGCACAGTCACTAACGTGAGCGGGAATCAAATCCGTAATTACCACAAGGCACACATGCTCAATGCAATACCGCGTTAAGCATCAGATTATTAAATGATATATCAGATTTGATAAAACTTAATAATGAATTGATTTTGTTATTAATAAATTGTTTTTTTTTTTCAAACTTTGTTTTATTCATATTTTTGTTTACCGTACCATACCAGTAAAGTTACATTTTCCAATTCTCATTGTCTCAACTCCAATTATACTTTCACAGTTCTGGCATTATTCATTTCAAAATCCTACTCTGCTTTTTCGGTTGGAACGTTCATTATGCTGTGGCTGCATAACGGCCATACCGCATCGCATCGATCGGCTTTGGTGGCTTCGGCGGAAACTGTCAAGAATGTATGAATTAGTTCGATCCGCTCGGTAACATGGGAAACATTTTTTCTCGGCTGCCAACCGGCAGAGAGCAGCAGCGCCAGCGTTCAGGATTTCCCTTTTATCTCTAAATTGTGGGGAACATACACGAAATGGACGGGGATGAAAGAAAGGCTTAATTCCAGCTCCACGCGTTCGAGATTGATGGTCGCAGTAGAGCGGCGACACAGTGGGCACGGGAGGGTTTTCCAAAATTTGTGAAACGTTTTCAGATACGTAGCTATGTATTCGTTACAATTTTGTATTTGGCCCTAATAGTGTTGTAATATCTCCTATATCAATAGCTTGTTTGATGAGAAAGATTAAACGAAAAAATGTCATTTAAATGAAGAAAAATTATTCAGTATTAGAGGCCACTGTGCACGGACTACCGAATGTCCCCAGTGCCAGTGTTCCATCCATGCAGTGGAGACGCAGCCAGCATCAACTTGATTGATGATTCGGTCAACATCGGAATCGATCCATATATTGAGCAGTCGCCATCAGCGAGCAATAGCAGGAAGCACAATGCTATAGGCCCTTTGGTGTGTCAGCTTCTGGAGGAATGAGCAATGTTGTGGTTTTTTCCGTCTGAGCTCCCAATGGATTGTGCCCAGGAATTCGAAAGCACACGTCCTATAGCAGTCCACCCGCGCGTGTACGTCGTTTCGTTTCGCTGCGCGTGGGAGGAATGGTGTATCAAATTTGGCCGATAAATCCCTGAGTGACAGATTGAAATCGCTTCAATGTTGGTCTTCTTTCGAAGCTGGACAAGCCAGTGTAAATAGGGGAGGAAGGATCATTCTTCCTTTGCGCCAAAGGCTTTGCGTGGCTCGAAAAGCGATGACCAAAGTCCAAAAGAACACTTCTTTCCCCACTGTGCCTCTCGAAAACACTCGCACACATTTTAAGGTGAACTTGTTGTGTGTAGACGGTTCCAAAATATGCACGACATAAGGACGTCATTTCGTGGCCTCAATCGTCATCATGGAATTTATTTAGAGTGAAAGGTCGTCGCGTCGTCTTTATGAACGTTGGTGCTGTTTGGCCTGTGTGGCAAACCGGAGGGTGCCCGTCGCAATAGAATTATCTTGACATTTGACTGAAGGGAGGTCGACATTGAAAAATGATGCCGGAAATCAATCGGAGCTGTCGGGAACGACACACAAATCAATGTTGTTTTTGATGTTTGATAGTTAAATTATGGTAAAAAAAATCTAAACGAGGCAATTTAGAGCATTTTTTGTGAGTGCTGATGGAGTCGTGGAAGAACTCTTCGGGGAAATTTCAAACTTTTTCATTAGAATACCAGAAAACCCCTCATTTAAAATTGTTCGTAGTAATTCCAGAGAACTTCTTGTATAGATTTCGATGAAATTTTGTGATAACTACGAAGAATTTCCGTAAAAGTTCGAAAAAACTTTCCGTCTAAATTTGATGAGTGTCTTTCAGAATTTCCGCTATTATCTTTCCTAACCTTCCTTGTACACCTTTAGGAACGCCACAACAACAAAAAAATAACCCCAACTTGAATTCGCTCCCAAAAGTTTATTTTCGAATCGATTCTCAATCTTTTGGAACCAAATTGAAGGCATCGATTCCGCGGATATTTTTGAGAGTTTATTCAGAAAATCATCCTGGAGCTTCTCCAGTGATTCCTTCTACGATTCGATCAGAAATTTTACCTCGAGTTCCTTCAGGAATGTCTCCTATAGCTATTCTAGAAATCCATCCTGAAGTTCAACAAGAATACCTTTTTTGATTTCCTCCTGAAATTGCTCCAGTATTTATTTTTATTTAAAAAATCGCTACCGAATGAATTCCTGGGAATTCACAAGGAAACCCTGGAATCTTCTTCTTCTTCTTCTTATTGGCATTACATCCCCACACTGGGACAGAGCCGCCTCGCAGCTTAATGTTCATCAAGCACTTCCACACAGTTATTAACTGCGAGGTTTCTAAGCCAGGTTACCATTTTTGCATTCGTATATCATGAGGCTAACACGATGATACATTTATGCCCAAGGAAGTCGAGATAATTTCTAATCCGAAAACTGCCTAGACCGGCACCGGGAATCGAACCCAGCCACCCTCAGCATGGGCTTGCTTTGTAGCCGCGCGTCTTACCGCACGGCTAAGGAGGGCCCCATAAACCCTGGAATACAGTAAGTAAATTCTGGAGGGGCTCCAAGAAGAATATAAGAACAAACTCCAGGCAGGAATCCTGGAGGAGCTCCAAAAAGAATTCCTAAAATTCATTCTAAACTCCGCCAGAAATTTATTCTGAATTCCCCCAGGAACTCATTCTGAATTCCCCTTCATTCATAATTCCCCCAGGAATTCATTCTAAATTCCGCCAGAAATTTATTCTGAATTCCTCCAGGAAATCTTTTTGAATTCCACCAGGACTTCATTCTCAATTCCCCCAGGAATTTATTCTGAATTCCCCCAGGAATTTATTCTGAATTCTCCCAGGAATTTATCCCTAATTCACTCAGGAAATTATTTCGAATTCACCCAGGAATTCATTTCGAATTCTCCCAGGAATTCATTCCAAATTCCCCCAAGAATTCATTACGAAGTCCCTCAGGAACACTTTCCGAATTCCCCCATGAGCTCATTCCGAATTCCCCTTCATTCCGAATTTCCCCAGGAATTCATTCTCAATTCCCCCAGAAATTATTTCTGAATTCCCCCAGGAATTTATTCTGAATTTCCCCAGGAATTCATTCCGAATTCCCCCAGGAATTCATTCCGAATTCCCCCAGGAAATCATTCCGAAATCCCCCAAGAATTCATTCTGAAATCCCTCAGGAATTCATTCCGAAATTTCCCAGGAATTTATGCCATACTCCCCCAGGAATTCATTCCGAATTCCCCTTAGACTTCATTCCGAATTCCCCCAGGATATCATTCCGAATTCCCCCAGAATTTCATTCTGAACTCCCTCATGAATTCATTCTGAACATCCTGGAATAATTTATTCCGAATTCCCCCAGGAATTCATTCTGAATTTCCCCAGGAATTCATTCCAAAATCCCCCGGAATTCATTCCAAATTCCCCCAGAATTTCATTTCGAATTCCCCCAGAAATTCATTCCGAGTTCCCCAGGTATTCATTTTAAATTCCCCCAGGGATTCATTCCAAATTACACCAGGAATTCATTCCGAATTCCTCCAAGAGTGCATTTTGATTTACCCCAGGAATTCATTCCGAATTCCCCCAGGAATTCATTCCGAATTCACCCAGGAACTCATTCCGAATTCCCCCACGACTTCATTCTGAATTCCCCCAGGAATTCATTCGAAATTCCCCCAGGAATTCATTTCGAACTCCCCCAGAAATTCAATCCAAATTCCATCAGGAATTCATTCTCCCACGAATTAATTCCGAATTCCCTCAGGAATTCATTCCGAAATAACCCTGGAATTCATTCCGAATTCCCCCAGGAATTCATTCCGAATTCCCTCAGGAATTCATTCCAAATTCTCTCAGGAATTCATTCCAAAATCCCTCAAAAAATCATTCTGAATTCCTCCAGGAATTCATTCCGAATTCCCCCAGGAATTCATTCCGAATTTCCCAAGGAATTCATTCCGAATTTCCACAGGAATTCATTCCGAATTTCCCAGGAATTCATTCCGAATTCCCCCAGAATTTCATTCCGAATTCCCCCAGAATTTCATTCCGAATTCCCTTAAGAATAATTTATTCCGAATTCCCCCACGAATTCATTCTAAATTTCTCCAGGAATTCATTCCGAAATACCCCAGGAATTCAATCCAAATTCCCCTAGGAATTCATTCCGAATTCCCCCAGGATTTCATTTCGAATTCCCCAGAAATTCATTCCGAATTCCCCAAAAATTCATTCCAAATTCCCCCAGGGAGTCATTCCGAATTCCTCCAGGAATTCATTCCGAATTCCTCCATGAGTGCGTTCCGAATTCTCCCAGGAATTCATTTCGATTCACCCCAGGATTTCATTCCGAATTCCCTCAGGAATTCATTCCGTATTCCCTCAGGAATTCATTCCGAATTTCCTCAGGAATTCATTCCAAATTCCCTAAGGAATTCATTCCGAATTCTCCCAAGAATTCATTCCGAATTCTCCCAAGAATTCATTCCGAATTCCCCCAGGAATTCATTTCAAATTCCCTCAGGAATCCATTCCGAATTCCCCCAGGAATTTATTCTGAATTCTCCCAGGAATTCATTCCGAATTCCCTCAGGAGTTCAATTCCAAATCCCCTTTGGTATTCATTCTAAATTCCCCCAGAAATTCATTCTGAATTCCCCCCAGGAATTCATCCAGAATTTCCCCAGCAACTCATTCTGTATTTCTCACTGAATTCATTCCGAATTCCACCAGGAATTCATTCCGAATTCCCACAGGAATTCATTCCGATTTTTTTTTTAAGTTTTATCAGAGTGATTTTCATTCCGAATTCCCTCAGGAATTCATTCCGAATTCCCCCAGGATTTCATTCCGAATTTCCTCATGAATTCATTCCGAATTTCCGCAAGAATTTATTCCGAATTCCCCCAGGAATTTATTCTGAATTTCCCCAGGAATTCATTCCGAAATCCCTCAGGAATTCATTTCAAATTCGCCTAGGAATTAATTTCAAATTCCCCTAGGAATTCATTCCGGATTCCCCCCCCCCCCTTCACCGGGATTTCATCTCGAATTCCCCCAGGAATTCTTTCCGTATTCCCCCAGGAAATCATTCCAAATTCCCCCAGGGATTCATTACGAACTCCTCCAGGAATTCATTACGAACTCCCCCAGGAATTCATTCTGAATTCCCCCAGGAATTCATTCCAAATTCCCCCAGGAGTGCATTCCGAATTCTCCCAGGAATTCATTTAAATTTCTCAAATTCTCTCAGGAATTCATTCCGAATTCTCCCAAGAATTAATTTCTAATTCCCCCAGCAATTCATTCCGAATTCCCCCAGGAATTCATTCCGAATTCTCCCAGGAATTCATCCCCATTTCCCCCAGGAATTTATTCTAAATTCTCCCAAGAATTCATTCCGAAATTCCCCAGGAATTCATTCCGAATTTCTCCAGGAATTCATTCTGTATTTCCCAAAGAATTCATTCCGAATTCCTCCAGGAATTCATTCCGAATTCTCTTAGGAATTCATTCCAAATTCCTCCTGGATTCCATTCCAAATTTCCCCAGGAATTCATTCCGAATCTACCCAGGAATTAGTTCCGAATTCCTTCAGGAATTCATTTCGAATTCCTCCAAGAATTCATTACGAATTCCCCCATGAATTCATTCCGTATTCCTCCAGGAATTCATTTCGAATTCCCTCAGGAATTCAATTCTGAATCCCCTCAGGAATTCGTTCCGAATTATCCCAAGAATTCATTCCGAATTCCCCCAGGAATTCATTCTGAATCTCCCCAGGAATTCATTCTGAATTTCTCAAGGAATTCATTCCGAATCTCCCAGGAATTCATTCCGAATTCCCTCAGGAGTTCAATTCCAAATCCCCTTTGGTATTCATTCTAAATTCCCCCAGAAATTCATTCTGAATTCCCCCAGGAATTCATCCAGAATTTCCCCAGCAACTCATTCTGTATTTCCCACGGAATTCATTCCGAATTCCACCAGGAATTCATTCCGAATTCCCGCAGGAATTCATTCCGATTTTTTTTAAAGTTTTATCAGAGTGATTTTTATTCCGAATTCCCTCAGGAATTCATTCCGAATTCCCCCAGGATTTCATTCCGAATTTCCTCATGTTCATTTATTTCATTTTATTTAGTTAACATCTAAACAGATAACACTGAATCAACAATTTGACGCCATAATGCACGGTTCGAGGCCGCATCTCTCCATCCTCGGATACGCCCCACGCTCGCCAAGTCGTTCTGCACCTGGTCTGCCCATCTCGCTCGCTGCGCTCCACGCCGTCTCGTACCTGCCGGATCGGAAGCGAACACCATCTTTGCAGGGTTGCTGTCCGGCATTCTTGCAACATGTCCTGCCCATCGTACCCTTCCGGCTTTAGCTACCTTCTGGATACTGGGTTCGCCGTAGAGTTGGGCGAGCTCATGGTTCATTCTTCGCCGCCACACACCGTCTTCTTGCACACCGCCAAAGATGGTCCTAAGCACCCGTCTCTCGAATACTCCGAGTGCTTGCAAGTCCTCCTCGAGCATTGTCCATGTTTCATGTCCGTAGAGGACAACCGGTCTTATTAACGTCTTGTACATGACACATTTGGTGCGGTGGCGAATCTTTTTTGACCGCAGTTTCTTCTGGAGCCCGTAGTAGGCCCGACTTCCACAGATGATGCGCCTTCGTATTTCACGACTAACGTTGTTGTCAGCCGTTAGCAAGGATCCGAGGTAAACGAATTCCTCGACCACCTCGAAGGTATCCCCGTCTATCGTAACACTGCTTCCCAGGCGGGCCCTGTCGCGCTCGGTTCCGCCCACAAGCATGTACTTTGTCTTTGACGCATTCACCACCAGTCCAACTTTTGTTGCTTCACGTTTCAGGCGGGTGTACAGTTCTGCCACCTTTGCAAATGTTCGGCCGACAATGTCCATGTCATCCGCGAAGCAAATAAATTGACTGGATCTGTTGAAAATCGTACCCCGGCTGTTACACCCGGCTCTCCGCATGACACCTTCTAGCGCAATGTTGAACAACAGGCACGAAAGTCCATCACCTTGTCTTAGTCCCCGGCGCGATTCGAACGAACTGGAGTGTTCGCCCGAAATCTTCACACAGTTTTGCACACCATCCACCGTTGCTTTGATCAGTCTGGTAAGCTTCACAGGAAGCTGTTCTCGTCCATAATTTTCCATAGCTCTACGCGGTCTATACTGTCGTATGCCGCCTTGAAATCAACGAACAGATGGTGCGTTGGGACCTGGTATTCACGGCATTTTTGAAGGATTTGCCGTACAGTAAAGATCTGGTCCGTTGTCGAGCGGCCGTCAACGAAGCCGGCTTGATAACTTCCCACGAACTCGTTCACTAATGGTGACAGACGACGGAAGATGATGTGGGATATCACTTTGTAGGCGGCATTAAGGATGGTGATCGCTCGAAAGTTCTCACACTCCAGTTTGTCGCCTTTCTTGTAGATGGGGCATATAACCCCTTCCTTCCACTCCTCCGGTAGCTGTTCGGTTTCCCAGATTCTGACTATCAGTATGTGCAGGCAAGTGGCCAGCTTTTCCGGGCCCATCTTGATGAGCTCAGCTCCGATACCATCCTTACCAGCTGCTTTGTTGGTCTTTAGCTGTTGAATGGCATCCTTAACTTCCCTCAAGGAGGGGGCTGGTTGGCTTTCATCGTCCGCTGAACTGAAGTAGTCATCTCCTCCGCTGCCTTGACTTTCACTGCCTGTACTCTCAGCGCCATTCAGATGTTCCTCGTAGTGCTGCTTCCACCTTTCGATCACCACACGTTCGTCCGTCAAGATGCTCCCATCCTTATCCCGGCACATTTCGGCTCGCGGCACGAAGCCTTTGCGGGATGCGTTGAGCTTCTGATAGAACTTGCGTGTATCTTGAGAACGGCACAGCTGTTCCATCTCCTCGCACTCCGCTTCTTCCAGGCGGCGTTTCTTCTCCTGAAAAAGGCGGGTCTGCTGTCTCCGCTTCCGTCTATAACGTTCCACGTTCTGCCGGGTACCTTGCTGCAGCGCGACCGCCCGCGCTGCGTCCTTCTCCTCCAGAATCTGTCTGCACTCTTCGTCGAACCAATCGTTCCGTCGACTTCGACCCATATACCCGACGTTGTTCTCCGCTGCGTCGTTAATGGCTGCTTTAACTGTACTCCAGCAGTCCTCAAGAGGGGCCCCATCGAGCTCACCCTCTTCCGGCAACGCTGCCTCGAGATGCTGCGCGTATGCAGTGGCGACATCAGGTTGCTTCAGTCGCTCTAGGTCGTACCGCGGCGGTCGTCGGTACCGAACATTGTTGATGACGGATAGTTTTGGGCGCAGTTTAACCATCACCAGATAGTGGTCCGAGTCGATGTTAGCGCCACGATATGTCCTGACGTCGATAATGTCGGAGAAGTGCCGTCCATCAATCAGAACGTGGTCGATTTGTGATTCTGTCTGCAGTGGTGATCTCCAGGTGTACCGATACGGGAGGCTGTGTTGGAAGTAGGTGCTGCGAATGGCCATATTCTTGGAGGCGGCGAAATCAATTAGTCGTAGGCCGTTTTCGTTCGTCAGCCGGTGAGCGCTGAACTTTCCAATAGTCGGTCTAAACTCCTCCTCTTGGCCAACCTGAGCGTTCAAATCTCCTATGATGATTTTGACGTCGTGGCTTGGGCAGCTGTCGTACTCACGTTCCAGCTGCGCGTAGAATGTATTCATTCCGAATTTCCGCAAGAATTTATTCCGAATTCCCCCAGGAATTTATTCTGAATTTCCCCAGGAATTCATTCCGAAATCCCTCAGGAATTCATTTCAAATTCGCCTAGGAATTAATTTCAAATTCCCCTAGGAATTCATTCCGGATTCCCCCCCCCCCTTCACCGGGATTTCATCTCGAATTCCCCCAGGAATTCTTTCCGTATTCCCCCAGGAAATCATTCCAAATTCCCCCAGGAATTCATTACGAACTCCTCCAGGAATTCATTACGAACTCCCCCAGGAATTCATTCCAAATTCCCCCAGGAGTGCATTCCGAATTCTCCCAGGAATTCATTTAAATTTCCTCCAGGAATTCATTCCGAATTCCCTCAGGAATTCATTCCGAATTCTCTCAGGAATTCATTCCGAATTCTCCCAAGAATTAATTTCTAATTCCCCCAGCAATTCATTCCGAATTCCCCCAGGAATTCATTCCGAATTCTCCCAGGAATTCATCCCCATTTCCCCCAGGAATTTATTCTAAATTCTCCCAAGAATTCATTCCGAAATTCCCCAGGAATTCATTCCGAATTTCTCCAGGAATTCATTCTGTATTTCCCAAAGAATTCATTCCGAATTCCTCCAGGAATTCATTCCGAATTCTCTTAGGAATTCATTCCAAATTCCTCCTGGATTCCATTCCAAATTTCCCCAGGAATTCATTCCGAATTTACCCAGGAATTAGTTCCGAATTCCTTCAGGAATTCATTTCGAATTCCCCCAAGAATTCATTACGAATTCCCCCATGAATTCATTCCGTATTCCTCCAGGAATTCATTCCGAATTCCCTCAGGAATTCAATTCTGA
The DNA here is from genome assembly GCF_024139115.2 of Armigeres subalbatus. Classification (NCBI taxonomy): domain Eukaryota; kingdom Metazoa; phylum Arthropoda; class Insecta; order Diptera; family Culicidae; genus Armigeres; species Armigeres subalbatus. Next base: position 97,411,094 of record NC_085141.1, read on the forward strand.
ATCCCCTCAGGAATTCGTTCCGAATTATCCCAAGAATTCATTCCGAATTCCCCCAGGAATTCATTCTGAATCTCCCCAGGAATTCATTCTGAATTTCTCAAGGAATTCATTCCGAATTCTACCAGGAATTCATTCCGAATTCCCCCAGGATTTCATTCCGAATTCCCTTAGGAATTCATTCCGAATTCCCGCAAGAATTTATTCCGAATTCCCTCAGGAATTTATTCTGAATTTCCCTAGGAATTCATTCCGAAATCCCTCAGGAATTCATTCCAAATTCCCCCAGGAATTCATTACGAATTTCTCCAGGATTTCATTTCGAATTCCCCAGGAGTTCATTCCGAATTCCCCCAGGAATTCATTCCAATTTCCCTCAGGAATTCATTACGAAGTCCCCCAGGAATTCATTCCGAATTTCTCCAGGAATTCAATTCCGAATTCCCTCATGAATTCAATTCCGAATTCTCTCAGGAATTCATTCCTAATTCTCCCAAGAATCCATTCCGAATTCCCAAAGGAATTCATTCCAAATTCCCTCAGGAATTCATTCCGAATTTTCCCAAAAATTCATTTCGAATTCCCCCAGGAATTCATCCCGAATTCCTCCAGGAATTCATTTCGAATTCCCCCAGGAATTCATTTCGATTGCCCTCATGAATTCATTCCGAATTCCCTCATGAATTCATTCCGAATTCTCCCAAGAATTCATTCCGAATTCCCCCAGGAATTCATTCCGAATTTCCCCAGGAATTCATTCCGAATTTCCCCAGAAATTCATTCTGAATTCCTCGATGTTTATTTTGAATTCTCCCAGGAATTCATTCTAAACTCCCCCATTCTAAACTCCCCCAAAGAGCTCATGCTGGATTTCCCTAGAAATTAATCCTGAAATCCTCCAGGAATTCATTCAGAAAATCAATTCCCCCAGGAGTTCATCCTGAACTCCTCTCAAAATTTATCCTGAATTCATCAAGGAATTCATCCTGAAATCTTCAAGAAGTTCTTCCTGAACTCCTCTAGGAATTCATTCTTAACTATTCCAGGAACTCATCCTGATTTTCCCCAGGAATTACTTTTGCTTTTCGCCCGGAATTCTTTCTGAATTTTCCCAGGAATTCATTCTAATTTCACACAGGAGTTCATTCTGATGCCCCTTCGGGATTCTTTCTGAATTTTCCCAGGATCTCATTGTGGATTCCCTCAAGAACTCATTTATAATTACCCCAGGAATTCAGTCAGAATTCCTCCAGGAATTTATTTTGAATCCCCCCAGGAATTTCTCCTGGAGTTACTTTAAGAATTCCTCCAAAAATTCTTACTAAAGCTCCATCAGAAATTTCAAATGGAGCTCCTCAAGGATTTCCTTCTAAGTTCACCAAGGAATTCCTCCTGAGGTTCCTGCAGGGATTATATATGGGGTTCATCCCGGACAACTTTTTGGAATTCCTACAGGAAGGACCTGGAGTTTCTTCAAAAAATCTTCTTACAGCTCCTCCAGAAATTACTCCTGGAGTTCCTCCGGGATTTCCTACTGGATCCCTTCCAGAAATTACTTCTGGAGTTCCTCCGAGAGTTCTAGAACTCTTGCAGGGAATCCCCATGGAGTTCCTTCAGGATTTTTTCAGGGATTCCTCCAAACGTCGCTACGGAAAATCTTCTTCGTTTTCATTCGGAAACTATTCTTGAAGTTCCTCCAGGAATTATACCTGGCATTTTTCCAGGATATCTTTTTAGATTTGTTACGGTAATCCTTCCGAAAATTCTTCTTGGAGCTCCTCCAAAAACTACTCCTTTAGATCCTCCAGAAATTAGGTTACTAGTAATTTCTGAAGGAGCACCAAGTAGAATTTTAGGAATTTCGTCCTGAACTTTTTCGTGAAAATCCTACAGTTGTTCTTCTTCAAATTTCTCTGAGAGTTCTTCCTGCTCTACTGCTCCAATGCTCTAGGCCATTCTGGTTCCCAGGTATTGATTTTGAAGGAACATAGATTCTTAGGCCAATTTTGGCGTGATTTCTTGCCTTTCGAAGGTGTTTGGTACTAGCCAAGATGATAGTGAACATTGTGACGTGTGCTGAATATGTCATGAGCTGGGTGCTGCGGGTAGAGTCGCTTTTCTGCTCTCAAGCGAGTAAAGGGATATTTTGTAATCAATCCCATAAGCAAAATTATTTTGCAGTTACTTGGCTGTCAAACATTTCCCGCTCTTCGAATTTTTGTCTTCAAGCTGCATGAAGGTGCACAAATGCGAGAGACGCTACATGACTTTACGATGGTTTACATACATTCCTGCTCCAATCAGCTGTTGAATAATTTTCAACTCGAAATATAATGTGAGAATATTTGTTACAAAGAATACAGAAATCAAACTAAGTTTAGTTTTATTATTTCCCCAAATTATAACAATACTTCTCAATATAGGATATGAAATGAACATAACCACAATCTTCAATGTTTGGCTGCGGCACAATAGAAAAGTTTGGCTTCAGTTTGACATCCAAATCGATTCTATTCGCACCACCCAGGTCATGATAAACCTCCACGCTTGAACTTACCGTGAGACTTTTTCTAATCATCCAAGTAGTCACGATACTACCTTACCTCAATCAGTTTCTGACTGTCAAACAGATTGAACGAGTAGGAACAGTGGCAGCTCGGAGTAATCTCTTTCCGCCAATATTTAAGTCTTCACAATGGCGATCCTGCCAGCAGAATTTTCACGATTTTCAGAATCTGAAAAAAACTGGACGAAAAGAGATCACTCTGAGCACAAATTGCAGTGATTGTGTAAGTATTTTTAACTTATAATGACAAAAGTGATTTTATTTAGCGGTTCAGCAGATTTGTTTGAAGCAGTAAGTATGAATGATAACGGGTTAGAATAATCGCGTAGATAGCGGGTCGGTTGGACTGCACACAAAGCGAGTCGATAAAACCCCGAAAGACCGCTCAGATAGCGGGTCAGTTGGACCACGCAAGTCGCGGGTCAATTAGACTACGCAAGTTGTGGGTCGGGAGGACCTCACAGAAAGCGGGTCGGAGAAACCACGCAGGAAGCGGGTGGGAAGGACTGCGCAGAAAGCGGGTCAGTTGGGCCGCGCAGATAGCGGGTCAGAAAGACCGCACAGATGGTGGGTCGAAAAGACCGCACTAATGGCGGGTCGGTTGGACTGCGCAAATTGCGGGTCATGTCCTTATTTCCTCATATCCTTATTTCCTTATTTCCTTATTTCCTTATTTCCTTATTTCCTTATTTCCTTATTTCCTTATTTCCTTATTTCCTTATTTCCTTATTTCCTTATTTCCTTATTTCCTTATTTCCTTATTTCCTTATTTCCTTATTTCCTTATTTCCTTATTTCCTTATTTCCTTATTTCCTTATTTCCTTATTTCCTTATTTCCTTATTTCCTTATTTCCTTATTTCCTTATTTCCTATTTCCTATTTCCTTATTTCCTTATTTCCTTATTTCCTTATTTCCTTATTTCCTTATTTCCTTATTTCCTTATTTCCTTATTTCCTTATTTCCTTATTTCCTTATTTCCTTATTTCCTTATTTCCTTATTTTCTTATTTCCTCATTTCCTCATTTCCTTATTTTCTTATTTCCTTATTTCCTTATTTCCTTATTTCCTTATTTCCTTATTTCCTTATTTCCTTATTTCCTTATTTCCTTATTTCCTTATTTCCTTATTTCCTTATTTCCTTATTTCCTTATTTCCTTATTTCCTTATTTCCTTATTTCCTTATTTCCTTATTTCCTTATTTCCTCATTTCCTTATTTTCTTATTTCCTTATTTCCTTATTTCCTTATTTCCTTATTTCCTTATTTCCTTATTTCCTTATTTCCTTATTTCCTTATTTCCTTATTTCCTTATTTCCTTATTTCCTTATTTCCTTATTTCCTTATTTCCTTATTTCCTTATTTCCTTATTTCCTTATTTCCTTATTTCCTTATTTCCTTATTTCCTTATTTCCTCATTTCCTTATTTCCTTATTTCCTTATTTCCTTATTTCCTTATTTCCTTATTTCCTTATTTCCTTATTTCCTTATTTCCTTATTTCCTTATTTCCTTATTTCCTTATTTCCTTATTTCCTTATTTCCTTATTTCCTTATTTCCTTATTTCCTTATTTCCTTATTTCCTTATTTCCTTATTTCCTTATTTCCTTATTTCCTTATTTCCTTATTTCCTTATTTCCTTATTTCCTTATTTCCTTATTTCCTTATTTCCTTATTTCCTTATTTCCTTATTTCCTTATTTCCTTATTTCCTTATTTCCTTATTTCCTTATTTCCTTATTTCCTTATTTCCTTATTTCCTTATTTCCTTATTTCCTTATTTCCTTATTTCCTTATTTCCTTATTTCCTTATTTCCTTTTTTCTTTATTTCCTTATTTCCTTATTTCCTTATTTCCTTATTTCCTTATTTCCTTATTTCCTTATTTCCTTATTTCCTTATTTCCTTATTTCCTTATTTCCTTATTTCCTTATTTCCTTATTTCCTTATTTCCTTATTTCCTTATTTCCTTATTTCCTTATTTCCTTATTTCCTTATTTCCTTATTTCCTTATTTCCTTATTTCCTTATTTCCTTATTTCCTTATTTCCTTATTTCCTTAGTTCCTTATTTCCTTTTCTAATTGTGTTCTTCTTTATTTTATTATGGTTTCTGGATATTCTTTCACTCAATGCTTTCTTCTTCTTATTTTGCCATTCAATTCATTTTCTTTCTGTCTTTTCTTACTTCTTCTAATTTGATGCTTTGTCCAACAAGCCGATGACTATTCCACTTGACTTAGCTAAGACTAAAGTAGCTAAGACACAAACAAAGTTGGACAAGCACCGGAGAAGAGCGACTGCTCTAAACGTTGCAACTTCAAGAAAAGAATGCCGACGATGTTCTATGTACCTACCCAAAAGAGTGTGCTTGGTGACTCGCACCACGCATTGAGAAGCTTTTCCAGCCGTCAACGCTGAAAGGATCGCAAGGAACGTGCCCAACGTTCAGTTTGGGTGCTACAACTACCATGGCGCTCGTTTCCCGACTTTTCGCCAGTTTTTCACTACGGAATTGACATCCCAACTAACAGTCTTGCGTGTTTATGCATTCATTAACATCAAACTTTTTTTACACAAAAAAAAATACACGGTCGCAATGCAGATGCTTTCTTGTTGCTACACGGTCATGTTGGTTGCTCCGAGTCGGGTTGACGTTCGAACGCAGAAAGAAAAAAAATCCTCCTCCGCTTCGCACACCGGAGCGTTCCGCACCAATAAGGCAATAAATCTCAACCACGTTTAATCTTCAGCTCAATACATACAATACATTATCTCATGGATGGTTGTGTCAGGAGTGTTCTCTCCGCACCCTCGTATACGCATTTCGTGGCTTCTCTAGGCCACAGCCCGGGCAGCCACCATTCCGTTCGGTGGCGGGCCACCCGGGGTCGTTGGAGAGGGTGCATACATCCAGGCGCCGTCCCTAAGTGCCTCCACATTTCCGACTCCCCCCACCAACTTTCGGGCTGTGCTGGTTGGCAGTTTTAGCGATCGTGGAGCGGCACTGCAAAAGCGATCATAAATAACGGCCGATGCGCTTCGGAATTTAACCTTTCTTGTGCAGTAAGTGTTCAATAAAAGACTTTGTCTTCAGTTAAACAATGACTTATAGGTAGTTGAACAATTGCTTCTTGTTGCGTTCCGCGATCGAATCAGGGAAATCGGTGATTGACCGGACCGAATTCTTATCACTTAAACAGACAACACTGCATCGTGAATGAATCAATGCTTTTTTCACATAGATTGCTCATGTAACGATGGAGTCGCTTGGTGTTTGGTTTATGAAGAATGGAAGTCTGTGACAGGCGGATTCACGAGGTTTCTTTTTTGTCTATCCGTTGTGGTGTCTGTTGTGGATCGGAAAGTGTAGGAAATAGCACAAGACCGTGGCGTGTCCGTGTGGCATGTTTTGCGCCATTGCGTCCAAAGGGTATAAATCAAAGGGATGCCGGCGTGAGTTTTTTCGCAGCTAACTTTCAGCAGCCCGCCGAAGCGTCCCTCACGTTTGGGTCCTTCGAGGATGTGGGTGGTGGCGATGGAGTGTAGTGACGAGAGACAGCCATCCAAGTTTGTGCTAATATTGTATGCGGGAGGTGGCTTCATCATGTAAACTATTCTGATACAAGAAAAATGGTCCATCTCCATTAGTCTAACGGTTTTCCTAGAAAACGTTTCCAGTTTTGTCGGAGTGCAAACCAATTTGTTCATGACTCAAAAAATAAAACAACGAGTCAGTTTTCTATTTAAAAAAAACGCAACATTATGGCGCCTCTTTAGGAATGCGCGTTTGTTGTTTTAAGTAAAGAAAAGCGCATATATTGACAAATTTATTTACTATGGATATTTTGGGAAATGTTCCGTGAAAATGACATTTTTTTTGTGTGGGAAATCAAAAGAATTTTACATAGAAGCCCCGAAGCATTGCTTTGCAAAAAAGAGCTAACCGCGGTGGAGGTTGGTACTCGGATTCTGATGGCTTTTCCGCAAACGTGACCTTTAAGTGGCCTTGCTGTGTAGGGGCTATCACGCCTATCTAAAGAGTAGGAGGATGAGGGTTCGAATCCCTCCAAGACACGTGGATTCTTTTTCGCAAATTGCATATCAATTTGTCCATTACAATACATGGTATTCAACAAAACAATGATTTTCGTACGGCCGAGTTGCCGAATAATATGCAATCAATTGTCTTAAATGTTTTCAAGAATTCTCATGGAAGCTCAGAAAAAAATGCACAGTAAATTACGAAAGATTTGCCCTGAAGAACCGAAAAGAAATTTGGGAGAAAATCTCGAGAAAACCCCTGAAGGAACACATCGTCAGTGAAACTGATCCTGACACACATGCACGATACTTTCTCACTCAACAGTTCGCATACCACGACAAGCTCAAACGAAAATCTCAACAAACCACTCGGAAATTCATCAAATTGATGCACTATACCGTGACGATCCACCAGAGCCAAACCCCAACAGCCAACCCAAATGCCATCCTAAATGCCACCAACAAGAACGTACCACCAGAAACAATGATCCTCCTGAGCCTTGGACCGAAGTTTGCACTGCCATACAACCATTGGCGTAACTACAGGGGGGCTAGGGGGGGGGAGGGGGGCTATAGCCCCACCTAGGATCTGGCTAGCCCCCCCATAGAAAATTTGTTACTTTGTATAAGTATTGGACATATCTAGTCCACTGATTATATACGGGGGTAAATGCAGAGAAAGGATTGTCCTCATTATCCAATCCCCCTCTAGAAACACTACAGCAAGTTGAATCTATTCGCTCAAGTTTTTGAACTTCGATTGCAATTGTTATAAGGCTTGTTCACGACAAAATCTGGACCCCTCAAAACACGTTATAGCTTATGAAATATCAAAGGAAATACCTCATCATCAAGAGAATTAAAAAATATATTATTTATTAGTATTTCAAGTACTTAATGGATAATGGACAATTCCTTGAGATTTTCAAGTTTTTCCAGGTTTTGTGAGTAATTGTAATCTAAATCGAGCGTATGATCTTAACCTTCCACTGATTTTTTTTAAATCATCCGCGAAGTTATTCTTACAGAAATGAGAGGTTAGTTTGATGTAGAAATACTAGAATTAGAGATCGGGGAAAACGCCATCTCGTTTCCAATCGAACCGTCAAAAGCGGTTCCAATTCGATTTGTTTACTTTTTGCATCCATAAGAAGCAAGCAAAAAGTTCAAGTGCTGCCAGTATTATTTTCGCGATTTCATGCATTTTCATACGTTGCCAATTCGACAGTTTTTCACTCTGCTGGTCTCTGGTTATAGGGTTGCTAGTTTGATGTGGTCAGATCGCCGTTTGAAAGCTCGTAGGAATTGTCAGGCCACTGAATTGAAAGCTGGCGCAAAGAGTTTAACCAACTAATTTATCCAATATTTAATTTACAATGTATTCTAGGTTCGAAACAAATAAAAAAAATCCTTTAAAAATCAAGGGTGGCATTGCGCACCTCGACTCGAAACGAGCAAACCGTGCAAACTGTCATACTAAAGAACTGTCGAAAGGAGATGCGCAATGAGACCCCAGGATCGTGCTTCAGTGCTTCACATTCTATTTACGGCGAGCGCAACACCTATGGTTTTCTGAACCTATCAAGAATTTTAGGAATCCTACGAGATTTCTAGATTTTTGTAACAGGGCTGAGCGTCGATGAATATCATTTGAAATATTTAAGTCGTCCATTGATATCTGGTAGACCAACAATATACATCAGTTGAATCGAGCGAAAATGGTAAACTTTCTGTGTTAAAAAAGAAAAGTTCAAAAAAAGATAGCCCCCCCTACAATTTTTCATAAGTTACGCCAATGCATACTGTGGTGAATAAAGTGAGTCTGAAAAATGCATTTGCATTTGTTGGTCACATTGATGGATAATGTGGAACGTATTTCTTATTTCATGATAAAAATAATGGAATAAACTAAAATATTTAAAAATGACATTAATAGAAAAAATGATAACGAATTTGAAATTCAATCGTAGTTGGCATTTGAAATGCCAGCATACTAAGAAGCTAATGAGAAGAAATTTGAAATTCAATCTCAGTAGGCTGACAGGAATTCTAGATGATTCTAACGGTGAAAATAAACGATCATTCAGTGTTAAGTATTTGAGGCGTGAACATGCGAATTATCCTTCGGTGTTCCGCGCTTGTTTTCGTTGGTAAAAGGCAAATCGGAAGATGGATTTGCTTGGCTGCGACAATGACGTAGTCGTTGCTCCCTACAAGGTAAGAAAGGTCAGCAGTAGAAGAAAAGCTGAATGAGGCAAAAAAATATGATAAGCCTCCGACGTGAAAAATATTGCAAAAAAAAATGATAAGCTATGATTGGTGAAGGGTAAAAAAAAGGTAAACCCCAGACGAGATATGGCAAAAAATAGTGGTAAGCCTCAGTCTAAAAAAATGGCAAAAAATAATGGTAAGCCATTCTATATAAAAGGCAAAAAAATAATGGTAAGCCTAAGTTGGAAAAGAGAACGGCAAAAAATGAAAGATAAAACATGATATGCTAAGGGCATATAGAAAGAGAGAGAGAACGCGAAGAAATAACATGGCAAAAAAAAAAGAACTAAGGAAAGTCATGAAAAAAATTTCATCGGATTTGGATTGGATATATATTGGATTTAGATTTAATTTGGATTGGATTTGGATATGATTTAGATTGGATTTGGATTGTATTTGGATTGGATTTGGATTGTATTTGGATTGTATTTGGATTGGATTTGGATTGGATTTGAATTGGATTTGGATTGGATTTGGATTGGATTTGGATTGGATTTGGATTGGATTGGATTTAGATTGGATTTGGATTGGATTTGGATTGGAGTTGGATTGGATGTGTTGGTTGGTTTGGATTCGATTTGGATTGGTTTGGATTGGTTTGGTTTGAATTAGATTTGGATTGGTTTGGATTGGTTTGGTTTCATTGGTTTGGATTGGTTTGGTTCATTGGTTTTGGATTTGATTGGATTTGGATTGGATATGAATTGGATTTGGATTGGATTTGGATTGTATTTGGATTGGATTTGGTTTGGATTTGGATTGGATTTGGATTGGATTTAGACTTGGATTGGATATGGATTGGATTTAGATTGGATTGGATTGGATTGGATTCAGATTGGATTTGGAATGGATTTGGATTGGATTTGGATTTGATTTGGATTGGATATGGATTGGATATGGATTGGATTTGGATTGGATTTGGATTGTATTTAGATTGGATTTGGATTGGATTTGGATTGGATTTGGATTGGATTTGGATTGGATTTGGATTGGATTTGGATTGGATTTGGATTGAATTTGGATTGGATTTGGATTGGATTTGGATTGGATTTTGATTGGATTTGGATTGGATTGGATTTAGATTGGATTTGGATTGGATGTGTATTGGACCGAAGGATAATTCGCATGTTCACGCCTCAAATACTTAACACTGAATGATCGTTTATTTTCACCGTTAGAATCATTTAGAATTCCTGTCAGCCTACTGAGATTGAATTTCAAATTTCTTCTCATTAGCTTCTTAGTATGCTGGCATTTCAAATGCCAACTACGATTGAATTTCAAATTCGTTATCATTTTTTCTAATAATGTCATTTTTAAATATTTTAGTTTATTCCATTATTTTTATCATGAAATAAGAAATACGTTCCACATTATCCATCAATGTGACCAACAAATGCAAATGCATTTTTCAGACTCACTTTATTCACCACAATATTCAACGTCTCTACTCTTTCCTTTTTTTTCGATTAGGAATTTTGTTTAGAGCTGTTAGGGTATTCAATCCAAATCCAATCCAAATCCAATCCAAATCCAATCCAAATCCAATCCAACTCCAATCCAAATCCAATCCAACTCCATTCCAACTCCAATCCAAATCCAATCCAAAGCCAATCCAAATCTAAATCCAATCCAAATCCAATCCAAAACCAATCCAATTCAAAACCAATCCAATTCAAAACCAATGAAATCCAATGAAATCCAAATCCAATCCAAATCCAATCCAAATCTATTTTAAATCCAATCCAATCTAAATCCAAAACAAATCCAATCCAGATCCAAATCCAAATCCAATCCAATACACATCCAATCCAAATCCAATCTAAATCCAATCCAATCCAAATCCAATCAAAATCCAATCCAAATCCAATCCAAATTCAATCCAAATCCAATCCAAATACAATCCAAATCCAATCCAAATCCAATCTAAATACAATCCAAATCCAATCCAAATCCAATCCAAATCCAATCCAAATCCAATCCAAATCCAATCCAAATCCAATCCAAATCCAATCCAAACCAATCCAAACCAATCCAAACCAATCCAAACCAATCCAAACCAACCAAACCAATCCAAACCAACCAATCCAAACCAATCCAAACCAATCCAAACCAATCTGAACCAATCCAAACCAATCCAAACCAATCCAAACCAATCCAAATACAATCCAAACCAATCCAAATACAACCAAACCAATCCAAACCAATCTAAATACAATCCAAACCAACCAAACCAATCCAAACCAACCAAACCAATCCAAACCAATCCAAACCAATCCAAACCAATCCAAATCCAATCCAAATCCAATCCAAATCCAATCCAAATCCAATCCAAATCCAATCCAAATCCAAACCAAATCCAATCCAAATACAATCCAAATCCAATCCAAATCCAATCCATATCCAATCCAAATCCAATCCAATCCAAAACCAATGAAATCCAAATCCAATCCAAATCCAATGAAATCCAAATCCAATCCAAATCCAATCCAAATCTAATTCAAATCCAAATCCAATCCAAATCCAATCCAAATCGAATCCAAATCCAATCCAATACACATCCAATCCAAATCCAATCCAAATCCAATCTAAATCCAATCCAATCCAAATCCAATCCAAATCCAATCCAAATCCAATCCAAATACAATCCAAATACAATCCAAATCCAATCCAAATACAATCCAAATCCAATCTAAATCATATCCAAATCCAATCCAAATTAAATCTAAATCCAATATATATCCAATCCAAATCCGATGTAATTTTTTTCATGACTTTCCTTAATTCTTTTTTTTTGCCATGTTATTTCTTCGCGTTCTCTCTCTCTTTCTATATGCCCTTAGCATATCATGGCTTATCTTTCATTTTTTGCCGTTCTCTTTTCCAACTTAGGCTTACCATTATTTTTTTGCCTTTTATATAGAATGGCTTACCATTATTTTTTGCCATTTTTTTAGACTGAGGCTTACCACTATTTTTTGCCATATCTCGTCTGGGGTTTACCTTTTTTTTACCCTTCACCAATCATAGCTTATCATTATTTTTGCAATATTTTTCACGTCGGAGGCTTATCATATTTTTTTTGCCTCATTCAGCTTTTCTTCTACTGCTGACCTTTCTTACCTTGTAGGGAGCAACGACTACGTCATTGTCGCAGCCAAGCAAATCCATCTTCCGATTTGCCTTTTACCAACGAAAACAAGCGCGGAACACCGAAGGATAATTCGCATGTTCACGCCTCAAATACTTAACACTGAATGATCGTTTATTTTCACCGTTAGAATCATCTAGAATTCCTGTCAGCCTACTGAGATTGAATTTCAAATTTCTTCTCATTAGCTTCTTAGTATGCTGGCATTTCAAATGCCAACTACGATTGAATTTCAAATTCGTTATCATTTTTTCTATTAATGTCATTTTTAAATATTTTAGGTTATTCCATTATTTTTATCATGAAATAAGAAATACGTTCCACATTATCCATCAATGTGACCAACAAATGCAAATGCATTTTTCAGACTCACTTTATTCACCACACATACAACACTGTGTCTACCGTTCCGTTCCGTGCTTTCATTTGATCGCCGATGTAGAGAACATTCTGTCCACACAAACCGACCTACCCACTCGAGAACAAACAAGATGTCAGGTTATCAACAAAATGCAAAACTTTATCAACAGAGGCAAGCAGCTTAGTATCGGACCCGGACCCGACAGGTCGATATGAACGCATGAACAACAACATGGTCAAAAGACTGCATACACTCAAGTTGATAGACGACAGAGAGAAACAAAAACTAATAAGCTACAATGCAGTGTGCCCCAGGATTTATGGACAGCCCAAAGCACACAAGCCAAATCTCCCTCTCCGTCCAGTAGTCCCCAACACTACTGCACCTACCATCCAAATATGTAAGTACATTGCGAATATCTTACGACGTTCGTTCACTAGCCAACACAATGCTATTGATTCGAAAAGTTTCTGTGCATACGCAAACAATCTACGCATACCACAGAACCACATACTGGTATCTTTCGATGCAGTCTCTCTGTTTACCAACGTCACCAAAGATGTGGTAATACATGACATCATCATGATGTGGGATGATATTGGCCATAACACAGAAATCAATCTCGATCTTTTTATCGAAATCGTTGAATTCTGCATCGATGCTAGTTTCTTTTGCTTCCGTGGAAAATTCTACCACCAAGTATCAGGCACAGCAATGGGCAGCCCCCTGTCTCCTATCCTTGCCGATATTGTCATGGAAAACCTGATAACCAAGGCAATTACTCTCACTGGCATCCCCCTAGAACACATTCGGAAATATGTAGACGATCTCTTCCTGGTTCTGCATAAGGATCAAGTAAATCAAGTTTTGTCCGTGTTCAACTCACAGAACATTAACATACAGTTTACCTGTGAAGTCGAAGAAGGAGGAAAGCTGCCTTTCTTAGATTTGATGGTGATCCGACACGAAGACGGAACCGTAAAAACAGATTGGTATGCCAAACCGATGTCTTCGGGAAGGATCCTAAACTATTTCTCTTTCCACTCTATGGATCAGAAATTATCAGTAGCCAATAATTTCATCGATCAAGTCCGTTCACTCAGTACAATACAGTCTAAGGAACAACAAGATCAACTCATTCATAGTCATCTTCGCAAAAATGACTATCCCAATGCATTGATCAACAGGATACTACGGCAATCAACCCATCGAAACACGATGGAAAAGCCTAACACCTATAGGTCACCCCGGAAATTTTCGCAAGTAAGGACGCCTTCTTCGGCTGAAGAAAATAGCACTATCTTATCGACCAACGGGGTAAATATTTTAACAACCAAAGTGCTTCCCACAAGTTCTTCATCAAAACAGAATGCCACTGAAGTTTTGATTTACTGTCAAAATTTCAATCGCATGAAAAGCCCAGCTAAAATGAAGGAAATTCATAATAACATCTTAAGCTCGTCCTTCTCGGTTATTTTGGCAACTGAAACCAGCTGGGATGAAAGCGTGAATAGTAAAGAACTTTTTGGAAGCAGCTTTAACGTATTCAGGGACGATCGCGATTTCTTAGAATCAAAAAAATGTCTGGCGGTGGAGTTCTAATCGCAATCTCTAGCAATTTTGATTCAGAAATAATAACTACAAAAAAATATAAGAACTTTGAGCATGTTTGGGTGAAATCTAACATTGCAGGAGAAACCCATGTTTTCTCCTCTGTGTATTTCCCACCGGAACATGCGCAAACAACATCTTATGAAAGTTTTTTAAAAACTGCAGAAGAAATTTTATCGGGACTTCCACCTGAAGTCAAAGTACATATTTACGGAGACTTTAACCAACGCACCGTTGACTTTATTCCGGATTCAGAGAACGAAAAAATTCTACTTCCAGTCGCTGGGGAAAATGAAACACTTATGTTTATATTTGACAGAACTGCTAGCCTAGGACTTAACCAAATCAATCACATTAAAAATCAACAGAACTGTTACCTTGATCTCCTACTAACCAATATTCAAGAAGATTTCTGTGTGACTAAATCATTGAATCCCTTATGAAAAACGAAACATTCCACACGGCAATAGAATACTCTGTGTTCGTTCATGAATATAAAAAACCCAGCGACTGTGACTTTGAAGAAGTCCTTGAATACAACAAAGCAAACTATGACAACATAAGACATAAGCTAAGTAGATTTAACTGGAAGCAAATTTTAGAGAATGACGAATTTCGCGCCAACCCTTCTATGGGGCTGGCAGCACCATCTCAGAATCGAATGAAACTTGGTGGGCATAAAGATATGGTAATTCTAAGCCACTCTGCAAACTTAATTTTTCAAAAATTGTCAAGAGTAACATTTGATGAGGGCCTAATTTTTTTTCATGGATTTTTTATAAATCGATGTAACTCTAAAATGACAAGACCTACAAAAAAGTGTTGTATGGCGGACTGTCGTAAAATTCCCAGAAGTTTTTTGGAAAAATATTCAAAAAATGAAATACCGCTTTCTACACTGAAAAAAATTAGTTTTAAAAATTAAAATCGATATTACAAAAAAACCTCATCTCAGAAATCAATGAAATTTTTTCTGCAGATAGGTATTTTAATTATCTCACTTTTCTGGGAATAATGTTCCTGTGACATATTTAAGGAAAAAAAGTTTTTCTAACAAAAACTTTTTTCACGTCCATATTGAGATAAAATTTCTTAGCGTGTTTTATGCCTACAGCGCCAATTATAGGTTCAGCAGCCTATTATAAACCAACGACACATTTTGGACGTATAAAAATTTGCTTGGGAAGCAATTTAGCATAATCTAACATAATTGTGGACCAAAATTTGAAAAGGGTTTATGGTTTATTTGACTTTTTGTATCGAAGTAACTTAAAAACAATTACAAAAAAATAATTACTTTGAAAACGGGCAATGTTGCCGAAACGAAACTGAAGTGATATTTAATTGTAATAGTGGAGAAGAAGATGTTGTTTTTCAGCAAAGGCTAACCACTGACCGGTGTAATTTAGAAACCGTTATAAAACCTGCAGTTGATTTTGTATCGTATTTAATTGAAAAAATTGATAAACTTATAACTTATGACATTATTTGCAAACAGCAATACACTTTTACTGTTAGATTTCTCTGAAAATTATTCATTCATTATCTGAAATACTGCTCAAGGTTGGAATAACTCCCAGGCAACAATACATCCATTCGAAGTTTACTTTAAAAGAAACGGGTAATTAGAAAACGTTAGCTTTATTAATCAGAAGTAATGACCCATGACACAAAAGCCGTTCACTTATTCATTTCAAAATTAAATGACTTTTTGAAACAGTCGATCGATTTTACAAAAAATACTTTTGTGTCTGGGTGAGCTGCAGCACATTATAAAAATAAAAGGAACTTTGCAAGTCTGTGTAATTTAAATTCAAAACATGGCTTAGAAGCAGAATGGCACTTTTATACAACATCGCACGGAAATGGCCCTTGCGAAGCTAGCCAAAGATTATGGAAATACTATCAAGACTCCTCGGGAGTTGTACGAATGGGCACGTTTTCAATCAAACAAAAATATCACTATATTACATTTCTGTTATGAGGGGTGAGAATGGGTCATCGCTCTCACCGTTCAGCAAAATCGTTCAAAAAGGCCTCTTATATTTTTGTCTTCTTGTCCTCAGATACATCCATTCGACAAGCATTCTAAGTAGTTGGAACAGTGACCCATTCTCACCCCCATTTGACCCATTGTCACCCCCGACGACGGTACTCAACAAAAGTTTGATGAACTTTTCAGAAAAGCAAAAACTATAATTGGCACACAAAAGCTTCATTCTTTCATACCAATCGCTCATAATAAAAATCTGGCTAAAAAATATTCCAACTCAGATGAAGACCCAAAAGTCTTTGAATTGTTCGACTAAGTTTACAAATTAATGAGTATTCAAGTAGAAATAAGAATTAAATGTAGTAACAAATAAAATTGAAGAAAAAATAAAAAAAACGCGGGAATTTTTTTTTCTTTAAATGTGCGTTTACCGGAAATCCCCCTAATGAAATTACCTACCGAGCTTGATATAAGCAATCTAGGAAAATATACGCCCTTTTCAAATGTTGGTCCACATTAATGTTAGATTATGCTTCCTAAACAAATTTTTATACTTCCAAAATGTGTCGTTGGTTGTTGATAGGCTGCTGAACCTATAATTGGCGCTGTAGGCATAAAACACGCTGATAAGTTTTCACTCAATATGGGCATGAAAAAAGTTTTCGTTAGAAAAACTTTTTTGCCTTAAATATGTCACAGGAACATTATTCCCAGAAAAGTTAGATAATTAAAATACCTATCTGCAGAAAAAATTTCATCGATTTCTGAGATGAGGTTTTTTTGTAATATCGATTTTAATTTTTAAAACTAATTTTTTTCAGTGTAGAAATCGGTATTTTATTTTTTGGATATTTTTCCAAAAAACTTCTGGGAATTTCACGACAGTCCGTCATACAACACTTGTTTGTAGGTCTTGTCATTTTAGAGTTACATCGATTTATAAAAAATCCATGAAAAAAAATTATGCCCTCATCAAATGTTACTCTTGACAATTTTTGAAAAACTAAGTATGCAGAGTGGCTTAGAAATACCATATCTTTATGCCCACCAAGTTTCATTCGATTCTGAGATGGTGCTGCCAACCGCTGGTCGAGTTGGCGCGAAATTCGTCGAATGAAGGTAATATTGAATCTTCCGTTGATGTCTTTTATAACATTATTTTTGATATTATTATTGACGAGGTCCCAAAAAGAAGAAAACGACGGAGCGGAAATTCAAAATATCCAATTTGGTACAATAGGCAAATAAAAAATTTAAAGAATCGCAAACAAAAATTACATAAAACTTACAAGCTAGACAAGACGAATGAAAATTTGGAAAAATATTTGAACATCTGCGATCAATTAAAATTAGCAATTGATGTAGCATTTGAAGAACACAACACGAAAACAGAAAACGAAATAAAGTCATGTCCAAAGAACTTCTTCAATTACGTAAAATCAAAATTAAAATCAGACAATTTTCCGTCAACCATGTATTTAGACGAACGCGTCGGTAATTGCTCGGAAGATATCTGTAATCTTTTGGAGATTTTTTCCAAGAAATATACACCACCTTTTCGGAACAAGATCGCGACCTAGATTTTTCGCGCCTATCCCAGAATTCGCTAGGGATATCGGTGTTAATCAGATCATGGTGAACGATATTCTAAACGCTTTAAAAACTTAGATGCATCTAAAGGCCCTGGTCCTGATGGTATTCCACCGATATTTATGAAGAGTCTGGCTAAAGAGCTGACTGCACCTTTGTTTTGGCTCTTCAGATTGTCATTGGAATCCGGAAATTTTCCCAGGGTATGGAAAAGCTCCTATCTTGTGCCTATCTTCAAATCAGGCAAAAAATCTGACATTCGTAATTACCGTGGAATAGCCATTATCTCTTGCATTCCCAAACTTTTTGAATCCATTATCAATGAAAAATTATTTTCACAACTTAAAAACAGAATTACGAATAAGCAGCATGGATTTTTCAAAGGTCGCTCTACCGCTACAAATTTAATAGAATTCATTGACTATTCTCTTAATGCAATGGATAATGGTAACTACGTGGAAGCTCTATACACTGACTTTAGCAAGGCGTTTGATCGTATTGACATTCCAATGTTACTCTTCAAATTGAAAAAATTGGAATTGAGCCAGGACTCCTTAGATGGCTTGAATCTTATCTCACAGACCGGCAACAAATAATAAAATTTAACGGAAAGAAATCCAATCCCATTCAAGTCACTTCAGGAGTTCCACAAGGCTCTCATCTTGGCCCTCTTTTATTTATATTATATGTAAATGACATTACCTTCATTCTCAAAAATATAAAGATTTTAATTTATGCCGATGACATAAAGCTACGAATGACATTTATTCCTCATGGTCTCTTATTCCACCGATTTCAATCTTTACTTGCACACCAATTGTTTAATAGGATGTTTGTTGAGAGCGAAGTTTTAATGGGCAGATACAAATTTAATTTATTGATTTTGGTTGTTGGAATTCGGGAAATTTAAAGAGATTGAATTTTTTTTTGCCTTTCTCGTACGTAGTACGTAGTTTAGTAGTAGCTTAGTGTATTTTCAAAAAAATGGAAAGTTTCATATGAAACCTTGAAAAGGTTAATAATTTTAAGGCATGAATATCTTGCTTTTTTATGCGATTGAGAATAGTTGAAACAAAACTATAGTTCCATTATTTATGAAAAGATGGAGCTATTCCACACTGATGAGTATTGATTGGCATCTGTTAATATGTATATTGAATCCCAATTTATAGACTTAAGATTTATTGTACACTTTGAATATTATTCCGTCATGAACACGAGGCAAACAACATCAAAAATCGAATATAACAAACTAAAGTGCGATTTGAACGGAATTCTTCATTAAACAATAAACTGTCATTATGGTTCCTGTCATGTTTTATGTGTAATAAAAATGTTGACTTCAATATGCAAAATTTACGAATGGTGGTCGTTTTAACTGACTGTAATAAACATTCATATAATTGTACTTATTGCAGAAATATGTTTCTTTAAAAGATTTAAAATTAAGAATTAGCCAAAAATAAGCATCAGCTGTCTTATTGAAAGGTTATTATGTAAATTAAATGGAGTAAAATTGGCTTGGGGAAGATCCATAAAGTACGTCACGCAAAAATCGACGATTTTCGACCCACCCTCCCCCCTTCGTCACACTTTTTGTAATAAACCTCTAAAATTTTTGTATGGATCGTCACGCTGCTCTGAACCCCCCGTCCCCCCTAGAGGCGTGACGTACTTTGTGGACGGCCCCTTGTATTATTTATTATTCATCTTAAAAATTCATCTATAATGCTGATCCTCCTGCAAGATGACTTTGCTCACATGTTTCTTTTTTTTTTATTTCCTCGTTCAAACATTTTTGGCTTTCCAAACAATGTTGGAGACAATAGTGATCAGCATATATTTTTTTTTTTTAATTTTGGAATATTTGACTAACGGAAAATATTGTTTTTTGCATTCTTTTCGACATAGGTGATACAGATATGGATTCCAACAAGTAGTAATATGCTTCACCTCTCAACATACCCCTCTTTTATGTCATGAAGCTCGACCTCTAAACAGACCATTCATTTATTTGTATTTGGTGTCATCCCCCTGCTATCGGATTTATCTTATTTTTTTCTAGGTGCACTATACTTTATGAGTCATTTAAATGGTCACCTATGATAACATTTTAACATGGTTCAATTAGTTTTTAGTTTTTTATTCGATGCTTCGATATTTGTGAATTTGCTATGTTTCATAATGTACGAAATGATGGTCCATTTCGGTATTTAAAAACTAATATCATATTTGTTATGTTTGATACTGCCTTTTCTTTTTTCCCATCACCTCTTTTAAGAATTCAAGAATTATACCGTAGAAAGTAATTTCATTTCAAAACATACTGATATTCAAGAAAGGAGCTCGCCCATTTAAGTCAAACGAGGGAGCTGCAGTTTTTTCGTACAGAAATTTGGTGAGAAAATTCCATTGTATATATTGACAAATTATATTAAACGCATATGATTATATAAAAACCCAGATTAATCCACCTAGCGGTGATGGTGCCTTTCTCGACCTTCGTAAAATGTGTTTGCTTGAAAGTAGATGAGCTAGTAGCTAAGAGTAAAAAAGAAAAACTTCTTGACCGTTCTATGAAAATCGGATCATTTCAAGCAAAGATATTGTAGATCCAGTTGAAAACGCGAGATCTCGGTTCGGTTTTCAACTTGATCTACAATATGCTAATAAGAATTTCGACATTTTTTTCCTTTTCCAATCTTTTTGATGTACATACCCCTGTTTTATTTTACCCAGTTATATATTTTAAGGATATCACATTTGGATGTTTGTTAAACTGAAGCTCTGACTACACAAAAAAAAACGAAAATGTCATTCCCATCAAGCGAGCGGAGGGCAATATTTGTTATGATATAAATCTCATGACCGTCCTTCTGCCAAACTCCCGTATGAAGAGGGAGGGAAGTGTATCAGTGTGGAAGCATCCGATAGTTCGTTTTCGGAGAGAAATTATAGCCTTTCGGTACAACTTTGTAGCACAAGAAAGGCAAAAAGTATTTTGGCCATAATTTCTATTCTATAATTTTCAATAGAAAATAATAGAATAGGATTCCGCGTCCAATGCAATTTGTTGTGAGTAAATCGATTGAGGGTAAGTGCATTAAAAATGAGCTAGACTTTTTTACGCGCTTTTTTATAACATAAAGCATTTTGGCCATAATTTTTGTGCCCATAGTCCGATCTTCCAAATTTTCAATAGAAAACAATACGACAGGATCCCGCGTCGAATGGAATTTGTAGCAAGTAAATCGGTTGAGGATAAGTACCAAAAAAGTGAGCTAAACTTGTCGCAATTTTGGTGCGCGCACACACATACATACACACACAGAGACATCATCTCAATTCATCGAGCTGAGTCGATTGGTATATAACACTATGGGTCTACAGGTAAAAGTTTGGTTTTGGAGCGAACATATAGCCTTTTTGTTTACTTTGTAGACCAAAGGCAAAAATGGTGTTTCGGCCATAACTTCCGATCCCATATTTTGATCTGGCCAATTTTCAATAGTAAAAAATGGAACAGGAATCTGCGTCGAATGCAAATTGTTGCGTGTAAATCGATCAAGGTTAGGGAGTGAGTGCTAGTAATGGACCCCGTGCGTATAATGGACCCCCTGAACAAAATCTCAAATTAAACGCTGGAATCGACTATTTTCTGCAAGCTTCCGTCCGGAGTTGCTCCATGTAACAGGACAGCAGTTCCATACATTTGTTATGGCCTGGGTAGTAGGAATTTAGTTAAATTAACTAATCTGTAAATGCACATACGCCAAAGGGTCCATTACTAGCACACAAAGGGGGGTCCATAATAGGCATCAGGAACATGTAGGAATGGAACATATAAATCAAATGGGGGACCATTATACGTATATAAACAAACCCGAAGTTGCGTATTATGGACCCGGGGGTGGCCATAATAGGCCCGCTAGCTACATTATTTTAAAATGCTTTCTTTATTAGTAAAAATGAATGTTTTGGCTAGTTTTATGTACGAAACAAGATGCTGGTACCTGTTGCTTGTCATCTGGTGCAGCAGAAATACAATTTGTCAAAAGGCTCGCTCTAGCGGAGCAACTGAAGTAAATTTTAGTCGTTAAGGGGTCCATTACTAGCACTCACTCCCTAGGTGTCCGAAAAATAGGTGACATTTTTTTGTGATTTTTCTATTAAAAACCCTGATTAATCCACCTAGCGGTGATGGTGCCT
Organism: Armigeres subalbatus; assembly: GCF_024139115.2. Lineage (NCBI taxonomy): Eukaryota > Metazoa > Arthropoda > Insecta > Diptera > Culicidae > Armigeres > Armigeres subalbatus. The sequence goes on from NC_085141.1 coordinate 97,432,879, forward strand.
TTCTCGTGCATTATAAAAATAGTATTTTGGCCATTACTCTTGAGCCCATAGTCCGATCTGGCCAATTTTCAATAGGAAACAATGGGATAGTATTCTGCGTCGAATGCAACTTGTTGCGAGTAAATCGGTTAAGGATAAGTGCCTGAAAATGAGTGACATTTTTTTACTCAATTTTTCTATAAAAAAGTGGTATTTTGGCCATAACTTCCGAGCCCATAGTCCGATCTGACCAATTTTCAATAGGAAACAATGGCAGAGTATCCTGCGTCGAATGCAACTTGTTGCGAGTAAATCGGTTAAGGATAAGTACCTGAAAAATGAGTGACATTTTTTTTGTGAAAAAAAATTGTATTTTGGCCATAACTTCCGATCCCATAGTCCGATCTGACCAATTTTCAATAGGAAACAATGGCAGAATGTCTTGCGTCGAATGCAACTTGTTGCGAATAAATCGGTCAACGATAAGTACCTGAAAAATGAGTGACATTTTTTTTGAGTGGGTGCGCACAGACGCACACACATACACACACACACACACACACACACACACACACACACACACACACACACACACACACACATACACACAGACATCACCTCAATTCGTCGAGCTGAGTCGATCGGTATATAACACTATGGGTCTTCGGGCCTTCTATAAAAAGTTTGTTTTTGGAGCGATCATATAGCCTTTACGTATACTTAGTATACGAGAAAGGCAAAAAACCATCAGGGCACCCGATTGAAGCGATTTGGATAGGAAAAGTGGAATCGCCAACTTCCTATTGTTAACATTTCGTGGATAAAGGGCGGGCTCTTCTCCCCATCTATTGGGTCAATCTGGGAAACGAAGGCTAGATTATAATATTGCATGTACGAACTTTCTTCTGGAAGGAGATTCTCTATTCTTCCCGTGGATTCGCATAAGCGTCTTTGCTTATGGAACCACCCCACCCATTTTTAGCCCTTCATACAAGAGTCTGATGAAATACAAACAATAGCATAATCATGATCAAATCGTTTGTCAGATATGGCCAGTGCTATCGGCAGGTGCCTTGCTACAATAGATGGTAGAATCATCATCATCATCATCATCATGACATAAAGCTATTTATGGAAATAAAAAATGAAGACGACATAATCATATTCCAGAATGAAATACACATGTTCTATACATGGTGCAGAAAAAGCCTATTGCAACTGAATGTTAAGAAATGCAACATAATACCATTCAGCAGAAAAAGAATAACACCAAATACACAAATTGTATTAGGGAACAATACTGTAGAAAGACACGAAAGAGTTAGGGATTTAGGAGTGATTTTAGATTCGAAACTAACTCTTGTTGATCACTATAACACAATCATCCACAAAGCTAATAATATGCTAGGCTTTATCAAGCGTTTTGCTTCAACTTTCAGGATCCCTACACAATCAAAACACTATATATTTCATATGTACGATCTATACTGGAATATTGTAGCATTGTATGGTCGCCTTATACAACCACACATGAAGAAAGAATAGAGTCAGTACAAAACAATTTCTATTATACGCTCTTCGTAAATTAGGTTGGACGTCATTTCCTCTTCCATCTTATGAAGCACGTTGCATGCTTATAAATATACAAACTTTGAAAGAGCGTCGAGAATGTGCAACGGTTTCATTTGTTAACGATATAGTTTCTCAACGTGTTGATTCAACTGAAATTTTATCGAAATTTAACTTTTACATACCTTCTCGGCTACTTCGACATAGAACATTATTTTTAACCAACCACTGCCGAACAAATTACGCCAAATTTGGGCCTCTCAACCGAATGATGGCCGTTTACAATCAACACTGCGAAACTATTGACTTAACAATGTCTCGGCATAACATTAGACAGTATTTCCAAAGAACAAACATTACAAATTCAGCAATATAAATTCAAAATCAAAATTATACATCACTTTACTAAAAAAAAACCTATTATTTAATTATACTATAGCATTACAAAAACAAACATGTATATGTATATGTACTAGTCTACGTTGGTTGACGAATTAAAAAAATAAAATAAAAACTCAAAGGTTCAGCCCAATCGGGTTGTACGCAAAGGTTCCGTTGAACTACGTAGCTGTATGTAATCTACAGGTTTTCGACTATTCTGTGCGATGAGACCAAAGCAAGCGTTTTTCAAGCCCAGCATGAATCTGTTTTTCGATGGGATGTATATAATTTTTGGACCAACATTTGAAAATGAAGATAAAAATAATTTTTCAAATAATCGAGGATGAACAACACGCTCAAGCGTTCACATATCCAAATTACCAATTGATAAAAACTCGATAGAGAGTAAGAATCGTTCGATAATTGTATCTCGATTCGAAGCATTGGTAACAATGCCAAACATCCGATTGAACTTCATTGTTGACAATTGGTATTAATTAGGCTTATATTATTTTAAATGATAATCGATTACACAATTTGAAAAGCACAAGCCTGGCTGATAGTGTACAGCTGCAACCATTACCGACGCAAAATGCTACAGAGACTTACCACCCATCGCTAAGTCAGTCGAAGCCCCTGTTTGCTCATTACAGAAAAACCTATTGCGAAAGCTGGGCTGTCAATGGCGTTATTGATAATAATAATTATTCCTTCACGTGAATTGCGTCGTTTAGTCCGGCAGACACCTACGAATCAGCAAAAACGACCCAAAGAAAGTTTACCAGAACGCATTCACTGCAGCAGCGAAGAAGGTTCCGAGCCCCACTACTGCTTCAACAGACGTAAGCAAGAAGCTATCGTCAAATGCCCCCAAGCTTTTCAAGGAAAACGCACGTTTAAGTTAGCATAAACGAACGAACAGTTAGTTAAAAGCCCTGCAATGGCGGACATAAAAAAACTTCAATTAATAACTAAAGAAATGCTGATAAATTACTAAGTTGAAAAGCAGGCCAAGTTCTAGTTGGAATGTAGTGCTATGGAAGAAGAAGCTTGCGATGCACTTACGAGATTAACTGATTCACCGAAACCAAGTGCTTAACTGTTAGCAAGTTTTTAATAGTAAATATTATCATACATAGATATTGTAACACACTAAAGTCGATTTTTACGCGGAAGTTGTGGGCCGCGTAAATTAAAACAACGTAAAAAACCGCGTAAATCCCAAAGTATGTCTGAAGGAATGCGGAAATCCAGAAACTCGCGTGAATAAAAAATCGCATAAAAACGATTCCTGTAAAAATAACTGCGTAACAAACGACTTCAGTGTACATCGGGTATAAAGCGTTGACTCTTCCTTGATCGAATGGTCCAAAAAAATTGAAAATCCATCGAGAAACGGCTGAGATATTAACGTTCAAAGTCTATCATTTTTTCGTGACGATTTTCAATTTTTTGCAATTCTAAAGTGTACCCCAATATAGAAAAGACAGACGTAGTTCTACGTCAAAAAAAAATCCGTGCGTCAATGGACTGGCATCCTCGATCAAGAAAATACTGCGTAACAACAACACAGCTATGGGCATCTCTTACAGTAGCAGGAACACAGTGGGCCATCTTTATAAAACAGCAAAGGACCCTGTACCAGACCTGAATAAGAGCAACGTCATATACAAAATTGACTGTGAAGATTGCCACTACAAATATATTGGGATGACTAAAAACAAGTTACGCACGCGTATGTACGGACACCAATCAACACATATATACCCAACCACCCATCCACCACCCAATATAGACAACACACAGTAATCGCCCATTCTCCGGCTGCAAAACACCCCCCCCCTATAGTGTATATTTAGTCAAGTAAGATAGTTTTAACTAGAGCAAAAAAAAAAAAAATTTACTACACTAACTTTTACACCAACAGTGAGGCCAGAAACAATTTCCACCAAATCCATGACAAACACCCGTTTGAATATAACGATAACTAACAAATTGATTGCCATCGAGTAAGTTTGTAAAGCGTTTAAAGCTTGAGTAAGTTTAAATTATAACCCAATAAAACCACAGGCCCTGAAGAAGATCCCATCCCTGGAACGAAACGTCGGCGATGAAATAAAATTGTCAACGCTATTATTCATGACTGATTTATTATTATTATGTATTCAGACTAAGGCCGAAGTGGCCTGTGCGGTATATAAGAGTCTTCTCCATTCGGCTCGGTCCATGGCTACACGTCGCCAACCACGCAGTCTGCGGAGGGTCCGCAAGTCATCTTCCACCTGATCGATCCACCTTGCCCGCTGCGCACCTCGCCTTCTTGTGCCCGTCGGATCGTTGTCGAGAACCATTTTCACCGGGTTACTGTCCGACATTCTGGCTACGTGCCCGGCCCATCGCAGTCGTCCGATTTTCGCGGTGTGAACGATGGATGGTTCTCCCAACAGCTGATGCAATTCGTGGTTCATTCGCCTCCTCCACGTACCGTCCGCCATCTGCACCCCACCATAGATGGTACGCAGCACTTTCCTTTCGAAAACTCCAAGTGCGCGTTGGTCCTCCACGAGCATCGTCCAGGTCTCGTGTCCGTAGAGGACTACCGGTCTAATTAGCGTTTTGTAGATTGTCAGTTTGGTACGGCGGCGAACTCTATTCGATCGGAGCGTCTTGCGGAGTCCAAAGTACGTACGATTTCCAGCCACTATGCGTCTCCGAATTTCTCTGCTGGTGTCATTTTCGGCAGTCACCAGTGAGCCCAAGTACACAAATTCTTCAACCACCTCGATTTCGTCACCACCGATGCAAACTCGCGGTGGGTGGCTCACATTGTCTTCTCTTGAACCTCTGCCTATCATGTACTTCGTCTTCGACGTGTTGATGACTAGTCCGATCCGCTTAGCTTCCCTCTTCAGTCTGATGTAGGCTTCCTCCATCTTCTCAAAGTTACGTGCCATAATATCTATGTCGTCGGCGAAACCAAATAGCTGGACGGACTTATTGAAAATTGTACCACTCGTGTTAATCCCTGCCCTTCGTATTACCCCTTCCAAAGCGATGTTGAATAGCAAACACGAAAGACCATCACCTTGCCGTAACCCTCTGCGGGTTTCGAAGGGACTCGAGAATGCCCCTGAAACTCGAACTACGTACATCACCCGATCCATCGTCGCTTTGATCAATCGTGTCAGTTTATCCGGAAAACCGTGTTCGTGCATTAGCTGCCATAGCTGGTCCCGATCGATTGTATAATATGCGGCTTTGAAGTCGATGAATAGATGATGTGTGGGCACGTTGTATTCGCGATATTTCTGCAGTACTTGGCGAATGGCAAACACCTGGTCCGTGGTGGAGCGTTCGCCCATAAAACCCGCCTGGTACTGCCCCACGAACTCCCTTGCAGTTGGTGCTAGTCGACGGCATAAAATTTGGGAGAGTACCTTGTAGGCGGCGTTCAGCAATGTGATTGCGCGGTAGTTGCTACAATCCAGCTTATCGCCCTTTTTGTAGATGGGACACACGACACCTTCCATCCACTCCTGCGGCAAAACTTCCTCCTCCCAAATCTTGGTAATGACCCAGTGCAGCGCTCTAGCCAGTGCCTCACCACCGTGTTTAAATAGCTCTCCTGGTAGTTGGTCAACCCCAGGGGCTTTGTTGTTCTTCAGCCGGCCAATCTCCTCCTGGATTTCCTGGAGATCCGGAGCCGGTAGAATTATGTCCTGCGCGCGTTCTCCCAGGTCCATCACCATACCGCCATCTTAGTCTGCCACATCGCCATTCAGGTGCTCTTCGTAGTGCTGCCACCACCTTTGGATCACCTCACGCTCGTTCGTAAGAAGGTTCCCGTTTATGTCCTTACACATATCAGGCTGTGGCACGTGGCCCTTACGTGAACGGTTTAACTTCTCATAGAACTTTCGTGTGTTATTAGCGCGGTACAGTTGCTCCGTTTCTTCACGGTCTCGATCTTCCTGCTGGCGCTTTTTCCTCCGGAAAATCGAGTTTTGTCTGTTCCGCGCCTGTTTATATCGTGCCTCGTTCGCCCTCGTGCGGTGTTGCAGCAATCTCGCCCATGCTGCATTCTTCTCTTCCACTAACTGCTCACATTCGCCGTCATACCAGTCGTTTCTCTGATCCGAGGGCACCGTGCCTAGTGCAGCGGTTGCGGTGCTACCAATGGCGGATCGAATATCTCTCCAGCCATCTTCAAGAGACGCTGCGCCTAGCTGCTCTTCCGTTGGAAGTGCCACTTCCAGCTGCTGCGCGTATTCTTGGGCTAGTCTACCGTCTTGTAGCCGCCCAATGTTAAGCCGCGGCGTCCGACTTCGACGCGTGTTGTACACTGTCGAGAGTTTTGAGCGCAGGCATACTGCAACGAGGTAGTGGTCGGATTCAATATTCGCACTGCGGTAAGTGCGGACATTCGTGATGTCGGAGAAGAATTTACCGTCGATTAGAACGTGATCGATTTGGTTTTCCGTTTCTTGGTTAGGTGATCTCCATGTGGCCTTGTGGATATTTTTGCGGGGAAAGAAGGTGCTTCGGACTACCATTCCGCGGGAGGCTGCGAAGTTTATGCATCGTTGGCCGTTGTCATTCGATACGGTGTGCAGACTATCCGGTCCGATGACCGGTCTATACATTTCCTCCCTTCCTACCTGTGCGTTCACGTCACCGATTACGATTTTAACGTCCCGCAGTGGGCATTAGACCTGTGCGCCGCCGCGCCACGCCGCCGCCGCCGACACTTATTGACGTACGCCGACGCCGGTCAAGGTGTCGGCGGCGCGCCATACGCCGATTGGCTCCACGCCGCCGAATTTCGTATTTCACGCCGATGATTGGCCAACACAAAAATCACAGTATGTAGTGCGTTTGCGTCTACCGGACCAAGGCAACCTATCAGGCATTGATTAAATAGCTGTTATACCTTTAGCAGATTTATTTTTATCTCTGGCACTTTTACCGGCATTGGCGTGTTAAATGCTAGGTCATGCAAGAACTTCTTGGCAACAGACCTCCAAATCTACGAGCGTAGCGATGAACTCCTAATTTCATATGTAACTTCATGTGGAATAACTTCATTCTGGTCGCATTGGGTGGTTCATCATCTTTTTTAAAGATTTGAATGTTACATATCTTAATTGGTCTAGTGCTTATATTTGCGGCTACAAGTCAACACTATGAAAGTTGAATTTGGATTCCCAGTCTGGTAGGATTTTTTAAACTTCCCTGAGCATGGAGTATCATTGTGATAGCTTCGTGATATGCGAATTCAAAAATGGTAATTTGGCTTCTGGAGCTGGAGCACGATGGGACACGTGACCCATCAAATTGAACATTTCCTTCACTCCTCCTTGTACTTCAATTGCCAGAATTGTTCCAAAAAACGGGTTTAATTTATTTTTATAAAAAATTCCCAAAGACATTTCTTGGTTTTCCTGAAATAATGCCTAAAGGATATCCTGGACGAAGTGCAGAAGGAATAATTGAAGAAAGTTCTTAGAGTTTTGAGGAATTTTTGGATTTATCCTCATGGATGATTGCCTGGAGAAAATTCTGAAGGAATTCTTGGAGGAATGTCCAACAAAATTTTCAAAGAAATTTAAGAATGTCGGCAATTTCTTTAGGAGTTCTCTAGAAATTCGTACGGAGATATCCGAAATTTCTTCCTAGAATTTTGGAAGCAAAAGGCGGAGAAAATTCCGAAGGAAATACTAGACGAATATCTGAGGCAGAGTAGAGACACTTACGCGAAGATAGAAAGAATCTCCTTTCAACAGTGTAATCCAACAGACTAATAAATAAATACGCAATACTTTATTTTGATAAACAATACCCATATAAATTTCTGGGATTTCTTGAAATATTTTCCGAAGAAAGTCCTGGAGAAAATTCTGAAGGAGTGAACCTGAAGAAATTGCTTAGAGTCTTGAGGAATTTCCGAATCCATCTTCGTAGTAATTTTTGGAGGATTTTCTGAAGGAATCCCTGGAGAAAATTTAGAAGGAATTCTTGGAGGAATGTTCAAAAAAAATCTTGAAGGAATCTAAGAATGTCGGTAATTCATTTGAAAATTATATCTTATATCTGAAAATTCGTCCTAGAATCTTGGAAGGAAATGGCGGAGGAAATTCCAAAAGAATTACTAGATAAATTTCCGAGGGAATGGAATGCCTTATGAAATACCTGGAAAAGTTTCAGAGGAATTGTTAAAATAATTTCCGAAGGAATTTTTCAAAAGTTGTGTGTATGTACAGTTATCCATCATTCTGGCTTGAGTCTTGCTCTGCGTAAGGCTCCACCCAATATTACAGTCGAATTTAAAGACCATTCTGCTTTCAATGCACTGCCGTATGAAGGGCAAAAACCGGAGGCGGCAGACCCGTAAGCAGAGATTCTTACGCGAAGCCCGCGGGATCTCCTTTCAACAGTGTAATCCAACAGACTAATAAATAGATTCGCAATCCTTTTTGAGCTTTTCGAGGGGTAACTTCTTTGAGGAATGACGCGTCAAATCCTTTACAACTGTGGGGAGTGTACCCATCTACATGGGTAGCAATTTTTATTTCCAATTCCAAACAGATTTTTTGAAGCAATTCCTGATGGAATTGTCAAGATCAATCTTATTTAGAAGAATTTTTGTAAGAACATCCAGAAGAATTTCTTAAGATATTTCCTAATGTTCTAAGAAGTTCAGAAGCAATTCTAAGGAAATTTCAAAGAAAAAGCTGGTTTCATTTGTGGACGTTTTTTGAAGGAATTCATGAAAAAATTCCCGATGGAATTCCTGACAGAATTTTTGAAGGTATATTAGAATGAGTTTTTTGATGTCTTTCCGAAATTATTCCTGAATATATTTTCTTATTTAAGGTGTTTTCGAGAAAATCTGTAGAAATTTTCGATGGAACTCCTGCAGTAAATTCCCAAGAAATTCTTGAGAATATCCGAATATCCGCCATCTCGATATTTTGGTAGTTTTTCTTGGCATGTAGTCTTAATTCTAGAGTCAAAACTGAGTTTGTTTCACTACTGTCCAGATTTTCGAAGAAATTCTTATAGAAAATATTTAAATTTCAAAAGCTATTTGCTTGAAACATCCACTAAAATCCTTCATTTAAAATTCTGTTCGAAAACCTCTTCAGGTTCTCTTTTGGTTATTCCTTCAAGAATAGAGTCGGAATTTCCTCCAGGAATTTCTTCGAAAATCTCTTTAGAAAAGCCACAGGAATTTATATGGATTCAGGATTTATGGATTTATATTCATGCAGGGATTCCGACAGAAAACCTTCTGAAAGGCCTTTTATTTATTTTTCAGAAACTCATTTGGAACTTCCTCCAGGAAGTCCTTAGAAAATTCCTGCAGGAATATCTCCGGAACGAATCATAAGGAGGAATTTTTAAAGGAATTTTCGAAGAAATTTAATGAATTTACAAACAAAATTTCCGAAGATTTTCCAAAAGAATTTCAGAAGAGATTCCCGAAAGAGTTCTTAGAGGAATTTTAAAAGAAATTTGCGGAGATCTATAGGAATTTCTGAAAAAGTTGCTAAAGGAATTTCAGGGAGGAATGTTCGAAGGCATTCTTAAAGAAAATTTGGAAAAAAATCCTGGAGAAAGTTCTAAATAAATTCCAGAGAGAAATTTCGAGAGAATACTAAAAATATCTTCCTAGAGTTTCAAAAGAAATTGTTGAGGAAATTGTTTAGAAATTCCAAAAACAAATTCCTGAAAGGAATTTCTAAGAAAAAAAATCCTAAGTCTAACTCCAAAGGTTTTTTTCAAAAAGGATTTCCGATTGTATTCCTAAATCAGTGTCCCTAGGTATTCTATAGTCCTTGAAAGATTTTCCATTGGAATTTCCTAAGAGATTCTTAAAGGAATTTTCAAAGGAACTACTAAAAAAGTTTTCCAATGAATTTATAAAGAAATTCCCAAAAGACTCCGTAAAGGAATTTCCGAAGCAATCCCTAAAGTAATTTCTAAGGAAATTTCTGAAGGAACCTTTGAAGAAATTTAGGAACGAATTTGCGAAGAAATACCCAAATAAATTTTCAAGGGAATTCTTAGAAGAAGTTTTGAAGGAATTCATTAGGGAACATCTTAATTAATGCTTAAAATTCCTTTTTCGAATTTTCTGAGGAATATATTGAGGAATTTCCGAACGAATTTATGGATTTGTATCCAAATTGCTTTCCAATGAACTTATGTGCTGTGATGCGACAATGTCCTAGCGGAGGATGTGATGTAAACTTTTGCTCTGGACATACAAGCTACACCTATTAGGATGTTCACCCCATCAGTTTGACTGTAGCTAGTAATTCAAGACAAAATTTTCAAAACGACTTATCTGCTTTTGTAAACAAAGATTCAAACGACGATTTGACGAATCTGATAGCTCTCCCACCCAAACTAACACCATCAATAGGTAGGTGAAGGTTCCGGCGACCTGTCGATGGTGTTGGGTTGCGTGTGTGTGCTATCAGATTCGTCAAATCGTCGTTTGAATCTTTGTTTACAAAAGCAGATAAGTCGTTTTGAAAATGTTGTCTTGAATTGTACAAAAAATAATAATAAAAGGCATCATCTGGTTTGCTGCGTGAAACTTTTTTTCTCAACTCAAAATTCTTCACGCCGATTCACGCCGCCGCCGCCGCCGCCGAACATTGCTTACGGCGTGACGCCGCCGACGCCGCCGCCGCCGATGTAAAAATGGCCTTACGCCGCCGCCGTTCACAAATACTTCGGCGCACAGGTCTAGTGGGCATCCATCGTATGTCTGCTCCAGCTGTGCGTAGAACGCTTCTTTCTCGTCGTCGGGTCTCCCTTCGTGTGGGCAGTGCACGTTGATGATGCTATAGTTGAAGAAACGGCCTTTAATCCTCAGCTTGCACATCCTTGCGTTGATTGGCTGCCACCCAATCACGCGTTGGCGCATCTTACCCAGCACTATGAAGCCGGTTCCCAGCTCGTTGGTGGTGCCACAGCTTTGGTAGAAGGTAGCCGCTCGATGCCCGCTTTTCCACACTTTCTGTCCTGTCCAGCAAATCTCCTGCAGCGCCACGACGTCGAAGTTGCGGGGATATAATTCATCGTAGATCATCCTGTCGCAACCTGCGAAACCTAGCGACTTGCAATTCCATGTTCCAAGCTTCCAATCGTGATCCTGTATTCGTCGCCTAGGTCTTTGCCGATTATATCGAGTCGCATTATCTCTTATATTGTTCGTAATGATTGGTTTTCTAGGCGGCTTACTGGGCCTGCGCAAACCTCCTGTCTCGTCGGAGGGCCGTCGTGTCAGGGCTGTTTAGCGTCCCACCTAACACCAGGACTTGGGCTTGTGCGCTTTGAGCGGCACACGGTCGCTTTGGTGGGGCATACTTGCGGATACATGCAGCTTTTTATAGAGGTTTAACAGGGCCCACTGTCAAACCCCACCACATCCTAGGCAAGCCCCACAACTCGCAGATGGCCTGGGGAGGGATCGTCAAGCCCTTGGACATAGTCCCTGCTGCCCGCAACAGGGCAGCCAACCCGAAAATCGAACTACAAATTGAATATTTTCCTCAAAATTTGGTAAAATATGCCAAAAAAGTTTATGAGATTTCCGGAGAAAACTACGATTTTTTTTTCTAAGTTTCATTAGAAATTCCTTTGTAAGAAATTCTGCGGAAACTCATATAGGAAATTTTTCAAAAAACCTTTAAGGTTCTCGTTGGGAAGTTCCTTTAGTAAAACCACAGGTAAAACCTGTAACACTTGAAGCGTGTTCCAACTGTTTGAACTTAATTTTGGTGAGAGTTTTGCCAATGAAATGTTTCATGTAAATGTAAATGTTACGCAAAAACTTTATTTGAATTATATAACTTAATTAAATTTTTGCTAAAAGCATCCATAACCCTAATTCAAATTTTGAAGGAAGTACTAGATTATCTGCCGGCAATAGGGCATTTCGAACACCATTACGAAGGCAACTGGCTCCACTGCTCGACATTACCAGCACATCTAACCAACGGAGAGGCGCGAAGGTATGTGTAAGCCACCGAATCACGTGCCACACCATGGGATGTAATGGGTGGAATGAGATAGGAAAATCTGTTAACCTGTGATATATCGAAAGCTGTTACCTATCGCCTATATGAGGATCCAACCCCCCAAAATCGGGTCTCTTTTGGATTCTTGAAATCAACAGCACAAGTCTTATAATTTAAAGTTGTTGAGTTCTTTGCTAGTGAATTGAACCTGTGAAATAGAATACCATCGGTGAAATTATCACCTGTTTTATAAAATCTTTTTGGAGTTCCAACTCCTAATCTAACTCGCGAGGACGCTAAGAGTGTAATAAGTGCTTTTAGTGGCCACTTAGTGGCATACTGGTTCTCCTTATCGCCAACGTGAGACCAGAAAGTGATTGAAAGGTCGCCTCCCGGTTAGAAGCGTAAATCGGCACGAGTGTGAATCCGTTATAGAACCGGCTAGGCAAGGTGTCGTGATCCGCGAGTTAGATTCAATTCCTTTCAATAAAGACTACAGTGACTAGTGCTGCCGAAAGTGATTTCGCTCATAGCGGAGTCGCAAAGATCGTCCGTTACCATACGATCAGGTCGTACGTCACCAAACGACCAGAAAACCACGTACCGTGATCGGAAAGATTGCAACCCTGACGAGGGTGAAGCGCTCAAGTAATTCTACGGAAAGCAGCCAGCAGAACGAGTTCCGTGCCACGCGAGGACCAGGACAGCAAGAAATCCAGAATCGGGTAAGTAGTGAGTGAGCCTACAGTTTTTTCCTTAAATAAATAGTGAAATTGTTCAAAAATAAGCAATTGCTTACTAAATATATTTTAGTTTATTTGCTGGGTTTGTTGCATAATCTAATTTTTTTTATAGTTTATTGCGTGCGCTGAAAGAAAGTTTTTCCAGGTTGAGAACAGAAAGTGAAACAGGTGAGTTTTCCCCAGCATGTTGTGCCGACCCTGAGAGATTAAAAAAGGTGAGCTGGCTCGGGACGTGAGGACGTCCATGCCACAGACGCATGGGCGTCATTGGTAGTTACAAACCGTAGAATATTCTTTCAGGATTTCATTCGGAAATTTATTAAGGAATACAATAGTTTCCGAAAGAATTCCTAAAACAATTTCCGAAGAAATTGCTGAAAAAATCTTCGAAGGGGTTCAGAAAAGACTCGAGGGAATAGCGAAAAGAGTTTATAAAGACACTTCTGGCAAAATTTTTGAAGGAATTTTCGAAAGAACTTAGTGTAAAATACTTCTTCCGAACATGGCCAACCTCACTATTGATCCCACGACTCACTGCCCACAAATCAAACCAAGGAAATACAAAACCTTGCTTAATGTAGACTAGTTTATTCGTCATAAGGAATGAAGGTTTGGGCACGCAGGCCTTGCTTATTATATGTATAGGTATTTTATAATTTTGGCCGGTAGCACCGACTTCAAAAATAGTTAAAACATTAGGAAAGGAATTCCCGCAGAAAAATCAGAAAGAATCTTTTCAGTAAATTTCGAAAAAAATGTTCTAGGGAATTCCTAGAAGAATTCCCGAAGGGTTTCCAAAAGCAATTTCCGAAGAAATTTCTTTGAATTAATTTCTGGAGAGATTCCCGAAAGAATCAGAAGAAATGGGAATGTTGTGACGGAATTTATGAGGTAAATTTACAAGAACTTCTTCCTAAAGTTACCAAAGAATTTTCAAAGGATTTCCCGTAAAAATTCTCAAGGAATTGTTTAAGGTAGTTCTGAAAGTATTCCTATGGGAATTTCAGGAAGAGTTGTCAAAGAACTTGCTAAGGAACCTCTGGAGGAATTTCTATAAAATTTCCAAGGTTTTTTTTTATTCAAAGGAATTTCTAAAATACTCCTCCGTATTATTTTTGAAGAAATTCCTAAGCAAACTTTCAATTACTAAACATATTTCCGAAGGAATCTGTAAATGAATTTCTAAATAAATTTTTAGAGGAATTCTGAAATATTTTCCGTCGATATTTTAAAAGGAATTTGCGAATGATTTTCGGAAAAATCCGAAAAAATTTCTAAGGGAATTACGAAAGAATTCCTAAAGGATTTCATGAAGCAATTCCTAAAGCAATTTCCTAAGAAATTTTCAAAGGAGTTTCCAAAAGAACGAACCTTAACGAATTTCCTAAGGTTGTCTTAAGCAAAGGAATACGTGGAGGAAATTCTGATGTAAACAATGAGGTAAATTTTAAGAAATAACCGAAAGAATTTCCGAAGGACTTTCTGGAATTCGTTTACGGGTAGAACTTTTTGAGGCAATTTCCTAAGGAATTCCTGGACGAATCTTTAAAGAAATCTCTGGAGGAAAATGCGAATAAATTACTGGGAAAAAATCCAAAGGAATTCTTGAAGAAATCTAGGAATTACATCAGAAAACCCAGTAGGCATTTTCTCTGAAATTCTATTAGGATTCTCTTCGTAATTTCCTTTGAGGATTCCTTCAGAAATTCCATCACAAATCCTTCAAAAATACCTTTATCGATTCCTTTGGAAATTCCTTTACGAATTCTTCAGGGAAGTATTTTACCTTCAAAAAATCTTTTAGAAGTTCTTTCAGGAATTATTTTCGAAAATCCATTCAAGTTCTCTTTTGGGAATCCTTTCAAATGTTTATTTGGAAATTCCTGCACTAAACCCAACACAAATTTCTTCAAAAAACGCCTCCAAAAATTTATTTGGGAACTCCTCCAGATTTTCATTTCTTAAATAATAAAAAAAATACCGCCCGGCGTTCATTCGGATATTCCTCCAGGGACTACTTTAAAAGATTATTCGTAAAACCTCCGAGATTTTCTTCGGAGATCTCTCCAGATTTTCTTTTTCTTCCAGGAAATCCTGGAAAAACGCATTTGAAGTTTCAAAATGCATTCATCCTATTATCGCAAAATTTCGCTTTTTTATTGACTTTAACGCAATAAACTATAGACGAATATTCATATTCGTTGAGCCGGACTTAAACATTGCCAAAAATAACTTTTTTTTTTTTGCAATCAAAACCCGAATGTGACACTTATGCCACGAAGTTCACTGGCCAGGCGAAAAACTTACGCATATTTGTCACTGGAAGATAGTTGTTGTTAATTTGTTTTTACATTCCGCGAGCGACAATTGTATTTCATTGGTGTGATTTTCCCTTTCGCTTCAACGTCCAAAGGAATCACGACTGTCTTTTCGAGATGATGGTTACAAAGTGCTAGCAGTTTTAGCAGGTGAAGCAGGCTAGCAGGTGAAGCAGTTTTTCTGTGGATTTGCAAAAAGTTCTCAATTATTTATAAGTTATGAACTTATTTTCTAGATCATACGGCTTCCACTGTTGGATTGCTTCAAAAGCATTATTTTCTCGTAAAGGATGCTGGTCTTCAATGAGAGCTTTGCGCCTGTTGGCCTCTACATACGAACACTCCCATTGTCTGCGTGCATTTGGTCCGAGTTAGTTAATGGTCGCACAGCCAACAAAATCCTTAGCTGTTTTGGCAAAGTTATTATGAAGTACGCTGTCCTGAACCTTTTGTTTGGATAAATGTTGTTCGTAAAATGAGAACTAGAATTTATTCCATCACATTACCCTACTGATAAACAGTAATGAAATTGAGGTCGAGCGCATACTTTTGGAAAACTTTAAATCGGGACATATGTTAATGGCCGCTGACTCTTTCCATGCGACGTTTGATTCCAAAATGCGCCATGAACGTGTCGTCAGTTATGAAAACTTCAAGTCTGTGGTTGGCAATGCAAAGAACAGTGTTGACGTACTTGATATGCAACCAACTGACTTCTTCAAAGCTCACTGTTTTGGAGTATACGATAAACCACTGCAAGCCTCGCCCGTACGTGTTTGAAAATGGCCGTTATGAACTTACATACGCAAACAATATCAACAGTAAAGACCTTCAATTAATTGCATATTATTCGGCAACTCGGCAGAACGAAAACCATTTTTTTGTTAAATATCTTGGCTGTGCATATGCACAGCATATGTTTCGAAATGGACAAATTGATATGAAATTTGCGAAAAAGAATCCACGTGTCTTGGAGGGACTCGAACCCTCAACCTCCTACTCTATAGATAGGCGTGATAACCCCTACACAACAAGACCACTTAAAGGTCTCGTTTGCGGAAAAGCCATCAGAATCCGAGTACCAACCTCCACCGCGGACCTTGTTGGGGCCCTCCTTAGCCGTGCGGTAAGACGAGCGGCTACAAAGCAAGACCATGCTGAGGGTGGCTGGGTTCAATTCCCGGTGCTGGTCTAGGCAATTTTTGGATTGGAAATAGTCTCGACTTTCCTGGGCATAAAAGTATCATCGTGTTAGCCTCATGATATACGAATGCAAAAAATGGTAACTTGGCTTAGAAATCTCGCTGTTAATAACTGTGGAAGTGTTTAATGAACACTGTGAGGTGGCTTTGTCCCAGTGTGGGGTTGTAATGCCAATAAGAAGAAGAAGAAGAAGAAGAAGAAGAAGAAGAAGACCTTGTTTGTTGTAAGTTGTTTCCCTCTTTTGATACAAATGTACGTTGGCAAAATGCTCCTCAAGGAATTGAAGAAGAAAAGAAAACTTCTCTAATGAAAGTGGTTCAACCTGTTGTTACCGAAGAGGAAAAATCGTTTTTCATTGATCTTCCGACGAAGCAATTGCTTAAGAAGCTTCTGATTAATCTTTGACTTGTTTTATACTTTGAATAAATTTTATCGCCATAACATGTCATAATAATCATGTATTTTACAAAAAAAAAGGGTTTACTAAAGAGTTCCTCTTTATCACTTTTTTACGGGCTATGAATATTTTAATTATGTTACAGTTTCTTATCGCCTTCTCCCAAGAGGCCCACGTAATACTTGGAGAGGTTCTAGACAATATAATACCTCCTCTCTTTTTTATGGGCAACCGTAAATATAAATTCTGAAACTAGGGAAAGACCTTGCATAATTACCAGCCACCCGTCTAAACTATCCACGTGGACTGTAGATGACCTTAAAATCATGATATATTTTATGAACGATCCTCAGGACACATCACGCAGTGCTATGTGTCTTTTTGTGTGATTAATATACATATCTCTTTTTTTAGTGTGACAAATATGCGTCCATTCATCCCGGTGTGAGACAAGTATGCGTCCATTTGTTCGAATGTGACAAATTGACTTCAGATTTTTTTCGAGTTTTCTAGAATAAAACCTCTGTTTTGACAAAATATTTCAAAAATACGTATCAAATTATGACGTTACACATCAAAACCTCAAAAATGTTAAAATGTAACATGTGACATTTATGCGTCCAACGGCAGTGTAGTTATTATTCAATTTAGAATGTTCGAATTCTTTTCGAAAATTCTTATTGAATTTTCGAAAAAAAATCCAAAAGTAAACAACAAACAAACAAAGACTTTAGGAAAGATGAAGCCATTTTCGAAGAAATTCGTGCAGGAAGTTCCGGAAGAATTCCCGAAGAATGTTTTTAAGAAATTGCTGGAAGAAGTTCTGAAGAAATTCCTTCAAGTTTAGGTGATCGACTAAATGAGGCCCTGGCTTAACGCATTCCATAGATCAGTTTAACAATTTATATTTTATTATACTAACTAGATAAAGCCTCATTCAAACTCTCAAACTAATCAACCAACCTATTGATTAACCAAGACAATGTAGGGGAATTGAGGGTAAAACCGACACCACTTCAAATCTCTGATTTCAAGTGATTATCGGACATAATTTCGACACACTTCGAATAAACATTTGATTTCTTGTATTTTTAGTCATTTTGTAACTGGCGGAGACGTGTAAGAGTCATAATAAACAGACAATTAGCATTGATCACCATTGAGGAGATGAGTTATGTATAATTTTGGGATCGGTGTATAAGCTTTTTCTACAATAATTTGTTGATTTCCACCTCTGATCCATAATTGAACATCATTTTATGTTTGTTGTGGAAAAATAGTTAACTTTTCTAATTATAAACATCCACAAGTATCTCATCATTATTATGTTATCAATTAGGGTAAATTCGACACCTGTCATCGAATCACGAAATACCTCTGTTTTATTAGAATCATCATTCGCATAATATAATTCAAGTATTGGATAACGAGGCGCCGGTGAATATAACTTAATTATAGACTGATTACATACCATATCATCATTGGGGGTGACAATACGTCTAGGGGGTAATATCGAGTCATCAAGGAAACCCTGCAGGTTGGATAACAATAGCGCTCAAGGAAGAACCGTATTTTTAGGGTTATTTTGCTCTTAGATATATTCAATACATTCTCTAGCTTTGTTCTTTCATGGTCCATTTTCACCCCTGTAGCTAGTCATTTTCATTTCTTGTCATAACTGCACCATACGCATTTATTTTAAATTGCCATTATAAACAACTTTTTGAAATAAGGCCGTTACACATATTTAATTAACTTTTCGTCCTACTGGTCTCCGAAAGGTCGAGGGGGGGGATAGTAAAAAATAAAAATTAAAATGAAAAAAATCAAAAAACTTCTCGGATTTGTTAAAGAATGTTTTAAAAATCCTCAAAATTTTCCGAATTTTATTTTATTGCCCCCTCAAAATCTTATTTTTTGGCAAAAAAATCCGAGGGGGGAGGGAGACAAAAAGGATTTTAAATATTTGTATCGGCCTAAGTGAAATTTAAATGTAGGTCATATTCACAGTAGTTAGTAAATTTGTTACTTACATTCTTATACTCTATATGTTTTTCAAACGACCCACTAAAGAAACTAAATAAAATATGATATGTGGTGATGATTTTAAATATATAAAATTTTGTTTAGCCGTCGTTTATGAGTGACCCCTAAACATTAACTTTATACACAAATATCTAAATGAATGTTGTTAAACATTTTCGATTATGTTGTGACACCATTTAGAATTGTTATGATGTTCATTTCCATAACGACTCGATGTGTCGGTTTTACCCTCAT
The DNA here is from genome assembly GCF_024139115.2 of Armigeres subalbatus. Lineage (NCBI taxonomy): Eukaryota > Metazoa > Arthropoda > Insecta > Diptera > Culicidae > Armigeres > Armigeres subalbatus. Next base: position 97,451,783 of record NC_085141.1, read on the forward strand.
GTGGTGTCGATCTTACCCGCACCCCAGCTGTTTTGGCTGAAAGATGGACTGTTCGCGTTTTCATCATAAATCCAATTCTATTAAGAAATATTGTTCTGAGACCTCATGGACTGATTCATGAAGAGCCACAGTATGCTTGTATGATATTTCTAGACCTGAAAATTGCTTCATAGATTGGGGAACTGTAAAGTTGCTTGAGGTGTCGGTTTTACCCACTTTTCCCCTATGTCACTACACCGACTTAGAGACACCATCACTTGAGGTAGATTTGAAATTGAATTTTGACGAGATCCACCTTAACAACATTTATGAGAAAAATATATCAAGCTCTTTTAGCGGAATGTATTAAACCGTCTAAGACGAATTAAGTACTGTCCATTTAATTCCTAACTGGTGGAATTAAATGGACAGTACTTAATTCGTCTTAGACGGTTTAACATTTATGAACTGTCATAAGACTAGTTTAGTACTATTCCAATTAACTCTACCACGCTGTATTTCTTCACAGATACATATTTCTCAATTATGAGGCCGTTTTCAGTGTCTCGTGCTTGGCTCGACTCGACTTAAGTTGATTGATTTTTTTTATTGCGGTTATCACCTGCGTGGCAAAATTATGATCGGCGACCCAAAATAACTTTCACCTGAAGCAGCACATTATAATTGCCTACCTTCAGCTTATACAAACGATTTATAGTGAATAATGCACCAATATTTCATGGGCCGAAAAAGCACCCAACACCAGAGCCGAGATTAGGAAAGTTGGCCAAACATAAAGATCATTTCGCACAAAACTTTTGATGGATTAAATAATAGATTTTGAACCATTTTTGTTGTTTTTGAATACTTGGCGTAATAACCAAAAGTAAGAAAGCCGTTTGGTGGCATAATTTCGGTAAGATCTTCAATATATGAATATTTGAATCGATAAATGTGCTCAACCACAGCATAATAGGCTAAGGTTCGAGCCTTATACCTTAATGTACATATTCACATATGAGTTTTCAGAACATTGTAAATTCATATCCAAGTCGGGTGGTTTAATCCCCGAAGTATAGGCAATTAACTTAGATTGAACGGGGCCAATGAATTATTGGCAGTGGCTGATTTTCTACTCGCCGCAGCCACATCCAGGCGCTATAGTATATGCACAAAATAGCCAGCAAGAGTTAACCGCCAGAAATTTGTATGGCGAAAGACATCTAACGCTGGTTTTCTCAAAATTAGGAACTTTTCATGAAAAACTATTTGGTACTGGTTATAAGGGATGGTGTCCGCTACTACGCCTACCAAATATTTTTTCGATTAAAGTGCTTAGTTTTGAGAAATCGAACCTTAGATGCCTTTCGCCATACTGATTTCAGAAAGTTAACTCCTAGTGTGCCGCTGTAAGCACGCTCAAAGCAGTCGATTCATTGTATTCAAATCGGTTAATCGTATATCAGTGCCGATGTGCCGATGCCGATGTCTTCTTCGACCTACCGGTAGGTCTCTTACTGCTCATTTTCGTTGTGTCGGCTTCGGGTCGTAACTTGTATGCATTTTATTGTACTGCAACCCCGAGGATGTGGTGGCATTTGTTGGTTTTGAAGTATTTGTAGCATGTACAAGTCCAAGTTCCCTTGAATTCATCTCGACTCGGTGTACTGATCCAAGGTGAGTTTCAAACTGACCAAAGTTTTTGAAAAACGGCTTTTGGAAATTATTCATCTGCTGCAACGTTATATCATTTGCCCGCTTCCGGGGATGAACGCAAATACTTTCCCTTGCATTTTTTTGTGTTCTGATATGCATTTTCCACTTTTGAGGAAATCGAAAGCTTTCCTCTCGTCAGCCTCGTCAGGTTCGGGTCGCCGCATTCCCAAATGATTTGAAGATTTTTTTCCTTAAAGTACGCAAAAGGTTCTTTCCGACGATTAAAATGGTTGTACTTGATTGACTTGTTGATTGCTTCCACCGCATTGTTGGTAACCCGCACCACACCAGGCGCGAATGCTTCGTACCAGCTGGCGAAATTTTTCATTCGACGCATACTTCTCGAAAAAACATAATAAATGTTTTAAACTCCTGGTATTTTGTGATAAATAGTGAGAGTGCCAAAAAGAAGTGATTCTGGGTTGGCAATATCTGTAACTTGGATATATCCTGTATAATGATCTCCTGCTCTGCTGCTGGATTTTAAAAAAATGCTTTACAACATTCTCCTTTACGTAAAATAGCAGTTTATAAGTCAGCAGTTCCCGAAGATTGTACGAGCCGCATTTTGAGAGCCACTTCGCTATCGCTTGAAAACCAGGTTATGCAAATGGTCATCCCGATTAGGGTACTCGTATTGGCCACAGCACCGAACGTAAATTTTAATCTGACTGCTGCTAACCAAAGGCTATCGGATGGGCGTGACACATTTCATCAATGACACAAATAACACACGGTGTGCCTGTGACCGTTATTAACGAAGAAAATGTTCATCTATTCTGAACTCGCCTTTCGAAAGACATAAAACATCCAGGCGTCTGCTATGAAAATTTCAAAATAATTCATCTAGGGAATCGAAAGTTATAGCAGTCACAAATTTAATGATTTTTGCGTTCGATATTTCACTAATATGCAACCATATATACCGTGAATTTCCTCCTGATTACATCCAAATAAATTATCATCAAATATGCAATTTGCAACCTCAATCAACTATAACCTGAAACCTATTCTTTGAATAATAGAAGAAAAAATAGCAAAGTATGTTAGAGATAGGGGGAAAGACGGCTTTGGCAGGTTTTGTTCTATTATTGGCAGGGGGGTTTTGTCGACCAAACTTTATGAAATTTGGCCACAATATACTTTGATATGCAAAGAATATTTAGGCCAAATTTGAGCATAGTCAGACATAAAAAAACCCCTGCCAATAATAGAACAAAACCTGCCAAAGCCGTCATTCCCCCTATAACTAATAATTAAATACATAATTAGAATTGCTTTGTTTCTAACTTTTAAGCCCTTATTTACTCAATCAAATGTAGGGCATTTATAGATTTCTTATTGATGATAGTATTTGAAGTTTAAAAATTCTAATTATAAAATTTGCAAACTTGGGCAAAATATGCTATTTTGGGGGAACTATCCCGTTTTCCAAACAAAGAAATATAGCACCAATTTCGTTGCTTCTTTTTGCTAACATTCGTGCTTACTGCTGAAAAAAATCACAACAATAAGAAACAAGTCGAGTCAAGTACGAGACACTGAAGACGGCCTTACTTTTGAGGTCGAAATACGTATCTGTCAAGATACAATTAAGTGGTGGAATTCAATGGGATTGTATAAACTCGTCTTATGACAGGTGAAAACATTCCACTAAAAAGCTCAAAATAATTTTCTTATCAATAAGAAACAAGTCAAGGAGCAGTAACCCTACTAAAATAAAGGATGTACTGCTAATACATCCACGAAAAATTATTTAATGTTTTGATTCCAAGCTCTGAGTCTACGTCAAATTTATTAATACAATTTCTCAGAAAATGAAAAACAAAGAATAAGATAAAGTTTATTTAAATATTTTTCTAATATATTTCTAAATATTTTTAAATATTTATTTTTTGCGGACTTTTTCAAAAGATTTACATGTAATACATCGAAATTTTCTAATCTAAAATGGATATTAACACTATTGCTGATTGTGCATCTTTAATTGCTAATGCCTTCTGCAAATAAATGAAAGTAATTATTTCAATCAATTTTTTTTTTTCATCAGTCTGGTTGATTTTTTTTGCTGGGGAATCAGAACCGTTATAATATAACCATGTTATAATGTACGTGTCGTTTAGTACCAAGCACAACTTAACATTTGGTCAGTCATATGACATGACTCGTACCCATCCCGGGATCATGTGGATTATAAAACCAATCACTTTTCGTGGATGAGCAGACCAAATCTCTGTAATTTTCTTCTTCTCCATCCACCACCTCCGTGAACTCCGAGTGATGCTATGGGCGATTGCATCCATCGCAACCGACACCACTGCATCCGACCATCATCAAGCACAGAATGACAAAAAAAATGCGCCCACTTCTTTCATGCATAGGGGAAGAGGCCCCAAAACGCCCCCCCGATGCAAAACGCCTTTTGTGGTTTCCCTCATATTTACCGTCATTAATATGTCCGTAACAAAACTAGATCTAAAATTATGTAGGATAGGCGAAGAAAGTTTCAAAATAGTGCCTGGGAAGGTCGGAAAAACCGAAAATTTCCACATTTTGAAGAAACATCTAACATTTTGGCGAGGCAAAACGCCCTAGTGGCAATAACCTACAAAGTACTTGCGTCTCCACGGACTATCCATACTAGAATGCTGATTCGCCGACGCGTGGTACTTTGTTCCCTAGGAGCTGCCAGCTAAAAGGCGTTTTGCCTCATGAGTTTTCCGGCAACAAAATATCACCACTTTTTTGAAATGTGAATATTATCAATATGATTGAGATTTTTGACAATTTTTGAATGGCATCAACTAGCTAACTTGTTTAACTGATGCATAATGTAAAAATACCCATGAATAGCGTTACAAATAAGACAATAGAGCAGTGTTTGCTTAGCTAGGGCATATTGCCCCCCCTTCCCCTATTCGCAGACCCACCGGCAGTTCTACCGCTGGTGACTGCATGCGCTCGCTGTGTAGGTAAACAGCGAACGAACGAACTAAACGAAAAATGCGCGAGCAAAAAGCACGTTAGTACGCGCTGCTGTCACAAATTGTAATGACTCGCACACGTAAGTAGTAAAATTCTTCTTTATTTAATAATTTTCTGTTCTACAATTATTATTTTTCTACATATACAGTGTTCGGCCGGCTTGGCCCTCCAACTTCAATTTTAAATTTTTATGTTTACATTGTTATTTAAGTGTTTATATGACATACTGTTAATATGACGGCCTTTAGGAGGCGCTGCACACTTAATTTTTTTCGCCGAGATCTCAGCATTTTTGACGTAAACTACGTCTAAGGGGAAGACTCAGATACAGGGTGTAAAACCGAAATTTCCAAATTCGAGACCGTCACGAAATTAGGATAGATTTCAAACGCTAATAGCGTCTTTATCTTTCGATGGATTTTCGACATTTGCTTATCAATCGATTCAGAAACTCTCCAGCAATTTGCCAATTCTATTGATACTATTGATTACTAAACTATTGAAAATGTTGTTTCTATCCAAACCGGGTGAAAAATTCAATTCCGTTCATGAATCCCCAACACGGACATCAGATTGCAGTAAGGTACGGGCCTTTTGATCCACTGCTTCGTTTTCCCTGTGTATAAAAAGCCCCGTGTTTCGCGTGCGCGCGTCATTTTCATTCTGGATGTCACGGCGAGCGGACCAGGGCGTCCAGAAGCGGTCCCAGTGACAACGGCTGTCTCAGCGGTGTGGTGGTGCGGATGAAATTTTTTCGGTCGGTGGTGGTGGCGGTCGTGGAAGCAGCAGCACATCATTTTCATCCGTGTCCCATCTTCGGCGGATCTGGCAATCGACGGCGTTCGTTGAGCCGAATCATCGGATGGCGGTCGCGCAGCCCAGTAGCTGCTGATAAGGCACATAAGTGGTAATTAATCGGTTCTTTTCAGGACCATCATTATATTTGAGAGGAAGGTTAAGTTGAAATAATTTTCCTAAAGTGCAACCGTTAGGAACTGGAAAATTCTTCGGTGAATTTTTCTAGCGTAATTCGGAGTTGTATGATTTTAGTGATTGAGAATGTTGATATTAGACGAACTTTCTTCATAGTACAAAGCATAATTGTTTGGCATCGGTAGCGGAATCATAGCATTAGTGCCGGTCTGAGCATAGGCTGTCATCGGAAGATTGCTACAGCAATTTATTATTTTATGTGGCGTTTGCAACGATTTGGATGTTGTCGGCACAACATGAAATTTTCCCGCGAGACTCTAATTTTGTATTTTTCCTGTTGATGATTGAAAAAGAAATCGGTTCCGAGATAATTAGGATAGATTTCAAACGCTAATAGCGTCTTTATCTTATTTTCGACATTTGCTTATCAATCGATTCGGAAAACCTTCAGCAATTTGCCAATTCTATTGATACTATAGATTATCATTAATGCTTTTTTTTCTACAACAAATATGATTTTGAAAAAGTATCACCGGCGCGTGCTTACTCGCAATCTACATGCTGATACATTTACAGTTACATCAAACAACTGAAAACCGAAATACGCCACTCCGAAATTACGAGGTGACAATGTTAGAAAGGGGCCGTCCAGAAACCACGTGGTCATATAGAGGGGGAGGGGGGGGGGGGTTTGGAAAATGACCACGATAAGCCACATGGGGGGAGGGGGGGTGTTGCTCTCGAACCACGTGGTTTTTTTTAACACGAAAATTTTTGGTAAACAACAATAGCGGTGTAAAAAATACAAATCATCAAATTTAATGATTTAATCATTAAACGCAAAGCGCATCTTAGAACCGATGCCCACGTAGCGTCTTTTCAACTCAGTGTTAAAAAGAATTTAGCATTAAGCATCGAGAAAACCCGGTAACGCAGCGTCGGTCGCAACGCCGATGCATAGCTGAGTTATTTGGCCAACTTAGCTTTAGATCCTATTTCCATAAAAAAAAATAAACGAAAAAGCAGGTTGCGTTTCAGTCTCAATTTTCACCAAAAAAATTGGGAAAGAAAAATGAAAAAAATTTTTTTTTAAATTCCGCCGCAGATGGTTTTTGGCATCACGCCGCCGACACTTTTGCATCAGCGGACTACAGCTACAATTTTGAAAACTGTTCATGTTTTTACAATAATTCAAGAAAAATCTTCAAAAGAATGTCTTGTGGATATTCAGGAAAAATCCAGTAAAAAAATTTCCTGTAAAAACTTTGACCTTACTTCATACAATCCTGATAAAGTGCTAGCATTCAGAATGTTTTTTGAACAATTCTCTCTAGAAAATTTTGCTTGTAAATTTTGCTACAAATTGGTCATGAAAAAAAAACAAAACATCGCCAGTGTAAATGCCGAAAAAAATTCCATGTGAATTCTGTCTGAAAATTCAAAACAGTCTCGTGGGAAATACAAATAATTTTCTGTGGAAAAAAATGTTCATATTTTCATATTTGAAATTTAAAATTCATCCAAGAAATAAATGTAGGCAATTATTTAGGATTAAGAAGCCTAGTTCTTATGATATTGAATAATTAGGCTAATTGATCGAAAAATTTAATAATGCACCTAATTAGAACATTTAGGTGCATTTTTAAATTTTTCGATCAATAATGCACAAAATTCTAGTAGTGCGTATGAAAAAGGTTATGACATAGAGAAGTTTGCATTTAAAAAATCAACATGAAATTCTAAATAAAATGCTTTTTAAATTCATAAAAGGGTCTTAGAACTATGAAGAGTCCGCCGATATGAAAAAAAGTGGCAGTGTTCCAGAAAAAAACACTCCAATTCCTAAAACAATCTAGGGTAATAAATAGTGTTATAATAACGATTGAAATTGAATTCCAAAACAAATCTCAACCCTTTCAGGACGGATGGGTGATATATGCCCAGCGTTTTAGATTGTCTATTAAATCACAAAAGAGAGCTAGACCACCATTTTCTTCAGTAAAATTGTTCATCTAGATATTGGTTTTACAGAAAAAAATATGGGAGCTCAAATTTGACTGACCCTGAAAACTCAGTTATCCGAAACTTTGGGAAGATTTCGATTCTAAGAGCATGCAAATGAAGTTGAAATGTTTGAATCATTCTGAACACTCAGATAAGATGGGTCATCCTGAACGTTAAGCCAGTGATTGCTCTCAAGTTCAGCCCACGACTTCTCGGGTGATCAATCATGACATTTGTAATGTCCTCATCATCGGTATGTACCCAATTCGATGAAATAAGCATATGATCCTAATTTCCATTAACATGAGATCTAAGAGACAAGGTACCCAAAATTATCTTGAGTCAACATCAAGCTGCACAATGACTATGCCTTTTTTGTAGGGCCTTAGAAGCACTGGGTTAACGGACTTGAATGATTAGGTAGTTTAAACATTACGACTTCCAGGACGTTTTTTAAAACCTAAAAGTTTTGTATAACCTAAGTCGAGTCAAGTACGAAACACTGAAGACGACCTTACTGTTGAGGTCGAAATACGTATCTGTCAAGGTACAATCAAGTGGTGGAATTAAATGGGAAGGTACAAATTCGTCTTATGACAAGTGAAAACATTCCACTAAAAGCTCAACATAATTTTTTTAACTAAAAAGTCTGTAGTAGCTTGTACAAATAACAATTGTCATATCAAACCAATGGACCTAATGGGATATTATATCATACATCATTCATAATTTGGTTAATTGGATAAATCCAATGATCCGAACTCCAAAATGATAATTGATCTATATATATAAATTCATTCTTCTATGAGTCGCTTATGAAAAGACCATTGACTGAAGCATATTCGAGATATGGAATAGAAGTTCCTTGGGAAATTATTCGAAAGACATCAGAGTGACCGAGAAAATATGTTTAGTATGGCATCATTGGATTCCACGAGTCAATATCAAAATAAAATTTCAATGAAGAGATAGAAATTTTGAGAGATGAGCCAGCTCTAGATTATTTATTAGAGAAAAAATAGAAATTTTCCATAATAGAATTGGAAATTGCCAATAAAGAAATCAGGGTATGAGTATTAAATAAATATAGAATTACTGCAAATAATGCAAAATTTCCATAAACAGTTGAAAATTTTCCACAAAACAATAATAAATTAGCACTTGTAAAAGCAAAAATTGCAATTATGTATTTAAAAAAATCACCAATAAAGAAATTAAAAAATATAGGGATCTAAGAATTTCTAAGAATTATGTATGGGTCGTCACACTTCGCCCCACCCCCCCCCCCCCCTCTAAGCGTTACGTAATTTGTGGACGCTCCCAAGAGCCACTTTCATTGATGGTAGCCGATCGTTATCATAGCATATCAAAGAATATTGTGGCCAAATTTCATAAAATTTGGTCAACAAAAAACCCCCTGACAATAATAGAACAAAACCTGCCAAAGCCGTCATTCCTCCTACATCAAACAAGAAAATCTAAAATGAGCGCTGCTAATGTTAATGACGACGACCGCGCGACCCACACCATCGCCGGGAGTAAAATTTCCGCCGATGGCGAAGGTGGTACCACGGTCTGCTCTCGGCGACATCTCGAACGAAATGGCTCGCGCGAAGGAAGAGCTGCTTTCTTGTAAGCAATTAAGTTGAACCTGTAGCCACGCCCCTTTGGGGGTGTGTGACGGTTACACAATATTTGCTGTCATACCGGAGAACAAAGAGGCGGGACTAATGAGCCATCTTTATTGATTATAAGAAAACTGCTCTCCCGCGCGTGCGAGGCATTTCAGCACCTAAAAGCTCATGGATGAGTTGAATCATCGTATGTTTCCTGTATGTATGTAGAATCACGAGCGCGCGTAAAACGGATAAGCCGCAAAAATGTTTTCGCATGGATGACTATCTACCAAAATTATAAGTCTTTCTCTGAATCGTGCTCTCGTGATTCTACTACCGACGGAAAATAATTTGCTATCACCAAGCAATTAAGTTTTACTTTGATCAAAATTCATCTCGCCTCAAGTTGTGACCTAAGAGTTACTTTCATTGATGGTAGCCAATCGTTAGTAAGGGAAATTACGGCTTTGGCAGGTTTTGTTCTATTATTGTCAGGGGGTTTTCTGTAACTAATTATGCTCAAATTTGGCCTAAACATTTTTTGCATATCAAAGAATATTGTGGCAAAATTTCATAAAATTTGGTCAATTATCCCCCCCGAAAATAATAGAACAAAACCTGCCAAAGCCGTCATTCCTCCTACATCATACAAAAAAAATTAAACTGAGCTCTGCTAATGTTAATGACGACGACCGCGCGACCCACACCCTCGCCGGGAATAAAATTTCCGGTAGGAGCTCTGCGAACGGTAGGAGCTCTCGAACGAAATGGCTCGCGCGCGCGGAAGAGCTGCTTTCTTGTAATCAATAAAGTTGAACCTGTAACCACGCCCCTTTGGTGAGTGTGTGACGGTTACACAATATTTGCAGTCATACCGGACAACAAAGAGGCGGGACTAATGAGCCATCTTTATTGACTGCTCTCCCGCGCGCGCGTGGCCCATTCCAGTTCGACATTTCCAGTTCGAGACAGCAACACGTACGGACGTGTTTTTTGCTCGCGCATTTTTTTCGAAGTGTTTTTTCTCGTTCGTTCGCTGTTTACGTTTTCGCTTGTCGCGTTGGCGTTATTTTCTCCCGGACCCGTCATGGGAGACTCGGTGGCCGATTCGGTCGCTGGAAAAGTGCCTAAGCGCACTGCTCTTGGAGGCGCGGGTAACCCCTCCAAGCAGCTTTTGCAGAGCAACGTGTTCTCGCCGTTGCCGCTTGATGACGCCGGCAATCCGCCGAAAAGAGGAAGAAACAGCAATCGCAGCTGCCGCAGGTGCAACCGGAGCGGAAGGAGAAGTGCCCGCCCGTGTTTGTGAAGGGCGATCCGCCAGTTTACGCCCAAAAATTCGCCAGCTGATCGCTAAGGGCTGAAATGTACTTTTCGGCTCTGCAGCGAGGCGTGAAAGTGATGCCGGCCAACCGGGACCATCATCAATCCGTCGTGGAGTTCCTCGAGGTCCACAAGTATGAGTACTACACTCATGACCATCCCGGCACGAAGCCGCTCAAGGCTTTGCTGCGAGGACTTCACGACATGAAGGAGGAAGAGCTCCAAGCAGAGCTTGAAAGTTGCGGACTGAAGCCAGTAGCCGTCCACAAGATCGCTCGTCACGACAAGGCGAGGAAATATCGCGACCAGCTTTATCTGATCCATCTGGGCACGGCTCCACTACCTGGAAGGATCTGAAGCTGGTTGGCGTTATAAAATTACACCGTCGTTGATTGGAGCGATATCGGCCAGTGCACCGCGATGTCACGCAATGCACCAACTGCTTCAATTTCGGGCACGGCACCAGGAACTGCCGCATGAAGCCGCGCTGCAACAAGTGTGGCGAACCCCATCCGACTGACGAGTGCGACAAAATGGAGGTGGCCGATCCCAAATGCGCCAACTGTGGCGACAAACATCAGGCCACCACAAAGGGCTGCCCAAAAGCGAGCTGAGTTCCTGGAAATCCGGAAGAAGGCTTCCACCAGGACCCTACCGAAGAAGAACCGTATTCCTGTAATCAACGAGGTGAACTTTCCAGCCATCCCTGCTCCCCGTCGTGTGATTCCAATACTCCCCACCGCTACAGCCGCACAAGCGACTGGCGGCGGCAGCTGCATCGGTCCAAGCTCCAGCATCGTCGGCACCATCCACCAGCGAATGGCCCCGCTTCCTCCTCCTGGGTTCCGTCGGCAGTCGGAGAACGAAGCCGTCCCACCGGAAGAATCTGCCCGCTGTACCTCCGGAGCAACTGATGCCGATCTTCGCGCAGCTCGCCACTCGACTGCGCGGCTGCAAAACTGATTCGACCAGGTCTTCACACTTGGCATGTTCATCATTGAAAATGGCTGCTAGGGTGGGCCTGGTCAACTGGAACTGCTGCTCGCTAAAGAGCAAACAATCGAGCTGGAAGGATTTTCTTGAGGAGAAGAAATAGACGTGGCGTTTCTCGCCGAAACGCACCTAAAGCCGGAGGTGAGCATTTACATCCCGGACTTCCGCATCGTGCGACTCGACCGGTCGTCCAGGGGAGGTGATATGGCCATCGATCTAAACTACAACATCAACTGTCGCCTGCTGCCAAGCTTCCAGCTGAGTATCATCGAGACCATCGGTGTCGAAATCACCACTTCTGTCGGCATAATCGCGCTCACAGCGGCGTACTGCCCAACCCAAGCCAAAGCCAGCGATGATTCATCGGACGCCCTTCGAAGGGACATCATCAAGCTAATTCGGAGGTAAGGTCAGTACACCATTGTCGCTGACCTGAGTTCCAATGATCAAGTCTGGGGCAACAGTCGCGGCAATCGAACGGCATCATCTGGAGCAACGATATGGAGGAAGACCACTGCACGATGTCCGGATTCCCCCACTCGGCTAAGTCGGTCCGGTGCCCGCAACGCTCGACCTCTACGTAACAAACCTGAGTGACCACGTCTCGCAGCCGGTTGTATACCAGGAGCTCAGTTCGGATCACTATCCGGTGGTGGCGGAACTGGGCTCCTCGGTCAATCGGCACCAGCAGTTACGGCGGAACTAACACCGAGTGAACTGGCAGGGTTTCCAGCAGTGCGTCGATGACACCGTCGACTTCGAGGTGCGTCCGGAGACGCCGGAAAGTATCGACCGCCAGCTGTGTGCGCTATCGAGGAGGCGATCACGGCGGCCCGAGAACAACACGTACCGACGGCTCGGCAGGTAAGCAACTCATAAACATCGATACACTCACCAAAGATTTGATTCGATTGCGGAATGTCACTCGCAGGCAGTTTCAGCGTACTGGACTGCCTGAGCTTAAGGCACGCTGCAATCGAATCACAAAATATCAAGGCCAGAATGGTGGACCTCAAAATAACGACTTCTCGAATAAGATCCGCACTCTCCCAGATTGCTAAGCCGTTCTGGAAAATGACCAAAATTCTAAAATCCAAGCCTCGGCCCATTCCACCTTTAGTCCACTGGACAATAATGGCTCTAAGGATCGCTTGATAACTCCTGCAGAAGGTCGCTGAAATAGGTCGTCACTTCGTCAGCTCACACAATCTTGGGCAGAACATCGTCAGTCCACACGAAGCAGCCGTCAACGATCATGCTAACAACATCCATTTGATTCCCAACGACTTCTCGGAGGGTTGGAGATCTCAGCTGGCGAATTGACGGCCTATATCAAATCATCGAAGAATATGAAGGCCCCAGGCTTCGACAGCATCCTGAATCTCGAGCTCAAACACGCATGAGTGCGCCGTTCTTTGAGCACCTCTCGCTGATCTTCAATCAGTGTCTCCGGCTCAGCTACTTCCCATCGGCCTGGAAGTCAGCGAAAGTCATCCCATCCGTAAGCCTGAGAAGGATCCTTCCTCACCCAAAAGCTATCGTCCCATCAGCCTTCTCTCAGGATTATCAAGCTATTCGAAAAAAGCTATTCATCACCGGTTACTTGAGTATGCCGAAAATTTCAACATCTTGGACCAGGTCGAGGAACAGTTTGGTTTCCGACGCGGTCGGTCAACCGTTCACCAACTGATCCCAGCTTCCAACGTCCTCAGGCGAAACAAGTTTGTCTCGAAAACCTCCGCCATGGCCTTACTCGATGTCAAGAAGGCATTTTGACAATGTATGGCATGATAGCCTGGTGTACAAACTAAAACACTACAATCTTCCCAGCTACCTGGTGAAAATCATCAACAATTACCTGTTGGCAAGGACATCCCGGGTCTCAATCAGCGGGCGAGTTCAATACGCACAACATCGTCGCAGGCGTTCCCCAGGGCAGTATCCTCCGGGCCCCTGCTTTCAATCTGTTCACCTCCGACATGCCAGAACCTCCAGAAGGCGGCATTCTGTCTCTGTTCGCAGATGACACATCCATCGTCTACAACGGTAGAGTGATCAGAGCGCTAGTGGCAAAACTCCAACGAGGCCTGGATGCCTGACAGAGTACCTCACCAGCTGGAAGATCTGTATCAACGCGGCGAAGACCCAGGTCATCATTTTCCCCACTCCAAATCCCCTAAACTTGTTCCGCCTGGGGACTGTAAAATCATCCTCAATGGCACGACTGTGGAATGGGCCAATGAGGCCGACTATACTTGACCCTCGACAGCAAGCTTATTTTCAGGCAACAGGTTGACAAAACGGTGACAAAGTGTAACGTCTTGTTGAAACTTCTGTACCTTTGATCAACCGCCGGTCGTCATTGTCCCTGAAAAATAAGCTTGCTGTCTACAAGCAAATCATCCTCCCTGTGATCGAATATGGCATGCCGGTCTGTGAGAGCTGCGCTTAAACTCATCATATGAAACTCCAACGCCAAACAAGTTCCTGAGGATGGTCTTCAACATTCCTCCCAGGACAAGAACATCCGAGGTCCACCGGCTGGCCGGGATAAAACCTTACATGAACGCTTTGGTGAGTGTAAAGAAAAGTTTAGGGTCGTTAGCTTGCATTCGGATCAGGCTCCAATTAGGCGCTAGTTTCAATCTAGGATAACAAATTTTTATTGTAAATATTAGTGTACATAGTAGTTAGGTTATCAAATTATAAAAACACACTAGCGCCTCCTAAAGGCCGTCATGATATATCATATCTTGAAACTTGAATAACAATATAAACAAAACAAAAAAAAATCAAATTGAAGTTGGAGGGCCAAGCCGGCCGAGCACTGTACATGTAAAAAAAAATAATTGTAGAACAGAAAATGAAACAATAAAGAAGAATTTTACTACTACCATTCCAGTTCGAGACAGCAGCACGTACGGACGTGTTTTTTGTTCGCGCATTTTGACGTTAACTACGTTTAAGGGGAAGCCTCGGATACAGGGTGCAAAATGAAAATTTCCAAATTGGGGACCGTCACGAAATCATGTAAGATTTCAAACGGTAATGGCGACTTTATCTTTCGACGGATTTTCGAGATTATGTTATTAATAGATTCGGAAACTTTCCACCAATTTGCTAATTGTATTAAAACTATTCATTATCAACGGCAAACTATTGAAAATGTTATTTCTTTCCAAACTGGGTGAAAAATTCAAAAATAATCAATCCCGTTCATAAATCCCCAACACGGACATCGGATTGCATTAAGTACGGGCCTTTTGATCCACTGCTTCGTTTTTCCTGTGTATAAAAAGCCCCGTGTTTCGCGTGGATTTGGATGGAAAGCGGACCAAGGCGTCCAGAAGCGGTCCTAGCGACAACGGCTGTGGTGGTGCGGATGAAAATTTTTAGTTAGATAGTGGTGGCGGTCGTGGCAATAGCAGTACATCTTTACATCCGTGTTACAAGCAGCATTTTTAGATCTGGCAATTAACGGCGTGCGTAGAGCCGAATCATCAGATGGCTGTCGCGCAGTCCAGTAGTTGTTGCTGCTGCATCGGCGGAGTTGCTGAGCAAATTTTATTTCAAATACATATGGGATATTGGAAAAATCGGTTCTTCTCAGGGCTTCCATTCTATAAAAAGGAAGATTGAGGCGAGGCGAACTTTTTTCAAAGTGCAAATTAACCGCTTGGAGACGCCATAAAGTTGCCTGGCGTCCGTAGCAGAATCACGAGGGCGCGTCGGAGGGAGATGCTACAAATATGTATTCGCATGGATGGCTTCAGTGGCAGTCAAGTTTAATTCTTTCAAGATTCTTATTTGGTTTTGTTATTCCAGCCTATGGCGGGGGTCGTGTGGTCGTTAGTGATTCGAAATATGCATTATTGGGAATTAATCGATTCTTCTCATAGACACCATTTTAAACATAGGAAGATTGAGGCGAGACGAATTTGTTCAAAGTACGACGTCGTAGCAGAATTACGTTGCCGTTCGTAGCAGAATAACGAGCCCGTATTGTAGAGAGCTGCTGCAAATATGTATTCTTGCACTGGCACTAGATTTTTCATTTCACCGAACTGTTTTACGTAGTTTACGTCGGGCGGTCGTGTCTTGTACACAACCCTTATGATTTTTGTTTATTTTCCCGAGGTGGGCACCAACGAGATTCAGCAAACATGATTTTTGCCGAGATCTCAGTAAAAGTGACGTTTCAGTTGCTGAGATATGGTAAATATTATGCCGAAAATCAGTAATAAACCAAATTTTATGCCGAAGTTCAGTTCTGAAATTTACTGAGCTACAGCGGTGCCCGATTTTGCCGAGCTCGAGAAAAAAAAAGTTAGTGTGTGGTTTGTTTTTTTTTTAATTTGTTAACCTAACTACTATGTACACTAATATTTACAATAAAAATTTGATAACCTAGATTGGAACTAGCGCCCTAATTGGAGCCTGATCCGAATGCAAGCAACGGACCCTAAACTTTTCTTTACACTCACCAAAGCGTTCATGTAAGGTTTTTATTCCGGCCGGACGGTGAACCTCGGTTGTTCTTGTTCTGGGAGGGGTGTTGAGGATCATCCTCAGGAATTTGTTTTGGACCCGTTGAAGTTTGAGGTGGTGGGTTTTAGCGCAGCTCTCCCAGACCGGCATGCCATATTCGATCACAGGGAGGATGATTTGCTTGTAGACAGCAAGTTTATTTTTCAGGGACAATGACGACCGGCGGTTGATCAAAGGGTACAGTAGTTTCAACAAGACGTTACACTTTGTCACCGTTTTGTCAACCTGCTGCCTGAAAATAAGCTTGCTGTCGAGGGTCAAGCCAAGGTAGTCGGCCTCATTGGCCCATTCCGCAGTCGTGCCATTGAGGATGATTTTACAGTCCCCAGGCGGAACAAGTTTAGGGGATTTGGAGTGGGGGAAAATGATGACCTGGGTCTTCACCGCGTTGATACAGATCTTCCAGCTGGTGAGGTACTCTGTCAGGGCATCCAGGCCTCGTTGGAGTTTTGCCACTAGCGCTCTGATCACTCTACCGTTGTAGACGATGGATGTGTCATCTGCGAACAGAGACAGAATGCCGCCTTCTGGAGGTTCTGGCATGTCGGAGGTGAACAGATTGAAAAGCAGGGGCCCGAGGATACTGCCCTGGGGAACGCCTGTGACGATGTTGTGCGCATTGGAACTCGCTCCGCTGATTGAGACCCGGAATGTCCTTGCCGACAGGTAATTGTTGATGATTTTCACCAGGTAGCTGGGAAGATTGTAGCGTTGTAGTTTGTACACCAGGCCATCATGCCATACGTTGTCAAATGCCTTCTCGACATCGAGTAAGGCCATGGCGGATGTTTTCGAGACAAACTTGTTCCGTCTGAGGACGTTGGTAACTCGGGTCAGTTGGTGTACAGTTGAACGACCGCGTCGGAAACCAAAGCAAGATGTTGAGATTTTCGGCAGACTCAAGTAACCGGTGATGAATAGCTTTTTCGAATAGCTTGGATAATCCTGAGAGAAGGCTGATGGGACGATAGCTTTTGGGTGAGGAAGGATCCTTCCCAGGCCTCCGGATGGGGATGACTTTCGCTGACTTCCAGGGCGATGGGAAGTAGCTAAGCCGGAGACACTGATTAAAGATCAGCGAGAGGTGCTCAAAGAACGGAGCACTCATGTGTTTGAGCTCGAGATTCAGGATGCTGTCGAAGCCTGGGGCCTTCGTGTTCTTCGACGATTCGATATAGAATAAAGTGTTTAGACCTCGGGGTCTCTTAAAAAAAACTTTTATTCACTAATTATTATTTTAACATAAATATACTAAATGATTATTATCCTAGAACGAACCACTCTCTACTACTTGCACTAACTAATTGAACCGTATCGCTGGTCGATCGGTGATATTTAATAATGTTAACTGCTGACTCGGCGCATCGCTATGGGTCGAAGTCCAATGGATCAGTTCTGCTGACGTTGGCGGTGGCATGATTGGGTCGATGCCACCCAAAGTGCTGATGGTGCGGTACTGCAGGCTGGCTCATGTGTAACTCCTCCGGGGGGTAAAAAGCGTGTCCTCACGCGTCCAAAACCTTCGGGACTGGTGCTTCCGTTTCCTTTGTGGGATTCTTAGGCTTCTTTCTCCGTGAAAATTTGGAAGCAAGTCCTTGAACGATGTGGCTAAAATACAGAAGAGCAAACAGAACTAGGGTTATGGTTATTAGGGTGGAGATTGTTATTCCACCCAGAAGGCTCCAATTCCAGATATCGTGCTGTGCTTGTTGTAAGTAAACATGTTGAATATGTTTCCTGTTGATCAGAGTCCTCGTGTCTAGAGATTCGAGGTCGTTTTCCAGTAGTGATCGATTTGTTTTTATGTTGTATGTAGCACCGTACATAAGGGATGCTTTCGTTGTGGTTTCGTTTGCAGTGAATGTTTCGTTGATGAACGTTACGCTGCAGTTTGAAAAAGTTACGAGGAAGTTGCCATGCAACGATCTGTTGTCTGGGCCGCAACTCGATGTCATTTCTTGTCCTCTTGCTTTGTTTATGAGCAGTAAATTGTCTGCTATGAAATCAGCTGCGGTTGTGTATTCCGGCCGGGTTGTACAGTGGCTAGATGTCCCCATTATGATCGGAAAGATGCATTCATCGGTAAACCTGGTTATAAACGAGTCCTTTGGTACGTATTCATTTGGCTGTGTTGTTGTGTATAGTACGTCCTTGTTTTTCACGAGGTATTTTGGATAATTGTTTATAGTTGAATTGTTGTTATTCAGGGAGAAGAGTTGAATAACCTTTGCCTCTTCTTTTTGTAGTTCTGGCACAAGAAGAATGTATAACAGTGTTTCGTCGTTGGCTGCTATTTTAGGTGTGACGTATGTAATAGCTTCGTCTGGCAGGTTGATGACTACTCCTTGGTCTTCTAGTATTCTCTTGATCATGTAGATTTCTCTAGTGGAGAGCATTTTATTGCTGGTAACCGAAACTTTGGATAATGTTATTGCCTCTTGAATCTCTTCCAGAATTTTATTGATAGTTTCAATATTGATGATTGTCGTGAGGGTATCGATTTCATCTATTATGAGTTCATTGGTTTGCTTGTCTTCTATAAGTTTTCTCACCTCGTTTGTAAGGGTTTTGATTCTTTGTCCTAGCTGTTGATTTACTCGGTATTGGATGTTGTTGTTCTCTATTAGCGTGTTCATAGTGTTATTTATAATGTGGAGGTCTTGCGCATCTGGACTTCCGCCAATCCATTTCCATACAGATCCTATGATGTCGATGCTCCTAGCGTGACGATGATTGACTGGCCTAATCTGATTGTAGTTAGAATGTAATGATTTTATTTTATTTTTAACTATGTTAGAAAGGGGATTATTAATTTTGTTGTAAACAACATCTGTCAATAAATGAACTGTTTTCTCTAAATCTTTTAGGTCTATTTCATGAATTATTCTGAAATTTCCTACTTGAATTCTACAAGGGTTTGTGTTTAGTGTTAAAATCGGTTGGTCATTCAAATATAAAATCTGTAAATCCTGTGTCTTGACATACATGACCATAAAAAATGTTAATGATAATGAAGATAACATGATTTGAATGGTTTGAGAGGGTTCGTCTTTTCTTGCGACTATGTTTAGATATCTATTTGAGTTGATTTTATATCTGGTTGTTTTTTTGTTATTGTTAACACCTGAAAAGAAATTTGATGACCTGCGTTCGTCAGTGTGTCTGTCTTTTGGTTGTATTCGTCGTCCTAAAAGAGAAATAAGATCTATGGTAATTTATGTTGCAATGACTGGGTTACTTTCTGAAAGAATTTTGAGGAAGTGTGAGAGTTTTTCCGCTTGGTTAAGGGTAATACTCGGATCCATGGTACGAGGGCCTGGAAATAGAAAGTATACTATCAGTATTTTATAAAATATGTTTTCTAAGTCTTTTAATTTTGTTTTTATTTCGTTTCACGTTTCTAGGAATTTTGAAAGTTTTGATCATGTTCTCAGTGCATTTAGCTGTTGTGAAACGCGGGTCCAGTTTTTTCCTTGTGGCTTTCTTTATGAACACTTCTTGGCCGACTTCTATGGTTGGGGCATCCTCCTTTTCATCGTTGTATTTCTCCATGTTTCTTCTTGCTTTGTTGAGATGAATTATTGCGTTATCAAATATTTTTTGTGAGGCTGGATTTATTTCGTCTGGATTCGTTAAATTTCCTTGATTGAATATTATCTCATTTGGGGTAAAAGAGGTGGAGGAGTGAACTGTTTCGTTGTACAGGGCGGTAACCATGTTAATGATTTCCGGGGAACGTAATTCTGGGTATTTATGCTTATTGGTGTTAAACAGTTCGATCACTGTACTATGTGTTTTTTCTATTTGGCCGTTTGATTCTGAAGACGATGCGAATTCTACTTGCACCCCTAAGTCTCCTAGGAATGCTTTTAGCTGAATACTGGTAAAGGATGCCTCGTGATCACAAACTATTATTCTTGGTGTTCGAAAATTCGCAAAATATTGAGTTAGTGCATTTTGAACGTCTAGGGTATTTCTAGTTTCTATTGGAATGAGTTGTAAGTGTTTGGAGAAGGCGCAAATAATGGACAGGTAATGGTTTTTATCCATTCCAAAAATATCCATGTGAATTCTTTGGAATGGTGCTTCTATTGGTCTGGATGTAATTTTGATGTTGTAAGGTTTTCTTTCGTATTTGTGTTGAAAACAGATACGACAGGCATTGTTGAATTTTCGGATTCTCTTTGTCATATTGGGAAAGTAGTAAGATCGCTTGAGTTGTTTTTCCACTTCCTGGATACCACGATGGGCTCTTTCGTGTTCTGTTCTTACGAGTGTATCTTGTCTTGGTTCGGAGGTTACGTCTTCTACCATATTTTGGGTAATGACAAAGTGTGAGGAGGCGTTCGAAAAGTGTTCACGATAGACTTCTTGGATTAGTTGTAGTGTGTTCTCAGGAGCAAGTATAGCTGTCTGTTTTCCATTATGAAATTCTTTCAGGGATTCTGTAATTATTTCTTTGTTCAGGTTATCTCTGCAGATAATTGTTCTTTTGTGATTTGGAAATATTGTTTCTTGGATAGTCGTATTTATTCGGGCATGTCTGAAAATTATTTGGTTTCTATAGGCGTTGATTGGTCGTTCTGTAAAGTGCAAAAATAGTCGTCAGAGGTATCCGCGGAGTGGACAGTGTTTGCGTCTGATTCTGTTGGGTTATTCTGTATTGAGTCCCTGTCTGTACTATCGTCATCGTTTTCGTTTACGTTGGCCTCCACTTTTCTACTCAGCGCGTCGGCGACGACGTTTGTTTTCCCTGTTCTATATTTAATTGTATAGTCGTAGTTTTCTAGTTCTAGTCTCCAGCGAAGTATTTTGGTATTTTTACTTGAGATTTTAATGAACGTAAGCGGTTGGTGGTCCGTTACTAAGGTGAATTTATTTCCGTGTAAATAAGAGTGGAATTTTCCGACGGCCCATATTATTGCCAAGGCTTCTTTTTCTGTCGTAGAGTAATTAACTTCGTGTTTGTTTAGAGTTCTAGATGCGAAAGCTACCGGGTAATCTTTACCATCGTTTATTTGGGATAAAACTGCACCGAGAGCGTAATTTGAAGCGTCTGTAGTTAGTACGAATGGTTTATCAAAATCTGGGTGAGCTAATATGGGGTCTGTTGTCAATATTATCTTACATTTTCGAAAGCTTGAATATATTGTGGGTCGTTCATATTAAGTTCTTTGTCCTTTTCAATTATTTGGTCATTGGATATGCTAATTTTGAATAGTCTTTAATAAATTTCCTGTAATATCCTAGAAGTCCTAGAAATCGTTTGATTTCTTTCTGTGATTTCGGAAGTTTCCAGTCCAAAAATTCTTTTATTTTTTCTGGGTTGGTTTTGACTCCTTCTGAAGTGACAATATGGCCTAAAAATTCGCACTCGCGTTTCAAAAATTCGCATTTGTCTAATTGAATTTTGAGATTTGATAATGCGAGTTTATCGAGTACTTTTCCTAAGTTTTCCAAGTGTTCTGTCAAATTTCTTCCAAAAATTATGATGTCGTCTAAGTAAACGTAGCACACTTTTCCGATGAGATTTCCTAGGATAGAATTCATGGCCCTTTGGAATGTAGCGGGTGCATTCTTAAGTCCGAAAGCCATTCGTAAGAATTCGTAGTGTCCTAGATCAGTACTGAATGCTGTTTTTTGTCTTGATTTTTCGTCTAGTTCGATTTGGTGAAACCCTGATTTTAAATCCAATGTTGTAAAATAGCATGATCGGCCTAAGTTATCCAGAATGTCTTCGATCTGTGGTATCAGGTGTCTGTCGTCAATTGTCTTATCATTTAGCTTTCTGTAATCTATGACTACGCGAAATTTACGTTTTCCAGAAGCGTCTGATTTTTTTGGGACAACCCAAATTGGTGCATTCCAAGGGGATTCAGAATGAGTAATTATACCGTTTTCTAACATGTCTTCGATTTGTTCTTTTACTGTGCTTTTATGTGCATGTGGGTATCTGTATGTTTTGGTGTATACTGGGTTATCGTCAGTCGTGTTGATTTTGTGTTTTATTTTGGTAGTCGCAGTGAGTTTTGACGTAAACTACGTCTAAGGGGAAGACTCAGATACAGGGTGTAAAACCGAAATTTCCAAATTCGAGACCGTCACGAAATTAGGATAGATTTCAAACGCTAATAGCGTCTTTATCTTTCGATGGATTTTCGACATTTGCTTATCAATCGATTCAGAAACTTTCCAGCAATTTGCCAATTCTATTGATACTATTGATTATCAACGTTAAACTATTGAAAATGTTATTTCTTTCTAAACCGGGTGAAAAATTCAGTTCCGTTCATAAATCCCCAACACGGACATCAGATTGCAGTGAGGTACGGGCCTTTTGATCCACTGCTTCGTTTTCCCTGTGTATAAAAAACCCCGTGTTTCGAGTGCGCGCGTCATTTTATTTCTGGATGTCACGGCGAGCGGACCAGGGCGTCCAGAAGCGGTCCCAGTGACAACGGCTGTCTCAGCGGTGGTGGTGCGGATGAATTTTTTTCGGTCGGTGGTGGTGGCGGTCGTCGAAGCAGCACCACATCATTTTCATCCGTGTCCCATCTTCGGCGCATCTGGCAATCGACGGCGTTCATTGAGCCGAATCATTGGATGGCGGTCGCGCAGCCCAGTGGCTGCTGTTAATAAGGCACATAAGTAGAAATTAATCGGTTCTTTTCAGAACCATCATTATATTTGGGAGGAAGGTTAAGTTGAAATAATTTTCCTAAAGTGCAAGCGTTAGGAACTGCAAAATTTATCGGTGAAATTTTCTAACGTAATTCAGAGTTATATGATTTTAGTGATTGAGAATGTTGATATTAGACGAACTTTCTTCATAGAACAAAGCATAATTGTTTGGCATCGGTAGCGGAATCTTAGCATTAGTGCCGGTCCGTGCATAGGCTGTCATCGGAAGATTGCTACAGCAATTTATTCAATAATGTTTGCAACGTTTGCAACGATTTGGATGTTGTCGGCACAACATGAAATTTTCCGCGAGACTCTAATTTTGTATTTTTCCTGTTGATGATTGAAAAGAAATCGGTTCCGAGATGAACTTTACTCAAAGCGCAACGCTAACGTCGGTAGTTGAATCCCAAGCAAGTATCGGAAGGAGACCATGCAAACAATTGATTCGCATTATGACTGAAGAAAATTATATGGCGTCAGTTTGATGTTTGCTACAGATTTTGACGTAAACCACGTCTAAGGGAAGACTCAGATACAGAGTTTAGAACGGAAATTTCCAAATTCGAGACTGTCACAAAAATTGGTTTGGTCTATTGTGGTAAAAACTCATGGACGATTCAAATCAAGCCCAACTCAGCACCTAAAACTCATGGATAAGTTGAATCATCGTATGTTTTCTGTAGAATCACGAGCGCGCGTCAAACGGAGAAGCTGCAAAATGTATTCGCATGGATGACTATCTACTAAAATTATAAGTCTTTCTCTGAATCGTGATCTCATGATTCTACTACCGACGGAAAACAATCTGCCATCTCCAAGCAATTAAGTTTACTTTGATCCAAATTCATCTCGCCTCAAGTTGTGACTTAAGAGCTACTTTCATTGATGGTAGCCAATCGTTAGTAGGGGAAATTACGGCTTTGGCAGGTTCTATTATTGTCAGGGGAGTAACTGTAACTAATTATGCTCAAATTTGGCCTAAACATGTTTTGCATATCAAAGAATATTGTGGCCAAATTTCATAAAATTTGACCAACAAAAACCCCCTGACAATAATAGAACAAAACCTGCCAAAGCCGTTATTCCTAGAGATGTCGTAAAATCCCGATTAATCGAATAGTAGCTAATCGATTACTCTCGATTCCTGTCGATTATTGAATCGATTGATCGTTGGATAATAATCGATTCAAAATTAATCGATTATTACAACGATGAATCGATTAATCGAAGTAATCAATTAATTTGTGACATCCTTATAATGTCGTCAAATCCTGATTAATCGATTAGTAACAAATCGATTACTCTCGATCTCTCTCGATTATTGAATCGATTAATCGTTAGGTAATGATCGATTCAAAATTAATCGATTATTACAACGATTAATCGATTAATCAAAGTAATTGATTAATTTACGACATCTCTAGTCATTCCCCCTACTTCATACAAGAAAATTTAATCTGAGCGCTGCTAATGTTAATGACGACGACCACGCGACCCACACCATCGCCGTGAATAAAATTTCCGGTAGGGGTAGGAGCTCCGCCGATGCCGAAGGTGGTACCACGGTCTGCTCTCCGCGACATCTCGAACGAAATGGCTCGCGCGCGCGGAAGATTAATCAATAAAGCAATTTATGTACTGTGAGTTTTGGTGCTCCATGTGACGCCCACCGAAGGATGTCTTTTCTTGCCTGGACATTCAGCAGATCAACTATTTTCCTGCCGTTGGTGTATGTTTACTGGTCAGTACACAGCAAATAATTTTGAAAATTCAACGACGTGTAACATTGCAGCTTATCCCATCAAACGAATTAACATTCGATATTCAATTAAATTTGACTGAATTTTACATGCAAGCACAGTTTAAATTTATTTCGATTTAATAGAACAGTGAGGTCGATTGAATGTTAGGTTTATTTGCATGCTCCAAATATGTGCATGAAAATACACCCCAATAACATTTAGGTTTTATAGTGGTTTTATGGAGGTCTTGAAGAGCAAATAATGGTTTTCAAGATCGTTATAAAACTAAAAATGTTACTTGGGCATTTAAAGTCACAACATATTTTTATCTGTGTAGCACACCGTCAGAGCAGTGCTCAACATCACTTTCAACGGACCAACCCGACAGACGTCACGTTGATGGACCACCATTATCAGAGATATCATCTAGGTGATTACATTCACCGGCACGCGATGAACATCACTTCAAATGGCTTCATGCCAACAGAAACAAACAACCCTTTTTTAGGACCACCAAATATTTTGGTAGAAGAAAGATTGTGTTGTGATATGTACTTGATTTTCTGATATCCCATTTTATGTTGTTTGAGTGGAGTTTACAAAATCTGTATAAAACCATGAATTCAAACTGTTGTGCGCATGATTTCGCACAGAATTTATGAACCGCACTCGTCAATTCATCTCAGAATCTTAAGAAAAATTTCACTTTTCACCGACACCAGCCAAACCAATGAAGACCCCACCATAGTGAAGAAATTTTCAGCCATCGTCTGCGAATAAATTTATTGCAACGACTCTCTCCGACAAACTGTGCAGAATGGATCGCGATCTGGTTTTCGTGACATCTCGAACGAAATGGCTCGCGCAGTAGTAGTAAAATATTTCTTTATTGCAATATTTTTGTTTTACACATTTGATTTACATGTTGAGTGATTTAACCTGTATAGTGGTTCTGCATCTCTATTAATAATATTTTTCAAAATGTGAAATTGTATTTTGTTGTTGTTTTTTGTTTTACATTTTCTGCTTTATAGCATTTAGTTTTAGATTTTAATTTATTAATTTTATAACCTACCTATCTAAACTATCTTAACACCTAAAACAGCCAAACCTGGTGAGCTGGCGTTTATTTATGTGGATCAGTTTAACATCCGTTCTCAATTACAAACATCCCTAGAGTAAGAATCTGATCGAATCTCGTCTTGCAGCCATGCAAACGAGTCGCCAGTTGGTTAAAGATGGGAACCAGTTGCTCCGTAGTGAAGAGTGGAGCTGCATCTGCGTCTGAAGCAGACTTTTCTTCATGCTGCTGCCGAAATCCAGGAGGACGAGTCGGTGGCCATTGATTGATCGGTGGTAAACGTGATGGCGGTATTCCAGTAGTTTTCGGGTGTTGAAATGGAACTAGCTCAGGATAGTTTTGTTCATTCAGCACAGGTGGCTGTTTTCTCGCTGGCTGGTACTTGAAGCTTGCTTTCTTGCGTACTTCAATAAAAGCGGCGCGCTTCGGACACTCCTTGGCGGTGGCCTCGTGGTCTGCTCCGCAATTTGCGCAGTTGGCATCCAATTGCTGCATGT
The DNA here is from genome assembly GCF_024139115.2 of Armigeres subalbatus. Classification (NCBI taxonomy): domain Eukaryota; kingdom Metazoa; phylum Arthropoda; class Insecta; order Diptera; family Culicidae; genus Armigeres; species Armigeres subalbatus. The sequence goes on from NC_085141.1 coordinate 97,477,881, forward strand.
CCGGATTCTTCTCGATAATAAACCAGAGACACTTCTCTGTTTTGTGATTATCGCCACATTTGACGCAGCGTGGAGCCAAATGGCAATTTCTAGTGCCATGACCGAAATTACAGCAGTTCATACACTGCGTAACGTCACGATGAACTGGTCTGTACCGCTGCCAGTCGACAACGGTGTTGTCGATTATCTTTATTGTTCTCAGGTCCCTTAGAGTAATTGACCCATGTTGCAAATGGATCAAGTACAATTGGTCACGATATTTTTTCGACGTATCTTGTCTGGCAATCTTGTGTACAGCGGTAGCGATAAGTCCGCATTCCACTAGTAAGCTTTTCAATTCCTCGATATTCATGTCATCGAGACCTCGTAGCACCACCTTAAGCGGCTTGTCGCTGGGCATATCATGAGTATAAAACTCATGATTGTTTTGCTTCAAAACGTCCAGCATCCTGTAGTACTGAGGCTTCGTCTCAGTCATCAGCTTCAGGCCATCGGAGCAAAGCTTGATGGAGCACTTAAGTGTGCCCTTAGCGATGCGCTCTCGCAGATTAGACCGCAATGTTTGGGTGTTTCCCTTGACGAAAATCGGCGGGCACTTCTCCTTCCGCTCGATTTGATTTTCCTTCTGTTGAAGCTTCGGCCTCTTGCGAGTCAGTGGATCACCGGCATCATCGTCCCGGAGAGTGGAAAAAATGTTGTTTGATAGCGTCTTTTTCTTCACACCTTTGTTCGCAGCCGAGTCTGCTGCGCTGCCACCCATGATGGGATCAAATCGCACACACACACGAATGCGTAGCGTACTTCACACGACAACGAAGCGAGTCAGTTGATAACAATCAACCGCGAGTGACCGATCAGATCGAAGGTCGAGATAGGAATGAAATGGCTCGCGCGCGCGGAAGAGCTGCTTTATTGTGATCAATCAAGTTAAACCTATAGCCACGCCCCTTTGGTGAGCGTTTCGGTTACACAATATTTGCAGTCATACCGGACAACAAAGAGGCGGGACTAATGAGTCATCTTTATTCATTATAAGAAAACTGCTTTCCCCCGCGCGCGAGGCTTTTCATTCGAAATGTCGTGGAGACCGGTCCCAGCATCGGCAGAGTTGCTGAGCGAATTCCAGCCCGTGTCGTGGATCGTGTGGTCGTCGTCGACATATTTGGGGAATCAATAGGTTCTTCTCAGGGCCACCATTATACACAAAGGAAGATTGAAGCGAGGCGAATTTTATTCAAAGTGAAAATTAACCGCTTGGCGACGCCGTAAAGTTGCCTGCCGTCCGTAGCAGAATCACGAGCGCGCGTCGGAGGGAGATGTTATTCCAGCAGCACAATTACGGGCGCGCAGGTGTTGCAAATATGTATTCGTTTGGATGGCGTCAGTTGTTGTCATATGAAATTTTCTCTCAAGATTATGACTTTTCAGAATCATTATTTTACACAAAAGAATTAATTTGCCAGCATTTTGACGAAATTACGTCTAAGAGGAAACCTCGGATACAGGGTGCCAAATGAAAATTTCCAAATTGGGGACCGTCACGAAATCATGTGAGATTTCAAAAGTTAATAGCGATTTTATCTTTCGATAAATTTTCGAGATTTTATTATCAATAGATTCGGAAACTTTCGACCAATTCGTTAATTGTTTTAAAACCATTGATTATCAACGTAAAACTATTGAAAATTTTAGTTCTTTCACGTCTGGTAAAAGATTCAGAACTAACCAACTCCGTTCATGCATCTCCAACACGGACATCAGATTGTTGTAACGCACGCACCTTTTGGCCCACCGCTTTATTTTTCCTGTGCATAGTCGTGTCTTGCGGCCATTGGCGGCCGTCGATGGGTAGTTGTTGCAGAAAATTATTCACAAAGATGACGTATGTAGCAAATAAGCGGAAAATCATTAAGTGACTGTCGTCGGTGACAGCAGAATTGTGTAAATGCAATTTTCTCCTCATTTTAACTCGCTGTCGACAAACCTGTTCTACTAGAAAAAATTAAACAAATTCTATTGAACGCAGCCGATGCTGATGACAACCGCACGATGATTTCAAGCAAAACCGCAAACGCGTGCGTGGGAGCAGCTTTTTGAATTGACTTGAGACAACTTGCGCCGGTAGCGGTCCAACTAACATCTGTATGGTCGTCGGTGGTGATTGAGAAAAATGTTTGTTCTGAAAACAGTTTAAAATAATTTTTGGTTGAAATTCACTATTGTGTCATGTATTCAACCTAATGTTCATATGATATTACGATTCTCATTGCACTAAGAGGTTTTACGTAGTTTACGTCGAGCGGTCGTGTCTTGTACACAACCCTTCTGATTTTTCGTTGTCTCTTGGAATTACTTTGTCGTGTTTTGCAAGGGTTTCCATCGTCTAGTTCAGATAGATGGTTTGTTCTAATTAATGATTCGATCCGTTCCAGTGTTATTCCTTTAGGTTCTTTATTTTCTGTGTAAAAATTATGGACTTCAAAATTATTTACTTTTAGAAACACTTTTTTGAAAGGTATTTTGGGAGGTTGTGGTTTGTTGGTTCTGACGATAAATGTAGTCGAATTATTTTTAGATTTATACAAGCCTGGTTCAATTAAAACGTGCTTAGTAAGTTCGGATGGTTTGGTTACTATCCATTCGCCATCCATATTACTTTGCATAGTGATAAAATGGTTAAATTGACTTGGTTTGCGTTGTATATAATATTTGTGAAACTTTATCGTTTTATCTAATATGTTCAAGGTAGAATTGATGTAGTCTAGAGTTGCTTTGAATTTGGAAAGTGTTTCGGATCCTATAAGCCCGTGGAAAAAATTGTGGAAGTCTAATTCGTAAACTGGAACGACTGGTAGATCTGACCCGAGTAGAGTAGCACTGCCTTTGGATGAGATAACTTTACTACCACAGAAATTTTTTGTAAGTGTAGGTTTGATTATTTTAGTTTTCTTTAGTATTCCTGGTCTCAGAATATTCTTGTTTGCGCCTGAATCAATCAGAATATTCAGTGTGTTGTTTTGTCTTTTATCGTGAATTTTTATATAGGGTAGGAAATTATGTTCATTTTCTATTACGTGTTCGTGTTTGGTGTTTCGGTTGAGCAAAAATTTGATTCTACGTCGCTTGTTTCTTCATCTGAATCAATTTCCTGGTTATTCAATAATTTCCGGTTGAGCTTCAGTCTGCTTTTTAGTGACGGATCGATTTCCATTTCGTTCTGCCATTTGTATTCTATATTTTCCGATCTGTTCTAATTAGTATTGGGAGAGTTGGAATGGTTTTTATAAGGGGTTTGATACTCTTTGAAAGGTTTTTTATTTCTATCTTCGAATGGGATATTTTTGTAATCAGGTTTATTTGGCTTAGGGTTTGATTGTCTATGATTGTGTAAAGAGAGTTGTGTGGAGATTTTTTCCGCAGAGACAAATTTGCAAAGGAAAGCGTAAGCGCTTTCAATATTTTCCGGTTTCGCTGCTTGAGCGTAGCCGAAATATGGATGTTTCAAGCAAGTTAATTTGCAAATTTATTGACGAAGATGTTCTGGCCGCTTTCATATCGGAAAGCGGCCAGAACATCTTCGTCAATAAATTTGCAAATTATCGCCCAGTTATCGTTATAATCTTGGTTCTGTCTAGCTATTGTTTTAATGTTTTGCATTATTTCCCTTGTCCGTTTATAATACCTATGTATACTCATGTCATCATTTTGCTTATTAGCCCAGAGTTGGGCTTTGTAAGTAGCTAACTCTTGGCGATCGCCAAAAGCTTCTAAAAGAATAACTTTTACCTCTTCGAAATTCAGTGGGTTACCTGCAAGGCACACCACGTCTTTTGCATTGCCCGTTATTTTGTTAAGTACTGCTTGTACGTAAATTTCAAAAGTTTGGGCATTAACTATACCTTCGAAAATTTTTAACGTATTTTCGGCAGCGGTTATCCAAGATTGCAGTTGTTTGCGGTTGCCGTCGTATGATGGGATTGATTTAATTGGGTCAGGTATTCTAAAGATATCTACCGGCGTATGGTTTGGCTGAAGAGAATAATTTGAAGTGCTAGCAGGGTTTGCCATATTCTGCAGCATGGTTTCGTGTGATTGTTGTTTTGATGACATCTGCATCACGGTTGAATTTAGATTTGCTATTTGAGATACTAACTGTGCGAGCACCTGCTCGGTTGTCGCTGTTTGTTGCCCCTGCTCTTGCATTTCGTCGAGCGACAACTTGTCTAGGTTAATGTCGAGATTTGCTAGCGGTATGTGAGCTAAATCCCCAGAATCGTTTGAGCTTTCACTATTGCTATCACTTTGTTCGTCGTCGCTTTTAGGGGGGCGTATCGCGAACAGGATATTGTGCAAATTGCTCATAAGTTTTTGTGAGTTTTCAATAAAAAAGATTTCCGACTTGTCGTCTATCTGGTAGTGCGTCAAGTTGGGACGGAAGAATCGTCTATCTGATAGTGCGATTTTCCGTAGAGTTTTTGCGTCTATCTGGTAGTGCGCAAAATCTCCTCGCAAGTAGCTTAAAGTTAATATGAGCGACGGTAGGCGTAGAGTCACCACGGTTTGTCGACTATCAGTGCATCAAACCGGACAGAAAATCGTCTATCTGGTAGTGCGTTTTTACTGGGAGGTTTTGCGTCTATCTGGTAGTGCGCAAAATCTACTCCAATGACTGTAAGCTGACCCACTATAGAAACAAAAGTTACTTACGGTTTTATGCTGTCGTGTCCTTGTAGTTCGGGCTGACGTTGCTGGTGCTCCAGATGTTGTGCGCCGGGGGATCCTCAACTCAAACGGTAGTTTTCACTTTCAGTCCGTCGATGCTTACGCGGAATCACTTTAACGATTAAAATCGTATTTCCACTGTTAATACGCACAATCACTCAGCCGACTCCGGACGGCTGCGCCAATAAAGTGTTTAGACCTCGGGGTCTCTTAAAAAAAACTTTTATTCACTAATTATTATTTTAACATAAATATACTAAATGATTATTATCCTAGAACGAACCACTCTCTACTACTTGCACTAACTAATTGAACCGTATCGCTGGTCGATCGGTGATATTTAATAATGTTAACTGCTGACTCGGCGCATCGCTATGGGTCGAAGTCCAATGGATCAGTTCTGCTGACGTTGGCGGTGGCATGATTGGGTCGATGCCACCCAAAGTGCTGATGGTGCGGTACTGCAGGCTGGCTCATGTGTAACTATAGGCCGTCAATTCGCCAGCTGAGATCTCCAACTCCTCCGAGAAGTCGTTGGGAATCAAATGGATGTTGTTAGCATGCTCGTTGATGGCTGCTTCGTGTGGACTGACGATGTTCTGCCCAAGATTGTGTGAGCTGACGAAGTGACGACCTATTTCAGCGACCTTCTCTGCAGGAGTTATCAAGCGATCCTTAGAGCCATTAATGCCTAGTGGGATCAAAGGTGGAATGGGCCGAGGCTCGGATTTTAGAATTTTAGTCATTTTCCAGAACGGCTTAGCATAATCTGGGAGAGTGCGGATCTTATTCGAGAAGTCGTTATTTTTGAGGTCCACCATTCTGGCCTTGAAATTTTTTGTGATTCGATTGCAGCGTGCCTTAAGCTCAGGCAGTCCAGTACGCTGAAACTCCCTGCGAGTGACATTCCGCAATCGAATCAAATCTTTGGTGAGTGTGTCGATGTTTAAGGAGTTGCTTACCTGCCGAGCCGTCGGTACGTGTTGCTCTCGGGCCGTCGTGATCGCCTCCTCGATAGCGCACAGCTGGCGGTCGATACTTTCCGGCGTCTCCGGACGCACCTCGTAGTCGACGGTGTTATCGACGCACTGCTGGAACCGCTGCCAGTTCACTCGGTGGTAGTTCTGCCGTAACTGCTGGTGCCGATTGACCGAGGAGCCCAGTTCCGCCACCACCGGATAGTGATCCGAACTGAGCTCCTGGTAGACAACCGGCTGCGAGACGTGGTCACTCAGGTTTGTTATGTAGAGGTCGAGGGTTGCGTGGACACCGGACCGACTCAGCCGAGTGGGGGAATCCGGGCTCAAGATCGTGTAGTGGCCTTCCTCCATGTCGTTGCTCCAGATGGTGCCGTTTCGATTGCCGCGACTGTTGCCCCAGGCTTGATGTTTGGCATTCAAGTCGCCGGCAATGATATACTGGCCTTGCCTCCGCGTCAGCTTGACGATGTCCCTCCGAAGGGCAGCCGATGATCCATCGCCGGCTTTGGCTTGCGTTGGACAGTACGCCGCAATGAGCGCGATTGTGCCAACCGAAGTGGTGATTTCGACATCGATGGCCTCGATGACACTGAGCTGGAAGCTTGGAAGCAGACGACAGTTGATGTTGTAGCGAAGAACGATGGCCACACCACCTCCCCTGGTCGGCCGGTCGAGTCGCACGATGCGGAAGTCCGGGATGTTGACGTTCACCTCCGGTTTTAGGTGCGTTTCGGTGATGAACGCCACGTCTATTTCCTTCTCCTCAAGGAAATCCTTCAGCTCGATTGATTTGCTCTTTAGCAAGCAAGCGTTCCATTTGACCAGGTCCACCCTAGCAGCCATTTTCAATGATGAACTGCCGACGGAACCCAGGAGGAGGAAGCGGGGCCATTCGCTGGTGGATGGTGCCGACGATGCTGGAGCTTGGACCGATGCAGCTGCCGCTGCCAGTCGCTTGTGCGGCTGTAGCGGTGGGAGTATTGGAATCACACGACGGGGAACCGGGATGGCTGGAAAGTTCACCTCGTTGATTATAGGAACACGGTTCTTCTTCGGAATGGTCCTGGTGGAAGCCTTCTTCCGGATTTCCAGGAATTCGGGTCGCTTTGGGCAGCCCTTTGTGGTGGCCCGATGTTTGTCGCCACAGTTGGCGCACTTGGGATCGGCCACCTCCATTTTGTCGCACTCGTCCGTCGGATGGGGTTCGCCACACTTGTTGCAGCGCGGCTTCATGCGGCAGTTCCTGGTGCCGAGCCCGAAATTGAAGCAGTTGGTGCATTGCGTGACATCGCGGTGCACTGGCCGATATCGCTCCCAGTCAACGACGGTGTAATTTATAACGCCAACCAGCTTCAGGTCCTTCGAGGTAGTGGAGCCGTGCTCCAGATGGATCAGGTAAAGCTGGTCGCGATATTTCCTCGCCTTGTCGTGACAAGCGATCTTGTGGACGGCTACTGGCTTCAGTCCGCAACTTTCAAGCTCTGCTTGGAGCTCTTCCTCCTTCATGTCGTGAAGTCCTCGCAGCAAAGCCTTGAGCGGCTTCGTGCCGGGGTGGTCATGAGTGTAGTACTCATACTTGTGGACCTCGAGGAACTCCACGACGGATTGATGATGGTCCCTGTTGGCCGGCATCACTTTCACGCCCTCGCTGCAGAGCCGAAAAGTACATTTCAGCCCCTTAGCGATCAGCTGGCGAATTTTTGGGCGTAAATCCGGCGGATCGCCCTTCACAAACACGGGCGGGCACTTCTCCTTCCGCTCCGGTTGCACCTGCGGCAGCTGCGATTGCTGCTTCTTCCTCTTTTTCGGCGGATTGCCGGCGTCATCAAGCGGCAACGGCGAAAACACGTTGCTCTGCAAAAGCTGCTTGGAGGGGTTACCCGCGCCTCCAAGAGCAGTGCGCTTAGGCACTTTTCCAGCGACCGAATCGGCCACCGAGTCTCCCATGACGGGTCCGGGAGAAAATAACGCCAACGCGACAAGCGAAAACGTAAACAGCGAAAGAACGAGAAAAAACACTTCGAAAAAAATCAGAAGGGTTGTGTACAAGACACGACCGCTCGACGTAAACTACGTAAAACCTCTTAGTGCAATGAGAATCGTAATATCATATGAACATTAGGTTGAATACATGACACAATAGTGAATTTCAACCAAAAATTATTTTAAACTGTTTTCAGAACAAACATTTTTCTCAATCACCACCGACGACCATACAGATGTTAGTTGGACCGCTACCGGCGCAAGTTGTCTCAAGTCAATTCAAAAAGCTGCTCCCACGCACGCGTTTGCGGTTTTGCTTGAAATCATCGTGCGGTTGTCATCAGCATCGGCTGCGTTCAATAGAATTTGTTTAATTTTTTCTAGTAGAACAGGTTTGTCGACAGCGAGTTAAAATGAGGAGAAAATTGCATTTACACAATTCTGCTGTCACCGACGACAGTCACTTAATGATTTTCCGCTTATTTGCTACATACGTCATCTTTGTGAATAATTTTCTGCAACAACTACCCATCGACGGCCGCCAATGGCCGCAAGACACGACTATGCACAGGAAAAATAAAGCGGTGGGCCAAAAGGTGCGTGCGTTACAACAATCTGATGTCCGTGTTGGAGATGCATGAACGGAGTTGGTTAGTTCTGAATCTTTTACCAGACGTGAAAGAACTAAAATTTTCAATAGTTTTACGTTGATAATCAATGGTTTTAAAACAATTAACGAATTGGTCGAAAGTTTCCGAATCTATTGATAATAAAATCTCGAAAATTTATCGAAAGATAAAATCGCTATTAACTTTTGAAATCTCACATGATTTCGTGACGGTCCCCAATTTGGAAATTTTCATTTGGCACCCTGTATCCGAGGTTTCCTCTTAGACGTAATTTCGTCAAAATGCTGGCAAATTAATTCTTTTGTGTAAAATAATGATTCTGAAAAGTCATAATCTTGAGAGAAAATTTCATATGACAACAACTGACGCCATCCAAACGAATACATATTTGCAACACCTGCGCGCCCGTAATTGTGCTGCTGGAATAACATCTCCCTCCGACGCGCGCTCGTGATTCTGCTACGGACGGCAGGCAACTTTACGGCGTCGCCAAGCGGTTAATTTTCACTTTGAATAAAATTCGCCTCGCTTCAATCTTCCTTTGTGTATAATGGTGGCCCTGAGAAGAACCTATTGATTCCCCAAATATGTCGACGACGACCACACGATCCACGACACGGGCTGGAATTCGCTCAGCAACTCTGCCGATGCTGGGACCGCTCTCCACGACATTTCGAATGAAAAGCCTCGCGCGCGGGGGAAAGCAGTTTTCTTATAATGAATAAAGATGACTCATTAGTCCCGCCTCTTTGTTGTCCGGTATGACTGCAAATATTGTGTAACCGAAACGCTCACCAAAGGGGCGTGGCTATAGGTTTAACTTGATTGATCACAATAAAGCAGCTCTTCCGCGCGCGCGAGCCATTTCATTCCTATCGCGACCTTCGATCTGATCGGTTACTCGCGGTTGATTGTTATCAACTGACTCGCTTCGTTGTCGTGTGAAGTACGCTACGCCTTCGTGTGTGTGGTGCGATTTGATCCCATCATGGGTGGCAGCGCAGCAGACTCGGCTGCGAACACAGGTGTGAAGAAAAAGACGCTATCAAACAACATCTTTTCCACTCTCCGGGACGATGATGCCGGTGATCCACTGACTAGCAAGAGGCCGAAGCTTCAACAGAAGGAAAATCAAATCGAGTGGAAGGAGAAGTGCCTGCCGATTTTCGTTAAGGGAAACACCCAAAAATTGCGGTCTAATCTGCGAGAGCGCTTCGCTAAGAGCACACTTAAGTGCTCCATCAAGCTTTGCTCCGATGGCCTGAAGCTGATGACTGAGACGAAGCCTCAGTACTACAGGATGCTGGACGTTTTGAAGCAAAACAATCATGAGTTTTATACTCATGATATGCCCAGCGACAAGCCGCTTAAGGTGGTGCTACGAGGTCTCGATGACATGAATATCGAGGAATTGAAAAGCTTACTAGTGGAATGCGGATTTATCGCTACCGCTGTACACAAGATTGCCAGATTAGATACGTCGAAAAATATCGTGACCAACTGTACTTGATCCATTTGCAACATGGGTCAATTACTCTAAGGGACCTGAGAACAATAAAGATAATCGACAACACCGTTGTCGACTGGCAGCGGTACAGACCAGTTCATCGTGACGTTACGCAGTGTATGAACTGCTGTAATTTCGGTCATGGCACTAGAAATTGCCATTTGGCTCCACGCTGCGTCAAATGTGGCGAAAATCACAAAACAGAGAAGTGTCTCTGGTTTATTATCGAGAAGAATCCGGACATGCAGCAATTGGATGCCAACTGCGCAAATTGCGGAGCAGACCACGAGGCCACCGCCAAGGAGTGTCCGAAGCGCGCCGCTTTTTATTGAAGTACGCAAGAAAGCAAGCTTCAAGTACCAGCCAGCGAGAAAACAGCCACCTGTGCTGAATGAACAAAACTATCCTGAGCTAGTTCCATTTCAACACCCGAAAACTACTGGAATACCGCCATCACGTTTACCACCGATCAATCAATGGCCACCGACTCGTCCTCCTGGATTTCGGCAGCAGCATGAAGAAAAGTCTGCTTCAGACGCAGATGCAGCTCCACTCTTCACTACGGAGCAACTGGTTCCCATCTTTAACCAACTGGCGACTCGTTTGCATGGCTGCAAGACGAGATTCGATCAGATTCTTACTCTAGGGATGTTTGTAATTGAGAACGGATGTTAAACTGATCCACATAAATAAACGCCAGCTCACCAGGTTTGGCTGTTTTAAGTTAAGATAGTTTAGATAGGTAGGTTATAAAATTAATAAATTTAAATCTAAAACTAAATGCTATAAAGCAGAAAATGTAAAACAAAAACAACAACAAAATACAATTTCACATTTTGAAAAATATTATTAATAGAGATGCAGAACCACTATACAGGTTAAATCACTCAACATGTAAATCAAATGTGTAAAACAAAAATATTGCAATAAAGAAATATTTTACTACTACTGCGCGAGCCATTTCGTTCGAGATGTCACGAAAACCAGATCGCGATCCATTCTGCACAGTTTGTCGGAGAGAGTCGTTGCAATAAATTTATTCGCAGACGATGGCTGAAAATTTCTTCACTATGGTGGGGTCTTCATTGGTTTGGCTGGTGTCGGTGAAAAGTGAAATTTTTCTTAAGATTCTGAGATGAATTGACGAGTGCGGTTCATAAATTCTGTGCGAAATCATGCGCACAACAGTTTGAATTCATGGTTTTATACAGATTTTGTAAACTCCACTCAAACAACATAAAATGGGATATCAGAAAATCAAGTACATATCACAACACAATCTTTCTTCTACCAAAATATTTGGTGGTCCTAAAAAAGGGTTGTTTGTTTCTGTTGGCATGAAGCCATTTGAAGTGATGTTCATCGCGTGCCGGTGAATGTAATCACCTAGATGATATCTCTGATAATGGTGGTCCATCAACGTGACGTCTGTCGGGTTGGTCCGTTGAAAGTGATGTTGAGCACTGCTCTGACGGTGTGCTACACAGATAAAAATATGTTGTGACTTTAAATGCCCAAGTAACATTTTTAGTTTTATAACGATCTTGAAAACCATTATTTGCTCTTCAAGACCTCCATAAAACCACTATAAAACCTAAATGTTATTGGGGTGTATTTTCATGCACATATTTGGAGCATGCAAATAAACCTAACATTCAATCGACCTCACTGTTCTATTAAATCGAAATAAATTTAAACTGTGCTTGCATGTAAAATTCAGTCAAATTTAATTGAATATCGAATGTTAATTCGTTTGATGGGATAAGCTGCAATGTTACACGTCGTTGAATTTTCAAAATTATTTGCTGTGTACTGACCAGTAAACATACACCAACGGCAGGAAAATAGTTGATCTGCTGAATGTCCAGGCAAGAAAAGACATCCTTCGGTGGGCGTCACATGGAGCACCAAAACTCACAGTACATAAATTGCTTTATTGATTAATCTTCCGCGCGCGCGAGCCATTTCGTTCGAGATGTCGCGGAGAGCAGACCGTGGTACCACCTTCGGCATCGGCGGAGCTCCTACCCCTACCGGAAATTTTATTCACGGCGATGGTGTGGGTCGCGTGGTCGTCGTCATTAACATTAGCAGCGCTCAGATTAAATTTTCTTGTATGAAGTAGGGGGAATGACTAGAGATGTCGTAAATTAATCAATTACTTTGATTAATCGATTAATCGTTGTAATAATCGATTAATTTTGAATCGATCATTACCTAACGATTAATCGATTCAATAATCGAGAGAGATCGAGAGTAATCGATTTGTTACTAATCGATTAATCAGGATTTGACGACATTATAAGGATGTCACAAATTAATTGATTACTTCGATTAATCGATTCATCGTTGTAATAATCGATTAATTTTGAATCGATTATTATCCAACGATCAATCGATTCAATAATCGACAGGAATCGAGAGTAATCGATTAGCTACTATTCGATTAATCGGGATTTTACGACATCTCTAGGAATAACGGCTTTGGCAGGTTTTGTTCTATTATTGTCAGGGGGTTTTTGTTGGCCAAATTTTTATGAAATTTGGCCACAATATTCTTTGATATGCAAAACATGTTTAGGCCAAATTTGAGCATAATTAGTTACAGTTACTCCCCTGACAATAATAGAACCTGCCAAAGCCGTAATTTCCCCTACTAACGATTGGCTACCATCAATGAAAGTAGCTCTTAAGTCACAACTTGAGGCGAGATGAATTTGGATCAAAGTAAACTTAATTGCTTGGAGATGGCAGATTGTTTTCCGTCGGTAGTAGAATCATGAGATCACGATTCAGAGAAAGACTTATAATTTTAGTAGATAGTCATCCATGCGAATACATTTTTGCAGCTTCTCCGTTTGACGCGCGCTCGTGATTCTACAGAAAACATACGATGATTCAACTTATCCATGAGTTTTTAGGTGCTGAGTTGGGCTTGATTTGAATCGTCCATGAGTTTTTACCACAACAGACCAAACCAATTTTTGTGACAGTCTCGAATTTGGAAATTTCCGTTCTAAACTCTGTATCTGAGTCTTCCCCTTAGACGTGGTTTACGTCAAAAAATCTGTAGCAAACATCAAACTGACGCCATACAATTTTCTTCAGTCATAATGCGAATCAACTGTTTGCATGGTCTCCTTCCGATACTTGCTTGGGATTCAACTACCGACGTTAGCGTTGCGCTTTGAGTAAAGTTCATCTCGGAACCGATTTCTTTTTCAATCATCAACAGGAAAAATACAAAATTAGAGTCTCGCGGGAAAATTTCATGTTGTGCCGACAACATCCAAATCGTTGCAAACGTTGCAAACATTATTGAATAAATTGCTGTAGCAATCTTCCGATGACAGCCTATGCACGGACCGGCACTAATGCTAAGATTCCGCTACCGATGCCAAACAATTATGCTTTGTTCTATGAAGAAAGTTCGTCTAATATCAACATTCTCAATCACTAAAATCATATAACTCTGAATTACGTTAGAAAATTTCACCGATAAATTTTGCAGTTCCTAACGCTTGCACTTTAGGAAAATTATTTCAACTTAACCTTCCTCCCAAATATAATGATGGTTCTGAAAAGAACCGATTAATTTCTACTTATGTGCCTTATTAACAGCAGCCACTGGGCTGCGCGACCGCCATCCAATGATTCGGCTCAATGAACGCCGTCGATTGCCAGATGCGCCGAAGATGGGACACGGATGAAAATGATGTGGTGCTGCTTCGACGACCGCCACCACCACCGACCGAAAAAAAATCATCCGCACCACCACCGCTGAGACAGCCGTTGTCACTGGGACCGCTTCTGGACGCCCTGGTCCGCTCGCCGTGACATCCAGAAATAAAATGACGCGCGCACTCGAAACACGGGGTTTTTTATACACAGGGAAAACGAAGCAGTGGATCAAAAGGCCCGTACCTCACTGCAATCTGATGTCCGTGTTGGGGATTTATGAACGGAACTGAATTTTTCACCCGGTTTAGAAAGAAATAACATTTTCAATAGTTTAACGTTGATAATCAATAGTATCAATAGAATTGGCAAATTGCTGGAAAGTTTCTGAATCGATTGATAAGCAAATGTCGAAAATCCATCGAAAGATAAAGACGCTATTAGCGTTTGAAATCTATCCTAATTTCGTGACGGTCTCGAATTTGGAAATTTCGGTTTTACACCCTGTATCTGAGTCTTCCCCTTAGACGTAGTTTACGTCAAAAGTTAACCAATGTTTGGGGTCCCTAATGAGCGAAGTCGAAGCATGTACGAGACATTGAAGACGGCCTCTCTGTTGAGGTCGATATACGTATCTCTAAAGTTACAATCATGTGATGGAATTAATCGGGATAGTATTAACTCATCTTATGACAAGTGTATATGTGTGTGAGTGTATCTTCAATCTAATCCCCAGTGTCCGGCATTGGTATTATGGAAGAAAGCTGTCTGTAATAAAGCCAGCTTTAGCCCGGTAGTTAGAAGGTGTTAGCTTCACTGCAGCTCCAGTAACTTGAGAAAGTCTTTAGAGCAAATTCAAGCCTGATAATAAGACTGCCATAAAACCGCTGTCAAAAAAGAGAACTTCTTTTTTTTTTCTGTGGAGCCAGCTATTATTGTTTTGAAGGAAAAAGGAAATTATCGAAATGGATAAATGAAAAAAAGTAAAACACACAACCATGGACACAAAAGTGAAACAATGTTTAATCATCGAAAAAATGAATGCCCCAGAATTCGTTTGCGTGCGACAAATTTAAAAGCGCCGTAAAAATATTCTTATTTACGGTAATCAAATATCAGAAAATATAGAACCGTTATGTTTTTTTCTTTGGTCCGTTGAATATATTTCTCTTCGTGGTATTTCTGATCATCAAATTAATAAACACATTGTTGAAAGCGATGGTAATTACATTGGTAAGCGATTTTTGCAAAACATTTTTACAGATATGAACAATATTTTAAGTTATCAACATGGCTGTTATTGCACTATGGGTAAACTGATGGGCAAAATTAATTGTTGCACAACATAAGTCGAAAATTAGCTTCCGTAATACAGTGATAGGTCTACGGCGGTGAGTAAGTAAAATGTAAGCATTTTATTGTCCAATCAAATGAGGTAATTTTTAGAATGAATCGGATTCATTCGAAAGCAATAATTGCATTGGAGATCTATTTACATGCAATGTTCTTTTGGAGAAGTATGACATACGATAAATTTTTAATAAAATGTGTTTGATCAGAAGTAATAGTAGAATCGTTGCTTAGGAACCATTCAATGGAATAGAAATTGCCGTAAGATGGTCGAAAAGACACATTTTTCAAACAACACACATTCATATGTGTATAGTGCATATCACCTTTTTTCAGGTTAGACATAATCTCATAAAAAATTAGAAACAATATGATTGAAAATATGTATTTAATGTCATCTGTTTTCCCATAGTTCATACATTTTGATATAAACATCATGTTCTTTTGCAATGCCATTATAAATCAATTAAAAACCACGAAGACTTATAGAGGTTATTTTTAAGATAAAATTAAGACCAAAATATTCGGCCTTATAGCAGTTCTCAAAATTAGATTTATGAGACTCTTCAAGATGACCACAGGACCAGTAATAAGTTTGAAAAGTGTTTGACATTTGAGGATTTATTACAAAATTTATAATGGTTTTGAAGACAGCTACAAGTGCATAATAGAAGCTGATCTTGCTGCTTTGGACACAGCTCTTATAAAACCGTTATAAAACTTAAATAAATCAAAGAAGTCCTGAAATTGTTATTTGGGTGCTGCTAACCAAAGGCTATCGGATGGGCGTAACGCATTCCATCAATGACACAAATAACACACGGTGTGCCTGTGACCGTTATTAACGAAGAAAATGTCCATCTATTTTGAACTCGCCTTTCGAAAGACATAATATCCAGGCGTCTGCTATGAAAATTTCAAAATAGTTCATCTAGGGAATCGAAAGTTATAGCAGTTACAAATTTAATGATTTTTACGTTCGATATTTCACTAATATGCAACAATATATATCGTGAATTTCCTCCTGATTACATCCAAATAAATTATCATCAAATATGCAATTTGCAACCTCAATCAACTATAACCTGAAACCTATTCTTTGAATAGAAGAAAAAAACAGCAAAGGATGTTAGAGATAATATTGTTCTAATAGCAATGACAAAATAGACAATGCAACCACAATACAGTATTCAAATTACAGAATTATTGCACTTCAATCTCCTAATTATACCAAAGTGTGGAAGAAGAAGAGGGAAACCATCGTTATCAATTTTGCACAAATATTCAAAACTTTTTTGCGTGAAACGCATTCCCAGAAAATGGATTTATGATTGCCCCCGCAATTGGCACATTTAAATTGTTAAGAAAATTATTTTGAGCTTTTTAGTGGAATGTCTTCACTTGTCATAAGACGAGTTTGTACAATCCCATTGAATTCCACCACTTAATTGTATCTTGACAGATACGTATTTCGACCTCAACAGTAAGGCCGTCTTCAGTGTCTCGTACTTGACTCGACGTCCTCTAACATCTGGGGCCCTCCTTAGCCGTGTGGTAAGACGCGCGGCTACAAAGCAAGACCATGCTGAAGGTGGCTGGGTTCAATTCCCGGTGCCGGTCTAGACAATTTTCGGATTGAAAATTGTCTCGACTTCCCTGGGCATAAAAGTATCATCGTGCTAGCCTCATGATATACGAATGCAAAATGGTAACTTGGCTTAGAAACCTCGCAGTTAATAACTGTGGAAGTGCTTAATGAACACTAAGCTGCGAGGCGGCTCTGTCCCAGTGTGGGGATGTAATGCCATCAAGAAGAAGAAGAAGAAGTATTAAAAACTTCTTTTCGCAAAGAGAGAAAAGAACCGCACAGCACGAAAGCACGATGCGGTCTGAGAGCTCAGGAGTGTTGCTTGCTTTTAACTATATGGGTTTTATTTTCATAGGCACTTGGTAGGAAGGCGCTGTTGTAAGTTTAATGGAACGTTTATTTTTTCGTACAAGCTTTCATACAAACGTAAAATGGTTTGTTCATTTTTGTGCAAATCGGCTCAGTTTTTCGGAGGATCAACTCAGCATGGGACAAATCGAGTGGAGGTGATGGTGCAGAGTCGATTTTTGAACCACCCTACCAATAATCTTTCCTGTAATAAATGCGACACTAATACTACTACAGCATACGAAGGTTTTCATTTCACCAATACTTTCAAAGTTTTGTTTTGGGTACTCAACCAATCTTCACCACAACCAATTGCTAGAAAAGTTGTTTCCCTGCATATGCAACCTCAAACAAGAGGAATCTGAGTCTTTCAACCATTTGCAGAGTAAAGTTATTTTTGCTAAACTTCAAAACTGATATTGGAATAAAGGACTAAATACGATGAATCCTTGGATTAGAGGAACTGCTCCGTTTTCCATCTCACTGAACATATATTCATAGACAAACAGACGTAACAACTGAAACATTTTCCTGAAACATGCATCGCTCTGTTAATCTGCCACCATCTTGCGTGCATGTTGCACGAAATCAAATTACAACAATGCTAACGCTAGTGTGAAATGTCAAACACGAAGGTATACGATGCGAGCGCCTCTGGATGTGGAGTTCGAAAACAATTTATTTCATGGTCATGGTCGATGGGAATTTCTTCAGTGTTACGTCTGTTTGTCTGTGATATATTCCTCTCATCGCAAAACAAAGAATTCGCTTCTTTTTGCCAACATGCGTGCACAAATCAAATACCATTTCATTGTATTGTTTTTGATGGGATGAACATGGGAGCCATGAGATGAAGTGGTGAACCGTTCCCCTACGCCTACCATAACTTATTGCCCTTACTTATTGCCCTAACTTATTGGATTAGATTAGGGCTCGGTTTGGTAGATCTTACACCGTAAAACACTACGTAAAAGTAATCTAACATACGGGACGACGTAAAAGTGATCTATCAGCAATTTTACACATGCCCAGTACTAATACAGATTTCGGTAGACACGTGTACAGAGTTGTAAGAAAATTTAACTTTCGTTAGTTTAGTGAAGGCTTTATTTGCACTCATTCTTGTTACCCCACAGGTATTCAAAAATCATAGAAGAAACACAAAGAACAGCTTCTTTTTTATTAAACCGCATTCACACAAGTCTAAAAGTATTCACTGTTTAACGGGAAACGCTCACATCCTGTTCCTTTCGGGTGCATTGATGGAAAGATTAGATTACTTAACCAGGACCCTGATAATATAACGACTAAAGCCTGGACTAAAACCCACATGCCACAAGAAACCTTCTTCAATTTGAGTCCTTACCAGCTGACTGTTATCTTAGGCTGATTGGCCTGCTTTTCTTGTCCGTGTACGTGACTTTCGGAAATTTGGATCCCTGCCCGTAAATCCAGCAAAAGAATTCCACTCCCGCTCCATTTCCACAAAACTAAAACCATTTATCACTGCCGGGGAACAAAACCAGTGAACACAGCCACATCCGATCGAGCTCCACGCTACACAGAGCTGGGTGGACTAACGCCCCCGCTCCCCCATCGAGCCAACCCATTGATTAGCTGCTCGGTCCAAGCCGCTTGGAGTGCAAATGATGGGCTTTGCCACCAATCACAATCACAAAGGGGAAAACCTAAACACAACGCCCGCTAATAGAAATCACTTCATTGATTGGAGATAGCGAGCAGCAGCACGGAGGGTTCGAAAAGAATCCTTATCCCCGGTGGAATCGCCTCAATGGCCAACAATAAAAGATCGCCTTCCGATGCGATAGGTACTACAGATATGCCGAACCGGGCCGCCTGGGGAGTGGAATAAAAATGGCCTGTCTTGATTGTCTTGATCTCACCTAGCGGTTTTGGAAGCTTACTGGCGCCAAGCAACCCCAACCAACTAGCCAACCGAACCAACCAGAGCAACGGAAGCAGTGCCCGACTGTGTGGTTGATGGTGGCTAATGAATGGCTGTTTATTTGGTTTTATCTCCTCCTTTTTGGCATTCATTTATCCTGTTGTGTGGCGTTGTTGTGCCCTACTGACTGGGTGAGTGTACTGTGCAGTAATTAGGACGGAAATGAGCTGTTTTCGGAAAAATCCTAACCCGAGACCGATGTCCTGTGGGCATTCTTCGGTGTGGTGCATCGCTCTTCAAGGGGTGCCTCTTGATACGGTCGTTAGCTGCAGATGGGATTCGGTGCGGTGAACACGGGTTTGGGTTCCTGCTGTGATTTGATTGTTTTCTTTGGGATAACATCAAGATTGCCTGGGCAGTCGTTTTCAGTTGTGAAGTGGAAGAATTCCTCCGGAATTGGACGTGAAGCTACCGTGGATGATGCTTGTTATCCTTTAGAGGATGAGTAGGAGCTAGGAAACAGGAGTGACACACTTGGTGATAATTAAAGTCGAATACAAATTTTCTTCTTATATTTTGTCACTAACCAAGATCAAACCTTTATTATTTATGAAATGTAATGCAAATAGTAAGAACAATTAGTCATTGTATTTCACAGCGGATGGAAGAGCAACGAAACTTCACATATTAGTCCTAATTTTGTATGTGCCGGTCGACAATGTTTTTCTAGGGTTTTTCTGAATATTTTTTGGATTTTTTTGGTTATTTTCCCAGAAAATTCTCCAACATTTCGGCGTGTTTATTCATGAAGTTTTTGTGGGAAACTAATCTGACTATCCTAAAAAACCCTTATCACCAACCAAATTTAAAATCATATATATTGATATCTAATTCGATGGAAATCAACCAAAAAATTAAAACTAAACAAGCAGCAAGAACTTTGCTTATCTCCGTTGGCTTCGTCTTTAAATTCCAACACATCAACAGTCCAATTTCGTCGGAATCTATTCAGCGAGAAAAAAAATCTTACAATTCCAGCATCTGATTAACTCGCATCATGAATTCCCGATTGCGATTCCGTTCTCCGTCTCCGTGTGATTGTGAAGTAGCGTGCCCTCTTATGAGGGAGCTTTATCGGAATGCAGAGAAAAATAGTCAAAAGACTTTTTCCATAGTGCAGAAAGAAAAGAGCAGTCAGTAAGCGGGAAATTCCCTCCTCCCCGTTGGTCGGGGATTCGCTGGAATGGCGTGCCCTTTATCAGAAAGCCAAATGTCTTCATAAAATATTGTCCTTTTTTTAAATAAACATAAGAGCCGAGGGCTTTCTTCGGTCGTCTGAAATCGGAAAACGCAAGCGGGGAAAAGCGCGCACCACACATCCGGATCAGTTGCTGTACTGGGTATGAGATGAAAATTCTGAACTCGTGGGTTCTAGCGGTGGTGGTATGCGATATTGGATTCGTATCGGGTTGGCAATACAAGATGTTAAAACTGTATACATACTAATTGAATTTATGTCAAGCTTTAGGTAGTTATATGTAACAAAGCATGGTGGTGTCATCTAAGGATCCTTTATTAAGAGATGGGCGAATACTTATCCAGACGATTTAGCAACGCTGCTACTTTCGCACTTGCTGCAGTGCAAAATGTTGAAGTTAGTATATGACTTTACATTTGATGACACTTTTCGATTAGTTTGTCTATCCCCCAGCAGCGAAATTTCACTAACATAAAACAGGAATACGAATGAACAAAATATAATAAATCAACTCAGTTACTACTCCTTGTGAAAGTAAAACATATTATTAATTTGATAAACTTTTCATAAAATACTTTCCATCACAACCGCATCGTAATAAAGTTGAAAACTTGCGAATCAGAGTTTGCTTACATTCTGAACTGCAATTACCAACATCTGTTCATAACTGCAGCAATAACATTGTCAATGACATGTGACAATGACGTTTACCGTGGAGTGAAAAGACGTATTGCTGCTGCGAATAGGGCCTTTTACGGATTATGCAACCAACTCGCAACATGCAGATGGTAACGAATTTTTCTCTATACAAAACTCTGATTCTATCAGTGGCCCTTTATGTACATAAAGCATGGACGTTGAAAGAAGCAGACCGGAGAGCTTTCGGGGTTTTCGAGCGAAAAGTGCTGCGTGTGATACTCGGAGGGAAACTAGAAAATAGTGTGTGTCGCAGACGCATGAATCATGAGCTGTATCAAGTATACAAAGAAGAAAATATTGCGAATCGTATAAAATACGACAGACTTCAGTGGGCTGGTTACTTAGTGCGAATGTTGAAAAAAATAGAGAGCCATATAGGGACTGGTGACTTCGTGGAAACGCTGGCTGCACGCGGTGGAATCGGACCTGGGTACCCTAAACTTAGACCTGTGCGCCGCCGCGCCACGTCGCTGCCGACGATTTTGGGTCAGCGCGCCGCTGATCATAATTTTGCCACGCCGATGACTTATCGCAATAAAACAATCAATTAACTTGAGTCGAGTTAAGTACGAGATCATGAGGACGGTCTAACAGTTGAGGTCGAAATACGTATCTGTAAAGCAATACAACGTGGTTGAATTAATTGGAATACAACCAATATTTTTTTTTACACGGTTGGCATTCTTTAATTTCCCGATTAACTTAATTTCTTACAGGTTTTTAAATACCACATGAATTTTCTTTGATTTTTTGTGAATTTTTTCATGGGGTTAACTCATAGTTTCATCAACGCTAAAGGTCGTAATCAACTAAAACCCACCCGTGTAAAAAAAGAACCGGGTGTAGTACTAAACTCATCATATGACAATGAATGTTAAGGTGCAACTCGTCAGAATTCAATTTAAAATCTACCTCGTCCTCAAGTGATGTTTTCTCCAAGTGGGTGTAGTGACATACATTGTCTTGATTAATGAATAAGATGGTTGATTAGTTTGATAATTTGAATGAGGCTTTATCTAGTTAAATAATACATGAATTGTTGAACTGGTTTTTGGAATTCGTCTAAGCCTTATTAAGCCGGGCACATAAACAATTTTCATAGGATCTGGCATTGGTGTAGGTAAATCATTGCACTTCAGAAATATCAAGTTTAGTAGCACAGTCATTATCTTGACAATATTTACTTCAGAAAAAATATTTTAAGCCTTTTTTTAGTGGAATGTATTCAACCGTCTAATACGAGTTTAGTACTCTCAAAGGTAAAGATAACAAAATAATTAGTGGAATTAAACTAGTCTTAGACGGTTGAATATTTTCTTTATTTTTTATTAAAATTAGCCAGGCTAGTTTTATTTGATTTGTGCTATTAGGACAGTTCACTTATTTGGCAAAATTTAACAAAATAATTAAATCCCTACTGTAAATGCTTTTCCAGTTTTTTGTGTCCCGAGTAACTAATTTTTATTTGGAAATCAATTTTTGAATATGTATGACAAAACCACTTGGTATGTTGTGAGCATCATCAACGCTTCTTCTTTCTTATTAACTTCCACTGTTACCCAGAGCTGGGATGTTGTCGCCTCGCTGCTTAGTATTTAGTAAAACTATTTACTTGAACGTCAGGCAGTTACAAATATTACGAAATTTTGAATATCACGGTGTGTCTATGGGGAAACATTATTTTTCAAAAATCAGTATCTCTGTAACACCCACCATGTGAAAGTATATGCTCTCCTCTTTCATATAGTGGGTAAACTAAAATGTTCTATCGGGGGATCTAGAACAATTTTTATTTTTTCACTATTTTTGGTGCAAACTCCATAGAAATCTCAAATGATAGCCGATTTAACCCCCCAAAAATGTATGGAAAAATGACCCCCGATAGAACATTTTAAAAATGCACCTACGTGAAAGAGGAAAACCTATACTTTCGTGTAGTGAGTGTTTTAGAAATACTGATTTTTTGAAAATAAGCCTCTTCGGACAAACACACCGTGTATATTTTATTGCCTTGAAATTGTTTAATACTTTATTGTAAAAGCTCTAAGAAATGTTTCTTCAAAAACTTCCAATTCCTGGAATTCCTGAGAATATTCGAAGAAGTATCGTTTCGACATTCATTTAAGATTTCCTTTGGAATTTCCTCCAGGGATTCTTTCGGAAAATTTTCCAGAAATTACTTCGGAAATATTTAAATCAAGAAATTTCTTTGGAAATTCCTCCGAAAAGTTTTCTTTAAAAAATATTGAAAAATTACTTCAGGAATTCTTCCAGAAAGTTCTTTATGTATTTCCTCGAGAATTCCTTACGGAATTTCTCCGAAGATTGCTTCAGAATTTCCATTACCGATTTCTTTTAGAAAAATCATTTACGAATTTTATTCAGAATTCTTTAAAGAGTGGTTGCAGGAGTTCCTACGAAAATTTAGTTTGAAATTCCTTCGCAGTCTCCGTATAGAATTTCTTAAGAAATTCCGTTAGGAGTTTCTCCAAAAATTGCTGAAGAATTTTTTTAAAGTATGTAATACCTTGGTAAATTTTTTTGAGAATTCCTTCGGAAATTCCTCCTTTTGAAATTTCTTAGGCAATTATTCCATTAATTTTTTAAATAAATTCTTCAAGATATTGCATAAAGAATTCCTTAAAAAATTCCTCAAAGATTTTTTTCAGAACTTCTCCCAGTAATTCCTTTAAAACATTCTCCGGGAATTCTTTCAGAACTTCCTGCAATAATTCCCTCAAAAATGCCTTTATGAGTTCCTTCCAAAAATCCTTCTGTAATACATTCGGATTTTTCAATTCTTTCTAAAAGTGTTTGAGTGTTTATTTTAGGAATTCTTTCAAAAATTGAAGTAGTAATGGAATTAATTTTTATATTACTTAAGAAAAAAGTTCTGAGGCCATTCTCAAATGAAGTTTTTGAAGAAATTTAAAAAGGGTTTTGTGCAGGAATTTTCAAATGAATTTTGAAAGGCATCACCAAAAGAGAACCTGAACGGATTTTCAAAAAAAAAAATCCTGGATGAGCTGCGTTTTTGAAGGTCTTTCTAAAAAACTTCCCAAAAAAACAAATCCTAAAGGAATTTCCAAAGGAATACATAAAAATAATTCTGAAGAATTTTTTGAAGGAATTTTAGGAGGAATTCTGTAAGGCATTTGCGTAGAAATTCTGAATATAATTTTAGATGAAACGCCATGCCTAATGGTATTTCTGACGTAATTCCTAGATTTCTCCAGGAATTCTTTCGGATTTTTTTCCCAGTAATCTATTTGCAATTTCCTTCAGAAAATCCTTTGGAAATTCGTCCGGTAATTCCCTCGGCAATTGCCTAAAAGAGCTCTACAAAAACTCTTCCGGAAACGAATTCCAGAAAGTCTTTCGGATTTTCTTTAAGGTATTTCTTGTAATTTCCCTTAAAAATTAGTTCGGAATTTCCTCCACGTATTCCTTCAGAAATTTGTATAGGAAAACCTTGATAAATTCGTTAAGGTATTCTTCAAAAAATACCTTCAGAAATTCTTCTAAGAACTCTTTTGGAATTCCTTGCAAAGTTCTAGGACGAAATTCTGGGAGATTTCTAAAGAATTCCTGAACAAGTTCCTGAAAAAATATCCGAAATTTCGAAACAACTCCTGAAGAAACTTCCGCCAAACTTAAATTTCTCCAAGAATTCTTTTAGAAATTACTTTGGAATTGCTTCAGGAATTCCTAAGCAAATTCTATCAAGAATTTGCTTTATAAAATCCTTCAGAAATACATTCAAAATTCCCTGTGGATATATCTTACGAACATCTTTTTCAAATTTCTTTCGAAATATCCACATAAAGTTTTTTTTAAAGTTCCTTCGAAAATGGTTCTAGAATTCCTCCAAAAATTATCAAAAAATTCCTTCTGAAATTCAATTACGGATTCTTTTGGAAATTTTTATAGGCTCTGGAAATTTGCTTAGAAATTCCTCAGGGGTTCCTTAATGAGCTTCATTTTTTTCCTGAATTTCTCAGAGAAATTTTTTCAGAACTAACTTGAGTAATTCCTGTGGGGATTTCTTCGAAATTTCCCTAGATGGTTCTTTATGACTTTTCTTCCGGAATTCCTTCGGTTCCATAAGTTCTTCCGGAAATTCCCTTAATCCGTTGTTCAGAAATGCCTTCAAAAACGCTTCCGTTCATTAGTTCAGGAATTCTCTAGGAAAGTCCTATAGGAATCCCTTCGAAAATTCTTCAAAGAATTCCTTCGGAAATTCTTTTAGGAATACCATCGGAAACTATTTCATTACTTTATAAATTACGGGAATTGGAATAAAGCAGAATACACCTCCTAGAGATAACCCTCGCAAAAGAAGAGTTTCCAAGAGAAAGCCTTTCCACCGTTTTCACTCAAAAGCTTAAAGAACTATTTTCCCGAAACGACCAAAGCAAACAGAGGCGTGGAAGCTCCTTTATGAGCACGGAGAACGATATCGAAAACAAGATCTTATTATACCAAGGCGGTGCACGTTAAATGATAAGGTCTAGCACCCTTTTTACATTTTAACTACATTAGTTATTTATTAACTGAATGGGCCCTATGGACGTCACTTAATTCTAGGGTATACTTGCGTTTGGGCTTCACGCCCGGATCCGAGACGACGAATCACACATGGCAGGCTAGCTGGTCCAACAGCGGTCGGAAAAGCTGGTACCGTGGGTACCCACGGTCGAATTTCGATGATTTGGTATCAGCCGACGATCAAAGGCGATTACGGCCGAACTAGGTGGGGTGCAGAAGTGGGTGGGTGTCTTTACTGCTGGGCCGTCGCGGTCCTAAATCTCTTCGACGGTAGGGGACACGCTTGACCTGGTGAAGCCGACGGGTTTTCGGCGGTACGGGCCGCTCACGACGGGATTCGGCGGAAGTCGGAACTGGTTGGATGGCTTACTTGGAGAGGTCGACGGATCTTCGACGGTTAGGGCCGCTCACGTTGGGACTCGGCGGAGGCCGAAATTGGTACGATGACTTGATGAATGAGGCCGACGGATCTTTGGCGGTACGAGTCAATCACGACGGAATTCGGCGGAGGCCGAAACTGGTTTGATAGCTTGACTGATGAGGCCGACGGATCTTCGGCGGCACGGGTCACGAGGGGACTCGGCGGAGGCCGAAACTGGTTTGGTAGTTGGGAGTTTTGTCGGGGGCTTCAAAATGGCTGAACTGCGAAGTCAGACAATCGATGGATCTGATTTGGCAATGGCGGATGCCACCAGAACAAAATGGTGCCCTCCGATCCTTCGCACACGCTCTAGTTGGCCTGGGATATCTTCTGTCGCTCCTATCAACGGTGGAAGTCTCTGGTTTTAGGCTCGTGGGCACTACCAAGCCAACGGTTTTACGACCGGCGTAAGCTCCCTGTGGGTAAAATAGGCGTTCCGCGAAGAACTCCCCAAAAGAAAAAGGGCCAATGGACCTGCCACGTGGATTAATACCCTAAAGTGGCGTTCTACTTTCACTCACTTTTACCATATATTTGTAGAAATTTACCTTTTTCTTGATGCTGCTCTTTTATTTAAACAAAATTTTAGCTCTTTGAGCAATTCTTGACGATGTTGTCCGTACTAAATTCACAGAAATAACAAACATATATTTTCACCTTTTATAGCCTATTCAGATTACGCCATTAATGACATAATAATTGGCGTTTCAGGGTAAATACGCTTTATCTTCTTCTTCTTCTTCTTGTTCTAGTTTGGGAGGTGCTTTTCTTTTGCGCACCCCCCACCTAACTGGACCGGCAACGCAGGCCATATGTCCAACCTATTCTTATTTATACTCCGTAGAGTTTACAATCAGAGCGGTTCTTCTTTATCGACCTTTTTTGTATTTGTATTAATGTGTCATAGACTTATTATTGTTGATTTTCTTTTTACGTCCGTAGACTTTTACTTTCCTTTATAGTCTAATAGACTTACCCTATATTAAGGGTGGTGTGGAGGGGGTGGGAATCGAACCCATGACCATCTGATTCAGAGTCAGACGTGTAGACAACTACTCTACGGACCCCCCCAAATACGCTTTATGATGTCATTTTTTACGTAATATTCCATACATTTTGCGCTGTCAAAAGATACCCGCTAAAAAGAGTCATAAAGAATTTATTACGAACAATTATAACGAGAGAGCTTTCGTTCTAACTGGGATGCAGGGAGAAATTCAACAAAACAAAACTGACAAGCGTCACGCTCTCTTTGCCAGAGAGAAAATTCTCTCTGTTTTCATTTCGTTTCGAAGTTGACAGTCATGCTCTTTCTGTCGCAGCAGGGTCGAATGCATGTTAAATGGGAATCTTCTGAGCGCTGAAGAATAACTCGGATTGTGATGGTTTTGTGGAAAGCATTTTATATGACGAAAAATAATGATGATAATTATTTATTCTCCACTTATTCAACATGAATTGTTTAAAAAACAGATGCTCTCTAGAATTAACATAGAATTAAACCTAGATTTAATAGAACAAATCGAATAAATTTTCAAAGTTCAAGGGCCAATGCGGAAGACAATTTAAAACGTAGGAATGGTTGTAAAACGAATATATTTGATGAATAAACATGATTTCATAAATTGTTTCAATTCTGCTCCTTGAATGGCTTAATATACTTTGGATTTCAACATTTTTCACGTGGGACAACTGTACGATTTGAATGGGATGTACCGTGTAAATTCAAACTTCGGACGCTTAAGCACTTTTTGCTATGAAATCAATCTGTTAACACACATTTTAAGTCTCACCGTTCGAATTACCATCACAATCATAAAGCATATCGCTGATCTTTGTAACAGGGGATTAACATGAACGAATTATTGTGTAGAATCGTTGCGATTAATAAAAATGTCCGGCTTCTGTTTTACTCAAACTCCGGACACCAGCAACATTGGATTCATATTTCGGACACAAGATTTCAAACTTCGGACAACAAATTACACAATATTGAGAAGAAAAAATGCAAATATTTATCACTAGATAGCTCAGACTGACATTCAATTATTTCGTCACATTGAATTAACATGGATTACTAGAATGAAACGATGCTCGTGGAGGACCAACGCGCACTTGGAGTTTCCGAAAGGAAAGTGCTGCGTACCATCTATGGTGGGGTGCAGATGGCGGACGGTACGTGGAGGAGGCGAATGAACCACGAATTGCATCAGCTGTTGGGAGAACCATCCATCGTTTACACCGCGAAAATCGGACGACTGCGATGGGCCGGGCACGTAGCCAGAATGTCGGACAGTAACCCGGTGAAAATGGTTCTCGACAACGATCCGACGGGCACAAGAAGGCGAGGTGCGCAGCGGGCAAGGTGGATCGATCAGGTGGAAGATGACTTGCGGACCCTCCGTAGACTGCGTGGTTGGCGACGTGTAGCCATGGACCGAGCCGAATGGAGGAGACTCTTATATACCGCACAGGCCACTTCGGCCTTAGTCTGAATAAATAAATAAATACTAGAATGAAACTATCCTAAATAAAGCTAGAACTATGAGCCCTTTCAATTCAGCTGGATGAAACATTAAATGTCATTAAATTTTCAATGACATATTTCTGAAAACCTCCCATACAAATTGGAGTGTCCGAAATTTGAGTATGTCCGAACTTTGATTTTCCACGCTATATATAAAGTAGAATAACCTTAAATAAAACATGGATTGGTAATGCATTAATTCATCCAAAATCCAGTTTAAATTATATCACATTCACACGATTCGATTTTGTTAGAAGCTGTATCATTGATTGTCGAGTAGAACGCAATGGTTCAGTTTCCATTTTTGAAAAAAATTAAATTGCTGAGTTGCCCTTCATGCATGGAAATACTGGTGGAAATACATTTTAGTTCGATAATATTTCTTGAAAATTGGTCCAATCGTCCTTTTTTTATTTATTTGTGAGAATTCCCAAAAGTATTTAAATTTTTCTATCAAATCTCCGTTCGATCATAGTACAGAATCAAAATACTTTTTAAACTTAAAAATAAATTGAGGAATAGTCTGATTCCCCGAAGAACGGCGCACCCAACTAATGAATGTAGCTTCGCTCATTATCCTTAATGAGAGCTTCAAATATTCTTCGAAAATCCCTTTTCATATATATTTTTTTTTTTTTCGTAGAAACTTTGTTCAGAAAAAAATGTTCGATTGTCGCCACACAAATGCTTGATTTCGCAAATTAATTTTTAAAACTCTCCTTGAATTCAACCCTGTATTAGCGTGCAAATGAGAAAACATGAAAACGTCAAGATATATTATCTTGCTGCAGTCTGAACACCTCGTAATAATTGGATACCCTCTCACTTAACAAAGTCATAAATAGCCCAATCTGAATAGGCTATTAGCCTATTTTTAAATATGAAACTGACCGTACTATTTTTCTTTTTATCCTATTTCCGTACTTTTACACCCGTACTATCTTTTTCCACTATTCCAAATCTAAAACGAAACACCACATCAATGATCTACACCCAGGTTTTTTTTTACGCGGTTGGAATTCATTAATTTCTCGGTTAACCTGAACTTTCACAGCTTTTTAAATACCCCCCGAATTTTCTTTGATTTTTTGTGAATTTTTTGGTGGGGTTAACTCATTGTTTCATTGATGCTGAAGGCCTTAAACGACTAAAACCAAACCGTGTAAAAAAAACCTGGGTGTATTGTACTTATTGCAGTACACACCTAACCTGATTTTACGAAATTACACACGACGCGCACTACTATGCTTCCAATGGTTTGCAGCAGAAAAGAAAGCTCTTTTGGTATCGCTGAGTATATATAGAATTTGGGCAATGAGAATAAATAGAAGGTGAGTAAGAAGACCAAATGCAAGTGTATTAGTGGATGATGAAAAATGTAAACAGCAAATGGTGACGTACATATTTGCACGGCTTCTTATGGGAGCTCGTTCGAATGTAGTAGTGAAAGCTTTCTCACCATACACAAAAGGCACGCACACAATACATGGATTTCCATACCTTAGTATTCATTTACATTGGAATTTGGGAAAGTTGTAGGGCAAACCTCGTGAAATACGACGTTTGACATTTCATTTACCCTACCACCTTTCTCATGTACGTTCTTGATTAGGTACTCGAATTACCTCTGTTTTTTTAATTATTATTTTCAGGTATCTGGCACCCCCAATCCTACCCACTACGTTTGACAATAGCCAACATCTTTGAGTTTCCCATTGTTCTATTGAAATTGGGTTTCCCACTGACAATTCTATTTTGTAAACAAACCATTATTCCGAACTATTTTTTTCCAAATGGACGAAAATATTACGATATTTGAAACATATTTTCAATGGGAAGTTTTCGATGTCTATAATTACGTCTTCGTGTTAAATTAATCGATGATTTTGATGCTGGCATCAAAAACATGGCCGCTTCGCAGACCCCTGATTATTTAACTAGGACATGCATTCGTGTGTAGGATGAGTTTCAAATCGGTGAAAATAAATTTTACTCTCAAACAGACCTATTCGAGAAAGGGGATGTGAGTGACTCGCTTGTCACTTTTATGTGAGAACCGACACTCTCTCTATGCTCTATTTGGTATGCACTGAAGAAATAATTTTGACAATTTACTTTTTGTGGTGAAGCCAACAAATTTTATTATTGTAACAATCGGTTACAATGGAGCTTTACAATATCCTTAATTATCTTGTGCGGCTTTGCCCATCTGTTTAGGGTTTAGCAACTTCGGAAATATGATCAGTTCCAACCGTGCGTTGCTAAAAGCGATCTGTCATTTTGTCCGACGTAGTATTTAAACATAAGATAATAAATGTTTTCAAAATCACTGTAGATCACTTCTTGCATTTTCTCCAAGAATTATTTCTGGAGCATTGGGAATTTCCTTCATTTCCTTCAAATCATTTCGTTCCATAATGTGTTTAAAATCAATTGGGGGACAATTTATTGTTTACATACGCAAGTCTATCCACCGTTTTATGTGTTGGTCGTTATTTAGTGTAAATTTATGAAAGAGAACTAAAGAAAACCTACGATGATTCAACTCAGTCATGATTGTTTAGGTGCTGAGTTAGGTGCACTTCCACTCACGGTTGGTTTGATTCGTTCATGAGTTTTGAGATTTTGCGTTTTTCGCAACACTGACTTTGCTGAATATCAAGGAATTCCCTTCTGTTATTCTTCCAGAATTTTTTTTCAAAAATTTGATCTGAAGAAATTTCTGCAATAACACCCTGGGGATTTATTTAAACCTTACCATCTTATGGTCGTTGATTTCAAAGTTTGATTTTCCCCTTCGCTGCTAAACTAAGTATCTAGCGGAACAATGCGAATTGGCCGATTTAAAAAGTGGATCAAACCGCGGGTCATGATTTACTCCTAATACCGAACACTTCTCAAAACGACACTTGCAATGGTTCCTCCACCATCTTATGTATGTAGTACAAAATAAATATATTGAAAAGTCCTTTACCTGCATATTGTAAACTTTGTACAAAATTTGAAATTCAACAAATATGCCAAAAATGTTCATGTGTCGCCTCACGTTAGAAGGTTTGAATCAACAATATTAAAATTATTATGATTATGTGGTGATGGTAAATATTAACCATGTTTTAAATAACGATCATGATTTATATATAAATGAAATTGTGGTGCCAATACAATTTCTGAATCCCATGGGCGTTTAGGGGGGGGCCAAATTTTTTAGGTCTTCTGAATCGTTGTTTTATAGTAGTTTTATAAAAACACATGAATATTAGTGCTTGGTACTTTTTCCTTCTAAGCTCCAAACACTTTGAAACCAAATCCACAACCAACAGTAAAGGCTGAATCTCAACAGCGCATTGCGCGTCAGCGTTGAAGTCAGCGTTTTGTACTAAAACGTAATGCCATTAAACGTGACGCATTCACACCCGGATTCTTCAGGAATGCCTCCAGCAATTTCTTCGGCAATGTCTTCAGGAATTCAACCATCAATTTCGCCGGGAATTGACCGAAAATTCCACCATTATTTACTCCAAGAAATCCTCCACGAATTCTTTTATAAGTTCTGCAGGGAATTCTTCAGATAATTCTTTCGTGCTGTTTCTCATAAAAAAATCTGAAAAATTGCACCGTGGAATTCCTGAGAATATTCCGTGAAAATTCCGCAGAATTGCCAATAAACATTCCTGAGAATTCCGCGAAAAAATTTCGAACTTCCTGTGTAAATTCCATATTTTTATTTGTGAAAGTTGTGAAAATTTCAAAGAATTTCGCCAGGAATTCCACCAGAAGTTTATACAGAAATTATACCGAAAATAAAATCAACAATGGAATTTTTGGAGGAGTTCCTAGATTAATTCCCAAAGATATCCAGAAAGAATTCCGGTGAAAACTTCAAGATTTCCACTGGACATCCTGCAGGAGTTCCTTCGAAAATTCCTCCGGGAATTCTTCCAGGAGTTCAACTTGCAGATCCCCCAAGAATTCCTCCAGGATTTCCTCCGAGAATTATTCCGGTAGTTCTATCGGCAGTTCCTACGGGGGCTCTCTGAGAATTCTTCCTGGAATTTCTCCAGAATTTCCTACGGGAATTATACAGAAATCCCTCCAGAAGGTCCTCCGAGAATTTTTCTGGGAGCTCTTCAAGGAATTCTCCGGGAGGTCCTCTGATGATGATGATGGTCCTGCTACATACCCCTACAAAGGTTTCAGCTAGATGAGATTTGTCTATAAGATGAATTCTCCAAGATTTTTTCCGAGAAGTCTTCTGGTAGATTCACTGGCAGTTCCTCCGGAGGTTCATTTAAAAAATCTCCCGGGAGATTCTTTAGAAATTCCTCCGGGTATTCCACCAGTAGCTCTTCCAGGAGATCATTCAGGCTTTTTTCAGGAAATCATTTAGGCTTTCTTCAGAAAATTAGCTGGAAATTCCTCCCGAAGTTTTTTTGGGAGTTCCTCCGGGAGGTTCTCTAGGAATTCTTCTAGGAGTTTCTCCTGAAATTCCTCCGGGAGTTCTTACGGGAGCTCCTCCGGCAGTTCCTACGTGAATTCCTCCGGGAGATCCACCAGCAGTTTTTATGAGCATTTCTCCGGGAGTTTCACCGGCAGTTCCTTTGAGAAGGAACTTCCGGAGTAATTTCCGGAGGAACTCCCAGAGGAATTTCTGTAGGAATTCCCGGAGAAAGTATCAGAGGAATTTTCGGAAGAACTGCCAGAGGAACTTCTAGATGAATTTATTGAAGAACTTCAGGAAGAATTTCCGGAGGAAATCCTGGAGGAACTCTCGTAAGAACTTTTGGATGAATTCCAGGACAAACTCCTGGAAAAATTCTTAAAGGACCTCCCGGAGGGGCTCCCAGAGAAATTTTCCGAGGAACTTCTGAAGGAAATTGTAGATAAATTCCCAAAGAAAGCCTTAATGAACTCCTGAAAGAAAGTCTGAATAAATTTCCGGAGGAACTACTAGTGGAACTCCCGGAGAAATTTTCAGAGGATCAGCCGATGGAATACCCGGATTTGAATTTCTAGAGGAACTTCCGAAATCCCATTTCCCTTGAAATTCCTGCCAAATATCCTCAAAGAATCCCCTGTAAAGTTCCTGGAGAGATTACTAGAGGAACTTTTGGAAAAACTCCTGGGGGAGCTCCCGGAGGAACTCCCACAAGCACTTCCAGAGGAATTCTCACAAGGTAGTACTGAAATAATTATTGGAGAAGTTCATGAAGGAATTCCTGGAGAAATATCAGAAGGAATTCCCGAAAAAATATCAGGAGGAATTATTGCAGAAATTACCAGATGAAATCCAGAAAGTATTCCCAGATGAATTGCTGTTCTTTGTTTGTTCAGAAGAAATTCATGGAAGAACTTTTGGAAGATATCTTGGAGGAACTCTAATATTAATTTCCGAATGAAATTCTGGAGTAAATTCCGAGTGAAGTCCAGAAAGAATTCTAGAACAATTCCGCGGAAAAAAATCTGGAGAAATCTGAAGGGAGAGAAAAATTTCCGGGGAAATACTTGGACGAATTCTTGGAGAAATTACTAAAGAAATTTCTAGAGGAATTCTTGAAGGATATTCTGAAATAATTGCGGAAAGAATTCTAAAATGTAATTCTAGAGGAATTCGCTATTGAATTTATAGAGGTATTCCCAGAAAAAGTCCTGGAAGTTAAGGCTACCTTACACCTCGGGAAAATTTTCCGCCGGATTTTGGTCCCCGTGCATTTTAAATGGGGCCGGGATTTTGATTTTCCGTGCCCAAATCCCGAAAACATCGCATATGCAAAAATACATGGCGTAAAAATCTGCGGATCAAATTCCCGAGGTGTGAGGCTACCTTTATCACGGAGGAATTTAAGGAAGAATTCCTGGAGGAATGCCCGAAGCAGTTTCTTATAGATTAGCAGATGAAATTATGGAGCGAATTCGGAGGATTTCCGTCTTAAATTACTGAACAAACTTCTAGTGGAATTTTGGGAGGAAATTCTGTATGTATTCTTGGAGGAACTCTAGAATGCATTCCTGAAGGAAATGTCGCAGATTTTCCTGGAAGAATAGCCGAAGAAATGTCTAGAAGTAAAACTTGAAGGGATGAAAAGAAATCTTCAAGAAACTTCCACATGAATTTCCTAAAACAAAATTAGTTGGGGGTTTCTAGATAAGGAGAAATTACAATTACAGGAGAAGGATTTTCAAACGATTTTCAGAGGAATTTGTGAATAATTTTCCGGAATTTAGAAGTTCCCAGGGGAGCTTTTAGAAGGATTTCTAGGAGAATTCTTGAGCCCGAAATGTTTCGAGTTGTTTTGAAATTTCATATAGTATGGATCCTGGGTACCCTTATAAGTTTTTTGGGAATCTTTTGAATTTCAAAAACCTATTTCTGAATATGATTGGATCGTAAAGTGCACATGTTTAAGCGAATTCATTTCAGTACCCGTTCAATCTTTCCACCATTTCAGGGGGGGCGTCGGCCCCCCCTGCCCCCCTCTGACTACGCCCATGCTGAATCCGGTAGCTATCCCCCGGGTCCGGACAGTGAGATTTTTCATGTGATCAAATAGCCATTCTTAACACCTGTTTTGTTAAACTTACTTCAATTAAATTGTTTCTTCTCGCTAGGATATCAGAAAGCCTCAGAAATGAGTAGATACAAAAATTAAAGATGTCATTGAAAATGTTGGGTATTTGCAGTAGAATGTAAAAAAAAATAACTGGGGAGTCAAATAAGCTCTACTAATACAACTTAAGCATATGAAAAATATTACTATTCTAAATGATGTCTTTACTCATGTAACAGAAACTTGATCATATTTGAACATTATGCAATAGTGTCCGGTAGTCGGGGACACTTTTCTGAACCGTGAAAATTTTCACTAAAATTCATCATCAAAATACTTCGTCGAATAACGAGTTCAAATGATCAAATACAGTTTGTATGAATCTTAAATTATCATATTTTGTGTATATGGTATACAAGTTAACATAATCCGAATAACAAGAGAGTTTTTTTTATTAAATGGCTTATGTGTCCGGCATTGGGGGGTCTCGCCCTACAGGTGACAGAACAAGTTTCCTAATTACAATTGCAACGGCGAACGATATGCATATCAGTTAGAGCGATCATTTTGATAAACTGTTTTTGTGTTTTGGTTGTAAGATCACATAGTGTGATGCTCTCGATTAATAAACAATGTGCATTCGCTTGACTGTGGATATACAATAGTAAAGCACATGTGAAGATTGGACAAATCAAGCATTCGAAAGATATTCAATTTGCAAAAAAGAGCTAACCGCGGTGGAGGTTGGTTTGGTACCCGGATTCTGATGGCTTTTCCGCAAACGTGACCTTTAAGTGGTCTTGTTGTGTAGGGGTTATCACGCCTATCTAGAGAGTAGTAGGTTGAGGGTTCGAGTCCCTCCAAGCACGTGGATTGTTTTTCGCTAATTTCATATCAATTTGTCCATTTTGAAATATGTGCTGAGCATATGCACAGCCAAGATATTTAATGTCATTTTTATTTGTTCACGCATACTGCGATGCAGCAAAGCTAAATCAGCAAAAATGACAGTTGTGCGCCGCCTCCGTATCGAGTGGTGTGCCCCCGGAATCGCGAGCACTTTGAAACTTGGATCCGTGAGGAGTGTCCTTAATTGAACTCCTGGAGGAAGTTCTGGAGGAATTTCTGGTACAACCCATCTTACATCTTTGATGTAACTTCTGGAGATATCCTTGATGAAACTTTTCAAGGAATGCTTGGTGGAATTCCCGTTGGAGCTTCTAGAGGAATCCCTATGGTGAGAGTCCTGGAGGAATGCCTAGTAAATCTCCAGGAGGAATCCTCGCTGAAATTCTTAGAGGAATCTTTGGTGGAACTTTTGGAGGAATCCTTGGTGGAACTCCTGAAGAAATCCTTGGTGGAACTTTTGGAGAAATCCTTGGTGGAACTTCTGGATAAATCCTTGATGGAGCTTCTCGAAGAATCCCTGGTGAAGTTCCTGTTGCAACTCCTAGAGGAATCCTTAGTTGGCCTCCTGCAGGAATCCATGGTGAAATCCTGGAGGAATTCTTTGGTGGAACTCTTGAAGGAATCTTGGTGGAACTCCTCGTGAAATCCCTGGTAGAACTTCTGCAGAAGTCCTTGGTGGAACTTTTGGAGTAAACAAAGGCGAAACTTCTGGATGAATTATGGATGGAACTTCTCGAAGAAACCCTGGTGGAATTCGTGTTGGAACTCTTAGAGCAATCCTTAGTAGGTCTCTGGAGAAATCCCTGGTGACACTCCTGGAATCTAACTATGCAACAACTATCGCCTATGATGGGTATCTTCCAAGTTGACCACTTCAATCACCTGAGATGTGCATGACCCTACGCGTTTTCCTTGAAGATAGGTGAGGTGACGGAGCGGCAAAAGAATGTATTGTGTGGATC
The DNA here is from genome assembly GCF_024139115.2 of Armigeres subalbatus. Taxonomy (NCBI): domain Eukaryota; kingdom Metazoa; phylum Arthropoda; class Insecta; order Diptera; family Culicidae; genus Armigeres; species Armigeres subalbatus. The sequence goes on from NC_085141.1 coordinate 97,514,444, forward strand.
CAGAATCAACGTTATCGTCTTGAACATACATATCTATTAATCCTCCAATTCTTCACCATGGTGATTCAGCGCCTACCGTGATGCTACCATATACTGCATCAGATTCGTCCCCCTTCCGTGTCCAAGTGGCATATTTCTGCAATTTGAAGGCAAATATTTCTTTGTTTTCTGCTGCTGTTTTCTTGTCGAGGAGATGTTGTTGTTCTGGCAGGATCTGGCACTCCTAGCACAACCGAATTAATCAAATGGTGGCGCATGGTGATGACGACGTCATAGCGGTCCTTTATTTTGCATACAACAACAACCTAATGTGCAAAATACAATCACTCAGAACAAACACAACACGAAGAGCAGATGGGTGACGTCACACGGAGCTTCATCGTGGGATGCAGGTTTTGAGCAATTGATTTTTTGATGAATTGATGATAAGCAATTGATTTATTTCAATAGAGACGACTCACTTCTCACTCCTTATTTTTCACTATTCACTGTAAAAAGTGAGAAGTGAGTAGTGAGATGTCTTACTACTTACTTTTCACTCTTCATTTTTCACATCTCGCTTTTTACAGTGAGAAGTGAAAAGTGAGTAGTGAGACGTCTCACTACTCTATTCTCACATGTCATTTCTCACTTCTCACTGTGGAAAGTAAGCAGTGCGAAGTGATAAGATGGACATCTCACTTCGCACTACTCACTTTTCACAGTGAGAAGTATGAGATGAGGTGTGAGAAGTGAGACGTCTCACTTCTCACTTCTCACCACTCATTTCTCATTTCTCACTTCTCACTGTAAAAGCGCGAAAATCAAAGTTAGAAGGGGAGACGCCAAATGGCTATTCCGCTAAATGACCTTTTCGGCCAAATATCCAATTCAGGCTTTTCGGTCAAACAACTTTCGGCGGTCAAACAACTATGCGGACCGTTTTGAAATTGATATATGCCCTTTGTGGAATATAGAATAGAATATGTTCAAAGCGTATGCTTTTAGTCATTCGAGAAATCTCTGAAGAAAGGCTGTAGGGTTTAAAAGCGTACACACTTGAAATAAATCGCCGAATTCGGTAAAATTTTACCGAAATCTCAACAGCAGAACTGTTCGGTAAATAATCTAACTCATTTTCGGTGATTTTGACAGTTGAGCAATGGAAAAAATTACAAAAAATCTGTAAAATCAATTACCGAACAGTTCTGCTGTTGAGATTTCGGTAAAATTTACCGAATACGGTGAAATGAGTTAAGTGTGTAACCAAAGCTCATAAGAATTGTTTGAATGTAGTAAATACTTACTTGATACTTGATGTGCTACAGCTCTTCGATGAACCTAAGCCGAATGGAGTATCCTTCTCCACTGCACTCGATCCTGGGCCAATCGCTTCCAGTCGCCCTGAACATTGAGCGCCCTCAGGTCCTCTTCAACTGCAAAAAGCCATCGTGTACGCGGCCTTCCACGAAGCCTGCGGCCTCTTTCGGGTTCTCCACTAAATATTATCTTCGCTTGACGTTCTTCCGGCATACGAACAACGTGACCAGCCCACCGTAGTCTGCCGTGTTGTATAAGCTTAATAATATCCAGCCCTTAATATACCTGGTACAATTCGTGATTCCTGCGACGCCGCCAGATACTGTTCTCTTGTTTACCACCGAGTATTGTCAGCAGCACCTTACGCTCAAACAGTCCGAAAGCTCTCCGATCAGCCTCCTTTAACGTCCATGTTTCATGGCCGTGTAAAGCCACCGAAAGAATCAGAGTAGTATACAGCGCGAGTTTTGTTTTCGTTTGCAGACTACGGGACTTAAGCTGGTTACGAAGTCCGTAATAAGCCCTATTTGCAGCTGCAATACGCCTTTTCATCTCACGGATAATATCATTATCGCACGTCACTAATGTTCCAAGATACACAAATTCTTCCACCACTTCAAATTTTTTACCATCCAACACCATTTCACTACCACCACCACCAAGGACGTTATCGATCATTTAGTAATCTTCGTTCGATCATTTAGTAGTTTGTCAATAACTCATTCCAGAGGCCAAACTTTAAAAAGTATTGTATAGTGGACTTTTAGTGCGAAAGTTTTTCTACAACTCTTCTTAACAGGTCGATGTTCAAATTCCACTATGACCACTAAATGATCGATAACATCCTTGACCACCACTAATGAACCGACGTCGATTGTCAGCGACCATTTACTTCATTTTTCTGGTATTGATCGTGAGTTCAATCCTCGCTGTCTCCCTCTTAAAAGGCACAAAAGCCTCTTCCACGGCACGGCGATCAATTCCGATAATATCGATATAGTCCGCAAAACCATATACGATCTTGTGATAATGGTACGGTTTCTTTGCACGCTAGTTCTCCTAATCGCTCTTATCGTCCTAATCGTTCATCCGCAACCCTTACACTTGATTTCGATCCGTCCAACGTTATACGAATCAGCCGTATCAGTTTTGCCGGAAAACCATGTTCAAGCATAATTTGCCATAATTCATTCCGTTTCACTGAGTCGTACGCTGCCTTGAAATCAATAAACAGATTATGTGTCTGCAAGTTGTACTCCCGGAATTTATCAAGGATTTGTCTCAGGGTAAACATTTGATCCGTTGTTGATCGGCCCTCACGAAAAACTGCTTGGTATTCACCGACGAAGGACTCTTCAAGCGGTCTTAATCTGTTGAACAGGATACGGGACATAATTTTGTACGCCGAATTAAGGAGGGTTATTCCTCGGTAATTGGCGCACTCCAGTCTGTGCCCTTTCTTAAAGAGACCAACCAGCTAGCAGGCATTTCCTCGTTTACCCATATTTTCGACATAATATGGTGCAGAACTTCATAAAGCTGCTCACTGCCATGTTTGAGAAGTTCAGCCGGGAGGCTGTCCTTCCCCGCAGCTTTATTGTTTTTCAGCTCTTTAATAGCTTTTTTAACCTCATCTAGTGTAGATGACTCCACAGCTTGACCATCGTCGCTAACATTTATTCTGTTCACCGATGCACTGTCACTTCCACTATTCAACAAAGTATCGAGGTGTTGCTTCCCCCTGGTAGCCACTTCGGTTTTATCTGTCAGCAAATTCCCTTATTGGTCGTTGCACATGACGGGAGATGGCGCTGTCTTTCTCCGCACGCCATTGACAGACTCATAAAACCTCCGCATATCGTTCTGCTCTATTTTTTCCTGCGCCTCACTAATAACTTGTTCTTCGTACTCTGTTTTCTTCCTGCGGTGGGTTCGTTTTTCGGCTGCTCTTGCTTCCTTGTACCGATCTCTATTCGATCGGGTACCCGACACCAACATTCGGCTTTTGGCAACGTTCTTCTCGTCTGTCACTCTCTGACACTCTACATCGAACCAACCCGTCCTGGGTCGCCTCTGTACAAAGCCCACCAGTTTGCAGCGCATGTAGTACATACTCTTAGTGAAACATATAATGAAATGTGTATGTAGACATGAATGCCTTACTTGTGATAGTAAGGCATTCAAGTCTATATAAGTAATCAGTGATCATTGGTTTTGTTTTGAAACAGGTACATACTCTCTGGTACAGGTACATATGTTCACAACTGATGTTTTTATGCGTCCAAGAAATCTTTGGAGTAGGTTTGTAGTACAGACCCCATTAGATTTTGACAACGAAGCCATTTTATTTTGGCAACAAAACTATTTGAATTGGGTAAAACACCCTTTATTTTTTATTCTTGAACTTGTATGCAAACCGTGTAAATCTTATTATCCTTGTAAAACAAACTGGTTACAATCTTATAATCCTGTGGTTAGAAATCGCGTAAGAAAAACTCCAGAAAAAAAAACTTTTAGGTTTCAAAATCTGCATAGAAAACTGAAACAGTGAGTCTAGTCACTAGTGTCAGAATCACGAGATTTAGCGCGAAGGGGGCCCGGGCCGACAGTGTTTGAGGACCCCGAAATGTACAAAAAAGGTTGATTACGGTACATAAGATTTGTTGGGGCTCGAGGCCACGAAACTCCCAGCCCAAAAAATTTCGTTTGATATACGATATGATGCTGGGTCATTAGGCCGAATGGTCATTAGGCCGAACGGTCATTAGGCCGAATGGCCATTAGGCCGAATGAGAACTGGGAGTGAGAAGTGAGTAGTGCGCAATGAGGAAGAAGTATAATGGAAGAAGGAAAAAGGAGGAAGAAGTAAGAAGGAAGAAGGAATAAGGAAGAAGGAAAATGGATGAAGAAGTAAGAAGGAAGAAGGGAGAAGGAAGAAGGAAGAAGGAAGAAGGGAGAAGGAAGAAAGAATAAGGAAGAAGGAAGAAGGGAAAAAGAAGAAGGAACAAGGAAGGAGGAAGAAGGAAAACGGAAGGAAAACGGAAAAAGGAAGAAGAAAGAAGGAACAAGAAAGGAGTAAGAAGAAAGAAAATAGAAGAAAGAAGGAAGAAAGGAGAAGAAAGAAGGAATTAGAAAAAAGGAAGAAAGAATAAGGAAGAAGGAAAACGGAAGAAGGAAGAAGAAAGAAGGAAGAAGGAAAAAGGAAGAAGGAAGAAGGAAGAAGGAAGAAGAAAGAAGGATGAAGGAAGAAGGAAGAAGGGAGAAGGAAGAAGGAAAAAAGAAGAAGGAAGAAGGAAAACGGAAGAAGGAAGAATAAAGAAGGAGGAAGAAAAAAAAGAGAAAAAAGAAGATGGAAGAAGCAAAAATGAAGAAGGAAGAAGAAATAAGGAAGAAGGAAGAAAGAAGAAGGAAGATGCAAGAAGGGAGAAGGAAAAAGTGGTGAGGGGAAGAAAGATTTTTTTTTTCACTTTTTTCACTTCTTGCTTCTTTTTGCTAATTCGTCCTCATGGCCATTCGGCCTAATGACCATTCGGCCTGATGTCCATTCGGCCTAATGACCTTCGGCCTAACGGTCTTCGGCCTAATGGCCTGACACCATACGATATCTCTGATTACGCGTGTAGATCTTAAGGCCATACTACAGGTATTTCTGGGATGATCATGAACAAATGTCATGAATGCATTTTATTCTATGTTCCATGAAGGGCATGTTCCCCATTTGAAACTGGTGCCAGTAGATTTCTGGTTACGCGTGTGAACCTCAAGGCCTGATTTCAGGTATTCTTTGATAAGCATGTCCATATGTCATGAACGCATTCTATTCTATGTACCATAAATGGCATGTTCCATATTTGAAACTGACCGATAGATCTCTGGTTACGCGTGTAGATCTTAATCCCACACCCAACCAGCGGATGGCAGATTATAATACAGTTCTGCATAAGAACCTTAAAGAAATATGCCATGTACAAATTCGGAAGATTTGAATACAATTGTTGTGTTGGAATCTCACAGATTTGTATTATTTCATTACAATATCTGTATAAATAGCTTACAAAATTGTATATACCAAGATTTTATACAATAATTGACCGATTTGTTTTTTGGGTGCATATATAATGAACGCATTATATTCTGTGTACCACAAAGAGCATGTTCTGTATTTGAAAATGGTCAATAGATCCCTGGTTACGTGTGTAGATCTTAAGGCCTGACTTTAGGGATTCCTTGAATGACCATGAAAATATACTATTCGAATATACTTCGAGAAAATCGTGCAATAATAATCGAGTAAAAAAAGATTGTGTAAAAAAATCTTGTGAAAACACAATTCATTGTATGTTAAACATTTTGCTTCTGTCGTGAAATCGTGAATTTTCGCTGCTCCACTGCATACCCTTAACAGGCAGAAACGCCCAAACGTGTTGTGTTCGCTTGAAGTGAGAGAAAGCCTGCTCCGGCTTTGGTGCGAAAAAAAGATTTCCAGCTCAAATTATTGCAAAAAGCAATCGCTGAATGGGGACGAACGCCAGCCAAAAGTGGTAATGATTTATGACGTCGCCCGTCGTATGAATATAAATTGCTGGTGATGTGTGCCTGGCTTCGGAATGAAGCGAGGGGCGTACATTTTGTCACGCGGAGTTTTTTTTTACGATTTGCGCTCTGTTTCTGACTTCACGTTCCGTTCGAATGGTTGACTTGGGCTCCAATCTTGCCTCGGAATCGGAACTCTAAAACAAAACGCGGAGGAAAAAAATATATATCAGAGAACGAACTTTGACAACGAGAAGCTCTTTTATCAAACGGATTGACATCTGGAATTTGGGTAACATGAAAAATTAACCAAAAACGGGGGTGTTGTGAAAGCCGAAGCCAATTTTTTTCTAATCTGAATTTTTCTACATGGCGCAATGCTCCCCACGTGCAGAATCTATCCGCTGGATGGTCGCCCAGATAAGGTTTCAGCTGATCGATTGCCAATTTTAGTCAGTCGATTGGAGACTGGCGTCTATGTATATTTAGGGTGTGTTGATATGAATGAAATTATGAATATTTGTTCCGCTAAGTCGTAATTATTCACATACAGTAGTATGTGTAATACGCGAAGTTAAGTCACATTCATTGATTTGAAAATTGAAAGAAATACTCAAGAAACGATTTCTACTTCAATAATAAACCTTCGTTATGAATTCGCATGACTCAGACTAATGTACATCTACGTACGGCTGGTTGGATGAATTAGGTGGGAGACTACACCCGTTTTGCCAAAGTTTTCTATTTGTTTCGTTTGTTTCGTGATGCCACGTAGCGAAATACTGATACTTCAATGTATCTAATCTTGTCAAGGCGGTAAACTGAGAGAAAGATTTATGTCATCGGATTTCATTAACTCAAATTAAGCTATATCGTGACTTGGCACGTTGTTATGCTAACTCCAAATCTGCCGAGAGAAAAGGTCGAAACGGCACTACTGAGAATACTAATAATGGATCGAAATCAGTAAGTGTTTTCTTAGCACAACAAACAATATCTCGTTGTATTTTATGAATAAAAAGCAGATAAAAAGCATGAAAAGAATTCCAGAAGTAATTCCTGAATGAATTTCAACGGAAATTCTAGAATATTGTCATGGTATATTTTCGAATTAATCTCCACGAAAAATTTCCGAAGCAATCCCTGGATAACTGCAAAAGTTATTTCCAAACAAATTCAAGAAGGATTTTCCGGAGTAAAAAAAGCGGAAATGCCAGATAGTTTCAGAATCAATTCTTGTGAGAATTTAGGAAAAAATCCTAATAGAAAAACTATAGGTACTTGCATGATAAGTCGAATAAAATTGCATCCAACATTTGACGCACCGTTCCGAACATCTGTCGCTTCAATCTGGACCAGCCTTGCCTGCCAAACCCCAACAAATCACGGTAGGTATCACATTCCGTATAAGTCAGATAAACGAAATAGACCAGACAGACAGAAATCGTGTATCGAACTGTTGGCCAAGGTCGCTCAATAATTACCATTCCCATTCCAGAACCCATTGCTTTTTATGCTCTCATACATACGCGTGCTGTATAACTCACGAAAAAAAAACTTCCGAAATTACTTGATTGCTTCTGTAGACAAAATTTTATCATCAGTCAGTTTCACACTCACGTGAACTTATATCAGTGGAAGATCGATGAAATTTCTTTGCACTGTGCGATATATTCGAGTTTTTTGGATTTTACAATGGTTTAAAAAAGAGCTTTTGAATCATTTGCTCAAGTATCGATGAGCTCCTAAAAAAAAAATGCCTCCTAATGAAAGTCATATGTAATTTGTTCTGCAACACAGTTATGCACGCGTCATCATCCAAGTCTCAATAGTAAACTACCGACCACCATTTCTGAAATTCATTGCAAATCTCTGTGACTATAAACCGAAGCAAATGGCGGATCGTTTGTCCCTATCTGTCAGGCAATGCGATGAAAAATTTCACACCGAAAGCAAAACTTTTAATCCTCGTGTTGCGTTTGTTGGCCATGGAGGTAGGACCTTCTGTAGAGCGATATGAAAAAATAACACCGGCATAAAACCATTCAATTCGTGATGTAGCGTGGATTTGCGACGCACGGCGAACTGTACTCTGCTCTAAAGTGGCACTTTTGTTGCACCACAACGAACAGAACGTTGATCCTGGCCGGGGGGAACATGGTGCGATATGCTTCTAATAAATTCGCTCTAATACAGCGGTATTGCGGAACCGCTGCATTCTGGGGCGACCATCCCCATTCTAAAGGGCAGATTTAGCGCAGCATTCGACGCGAGGCACTTTTTTGTCACCTGAAATCCATTTTTCGATTCCATGAATTGTTTTACTGCACCGTGGAGCACGATAAGCGCATTTGAAGGTATAGCGAGGATGGAACCCTCCACACATCGCGATTTGCTTGATGCTCCTTTTTTTATTTGATGGTTAATACTTTTGCTTCAAATCCGATTACGAAGGGAAAGATTGAAGATTAGTTGGCAAGAGTATTTGGTGTCTTTAGAGTAAACATTTTTTTTTCAGATCTAAAAATCTATTCAAATGGCGTCATGCATTATAGAGTAACTTGATGTCAATACTCATACATTGCATTTTCTTTCTCCACTTTAACACGTAATAGAGCTCGTAATCTGGATAGGTTTTAAGCCTTTGCGTGGAAAAAATACGCCCACAGGAATGATCTATTCAGAGAATTCACCGCAGGAAATGTGAGCAGAACCGTAGCATGGATGCCTAGCGCCCATGGCGAAACTTTTATTATTCGCCTCTTTTTTACTAAGGGAAATAAAATGCACAAACTTGACATACTGAGAACAATTTGAATCTTACCAAAGGTGGAAGGAAGGTGAGAAGTGTGTAGAAATTTGGGCTATCTCAGTCTTTGATAGAGACTGACAGAGCCAAATTTTCTACATAAAAACTATTCCCGGAAGGTGAGAAGGTTTAGTGATTTAAAGATCTTTCAAATAGCAATCAAAAGCCATGTGGATTGCAGGAAAAACCTGATCAATCCACTTAGCTGTTTTAGCCATAACTTTTGAGCCCATAGTCCGATCTAGCCAATTTAGTTCATAGGAAATAATGGAACAGGGTTCCCCGTTGAATATGGCCGGAACGAAATTATGACTGCGATTCTCCGTGGATGCGTGTGCAATCAAAATCCAATCCAAATCCAATCTAAATCCAATCCAAATCCAATCCATATCCAATCCAAATCCAATCCAAATCCAATCCAAATCCAATCCAAATCCAATCCAAATCCAATCCAAATCCAATCCAAATCCAATCCAAATCCAATTCAAACCCATTCCAAACACATTCCAAATCCAATCCAAATCCAATCCAAATCCAATCCATATCCAATCCAAATCCAATCCAAATCCAATCCAAATCCAATCCAAATCCAATCCAAATCCAATCCATATCCAATCCAAATCCAATCCAAATCCAATTCAAACCCATTCCAAACACATTCCAAATCCAATCCAAACCAATCCAAACCAATCCAAACCCATTCCAAACCGTTCCAAATCCAATCCAAATCCAATCCAAACCAATCCAAATCCAATCCAAATCCAATCCAAATCCAATCCAAATCCAATCCAAATCCAATCCATATCCAATCCAAATCCAATCCAAATCCAATCCAAATCCAATCCAAATCCAATCCAAATCCAATCCAAATCCAATCCAAATCCAATCCAAATCCAATTCAAACCCATTCCAAACACATTCCAAATCCAATCCAAATCCAATCCAAATCCAATCCAAACCCATTCCAAATCCGTTCCAAATCCAATCCAAATCCAATCCAAATCCAATCCAAATCCAATCCAAATCCAATCCAAATCCAATCCAAATCCAATCCAAATCCAATCCATATCCAATCCAAATCCAATCCAAATCCAATCCAAATCCAATCCAAATCCAATCCAAATTTAATCCAAATCCAATCCAAATCAATCCAAACCAATCCAAACCAATCCAAACCAATCCAAACCAATCCAAACCAATCCAAACCAATCCAAACCAATCCAAACCAATCCAAACCAATCCAAACCAATCCAAACCAATCCAAACCAATCCAAACCAATCCAAACCAATCCAAACCAATCCAAACCAATCCAAACCAATCCAAACCAAACCAAACCAACCAAACCAATCCAAACCAATCCAAACCAATCCAAACCAACCAAACCAATCCAATCAAACCAATCCAAACCAACCAAACCAATCCAAACCAATCCAAACCAACCAAACCAATCCAAACCAATCCAAACCAATCCAAACCAACCAAACCAATCCAAACCAATCCAAACCAATCCAAACCAATCCAAACCAACCAAACCAATCCAAACCAATCCAAACCAATCCAAACCAATCCAAACCAATCCAAACCAATCCAAACCAACCAAACCAATCCAAACCAACCAAACCAATCCAAACCAATCCAAACCAATCCAAACCAATCCAAACCAATCCAAACCAATCCAAACCAATCCAAACCAAATCCAAACCAACCAAACCAATCCAAACCAATCCAAACCAATCCAAACCAATCCAAACCAATCCAAACCAATCCAAACCAATCCAAACCAAACCAACCAAACCAACCAAACCAAACCAATCCAAACCAATCCAAACCAATCCAAACCAATCCAAACCAATCCAAACCAATCCAAACCAATCCAAACCAATCCAAACCAATCCAAACCAATCAAACCAATCCAAACCAATCCAAACCAATCCAAACCAATCCAAACCAATCAAACCAATCCAAACCAATCCAAACCAATCCAAACCAATCCAACCAACCAAACCAATCCAAACCAATCCAAACCAATCCAAACCAATCCAAACCAATCCAAACCAATCCAAACCAATCCAAACCAATCCAAACCAATCCAAACCAATCCAAACCAATCCAAACCAATCCAAACCAACCAAACCAATCCAAACCAATCCAAACCAATCAAACCAATCCAAATCCAATCCAAATCCAATCCAAATCCAATCCAAATCCAATCCAAATCCAAATCCAATCCAAATCCAATCCAAATCCAATCCAAATCCAATCCAAATCCAATCCAAATCCAATCCAAATCCAATCCAAATCCAATCCAAGTCCAATCCAAATCATCAGGTGAATACATTCTTGGATAAATGTCCAGATAATATATTTTGCTTTTTGAACAGTTTCGAACAGTGCAGCATAGAATTTTTCTCCATTTCTCTTAGATTTCGTTATATAATAGCTCAACTGAAAGACTCATGTACACTTGGCCACATGAAATCTAAATTTGTTTGAACCAAAATAAATGCTCGCAGGAATTTTCTAGATCGTAAACCATTTTCCGTTGGACTTCAGTACGCACCTTGCTGTTTAACAAACTGCAATACATTTTCCGGCTACCTTTCAGACACACCTTATAGTTTTCTAAACCATTTTCCACCGGTCTTTCAGACACGCATTGTGATTTTGCAAACCTCAAACCAGTTTCCAATATAGATAGGGTTCAGGCAGGAATTTTCGTCTTTTCGTCATAGTCTCGAAAACAAATAAAAGAGAAACTTTTTTGACAAACTCATCCGTATCAAATCGTAAGCTCAGGAGATACGTTCTGCTATAGTGGAGTTCTAGGTAAAGGACGTTCCTTTCGATGGTTTTAGCCCCTATGACGATGGACGGAAATACCTGCCGTGTCTCTAGTAGAATCTACAGATGAGCGAAAGCGTGGTTGAGTCGCTTTTTTTTACCGTGCACACGCGCATATGACGTCACATCCCTTAACTTTTCCATTGAAATCGTGACGTCATGCTCGTTTGGAGACACGTTTGACAGGTCGTTTGGAGACAGAGGATTTATCTTCGCTCATCTATATATTCCACTATCTATAGTTTCCAACAGTCTTAGAGACGCGTCTTGAGGTTTTGCAAACCACAAACCAGTTTCCGCCAGTCTTCGAGATGCGTAATTTTGGGATTTTGTAATTTTGGAAACTAAAATATAGGTCACTCTTCACAATTTAACCACTTGATTTCAACTCACTTTATGAAATCAGCATCAAGATCCAAACAGTAAACTGGCAGGATCGCCAAAATGTGTGACCCTAAGTATAGCCGGAACGAAATTATGACAGCAACTCTCCATGGATGCGTGTGCGCGCCGCAGAAATCTGACTAGAAGAGGCAGAGTCATGGCTTGCTGCTCGCCGATCAACACGCTGGGGTGTGAATCTATAAACACATGCAGAAGGCATTTTACTCAAATTTATTCTGACCAAAACTTACCTCATAATCATTTACCATTCTTTTACAGTTACAAATATAGCATTGACATAGTTGATATCGTTTCCTATCAACATCAAGTTCTTCGACCAATGCATACACATCTATGGTAAAACAATAACCTCAACCTTGATCAATGACAACCCGTTGCTCATACACTCCGGTCTACAAAAACCGTAGCCCTTATGGTCAAAACTTTATCAGAATACAGTATGAGTATGGTCAAGTCATTTAATTTATTTAGTTTACATCTAAACAGATAACACTGAATCAACAATTTGATGCCACAATGCACGGTTCGTCCTACGCTCGCCAAGTCGCTTTGCACCTGGTCTGCCCTTCTCGCTCGCCGCGCTCCACGCCATCTCGTACCTGCCAGATCGGAAGCGAACACCATCTTTGCAGGGTTGCTGTCCGGCATTCTTGCAACATGCCCTGCCCATCGTAACCTTCCGACTTTAGCTACCTTCTGGATACTGGGTTCGTCGTAGAGCTGGGCGGGCTCGTGTTTCATTCTTCGCCGCCGCACACCGTCTTCATGCATACCGCCCAAGATGGTTCTACGCACCCGTAGTAGGCCCGACGTCCACAGATAATGCGCCTTTGTATTTCACGACAAACATTGTTATCCACCATTAGCAAGGATCCAAGGTAGACGAATTCCTTGACCACCAGGGAGGTATCCCCGTCTATCGTAACCAGGGTAGAAATATTTCACAGTCAATGCAGTGAAAAACATAGATCTCAGTATAATCTGCAGTCGCCTTCATCGCCGCCGTGGTGAGTGGGACTGGGTGCAGCCGAAAAATCATTTCCAACATCGACCATTCAATTTCGCATTCAGCCACTCACAAGTCGCTCTGACATGCTGCTCAGTTCGCGCCTTACCGTATGACTGTGAGTGGCCCATTTAAACGCGTTGTGACTTTTTTCAATTTGCTGGGTGAATGTGTACATTTTGCTGTGAATTTTACCATCTTCGCGGCGCAGTGGGTGATGTGAGTTCTGTTATTTACTTTTCTGCCTCTACGGGAATGTGAGGTTGATTTCAAAGCAGGAAGAAAATAAAAACCCGACTTAATCCACCTACAGTGAACGCAACCCTTCTTACACTTTTGAATGGTTGTGCAGTGCATATTATCATGCTTTTAACGATTTCAAAATAAAAAAAAAAGATATTTCTGGAAATTTAACAATTTTTAAAAAATACAAAAAGACTGCAGATTTGATTTGCCGCCTTAAATGTCAATATTACAGCTTCTGTTTAAGCCCAAAAGAGTTCAAATCGGGTTATAGACGGCTGAGATATTGGTGTGACAATTCTTCATTAGTAGTCTGAAAATATGTCTCATATTCGTATTTCACAGATATCTCTGAAACCGAATTTCCAATTGCAGAAAAAAATGAATGGGTCCAATGACAAAAACATAGCTTTCGTTTAAAGATAAAATCGCACAAATCGGTCCAAGGACGACTGAGATCTTGATGGGACATATTTTACCAATGTGTGAAGTTGATACGTCTAATGCTTTATGTTCGTATTTCAGAGATATCTCCGGAACCCAATGTCTAATTGCAAAAACAAAATACAATGGGTTCAATGGCAAAGTCATAGCTTTCGTTTAAAGATAAAATCATGCAAATTGGTTTACAGACGGCTGAGATATTCATGTGACATTATTATGTTAGTTTTCTGAAAATGCACTTCATGTTCGTATTTCTCACATATCTCTGGAACCAAATGTCCGATTGCAAAAAAATTGAACTCGTACAATGACAAAGTCATAGCTTTCGTTTAGTGTTAAAATCGTGCAAATCGGTCCACGGACGGCTGAGATCTTGATGTGAGATTTTTGTAACGCACACACATACGCACACATGCACACACGCACACACACACACACACATACATACATGTGCTCAGTTCGTCGAGCTGAGTTGATTGGTATATACGACTTGGGTCTCCGAGCCTCGGATAAAAAGTCGGTTTTTCAAGCGATCTTTATACCCTTCTTAGGGTGTAAGAAGGGTAAAAAGGATATTTCTGGAAATTTAACAATTTTTGTAAAAATACAAAAAGACTGCAGACTCGCTTTGCCGCCTTAAACTTCAATATTACAGCTTCTCTCTAAGCCCAAAAGCTTCCAAATCGGGTTATAGCCGGCTGAGATATTGGTGTGACAATTCTTCACTAGTAGTCTGAAAATATGTCTCATATTCGAACTTCATAGATATCTCTGAAACCGAATTTCCAATTGCAGAAAAAAATGAATGGGTCCAATGACAAAAACATAGCTTTCGTTTAAAGATAAAATCGCACAAATCGGTCCAAGGACGACTGAGATCTTGATGGGACATATTTTACCAATGTGTGAAGTTGATACGTCTAATGCTTTATGTTCGTATTTCAGAGATATCTCCGGAACCCAATGTCTAATTGCAAAAACAAAATACAATGGGTTCAATGGCAAAGTCATAGCTTTCGTTTAAAGATAAAATCATGCAAATTGGTTTACAGACGGCTGAGATATTCATGTGACATTATTTTGTTAGTTTTCTGAAAATGCACTTCATGTTCGTATTTCTAACATATCTCTGGAACCAAATGTCCGATTGCAAAAAATTGAACTCGTACAATGACAAAGTCATAGCTTTCGTTTAGTGTTAAAATCGTGCAAATCGGTCCACGGACGGCTGAGATCTTGATGTGAGATTTTTGTAACGCACACACATACGCACACACGCACACACGCACACACACACACACACATACATACATGTGCTCAGTTCGTCGAGCTGAGTTGATTGGTATATACGACTTGGGTCTCCGAGCCTCGGATAAAAAGTCGGTTTTTCAAGCGATCTTTATACCCTTCTTAGGGTGTAAGAAGGGTAAAAATGAAATAAAAAAACATAATCTTCATCCAGTGTTGCCGAATATTTACAACCCTGATCGTAACACTGCTTCCCAGTCGCGCTCGGTTCTGCCCACAAGCAAGTACTTTGTCTTTGACGCATTCACCGCCAGTCCAACTTCTATTGCTTCACGTTTCAGGCGGGTGTACAGCTCTGCCACCTTTGCAAATGTTCGGTCGACAATGTCCATGTCATCCGCGAAACAAATAAATTGACTGGATCTGTTGAAAATCGTACCCCGGCTGTTACACCCGGCTCTCCGCATGACACCTGCTAGCGGAATGTTGAACAACAGGCACGAAAGTCCATCACCTTGTCGTAGTCCCAGGCGCGATTCGAACTGTAGTGTTCGCCCGAAATCTCCACACAGCTTTGCACACCATCCACCGTTGCTTTGATCAGTCTGGTAAGCTTCCCAGGGAAGCTGTTCTCGTTCATAATTTTCCATACCTCTACGCGGTCTATACTGTCGTATACCGCCTTGAAATCAACGAACAGATGATGCGTTGGGATCTGGTATTCACGGCATTTTTGAAGGATTTGCCGTACAGTAAAGATCTGGTCCGTTGTCAAGCGCCCGTCAATTAAGCCTTTCTTTCACCACACGTTCGTCCGTCAAGATGTTCCCATCTTTATCCCTGTAGATTTCGGCTCGCGGAACGAAGCTTTTGCGGGATGCGTTGAGCTTCTGATACAACTTGCGTGTTTCTTGAGAACGGCACAACTGTTCCATCTTTCGCACTCCGCTTTTTCCTCTATAAAGTTCCACGTTTTGCTGGGTACCTTGCTGCAGCGCGACCGCCCACGCTGCGTCTTTCTCCTCCAGAATCTGTCTGCACTCTTCGTTGAACAAATCGTTCCGTCGACTTCGTCCCACATACCCGACGTTGTTCTCCGCTGCATCGTTAATGGCTGCTTTGACTGTATTCCAGCAGTCCTCAAGAGGGGCCCCATCGAGCTCACCCTCTTCCGGCAACGCTGCCTCGAGATGCTGTGCGTATGCAGTGGCGACAACAGGTTGCTTCAGTCGCTCTAGCTCGTACTGCGGTGGTCGTCGGTATCTAACATTGTTGATGACGGATAGTTTTGAGAGCAGTTTAACCATCACCAGAGAGTGGTCGATGTTAGCTCCACGATATGTTGATTTGTGATACGGGAGGCTGTGTTGGAAGTAGGTGCTGCGAATGGCCATATTCTTGGAGGCGGCGAAATCAATTAGTCGTAGGCCGTTTTCGATCGCTAGCCGGTGAGCGCTGAACTTCCCAATAGTCGGTCTAAACTCCTCCTCTTGGCCAACCTAAGCGTTCAAATCTCCTATGATGATTTTGACGTCCTGGCTCGGGCAGCAGTCGTACTCACGTTCCAGCTGCGCGTAGATTTCGTCCTCACCATCACCAGTGCTTCCAGAGTGTGGGCTATGGACGTTGATTATGCTGAAGTTGAAGCCACCACCCGATCACGCGCCTTTGCATATCGCCCATCACTATGAAAGCTGTTCCCAGCTCGTGTGTGTTGCCGCAGCTCTGGTAGATGGTATGACTACCTCTGAACGTTTGCATCATTGATCCCTTCCAACAAACCTCCTGCAGCGCTACGATGCCGAATTCGCGGTCCTTGAGCACATCGGCGAGTATGCGTGTGCTCCCGTTGAAGTTGAGAGATTTGCAGTTCCACGAACCGAGTTTCCAATCGCTAGTCCCTTTTCGTCGCAGTGGTCTTCGCCGGTCCGTACTCTCTTGTTGATTGTTCGTTGCGTATGTTTTTTAAAAGCTAGCTTGCAGGGCCTAACACCAGATCCCCTAAATTTCCGAAGGACCATTCATCCTTATTCCCGGTAGACCATGGTGCACAGTTTGACTTAGAGTCCCTCGCTGGAACTCGTATGATGATCAGCCGCCCCTAACATGGAGAACAGACGCTGTTGTGAGCCACTCCTAACATGGAGAACAGACGCTCAGTAAGATTTGCACTGTCAGCATACGATCATAGTTCCCACCGGGGTTGATTACCCGATCTTCCCTAAGCTTGCTTGTATCCCGACCAGCACCACGAGGAGGTAGGGATAGGAGTAGCTGGGTAAGAGGCTAAGGACCGCGAGATGGGGTCTATTTTATTCCTACAGGTACGCGAAGTACCAATGGTACGCTTTACCCAGCATTTGCCGTGCCATATTTGAACCTACCTTGACAGTCAATCCTCCTTCCATATCCCTCCGAGGACTCTATGACACTACCCATAATTCCATTACCCATAATGCCATTACCCCGAAGGCCACTACCCCGAAGGCCATTACCCCGAATGAGTCACTACCCCGAATACCATTACCCCGAATGGGACACTACCCCGAATAAGCCAGTACCCCGAATAAGTTCTCATTTCAAGTTTATACTTCATTTCGGTGAAAAAAATGTTGCTTAATAAGTTTATTCAGAATTCATACGAATTAACAATAGTTTGCCCTTCACCTGGAACTGTTTCAACGCAGTATAGTACTAAGTTTCCAATTTTTCGCGAGCGGTAATGGCCGCCAACTTGCATGTGTTTCAAATTTGACGATTGAGAAGGCCAACTGCACACAATGCGGTTAACAGCGGTCCACGTCAGCAAGGCTACAAAGGCAACAAAGTTGAAGTTGCTTCTTCGTCGCAATAGTAAAAGCACCGTGATCCAATTCTTAGATTCTACGATTGAATGAGAGAGTGAGTATTAGTCTGATTGAGTGGGTAAGAGAGAATGAGTGAGTAGGAGTGAGTGATTGAGTAAGAGTGAGTTAGCCATAAGTAATAGTGAGTGAATGAGTAATATTGAGTGAATGAGTGAAAAAGTGAGTAAGAGTGAGTGGTGAGCGGTGAGCGAGTAATAGTGAGTGAGCGAATGAGTAAGAATGATTGAGCGAGTCAGAGTGACTGAGTGGAGCGAGTGAGTAATAGAGAGCGAGTGAGTATCTGAGTAACCGAGTGAAAGGGTAAGACTAAGTGATTGAGTAAGAGCTAGTGAATGAGTAAGAGTGAGTGAGTGAGTTAGATTGAGTTAGTGAGTAAGAGTGAGTGAACGAATGAGTAAGAGTGAGTGAATGAGTAAGAGTAAGTAAATGAGTAAGAGTGAGTGAGTAATAGAGAGTGAGTGAGTAAGAGTAACTCAGCGCATGGGAAAAAGTGAGTGAGTAAGAGCAAGTGAGTGAGCAAAAGTAAGTGAGTGATTAAGAGTGAGTTAGTGAGAGTGAGTGAGTGAGTAAGAGTGAGTGAGTGAGGAAGAGTGAGTAAGCGAATGAGTAATTGTGAGTGAGTGAGTAAGAGTAAGTGAGTGAGTTAGAGTGAGTGAGTAATAGAGAAAGAGAGTGAGTGAGTCAGAGCGAGTAAGTGAGTAAGAGTGAGTAAGTGAGTAAGAGTGAGTAAAACTGTGTGAGTGAGTGAGTAACAGAGTGCATGAATGAGTAAGAGCGAGTGAGTGATTAAGTAAGAATGAGCTTGTGAGTAAAAGTGAGTGAGTGAATGAGTAAGTGGAAGTGAGTGAATAAGTGAGTAAGACTGAGTGCATGAGTAAAAGTGAGTGAGTGAGTAAAAGTGAGTGAGTGAAAGTGAGTGAGTGAGTGAGCGAGTAAGAGTAAGTAAGTGGTAAAAATAAGCGAATGAGTAAGAGTGAGAGACTAAGCAAGAGAGAATGAGTGAGTAAGAGTGAGTGAGTGAATAAGAGAGAGTGAGTAATTTATCGTTCTCTGCATATATTTATTAAGAATAATTTAGAAATTTTAATTTTAAAACAAAGCACAACATCCTTTCATGAGCGCTTTTCGTGCAAAATTGATCAAAGAACCCACGATTCTTTCATTTGGTCGCCAGATATAGAAAAAAGCGCTCTCTGTCTTATGACAATCACGATCGTTTGCAGTACCGAGTGAGTGAGTGAGTAATATATTGTGTGTAGGTGAGAAAGAGAACTCTGTTTGTCTTCGGAAAGAAGCGTTGATTTGTAGAAGGCATCCTCTCTTCCGTTCGTCTCATTCAACGCAAACGCATAAAGAAGGCATCATCTCCTCTGTGTACCGTGTAACTGGCAAACGTGTTCATTTAAAAAGTCATAATCTCCTCTGTATATCTTGTACAGGGAAAAAGGATTAATTTAAAAAAGGCATCATCTCCTCTGTTCGCCTTATACCGGGCAAACGCATTCATTCAAAGAAGGCATCATCTCCTCTGTTCGTCTTATTCCATTGTTTCCTCTGCAAACACGCCCTATTGAAAGAGACATCACCACCCCTTACTATATTTCGTAGAATAGTAGTTTTCCTGGAATGACAATTTAAAATAATTAGATGAAAAATCAACATTGTTGGTTAAACAGTTGGTTAAATCTTCAATGCGTAATAAAGTAACTCTAAGTAACTATTTTTTATTCTTTGCAAAGATTGTCGTTTTGGATGCATCGATATCTGTGAGTGTGAAAAATGATACTGGAAATCTACAGATTCGAAATGTTTTAGGGGTACTGTCCTTTCGGGGTAATGGATTTCGGGGTAGTGTCCCATTCGGGGTAATGGTTTTCGGGGTACTGTCCCATTCGGGGTAGTGGCCTTCGGGGTAATGGGATTCGGGGTACTGGCATTCGGGGTACTGGGGTGGAGCCCCCTCCGAGTCAGTGGTCCATGGAATCGAGTACAACTTGATTGCCCTTCTGAAAACCAATAACCCACGGTGAGCTATCGTAAGTGATCAGTTCTAGGTTGGAAAGGTTGTTCCAAGAACCGTTGATGTTCCACTGGAGACAGAGGTTGATCTCCAGCGGAAGAATGGAGATAGGTAGGAAAACGAGCGTGTTACCTTGGTCCCAACTAGTGAAGGGTAGGGACAAATCGTTTGATGTACCACTCGTGTTGTGCTAGTCAGAGAGGGAGAAACCAGGTAATGCGTTGAGTTGTTGTACCCCAGAAGAAATCGGAGAGGTACCATAATTGACGGGAGACATGCATGAGACGCTCATGGTTAGATTTTAGTGTGTTCTGGACCCAGAGAGAGGGTCGCAAAGAGGAGCTGGTTCGAATTGCTGGGAGATGAAGGACTTAAAAAACTTACACGAATCGAAGAAGCAGATATTTTCCACCTATACATTGCTAGATCTGGTTAGGTAAAAAAAAAGCCAATTCTAAAGCGGATCCATCAATGCTCGGAATAACTGTCGGACCAATTCAGATCGAGGAAAATCTAGCACTGGAGCCCAGTGGCGTAGCCAGAAAATTGATCTGGGGGGGGGGGGGGGATTTCTGAACATTTTTTTTTCGGAAAAAAAATTTCTTCTGAAAATGTTGTCTCTGGGGGAGGGTTTTATGCCCAAAACCACCCCGTGGTTTTGGGCATAAAACGCCACTGCTGGAGCCACTACTTACCAACATTGCTATCGGACCTCTTCGAATAATGACAAAACCTACTCGAAAAAGGGTTGGTTGAAGACCGGAATTGCCATTCCCGAGCAGGAGAAATTGGCTCAATAATACTTAATTCTGTTATTGATACCATACTCTGTTATGAACTAGCCCTGCATAAGAGGTAAAATTCCAAAGGAATAATACCAAAAACTAATATGCACAATACTTAAGCCATAACAAACTCAGTTATTAAATTGAATTTCAATACCAAATGCATAACCAATTATTATTCGTTTGGTATTGGAATAGGTACCTGAGTATGGTATGCCTCAAGTATTCTGCATATAAGTTTTTGGTATTATTTTTTGGTATTTTAATTTTATGCAAGGCTAAATCATACCAATTTCTGTTATTGAGGTGGTCGCTCCTGCTCGGGTTGGGACAATTCGGATCAAGAAACTACAACTCTGGAGTACGTCTTTGGATGGATTGGGGAAACGACTGGATCTAGTTGGGTAAATAAAATGCAAATCTGTG
Source organism: Armigeres subalbatus (assembly GCF_024139115.2). Taxonomy (NCBI): domain Eukaryota; kingdom Metazoa; phylum Arthropoda; class Insecta; order Diptera; family Culicidae; genus Armigeres; species Armigeres subalbatus. The sequence continues at coordinate 97,535,371 of NC_085141.1, forward strand.
GCAGGTTGATCAATGTTCGGAATATTTATAGGACCTAGTCGGATGAAAATAAAAATCAAACCTGCATGGCTTGATCGAAGGTTTGAAGGAAGTAATGAGCTTAGTTGGGTCAGTTAGAAACATAACTGGAGTAAACTAATCGATGAGTGGAATCACTATTAGACCTTGTCGGATCGAATGGGTTGGTTGGTGGATGATATTACCATCGGATGTATTTGGATCAAAGGAAATCTAACTCTGGACTGGGCCTGTTGCTAGTTTGGAAGCACTTGTGCACATAGTTGATTAAACTATTGCGCCTTAGGGGAATTTTTTCTACAACTATAAGATTCTTCCATTAACTTTTTTTTCCACCTGTGAGCACGCATGTTGACAAAAAGAAGCAACACAATTGCTGCCGTATTTCCTTGTTTCGCGATGAGATGAATATATGTTCTGTCAGATGGAAATCGGGACAGTTCCCCACGTATTTCGTTTTCTACTTGAATACTTCTTCCGTGTTTTGTTATCAACTGAAAGTGAACAGAAGAAAAGAATCTTATAAGCACATCCCGGCCATAAGCATGTTTTCTTTTTTTACCCCTTGAATACGTCAATAAACGAAGGACATATTCACTATTTGCATAGCGCTTTAGGAGTCTTGTATGATCCGGGGGCCTTCAGAGCGTTACGGATCATGCAAATTTTAGAAACTTAGAGTTAGATTTCTATTAATTATTAGTCATTTGCATGACGCATTCGTTCCCAATCAGCGGATAGTCTTAATTAGCGCGCACATTATTCCGAACATTTTACTGAAGTGCTTTCCACTCATTAAAGCAATGCACATCCACAATTCCATCATCAAGCAACTAGGAGTGGAACTATCTTCCTGCTCCGTTGAACAATAGAAACTTTTACAGGATCGGGGGAGCCAGAATATTCTGCACTGAAAGTCACCACCACACTCCCATCGACCCCCCTGTCCATTACAACTTTCCGATCCATTCCGCGGAATGATTCATCTCATCTTGTTATCTTGTTTCCTATTGTGTTTATACAACGTCCATCGCCATTCCCGTCACGGAATCGCTGCGATGCGAAGCATCACGCCGTCACCAAACGCGGAGTGGTATTTATTATAAATGAGCAATTTATATCGTTTAGCGTGGAGCATAATGCGCCAAAGTGGATCTTCGTGCTGCTTCGAAAGTCAGCCGGGCCGAGTTCAAGTGTCTTTCCATTAGAATGGAAACAATGAAGCTGCTAGAGCAGCTATTTTCTTGCGGGAGCGGAAATAGCAATGTCTGGCAAATGCGATTTTTTTCCTCCATTTACCGGCATTCCGCTGAAGAATGAACTCTTTGGAGCAGCATAATTATATTTGTTTGTGCTGAGTGGCCCCAGCTGGAGGGAAGCGGGATGGTTTATGTTCATATTGTATGAGCTACAAATTATCAGAAAAGTGGACACTTGTAAGGATAGCTTTTGGAAAATAGAGACAATGGTTTGCCCATCAACCGTAAGCGGTCATAATCATGCTGAGTTGTCTTCAATTCAATTCATTAGACTCATTTCCCACTTTTCATTCTTGAGATTTTTTTAGATTTGACTCCGAAAAGTGTAACTAGAGGTTCGTACTCTGCTAATAATCAGAAAAACTTTGTATACAGGAAGAAGAGAATATTTTATGGAACCCACACTAGTGCTAATGCTTCCCTTTCAATTTGATCATAACGGAGTCCCACTTCTATGAGTATTTTCGAAGCGTTACTTATTAGGTATTTCAAAAATAAGTCATCGCGTGGTTTCTGAAAAACGAAACACCGCTATAAGACCGGCAGAGTTGCCATCAGCCATAATAAAAGTGTTCAAATCAGGATCGAAAAAAGCCAACGTGTCGATTTTTTTTGTCTTTATTAGAAAGGTTTTCAGTCCTAGGCTAGCCCACCTTTTGTGTCGAATTTAGAAAAGCAGTCTTTCAACCATTAAAAATAATCATTACATCATTTTGTATCGACTCTAATACCTGCATTTGCGTCGTAAATTTCTTCAGAGGACTGCCTCATTTCGATAGCTATATTCCCCAGCTCATGGCTCATAAAAGGAATCAATCTGATAAAATCTTAAGGTGAAGGTGGGTTGAGTACCAAAACAAGGCTTTGAAAGTATTGGTACAATAAAAACTGTCATATACTGTAGTAGTATTGGTGTCGTATTTATAAAAAACAAAGAATATTAGTAGGGTGGTTCAAAAACGACCCAGCACCATCACGCTCACTCGATTCCGTTCCATGCTCCGAGTGTCCTCCAAAAACCGATTTGAACAAAAACTGGTTGAGCGCAAGCCGGTTCAAGTTTATATGAAAACTAGTATGGGAAACCGAACCTTTTATTACGCTGGCTAAAGTACCTCCCCTCCAAACGCTGGCGAAAAGAGAACCCGCATAGCTGAAAGCAACATTCCAGAGACTTCACTGAACGAAAACCGCATCGCAGGAAAGATCCATTGATTTCGTAACGCAAAAATAGCATTTTATACCCCACTCACCCCCATGTTACACTTTTTGTTTGAAGCATCTGCCCCTGGTGCGATAGTGTAGACTAGACTAGACTAGAAGTATCTGCCCCTGGTGCGATAGATATCACAGACAAATTCTGGGTACATATTTTGTTGAATTGCACGTTTCACTGATGCCTTCTGAGAAGCCCAATTATCATACTAAAGATTCGCAACCTCGATTAAAATCGACTTCCAACTATTGGAACGATCATTCAATATGGATTGTCTATGGAGTTCAAGCTCTTGAATAGGGTAAAGTGCCCAATAGTGGACCCCCAACCAATGGTGGACCCTCCAGCCATTTTTGCATTATTACAGCACAATGTCAACATGTTACTATGAAATTCTATCGGGAGAACCTACCTTACAGTCCTATGATTTGATTACATGCATTGGAAATCCTATGGAAAGTAAAATTAGATGATTTTTTACAATTCTATAAAAAATAAACACCAGAGTGTCCATTATAGGAATATTTTTCGGGGTCCATAATAGGGAAGAAGAACGATCCGAAACGGGACACGAAAATCAAATGAAGTGTCGACTATAGGGAAGCAATTTCCTATTATGGACCCCCAGGGGGTCTACTATAGGGCGAATTCAGTTAGACTTTAAAATGTTAATTTCGACGAATAACGTCGTGTATTTGGGTGTTTTATGTATGTATCGTGAAGAGGGGATGCAGAGCTTGTTGTTAGATATCAAGCAGAATTAATATGTTGAAAATTTCTACTCCTTATGACAGGAAGAGCAAAATTTTGCTACTAGGGGGTCCACTATTGGGCATTTTACCCTATTTCTTCCAGTCATATGGTCTCCCCCCTCGCCATCGCCCAATGACGGAGTGCCAGAATCAGAATAATGTTAAATTCAAGCTCGCCATGTCAACTGTCATACAAACCTGAAACGACCTGTGCACGGTAAGCTTCTATTCAAACCAGCCCAAACCATCGGATGACAAACAAATTATAAATCATATTCGACTGAGCGTGGCGGAGCAAGATTATTTTTTGAACCACCCTAGTTATTAGTTTGCTGCTGCCGGTGCCGTCGTTGACATTCGCTCCGCGATCAGTTTTTAATCGTTTTTTTTCGGGCAAAAATAGCAGTTTATATTAAGTTTTTGGTTTGAACAAGTGACTGATTTCGAAAAGTGATGTTTAATTAGCATTCCATCAACATTTCGGGGTGCTCATGTGCGGAGAAGTGAGTAAAAACTTGATTTTTTCAGTGCCCTTTGAGAAGAAGTGAAATGCAGTGATAAACCCACCAAATCGCGAACGACTAATAAATTGGCACGAAACTGATGATTTCGAATATTATTCGAGCCGAAATACGTAGGTTAGTAATTTGAATATTAAACTTTTGTGCGAAGCTGTTCGATGAATTCGAATGTTGATGGGAGAGTGGTGCGGGAGGTGAGGGGTTGACCTGTGGAAGGTCCGGTGCCATATTGACTGCCATCGTGGTACTCTCCCAACTATGTCCTTAAGCTTCATTAAGAGATTCAGATCGTCCAAGCTTGATTACAGCAAATATTATATCAATATAAATTATACTTTAAAATCTTTGGTTATAGCTTCTATGTTTCTGTTGGAAACATGAACGTGTAAGTTAAGGCAAGCACCAACCACTCTGTCGCGCCTATCTGTTTAATAGTAAACAGCAGCCAGTCAGTCAGTCAGCTGCAGTCAAATGAAATGATTTTTTTCAACACTACATGTCATAATCCAAATATTTGAACAGTTTAAAGCAATGCACTTGTGAAGCGACTAAAACAGTCTGACTAATGCATACAAACGTATTTGCTAGGCATGTTTTCGATGTCTGATGTCAAACTATTACATTGAAGGCAATGCGTCAAATAAATACACATTTCCAAGCCCAGTTGACGTTCGAGCAAATGATTGCCCATCCAACAACAACAAACCGCATGCTCGATCCAGACTTGCTCATGGTTTAGAACGATTGGAATAGTGTGTCACTGCAAATAAAACAGAAAAAGGGAAAGCGTCAATTGAAAACTCTGATGTCTTTATGCGTACCCTCACACTAAGCTGAAAGGCAGATCAAACTGCAACAGAAATGAGCTTCGAACTAAACGGAAACATATCTTGGCACATCTTCTGTCCTCACGTAGATCTATTTAGGCTTCATTCGACAGTAGAGGTGTGCGCCGCCGCGCCACGCCACCGCCGCCGGCAGTTTTTGGCACGCCGCCGCCGCCGACATTTTTGCATCGGCGCGCCGCCGTTTAAAAATTGTCACGCCACTTATCTATAATTTTCCACGCCGATACAAATTTGAAGATGTCCGCAGAATTTTGGAAGTGGAAGTGGAAATTCTGAACATTCAATGGATTTTTCCCTGTATAATTTCCTGATCCATCACGTTGAAACACCAGAGATTTTTCCGTGAAGATACCAATGATTTCCATGTGAATCCCATACAATTTCTACTTGAATTTTTGAAAATCACTCCGTAAAAACTAAGAAAAACTGCGAAGGATTTCTCTTTGAAATCCAAAGAATTTACCATTGAAATTAATTTTTGAATGGAAAAGAGGCGTTCAGCAGAAAGCCATATGGAAGGAGATCACAAGGCTGAAAGTTGTTTCGCCGAATATGTCGTTTAACCGAAAAGACTATTTGGTAAAAGCCTATCCGAGCAAAGATTGAGAGCAAATCGATAACTTGTTTCAATGTTGTGAAATAATGGATTATTATTACTTAACTTGATATCTTTTTGGTCGTTTTAACGGTTGAGTAACAAAACGTATAGCAGAAAAGTCTTACTGTGACATCAAATCGAAAGCTATTCCTGCTGTCATTGAGAGCAAATAGAAAACTAATTTTGATATTGGTTTCCGATAACAAAACAAGTACACAGTTTGATGTCATATCATGCATCTCCAGCAAAATTAGATCAAAATATGTAATCAATCATGATTATTCATATTTGAAAACAAATTATGAATCAATTTTAAGTCAAAATCAAAATATGTTTTATATATGCACTCATTACATTTTCAGACTTTGCTAGGGTATCTAGCATAGAATGTCATTTGGTCGGATAGTTTCTTTGGCTGAAAGAAATGGTTAGATGAATAGCTTAATAGGCCGAAATAGTCATTTGGTCGAAAGGGCCATTTGACCGAAATGAACATTCGATCGAAAGTTCGGCTGAATCGGTCATTTTGGATATTTTCAACACATTAACAGGAGAATCTTTTGAATTTCGTCAGAAAATTCTTCAAGTTTTTCAAGAATATTCATTTGGAAATTATTTTCAGAGTTTTCACGGGAAGTTGTTCAAAATTTCCTTAGGAAAATATTCAGAATATGCACGGAAAGTTCTGTTGAGAATTTTTCAAAATTTACACTTCCTCAATCTAGATCATTTAAGATGGTTAGTTTTTTTTATTCTTTATTAGATTGCTTTTTTTCGCAGGGAGAAGTTCATCACTAGACGGCTAGATTGGCAAAGCCAACTTTAAAACAGTTTTTTTTTTGCAATATCCGCGGGAGACTGTAGAATTTTCACGAGAAAAACTCCGGCATTTCCAATTCTTCAAAGTTTCTGCAGAAGATGGTTCAAAATGTAGATTTCAACGAAAAATTCTTTGGAAAATTGCTCGGAATTTTCAAGAAATGTTTTTGGATTACTTCAAAACATTCTTTCTATTTTCGATAAGAAATTCTTGGGAAATTCCATTGACGGAAGGCGACAGACGGGTAATTTGGCACAGAAAGCCGTTTGTCCTAACAGGTCGTCTGGCCGAAAGCATCGTTGGCCGAAAATGCTGTTTGGCCGAAAAAGTTTTTGACAGAATGGGCCATTCAGCGGAAAATGTCATTTGACCTTTGAACAAAATTTCGTAGCCTCTCTACTTTTAAGTCGATACTGGCTTTTAGGCCAAAAGTAATCTAGCCGAGTACCATTAGCAGAACTAAGCGTTTAACGGTAACTGTTATCTGGTCGAAACAGGTTTGACAGAAAATGTAGTTGAGTCGTAAGCGACGTACAGGAACATTTGGCCGGATTTTGACCGTAACAGTTTGTCCTAACAGGCTGAAAAAGTCGTTTGACTGAATACCCAACAAACAATTAGGGCTGAATAAGCTAGTTTTTATTGTAGAAGATCATTTTGGTTGAATAAGTGCTCTATCAGCTCACAATGTTTATTACAAAAATGCCGGTTGATTGTCATTTGGGAAAAAGAGCAATTTGGCCCAAAAATGTCCTGTCTGCAAGACAACCTTCTTCAAAAAGTGTCGTTTGACGGAATTGAATAAAAAACAAGTTCGGCCGAATAGGTCATTTGACAGAAATTGCCATTTGGCCGGAAGGGTATTTTGCAGAAAGGATATTTTCGTGTCAAATGACCATTCCTACCACACGGCATTTTCGGTCTAATGATTTATTTGGTTAAATGATTTTTTCGGCCTAATTACCAGTTCGGCCGAATGTTCCTTTTGGCTGTATGTCGCTTTCGACCAAACTACATTTTTGTCAAACCATTTTCGACCTGATAATAGTTGCGGATAAACGTTAAGTTCAGCTTAATAGGATTTGATTAGATGACCTATTCGGCCAAACGACCTGTTAGGGTAAACGATTTTTTCGGCCAAATTATCAGTTCGGCCGCTTGACGCTTTCGGCCAACTGAATTTTCCAAGAATGTCTTATGGACAATACACTAGTCGTTCGATAACTGCAACATGTTTTCGTTTTAGTTAGCGAATGCAGTTCTAAACGTTCTAAACGTCCAACTATTGTCACGTCCGACAACTTCAGATGCAATATAAGTACATTTGATTGTTCAGCGCAATGCAGCTATCATCGAATTTAAAATCGTTTCGAAGTTTAGCGGTCCGATAACTACAAAACTGATGTAACTATTAAATTGCAGTTAGAAAGCATTGAAGTTGAATAAGTTTCAGTTGTCAAACATCTATTGTACAAAGAATTTCCTAAAATTCCTTAAAAATTCCGAACAATTTTCCGTTAAAATGCAAAGATTTTTCATATTAAAATCTACATTTTGAACAATCATTCGCGGAAATTCTGTTAAAGTTCCCGTCAAATTCCGGAGACTAATTATTTTAGTCTGAGCAAGCCAACGTTAAAACACCCATTCTATCAGTCGCACTTTCCTACAATTATGAAGTGAATTTCGAAGAATACTCAACAGAAACTCGACAAGAACTTTCCGTGTATATTCCGAGGATTTTCCTGTAGAAATTTAGAACAATTTCTCGTGAAAATTCTGACGAGTTTCTCATGACGAATTTTTTGCTGAAAGCTTCTCTTGGTAATTCCATAGATTTGTCTAAACTTCAGAGTAGTTCCCTGAGGAAAATTACAATTAACTGCATATTATGCGGCAACTCGAAAACCTTTTTTTGTTGAATATCTTGGCTGTGCATATGCACAGCACATGTTTCGAAATGGACAAATTGATATGAAATTTGCGAAAAAGAATCCACGTGTCTTGGAGGGACTGGAACTCTCAACCTCCTACTCTCTAGATAGGCGTGATAACCCCTACACAACAAGACCACTTAAAGGTCAAATTTGCGGAAAAGCCATCAGAGTACAAACCTGCATCGCGGTCAGTTTTTTGCAAATTGAATATCTTTCGGATGCTTGATTTGTCCTAAATAATTTCCAAATAAATATTTAGGAAAAAGGCAAAAAAATTAAGGGACGAGATAAAAAAAACGCCACGCCGATGCACGCCGCCGCCGCCGCCGGCTAAAATGGCTATCGGCGTGACGCCGAAAACGCCGCCGCCGCCGACCAAAATTCTGACAAACGCCGCCGCCGATGAATATTGGACCGGCGCACACCTCTATTCGACAGACATGCTCAAATATGGATCAACAGCTTATGTAGAATCTTAATGAACCCGTAGCAAAACGCCTGCAATGTAAATTTCCGTTCACCTCCCCAATGCCATTAGGCCATTAGGCCAAAGGCCACTAGGCCAAAGGTTGGAGGGCCGAATATACCATTTGGTCGGACAAATCATTAGGCCGAAAGTCATTAGGCCAAAAGGGTCATTTGGCCGAACAAAAGATTCTGCCGAATGGGACGTTTGGCTGAATATCTTATTGGACCAAACAAATGAACTTTCCCTAACTCGATGCTCTGTAACTCGATATTTTATCTTACTCAAAGATTTTTTTTTGTCTTTATTTGAGAAGTTTTCAGCCCTAGGCTGGCTCACTTCTCACTCAATGAAATTCAAAGTCCCTTATATATAGCATACTCTGTTCCCTCCGTTGGTCGATATTTGAAAAGTGGGAAGTGCGAAGTAAGAAGTGAAAAGTGAGCAGCGGGAAGTGAGAAATGAAAAGTGAGAAGTGAGAAGTGAGAAATTCTAAGTGCGAAGTACTAATGAGTAGTGAAAAGTTAGAACTTAGAGGTTAAAAGTGATTAGTGAGAAATGGGAAACCAGAAGTGAGATATAAAAAGTTATAAGTGAGGAGGGAGAAGTGAGATATATGAAGTGAGAAGTACGAAGTAAGAAGTGAGAAGTGAGTAATGGGAAGTGAGACATTAGAAGTGAAAAGTTAGATTTGAAAATTTCGAAATGAGTTGTGAGAAATAAAGTGTAAAAAGTTGAAAGTGAAAAGTTAGAAGTGAGAAATGGAAAGTAATACATGAGAAATGAGTAGTCAGAAGTGAAATATCTTCTTCTTCTTCTTATTGGCATTACATTCCCACACTGGGACAGAGTCGCCTCGCAGCTTAGTGTTCATTAACCTCTTCCACAGTTATTAACTGCGAGGTTTCTAGGCCAAGTTACCATTTTTGCATTCGTGTATCATGAGGCTAACACGATGATACTTTTATGCCTAGGGAAGTCGAGACAATTTCCAATCCGAAAATTGTCTAAACCGGCACCGTGAATCGAACCCAGCCACCCCCAGCATGGCCTTGCTTTGTAGCAGCGCGTCTTACCGCACGGCTAAGGACGAGTGAAATATAAAAAAGTGGAAGGTGAAAGGTGAAAAATAGGTTTGAGAAATAAATAGAAAGCAGTAAGAATTGGAAAATTATAAGTGAGAAATTCGAAATGTCAAGTGGAAAATGAGAAGTGAGATGTTAAAATGAGAAAGACGAAGTAAGTAGTGAGAAATGAGAAGTGGGAAGAGAGAAGTGAGAAGAGAGAAATGAAAAGTGAAAATTAATAAGAGATATGAGAAGCCAAAAGTGAGATGTAAGAAGTTATTGGTGAGAAGAGAAAAGTGAAACATGAGAAGTATGAAATAAATAGAGAAAGAAACTCTAAATGTGAAGTGAAAAGTGAGAAGTGCGACGTAAGAAGTGAGTAGCGGTAAATGAGAAGTGAGAAGTAGAAAGCGATAAATGTTCTCATTTGGAGGAAGAGATTGCGTAGTGAGTAGTGAGAAATTAGAAGTGGGAAGAAAGAAGTGTAAAGTGAAAATTAATAAGATATACGAAATATAAAAAGAGCTATGTAAACAGTTGTAAGTGATAAGTGAAAAGTGAGAAATGAGAAGTGGGAAATTATTTTTTTCATTTATTTAGTCTACATCTAAACAGATAACACTGAATCAACAATTTGACGCCACAATACACGGTTCGAGGCCGCATCTCTCCATCCTCAGATACGCCCCACGCTTGCCAAGTCGTTTTGCACCTGGTCTGCTCATCTCGCTCGCTGCGCTCCACGCCGTCTCGCACCTGCCGAAGTGGGAAATGAGAAGTCGAAAATAAAAAGAGAGAGAAAGTCTAAATGTGAAGTGAGAAGTGCGAAGTAAGAAATGAGCAGCGGGAAGTAACAAATGAGAAGTGAAAAATCTTCAATGTGTAAGAACTGGTGACTCAAAAATAAGCAATACCAGCGCAGGCCGTGTCCGAATGCAGGTCAATTAAGGAATAGGAGCGAAACTCTAGATGTGAAGTGAAAAGTAAGAAGTGCGAAGTAAGTAGTGAGCAGCGGGAAGTGAGGAATGAGAAGTGGGAAGTGAGAAGAGAGAAGTAAGAAGTGAGAAATTCTAAATGCGAAGTGAGTAGTGTAAAGTTAGAATTTAGAAGTGAAAAGTGATAAGTGAGAAATGAGAAGTCAGAAGTGAGATATCAAAAGTTATTAGTGAGGAGGGAGAAGTGAGGTATGAGAAATGAGAAGTACGAAGTAAGAAGTGAGAAGTGAGTAATGAGAAGATGAGAAATTAGAAGTGAAAAGTAAGATGTGAAAAATTCAAAGTGAGTTGTGAGAAATAAAGTTTAAAAAGTCAAAAGCGAAAAGTGAGTAGAAATGGGAATTCAGAAGTGATATATTAATAGGTGAGAAGTAAGAAGTGAAAAAATAGAAATGAGAAATAAATAGAAAGAAGTAAGAATTTGATATTTATAAGAGCGAAAATCGCATGAGAAGTGGAAAGTGAGAAGTGAGAAGTAGTACATTCAAAGTTAATTGCCTATATGCCGGGTATTAAGCAACCCGGTGTGGAAATTAATTACTATGTCTGAAACTTGATTATGCATATGTACAACATGTGATAGATTTTAGTTCGGAAATGGTATTGAAGGGTAACCGCCCTTCGGTGGGGTTTGATCCCACGACCCCAGTTCGCATGACAGGTGCTTTCCCTACTAAGCTACGAAGGACCTCCGTCGTCCACCGCAGCTTAGCGGGTACTGATGAAACCAAATTCCCAGCCCCAGGTACCAGCCGATTTTTGTACACATGTCAACCAAGTAGGATGAGTATTTAGTATTGTTCGGCTCCTACACACTTGCTTCATCAGCAACGGCACTCAATGAAAGAGGGTTGTGTGAGGTTGTGCCAGTTTGGTCGTCAGATCCCAACCCGACCACACAAGCGAAGAGAGATCGCCACTCGAGTTCAGTACATTCAAAGTTAATTGCCTATATGCCGAGTATTAAGCCACCCGGTGTGGAAATTAATTACTATGTCTGAAACTTGATTATGCATATGTACAACATGTGATAGATTTTAGTTCGGAAAAGGTATTGGAGGGTAACCGCCCCTTCGGTGGACGATGGAGGCCCTTCGTAGCTTAGTAGGGAAAGCACCTGTCATGCCGAAAGCCGAACAATACTAAATACTCATCCTACTTGGTTGACATGTGTACAAAAATACATTTGAGAGAGTTGATTCTGAAAATGTATTGCGAGAGATCGGCTGGTACCTGGGGCTGGGAATTTGGTTTCATCAGTGTAGTAAGAAGAGAGTTTTGGGAGGAGAGAAGTTAGATGCAAGATGTTCGAAGAGGGAAGTAAGAAGTAAGTAGTGAGAAGTGAGAAATGAGGAGTGAGAAGTAAGATTAAGTTGAAAGGGAGTTGAAAGAAGTGAGAAGTGAAGACCGAAGAACGAGAAGTAAGAAACGAGATTTTTTTCTCTTTCCTTCGTTCTTTTTTCTTCTTCCTTCTGTTTAATATATTTCTTCTTACTTCTCACTACTCAACATCTCATTTCTCACTTAACAATTATCATCTCTCATTTGTCACGCTTTGCTTCTGTTTATGTCACTATTCGCATCTTACTTCTCACTTTTCAACACACACTTTTCACCACTCACATTTCACCACTCACTTTTCACCACTCACTTTTCACCACTCACTTCTCGCCACTGACTTCTCACTTATCATTTCTCACTCTCCATTACTCACATGTTACTGCACACATCTCAATACTCAATACTCATTTCCGTTTTTCAAGCCTCGCTTCTCACTACTACTCTTTGTTCTCGCTGTTCACTATTCACTTCGAACATTTCATTTCCTTCTTCTTCTTCTTCTTATTGGCATTACATCCCCACACTGGGACAGAGCCGCCTCGCAGCTTAGTGTTCATTAAGCACTTCCACAGTTATTAACTACGAGGTTTCTAAGCCAGGTTACCATTTTTGCATTCGTATATCATGAGGCTAACACGATGATACTTTTATGCCCAGGGAAGTCGAGACAATTTCCAATCCGAAAATTGCCTAGGCACCTAGGCACGGTCTAGGCACTGGGAATCGAACCCGGCCACCCTCAGCATGTCTTGCTTTGTAGCCGCGCGTCTTACCGCACGGCTAAGGAGGGCCCCCTACTTCACCTAATAAGGAAACAAATTTTTACTGCTCTGTCCAACGGTATTCGACCAAATATAAATGTGTTCCCCCCCTCGATACCTCTCTAACTCGATTGTCCCTTCAATATCGAGAATTCACTGTAGGTCATTTGACGTCTCGCTTCTCACTTCTTAATTATCATTTCTCACTTCTTACCGCGAAAAGATAGAAATGATAAGGTAGAAATGATGGGTGAGAAACACTTGTTTACAACAACCGTGCTTCCCGGGAGAAATGGTTAGTGAGAAGTGAAAAGTGAGACATCTCACTTCATATTACTTCATATTACTCATTGTACAAAGTGTAAAAAATGAGAAGTGCAAAGCGAGCCGAAAGACTACTCGCTTCTTACATCGCACTACGCACTTTTCACAGTGGGAAGTGAGAACTGAGAAATGATTAATGAGAAGTGAGACGTGAGACGTCTAACTTCTCACTAAATATTGCTCACTTGTCACTTCCCACTGTCTGTGAGAAGTGAGTAGTGCGAAGTTAGAAGCAAGACGTCTCACTACTCACTACTTCTGACCAATCATTTCTTACTTCTCTTTTTTCACTGTGAAACGTGAGAAGCGCGAAGTGAGTAGAGAGTCGTCTCACTTCTATGTGGAAAGTGACAAGTGAGAAAATGTTAGTGAGAAGTTAGACGTTCTTCCCACTGTGAAAACTCTTCTCATTCATCATTTTTAACTTCTCATTTCTCATTTCTCGCAGTGAGAAGTGAAAAATGATGATTGAGAAGTGAGACGTCAAATGACCTATTCAGCCAACTGATCTATTTTATTAATTTCAACTGTAGTTTAATAATTCGGAGATGGCTTATTCGGTCTAATTAATTTTTTTTATTTTATTTTTTATTTCATTTATTTCGTCAACCGTCGTAGACTAGTACATATAAATATACATAATTGTTCATTTCGTTATGCTAATATACATAAATTGTAAATTATTTAACATATATTTATAATAAAAATTAACTAGAGATTAAATAGGGCAGATAAAAAATGTTATATTTTTTGTCTTATATGTTGCGATTTCGAATTCTATTAAAATATGTTCTAAGATTCTGCCGGGAAATTGTAAAGTCGATAGCTTCGAAGTGTTGATTGTAAATGTCCATTATTCGATTTAAAGGTCCAAATTTGGCATAGTTTATTCGATGATAGTTTGTTATAAATAAGGTACGATTTCGAAGTTGCTTTGAAGGAATATAAAAGTTTAATTTTGATAAGATTTCAGGTGAATCAATACGTTGCGAAACGATATCATTTACGAAGGAAACCATTGCACAGTGTTTTATTTCGTCATTTTCACGATCGAAATACAAAAACTCAAAAAGTATTGATTTTGGATATAGGGTTTGTTCACAGAAGTTTCTAGATATTTAGGAGCGCATCTTTTGGGAAAAATTGTTTGATGATTAATCCCCCTAAAAGTAAGTTGCGAAAATTATTTTTTCACTCGAACGAGACGGACCCGTGATGTCTTCAGCAAAGTTATTGCAAATTTTATTACAAACAACTTTGCTGAAGAAGCCGAGTCTCTATCTCTTATATATAACAAACTTAATACGTTTTATATGGAAACCCCCTTAAAATTCTTATTTTTTATTATAACTATTTCCAATGATTTTTCACATTTTTCGCATCTTCTACAAAGTTGTTAACCGAACAAAAATACATGTTTTTGCTGAACATTGTTACCTTGTATCTCTCATACAACAAAAGTTTTATTTAAATTATCAATATTTTTAGAGGTATTTCCATTTGAAATTACTCCCTTAATTGCAAAAACTCGCAAAATTCACCACGATATGCTGAAAGCCGTGTATTTCTTCTTTCTACTCACGATAAAAACTTTTGTCGACAAGAGTCTTCTCGATTGCTGTGTTAAAAACTTATCAACCCTTGAAAATTGATAATATTTGAATAACTTTTGTTTTTCAAGAGATGGAGAGTAACAATGTTCAGCAAAAACATGTATTTTTGTTAGGTTAAACATTTTGTAGAAGGTTCAAAATATGTGAAAAATCAGTGGAACTAGTTATAATAACATAATACTTGATTTCATGTTTTTTTTTCATAAAACGTGTTAAGTTTGTTATATACAACAGATATATACAACGGGCATCTATAGCAAAGCTTCCTGTAATAGTTTATGTTATAATAGTATTTATTAATGTTTTTCTCTTCAATTATAAGTGTCAAGTTTTCTGTAATATGCTGTACAAAGGGAATATGTATTAAACAGTCAGTAAGTTCTTTCCAAATTCAAATGCATTTTCATTCGCTGTTCTCTTCTTCATCGGTTTCATAGTTAACTAAGAGAGCTTTGGCATCTTCCGAAAGCGACTTTATGCGACTTTTCGGCCATCCTCGAGCTTCTGTTACGACTGGATCTTGTGTGATGTTCTCGATACCTGTATGTTAAAATATACGTGAGATGCAAAATTAGAATACAATATTTCATGCTAAATACAAAATATTACCGCTTCCATTCTTTATTTTTGGCTTCTTGGGCTTCTTCAGAAAGCTGCCCTATCGGTACCAAAAAGTTCTCCATCACTGCTGATCCATGTACAAGTATTTTATGTATGCTTGCCGGGAGATAGTACCATGGATACAACCGGACCAACAAGCGAGCTGTTGCTTCGCAGTAGTCACCGAAAGCAGTAGTGTTAACTTCATGTCCTGATGCCATCACTTGTAGTATAGTTCCACAGCGTTGAATGGCGCATAAATTCAAGCCCGTAATTTTGGCAACAACTTCCGCGTTTTCAAAGAATCGTCGTGCTACGTTGCCAGTGTTCGATGAGCCACTCCCTCCTGCGCGTGGCTGATCAACGTGCAATCCCATCTCTACCTTGAAACGCTTCTGAATCATTATTTTCCGTTTAAGCATTTCCTTCTTAGGTTCACCACGGGAGCCCATTTCTTAACTTCTATTCGATATGAAACTTTTAAGAAAGACTCCAAAATCTAATCCAAGCGTGAAGAGTGCTCAGACCGAACTGGAATGAGCTTTCATCAATATGAAGTTTTCGTACATTATCAATATCGTTCATTTCAGTTGGTTTAGCCTGGCATATATAGCATCTTGCCGCAGATTTTGTTCCAGTCAACGCCGAACACACCTTTCCATCCACCATCGTCAGAAGCATTTTATATGTTATACGAATCTTTCGGCCATTCCTTGTTAACTCCGTCGGTTCCAGAGATTCAATTTGACGGGCTAGGTGATCTTTCTCACGGGTCACAAGTTCAACCGTTTCAGCCGCCATTTGTATGTGGATTGGCCTACAGAGACGTGTTGATGATGGACGTGGGTTTTGAAAAAGGACATTCTTTTTCGAAGCGGCTTTGATGGGTACAAGTGCAGACATGAAAATACTTGCATCACTTTTAGAGCCATCATCATTTTCAAAAACTTGATGATACTCAGAATTACCAGTGCTACCGTCCATTCCGTATTTCACTGTCATCTCAATTTCCATAAGCTCCGCATCTGAGAAATTAATCAGCTTACCCTCATTCACCTCAACAATTCTTTCAGCAGTTAAATCAAGTAATTGCTGAAGCTTGATTTCAATATCTGTTTCCGAAACTACAACAAATTCATCTGCAGGGTAACAATTCTTTTTAGCAGCTAATACTTTGTAATATGGAGGGTAGATATCCGCGTTTCGAATCTTAGCTCCCGATTGAATCAAATTGTATTGCGAGACAGATAAGTCGCTCTCTACCATGAGAGCAAGAGCTTCCATATCCGTATAACGATAAACGGGATTAGTTTCGGATTTTCTCCATGAATCTCTGATTTTGGTGGCCCTCGAAGGAGTGGTTTGGCTGACTTCTTTAATGATTTCTGCTGCATCTGTTTTTTTCTCCTCTCGAAACTTCATTTGCGTAGCAAAAGCGAGCTCATTTGATCTGTAGAGATTGCGAATGTCAGCGGTTTTCTTCCTTTTAGTAACATTACTACATTCTTCAAAAGTAAGCGATTTTCTGCCAACTGTACCCATTCTCAAACATGAAAATTCTTCTACAGGTAATGTAAATGGCTTCTCAAAGAAATTTGAGTAACGCGTTAAGATGTATTGCTTTGAACGACCATGTCTATTCCAAAGCTTGTTAAAATAGCTACAAAGATATTTAACATGTTTTCAATTTTTGAAGCCATATGCTTAGGAATTTGATTCAAATCAATGTCATGCGCTTTAGACACGCACAAGTAAACGTTTCTCATTTTATTTTGAAATTTCCGTGTGTTTCAATCCACAGTGTAAATAGATGCCGTTTATCAATCTCCACTGTAAAAACGGGTAATAAACACCATGTAAGACACGCATTTTTAATTACTAACTGTTATTCATTTATGCCAAAATTTACCTGTAGCAGATGTCTCCGCCATTATAATTAGATTGAATTTATTCAGCGCAGGTTATCCACTGTTGTCGGAAATAACACTTTTGTTTTCTTGTCCCTCAGAGTAGACCAGTAGACCACTGCAAACTATCACATAACCTCACTTATTTTGACAGATCATGGAACTTGTTTACAAGATGTTAGGCAAAAACGATGAGCAGAAAATTAGAATTATAATCTATCTATATAATAAAAATGAGTTCAGGTGTCCTTCCTGACGATTTAACTCATGAACAGGTTGACCGATTTGCAAGATTTTTCTATTATCGATTCGTTTTGGGATCCGCAAGGTTTGTATATACAAAATTTGGTGAATTTAACGGGAAAGGTAAAAACTCATTAGAATACAATAATGGGTCAGCTGTTGAAGAAAGTAAAACAATCGCACGGAGATTAATCTAGAGTGCGGTGCTGCAAATAGTTCAATATGTGACATTTGCAACATAAACACCCGGGCAAAGCTGGGTACTTCACGCTAGTTCTAAATAAAAAAACCACTATAATACGAATAATCCCTATGACGTTCCTTACATTTACATTTAAAATTAGATGGATATGTGGCGTATATGACAAACTTATAACAAATACTACTACAAAGCTTAGCTAAAAATACCCAGTCTTTATCTAAAGTTTTATGTAAAGAAAAAAATTTAAAATTAATCAAGTATTATTTTATTATAACTAGTTCCATTGATTTTTCACATATTTTGCACCTTCTACAAAATGTTTAACCTAACAAAAATACATGTTTTTGCTGAACATTGTTACTCTCCATCTCTTAAAAAACAAAAGTTATTCAAATATTATCAATTTTCAAGGGTTGATAAGTTTTTAACACAGCAATCGAGAAGACTCTTGTCGACAAAAGTTTTTATTGTGAGCAGAAAGAAGAAATACACGGCTTTCAGCATATCGTGGTGAAATTTGCGAGTTTTTGCAATTAAGGGAGTAATTTCACATGGAAATACCTCTAAAAATATTGATAATTTAAATATAACTTTTGTTGTATGAGAGATACAAGGTAACAATGTTCAGCAAAAACATGTATTTTTGTTCGGTTAACAACTTTGTAGAAGATGCGAAAAATGTGAAAAATCATTGGAAATAGTTATAATAAAAAATAAGAATTTTAAGGGGGTTTCCATATAAAACGTATTAAGTTTGTTATATATAAGAGATAGAGACTCGGCTTCTTCAGCAAAGTTGTTTGTAATAAAATTTGCAATAACTTTGCTGAAGACACCACGGGTCCATCTCGTTCGAGTGAAAAAATAATTTTCACAACTCACTTTTAAGGGGATTAATCATCAAACAATTTTTCTCAAAAGATGCGCTCCTAAATATCTAGAAACTTCTGTGAACAAACCCTATATCCAAAAGCAATACTTTTTGAGTTTTTAAATTTCGATCGTGAAAATGACGAAATAAAACACTGTGGCATTGCTATTTCACGTCGCTCTTTCAAAGTCGGTATGTCAATGAGCATGCAGCGTGCTTTGTATGATGGGAGTGGAAATGATGTCCAGCCTAATTTACGAAGAGCAAATAGTAAAAATGGCTTTTGTACAGATTCTAACTTTTCTTCGTGCGTGAATGAGAAAGGAGACCATACAATACTGCAATATTCCATTATTAATCTAACATAAGCTACATAAAGTGTTTTAATTGTATACGGGTTATGAAAGTTATAACAGAAACGCTTTATGAACCCCAGCATGTTATTAACCCTGTGAATGATTGCTTTGCAGTGGTCTTTTGTAGTAGAACTTACTCTTTCACATTTTTTTCCCTAATGCGATTGAAATGTTTGGTATTGTTCTTTTTCTGCTTAATGATGTTAAGTTGCATTTCTTTACATACAGTTCTAATAGGTTTTTCTTGCACCATGTGTAGAATTTGTCTATTTCATTGATGTCGACTTCATTTCTTATTTCCATAAAGAGGTTCATGTCATCGGCATAAATTAACACTTTCATGTTTTTCAGAATTAAGGAAATGTCGTTTACGTACAAGATAAAAAAAATAGGGCCCAAATGAGAGCCTTGAGCGACTCCCGAAGCGACTTGAATTGGTTTTGATTTGTGTCCATTAAATTTGATAATTTGTTGGCGGTCAGGTATTAGGTATGATTCAAGCCATTTCAGGAGTCGTGTTTCAATTCTAATTTTGTGTAGTTTAAAAAGCAGCAGGAGCGTATATCAATGCGATCGAATGCCTTGCTAAAGTCCGTATATAGAGCTTCCACATGGTTCCCGTTATCCATTGCATTCAATGAAAAGTCTACGAATTGAAGCAGATTTGTTGAGGTCGAGCGACCTTTAAAAAAGCCGTGTTGCGTGTCAGTTACTCCGTTTTTGATTTGCAAAAATTGCTTCTCGTTGATAATTGCCTCGAAAAGTTTTGGGATGCAAGAGATAAGGGCTATGCCATGATAATTACGTACGTCTGATTTTAGACCAGATTTAAATATTGGTACTAGAAAAGAGCTTTTCCATATTTTTGGGAAGATTCCAGATTTCAGATTCCAGAGACTTATTGAAAAGCCAATTTAGAGGAGTAGTGAGTTTTTTTTGCTATTTTTTTTTTTAATAAATACTAGTGGAATCGTGTCCGGGCCAGGTCCCTTCGAAACATCCAAGTTTATTAGAGCGTCTAAAATTTCGTGGACTTGAATTTGATTCACACCAACATCTCTGGAAAATTCTGGATAAAACGCGAAATAATCGCGGTCGCGATCTTCTTCCGAAAATGTAACATAGATTTCTTTAAAAAAATTGGCAATAAATTACAGTTTTTTTTTTCCGAGTTATCGCCAACATTTTCGTCGAGGTGCATTACAGATGGAAAATTGTCTGGTTTTAATTTTGTTTTTACGTTATTCAAAAAGTTGTTTGGGCAGGACTTTATTTCAGGCTCAGTTTGAATTATTTACTTCAAGTGCATTACTGATGGCTAGATTCAGTTGGTAGCAGATTTCCAAGTTTCGATCACTCACATCTTTCTTGTAGATTTTATGTGCTTTTGACGTAAACTACGTCTAAGGGGAAGACTCAGATACAGGGTGTAAAACCAAAATTTCCAAATTCGAGACCGTCACGAAATTTGGATAGATTTCAAACGCTAATAGCGTCTTTATCTTTCGATGGATTTTCGACATTTGCTTATCAATCGATTCAGAAACTCTCCAGCAATTTGCACATTAAATTGATACTATTGATTATCAACGTTAAACTATTGAAAATGTTGTTTCTTTCCAAACTGGGTGAAAAATTCAATTCCGTTCATAAGTCCCTAACACGGACATCAGATTGCAGTAAGGTACGGGTCTTTTGATCCACTGCTTCGTTTTCCCTGTGTATAAAAAGCCCCGTGTTTCGCGTGCGCGCGTCATTTTCATTCTGGATGTCACGGCGAGCGGACCAGGGCGTCCAGAAGCGGTCCCAGTGACAACGGCTGTCTCAGCGGATAATTTTTGACGTAAACTACGTCTAAGGGGAAGACTCATATACAGGGTGTAAAACCGAAATTTCCAAATTCGAGACCGTCACGAAATTAGGATAGATTTCAAACGCTAATAGCGTCTTTATCTTTCGATGGATTTCCGACATTTGCTTATCAATCGATTCAGAAACTCTCCAACAATTTGCCAATTCTATTGATACTATTGATTATCAACGTTAAACTATTGAAAATGTTGTTTCTTTCCAAACCGGGTGAAAAATTCAATTTTGTTCATAAATCCCCAACACGGACATCAGATTGCAGTAAGGTACGGGCCTTTTGATCCACTGTTTCGTTTTCCCTGGGTATAAAAAGCCCCGTGTTTCGCGTGCGCGCGTCATTTTCATTCTGGATGTCACGGCGAGCGGACCAGGGCGTCCAGAAGCGGTCCCAGTGACAACGGTGTCTCAGCGGTGTGGTGGTGCGGATGAATTTTTTTCGGTCGGTGGTGGCGGTCGTGGAAGCAGCAGCACATCATTTTCATCCCTGTCCCATCTTCGTCGGATCTGGCAATCGACGGCGTTCGTTGAGCCGAATCATCGGATGGCGGTCGCGCAGCCCAGTGGCTGCTGTTAATAATTCACATAAGTGGCATTTAATCGGTTCTTTTCAGGATCATCATTATATTTGGGAGGAAGGTTAAGTTGAAATAATTTGCAGTGCAAGTGCAACCGTTAGGAACTGGAAAATTCTTCTGTGAAATTTTCTAGCGTAATTCGGAGTTGTATGATTTTAGTGAACGAGAATGTTGATATTAGACGAACTTTCTTCATAGAACAAAGCATAATTGTTTGGCATCGGTAGCGGAATCATAGCATTAGTGCCGGTCCGAGCATAGGCTGTCATCGGAAGATTGCTACATCAATTTATTCACTAATGTGGCGTTTGCAACGATTTGGATGTTGTCGGCACAACATGAAATTTTCCCGCGATACTCTAATTTTGTATTTTTCTTGTTGATGATTGAAAAATAATTCGGTTCCGAGATGCACTTTATTCAAAGCGCAACGCTAACGTCGGTAGTTGAATCCCAAGCAAGTGTCGGAAGGAGTCCATGCAAACAATTGATTCGCATTATGACTGAAAAGAATTGTATGGCGTCAGTATTGATGTTTGCTACAGATTTTTTGACGTAAACTTCGTCTAAGGGGAAGACTCAGATACAGGGTTTAAAACGGAAATTTCCAAATTCGAGACTGTCACAGACAAACGCTAATAGCGTCTTTATCTTATTTTCGACATTTGCTTATCAATCGATTCGGAAACCCTTCAGCAATTTGCCAATTCTATTGATACTATTGATTATCATTAATGCTTAATTTTTTTTCTACAACAAATACGATTTTGAAAAAGTATCACCGGCGCGTGCTTACTCGCAATCTACATGCTGATACATTTACAGTAACATCAAACAACTGAAAACCGAAATACGTCACTCCGAAATTACGAGGTGACAATGTTAGAAAGAGACAAAAGATAGGAAAAATAACACGGTGTGTAGTGCCTCCCCGAGTCACCTTTAATTACGTAACGCAAAAATTGGGCATTTTCAACCCCCCTCCCCCCTATGTCTCACTTTTTGTATGAAGCATCTAAAAATTATGTATGGGTCGTCACACTTCGCTCAACCCCCTCCTCCTCTAAGCGTTACGTAATTTGTGGACGCTCCCAAGAGCCACTTTCATTGATGGTAGCCGATCGTTAGTACTTCATATCAAATATCATATCATATCATAGCATATCAAAAAATATTGTGGCCAAATTTCATAAAATTTGGTCAACAAAAACCCCCTGACAATAATAGAACAAAACCTGCCAAAGCCGTCATTCCTCCTACATCATACAAGAAAATTTAAACTGAGCGCTGCTAATGTTAATGACGACGACCACGCGACCCACACCATGGCCGGGAATAAAATTTCCGGTAGGAGCTCCGCCGTTGCCGAAGGTGGTATCACGGTCTGCTCTCCGCGACATCTCGAACGAAATGGCTCGCGCGCGCGGAAGAGCTGCATTCTTGTAATCAATAAAGTTGAACCTGTAGCCACGCCCCTTTGAGGAGTGTGTGACGGTTACACAATATTTGCAGTCATACCGGACAACAAAGAGGCGGGACTAATGAGCCATCTTTATTGATTATAAGAAAACTGCTCTCCCGCGCGCGTGGCATTTCAGCACCTAAAAACTCATGGATGAGTTGAATCATCGTATGTTTTCTGTATGAATGTAGAATCACGAGCGCGCGTAAAACGGAGAAGCTGCAAAAATGTTTTCGCATGGATGACTATCTACCAAAATTATAAGTCTTTCTCTGAATCGTGCTCTCGTGATTCTACTACCGACGGAAAACAATCTGCTATCACCAAGCAATTAAGTTTTACTTTGATCAAAATTCATCTCGCCTCAAGTTGTGACTTAAGAGCTACTTTCATTGATGGTAGCCAATCGTTAGTAAGGGAAATTACGGCTTTGGCAGGTTTTGTTCTATTATCGTCAGGGGGTTTTGTGTAACTAATTATGCTCAAATTTGGCCTAAACATTCTTTGCATATCAAAGAATATTGTGGCCAAATTTCATAAAATTTTTACATCATACAAGAAAATTTAAACTGAGCGCTGCTAATGTTAATGACGACGACCGCGCGACCCACACCATCGCCGGGAATAAAATATCCGGTAGGAGCTCCGCGAACGGTAGGAGCTCTCGAACGAAAATGCTCGCGCGCGCGGAAGAGCTGCTTTCTTGTAATCAATAAAGTTGAACCTGTAGCCACGCCCCTTTGGTGAGTGTGTGACGGTTACATAATATTTGCAGTCATACCGGACAACAAAGAGGCGG
Source organism: Armigeres subalbatus (assembly GCF_024139115.2). NCBI lineage: Eukaryota > Metazoa > Arthropoda > Insecta > Diptera > Culicidae > Armigeres > Armigeres subalbatus. Next base: position 97,558,791 of record NC_085141.1, read on the forward strand.
GACTAATGAGCCATCTTTATTGATTGTAAGAAAACTGCTCTCCCGCGCGCGCTCGCGAAAATTTCCAAATTGGGGACCGTCACGAAATCATGTAAGATTTCAAACGGTAATGGCGACTTTATCTTTCGACGGGTTTTCGAGATTTTGTTATTAACAGATTCGGAAACTTTCCACTAATTTGCTAATTGTATTAAAACTATTCATTATCAATGGCAAACTATTGAAAATGTTATTCCTTCCCAAACCGGGTAAAAAATTCAAAAATAATCAATCCCGTTCATAAACCCCTTTGCTGAGCAAATTTTATTCCAAATACATATGGGATATTGGAAAAATCGGTTCTTCTCAGGGCTTCCATTCTATACAAAGGAAGATTGAGGCGAGGCGAACTTTTTTCAAAGTGCAAATTAACCGCTTGGAGACGCCATAATGTTGCCTGGCATCCGTAGCAGAATCACGAGCGCGCTTCGGAGGGAGATGCTACAAATATGTATTCGCATGGATGGCTTCAGTGGCAGTCAAGTTTAATTCTTTCAAGATTCTTATTTGGTTTTGTTATTCCAGCCTATGGCGTGGGTCGTGTGGTCGTTAGTGATTCGAAACATGCATTATTGGGAATTAATCGATTCTTCTCATGGACACCATTTTAAACATAGGAAGATTGAGGCGAGACGAATTTGTTCAAAGTACGACGTCGTAGCAGAATTACGTTGCCGTTCGTAGCAGAATAACGAGCGCGTATTGTAGAGAGCTGCTGCAAATATGTATCCGCACTGGCACTAGATTCTTCATTTCACCAAACTGTTTTACGTAGTTTACGTCGGGCGGTCGTGTCTTGTACACAACCCTTATGATTTTTGTTCGCGATTTTTCAAATTTTTGATTTGACTGTTGTACCAGATTGGACTTTTTGTATTTCTTTGTCGTCATTTTTTCTTTAGTGGAATTTTCTGTTTAATTATTTGCTGTAAAGTTTCATTAAAAGTGAATGTAGCAGTATCGATTTTTCCTCCATTCTTTATAATTGACTGCCAATTAATACTATTTAATCTTAGTCTAATTCTTTCGTAGGCCTGCTGAATGGTATTCGAAGACTTCCTCGTATTCATAGTCGTTGGGTCTTTGGTGGGCGTGAATTCGAGCATTAAATCGAGTATGTAACTAAAATGTCGACTGTCTACACAGAAAAATATAATGAAAAGTAAATAGTGCCTTAAACTTGATATGCGAAAAATCACGTTGGGTTTCTCTCTTTCTAAATATTGTAATAATAAAAAGTTGGCTCTAATTTGGTGATTCGGATCTAAAAAGATAGATGTAAGGGCAAAGGGGAAATGTTAATTAAAACTTGAAACATACAAAAAGAATCAAGAACGCATTCCCATGCTTTTTAATTTACGTTTTGTATAACCCTTTGCAATGCACAAGAAAGCACTATTATCGTTAGATGGAATAATGAAGGCTCTTATTGATTACTTTTTATAACATAACTAGTTTATTTGTGGACGCAGACTTCCCTAACAACCGTCAAACAGAGTAGTTTGATTTATGGCTATATCTAAAAGGTTATGGGCCTAGTCAAAGAAGAAATTAAAACTTGATCTCAAGAAAAGTAAAGATGTCCACGATAAATGGAGCAAGTGATCCTCAAGCACTTCCGCAAGGTCAGCGCCAGCAAGCCCTATATCAACCTCAAGCACTCACCAGTCTCCCGTCTATCGAGCGACTAACTGGTCGGGACAACTGGTCAACCTGGAAATTTGCCGTAGAGACTTTCTTGGAATTAGAAGATTTGTGGGAAGTTGTCAAGCCAGTGCCGAATGCGGATGGATCGATGCCGGTTATCGAAGAACGGAAGTGTCGAAAAGCTCGTGCAAAAATAATTTTATTGTTGGATCCCGTAAATTACGTCCATGTGAAGGATGCTTAAACGGCTCACGATGTGTGGAAGAAATTAGAAGAAATTAGAGGCCGCATTCGAGGATACGGGTCTAACCAGGCGAGTCGGCCTTCTGCGTAAACTCATCACCACAACCCTGGCGTCATGTGACAGCGTGGATAACTATGTCAACCAAATAATTTCCACCGCACATTAACTGGAGCGTAACTACGTGATGTAGGATTTGATATTTCTGAAGAGTGGGTCGGTACTCTCCTTTTCGCAGGACTTCCAGAGGATTACAAACCGATTATAATTGCGTTGGAGAACTCCTCGGCTATCACCGGGGACAGCATCAAAACCAAGCTACTTCAAGAGGTCGAAGCTTCGGCGGAGAAAACTGCTTTCGTTGGACGGAAACCGTACCATCCAAAGCAGAGAAAAGGCGCAGCCGAAAACAGGTCAGCTGAACAGTCAAAGGGACCGAAGTGCAAGCGATGCAGTAAGTACGGGCACATAGCAAAGGAGTGTCGGGCGAAGAAAGGATTCGCTTTTTGTACAGTTCTTGCTACGGATGGTGGTGATAACTGGATTTTTGATTCAGGTGCCTCGGATCATTTCACGAAGATTCAAAACCTACTGAATGATCAGGCAGCGAGCGGTGTTGTCATTGCGGAGCGGACAAAGGAGAGATGAACATAGTAGCTTCTGGTTTAGTGAGTATGACGCCGAAATGTTGGCCCAAAAATCCTATCGCTAATACTGCTGTGTAGAAGTTTCATAGGTCACATCACTTTCCATGGTGAATCCCGATCTATGTTACTGATTACCCCACCCAACTAACATTACTTCCTTCCCGTGGTAAATGTGGAGATGCAGAGGTATTCTCGGTCTCTAGTAGCAACAAATACCACACACTCACATTCCCTTCCTTTCCTAACTGACTGTAAGGACTTGGCCGGCGCCGTTATTGATCAACATTTGCGAGCTGCTGAAACGTGCACTTCGAGAATAGTTGGTAAATCCCAACCACTATTCACTTGGATCGTAGTGCAATTTGCACCAGTTCTGATCAATCACGGAGTAGCAACCATTCATATGTACAGTCAGTCTAAGCTAAAGCTAAGCTAAAGCTAAAGCTAACTAGTTTATTTGTGGACGCAGTAGCGCCCGCGTCAAGTTTTTTTTTTTCAATAAAATAAGAGTGATAGATTCTTTTCTGCATTAAAAAAATCAAAATTTTCAACGTCTGTTGTCTGTGATTTTTTTCATCAAATGCTGTGTCTGGTTGTCTAAGGTTGTCATTGGTTTCGTTTTCTGCACCGGATAGTAAAAAATAATTGAAGTGTCAAATATTTTATTTTTTGTGAGAATTTCCCCGCGTGCTGCGTCTGGTTGGCTAGTCACCGGACAGACATGATGATTTTTACAATACTTGGTCGGGGTTCAGCCAAATCACACCAAGCGCCAACGAAAAATTACCGATTTTTCTGCTCAAACTTTCGTTTAGCAGATTTAGTTGATCGCAAATCGCATCGAATATCCCTCAACCCCACAACTGAGGATATCCTACTGCAAATGTATGCTTAAATCGATATGAAACTATTTCCGTTGACCTTGTACGAACAAAATATCACAAGCCAGTCGAAAAGCCGCTTGGTGCGGTTTGGCTGAACCCCGACCACTTATCAGACGTTTTTCAGAATTCAATAAACAAAATTGGACTGCAGCAGTGATGAATGAGCATTAAATAAAAAAAAATCACGCTAATGAAGCATTTAAAAAGTTTGGACTGTTGGTTCCTGACTGGTTCCTACTGCATTAACCCCCAGCAGGATCCATAAATGATTTCTTCGTAACAATTGATAGTGCAAAAGGGGACGTGATAGGTGTGTCAATGTGGACTGCTCCTCGAAAATATCAAATAACTTAAATTAAACATGTTTTGAACAACCAGTACAAATCCTTTTAGTTTACAATAGTTTACAATAAAATCTAAAACTGAGTTAATTCCAAACAGACAATTGTTGGTTTGCATTCAGTAGTAAAAATTGTGGAACCTTCATTTTGTAGAAGAGAGTTTAATATGCAGAAATCCCACTACCGCAAATTTGTTCCGAAGACTGCTAAGTTGGCCCATAAAGAAACTTCTTCGGCACCATTGAATGATCCGTCCCAAATGGGCTGTCCTTCAAAGTGCGATTCCATTGAGGCAGCCATCAAGAACGGAATAAAAAGAGCATTTCGTGATAGATTGGGATTATCTTCCCCATCCATCACTCCAGCTTTGTCAATTTTCTTAAACTCCCCACTGAACACGGAAAAGCGGTGGGAGAACGCGTTGATACGAAGGGAAATTGAAACCCTTGGCGCCACCATATTTGCGAGATACGACCTTCGTCAAAGAAAATCCGGATCATGGATGCAGCTTTCCTTTTTCGTGTAACAATTTCTCAAGCACATTTTCTCCAATTTTCAAACGAACCCACAAACACACTTTTACATATCGTGATAGCGCGTAAATCAGGAGATTGCAAATTCAACACTCGATGCTGGTTGTTAGGCGGGAGCGCCGAGACATCGTCGCCTTCGCTGCCGTCTTCGCCATCATATCGCTTATACAGGGGAAAAATCCCATATCCGACACAAAGGGCTCCAGCTGGGCCCTGGGAAATACTGATTTGCGGGTAGGAACTCATTGTTGCGGATCCCCACATTCACGGGCCCTGCTGCGCGGAGCCGGGTTGTCGCTGCCGTTGCTGGTGGCTGTGCGAGTCCTTCGTCAACATCTTGATTTGATTTTCCGAACCCATGGAAGCATGGAGGGAACGCTTTCAAGGTGGTTTCAATAAAATTCAATAAAGGAAGCATCAAAGCATGTCGATATTTGCCTCAAATTGTATAATCACGCGAGGAAAAACCATCAAAGCAACAATCGTTTGGTTACGGCGTTGTTGCAGCAAGAGGGGATATTTGCCTTTAAGCTCGGCTAAAAATGGTACATTTTGCAGTTGAAGAAGGAAATATGTTTGCCGAAGTCTGGACCCAATTGCTCATCACGGCTGAAAGTTACAGCTCATATTGGTTGGTAGATGAAATAAATAATACTAAGACTCATAAAGAATAGTATTTTGCTATTGCCGTTGGCTTTGAAAACGGTAAACGTAATCGGTGACTGTAATTTGGCAATATCGCATTGCGACACGACTAATCCAATGTTTATCCAATAGCGTGGAAATGAGAACCGTGACACATTAACGAAATGGTTATTACGATTGGTTATATTGCGGCATAACCGGATTAGAAAATTCCCCAACTCTCGATACATTCTGCCGAAGTTTAACAACTATAGTCTCGAACTGTCGCGGATCGTGTTTTCTGTTTATGAAAATTTTTGAGCTTTCGAATAACACACCCTCCATAACGAATGTAAGAAATAAATAGGGGAAAAGACGGCTTTGGCAGGTTTTGTTCTATTATTGGCAGGGGGTTTTTGTCGACCAAATTTTATGAAATTTGGCCACAATATTCTTTGATATGCAAAGAACGTTTAGGCCAAATTTGAGCATAATCAGTCATAAAAAACCCCCCTGACAATAATAGAACATAACCTGCCAAAGCCGTCACTCCCCCTACCTAAAGTTATAATTTATTGTTCATATAATTTAAGTTTAAGTTCGAGTTCGGATTCTTTTTTGTTTCGAATTTGGGTTAGCACAGTATCGACATTTGACTGACGATTGACAATAAGTTGATGGGATTTCATACAGCAAGTTGAAACATTGTCTCCTCCGTAATGAAATGACGCAACACTGTGCCCACATCCAGAAGAAGGAAGCTGTTCGAAGAAGTAATTGGAAAAGTTCGATTTATGACAGCAGTCTTAAAAATTTATTAATCCTTCATGCGCTTCGATTGTCGCCGGTGCTAATTTTTCGTGTTCTCGTTTGCTACACAGGTTACGCTGCATATAAAAAGGGAACGCAGATCGTTGTCTGGGTGGATTGGCAGAGCAGAATGCGATTTACGGTTCTTTGCTAACTTCAATTCGATTTTTGTTACGCTGGTCGTCGTTAAAAAAGTTCACGATTGCTAGCATTTAAATACTTCAGCCGCGGATCACGACCACAAGTTTATTGCTGTACTTGGTAATATTAAACAGAATTTTACAGTTCTGGCTGTATCACTTTTGTTCTAAATTGGAGTTATTGCGTAGCAGTAAACAATCAGCAAACTTCAAGTGCTTTGTTGTGTTCAAGAGGTTTTTAGATTAGCTTTAATCCCTTTTCGACTTTAATATATCAGCTGGCTTCTAAAAACGGACCACGAACAACATTGATATAAATTTGTAATTCTATTTTATTTACTCCTCAAAACGAGAACTAGAAAGATTTATAAGATTTATAAGAAGGATTCATCTACACTTTCAATAGCATAGAAAGCAACACCAAAAAATGCCTGGGAAGCTTGTTTTGGTTATTTTACACATTACTTTAAACGATAAAGGAATCTGGCCAAATTACGTTCAACGGCTAATGTCAAAGCTGAAGCCAGCAGCCACCCAGGATATCTGTTACATTGGCCAAATGTACCCCTACCCCTAAGGGAGATGGGAGGTCAGGATACATGAGTGAGTGAATGGGTGATAGAAACAAGTTTCTCATTTGTTTATTGTTATTGTGTCCACCAGAAATGTATTTAATTTATTATACCTCACAAACCACTATAACTTGCCACTTTGATTACCGTGGGAAAATATTTCTGTATTGATGGCTCCTTTTAGGAGGTACGGTAATTGTGAATCTGGCGACTATTCGTATGCCGTTCTCCGAAGATTTTGGTAACACCAATTTGGGTGAAACCTGGACTTGAACTGCCTGGTGTTGATGCAGAGAGCGGAATTAGACCGCATCTGAAGTAATCGAGAGTATTTTCAAATTATTTGGATAAACATTCGATTTTATGTAGTGCAGTGATGGAATCAGAATTGAAAACATTCAGAAAACTTCAACCTAATAATTCGTGCTTGTGGGAGAGGAGATCATACCAAACTATTTGCTAAGGCTGGGAAACATGTGGGAATGCTGGAGAGCGGTAGAGCCCCCCCCCTTCCACCGAGCTGATGGAACTTCGAACACTCTTCTGAAAGCCAATCCCTTTGGAAAATCTCAAATAATAACGTTCATTCACCCAAAAAAATCAATATTTTGATTGCGTCTTTTTAGTTTTAATAGTTATCGAAGTGACATCTTCTACAAAGTTCTAGAGCATAACAAAATTAGGTTTTTTTTCATCATTTAGAAAATGGATTTTTGTACGAATAAATCAAAATCATCAGTTCTAGAGGTGTTGTCAAACCGAAAATTTCGCCCAATTCGTCAAAAACAAAATGTTTATAGTAATCAATGTATTCACTCGGTTATGAGTAATTCTCGCTGAGATCGGGCCACTATTTGCACGAGGTTCTTAAATATTCCTTAATTTATGTTCATGCGAAAGCTTTTGGCGAGTATATTAAGGATCCGAATTTAATTCATTAGAAAGATAGACCCCTCGTTAGTTATACACGAAATCACGTTTATGGACCCTTCGATTTTTGTCAACTCTTGACTCACCAAAACTATCATAACTCCAACATTCTTCAACCGATCTTAGAAATCAGCATATCGTTGGTAAGAGGAAGAGTGTATCCTTAATTTGCAATAATAAAAATAGAGGCAGCCATATTGAATTTGACCGCCGGGCCGGGATCAAAAGTTTTGAGCACAACGGAGCCGTATTCAAATTATTGTATTAAATAATTCAAGAATGTTGGTATTGGTAAATCGTACATAACTTTTATATAAGCTAAGCTTTTCATTGATGTACTAATATTCGAAATCGGTGGTTGCCAACCAGGCGGAAAAATATTTTTCAAAAACAAATGCAATATTGCGGCCAAATTCAATATCACTGCCTTTCCAACGATATGCTGATCTCTATAATCGGTTGAGAAATGTTGGAGTTATAACAGTTTTGATGACACTTGTCATAAGACGAGTTTATACCATCCCATTGAATTCCACCACTTAATTGTATCTTGACAGATACGTATTTCGACCTCAACAGTAAGGCCGTCTTCAGTGTCTCGTACTTGACTCGACTTAGTCAAGTACGAGTACGAGTCGAGTCAAGTACGAGACACTGAAGACGGCCTTACTGTTGAGGTCGAAATACGTATCTGTCAAGATACAATTAAGTGGTGGAATTCAATGGGATGGTATAAACTCGTCTTATGACAAGTGAAGACATTCCACTAAAAAGCTCAAAATAATTTTCTTATCAGTTTTGATGAGTCAAGAATCGACGAAAATCGAAGGGTTCATTAAAATGACTTCGTGTATAACTAACGAGGGGTTCATCTTTTTGAAGAATTTAACTCGTATCCTTAATATACTCGCCGAAACTTTTCGAATGAATATAAATTTAGGCTTTTTTAAGAACCTCGTGCAAATAGTGGCCCGGTCTCAGCGAAAATTACTCTTATGTAACCAAAACGTGCATTTTTTATGCTCTAAAACTTTGTAAAAGATGTCACTTCGATAAAAATTGAAACAAAAAAGTTACAATCATACAAACAACGTACAACAATGCTTTCTTCAGCAAAGTGCCTCAAAATTTGATAAGGAACAACCTTCTAATACATCGTAAAATGCTTTAAAAATAAATATAGAAGTTAGAAAATTTAGCTCAAAATGAAGCGGAACCGCCCTATTGTAGTAACCCTATCGCATGAATATGAGCTTGAATTCAAATGACATAAATACATTAAGAAGGCTGAAAAACAAACAACTAAAAGAAGACGAAAACAAATCGGTTTCTCCTCCGCTGTTTCCCCTTCGTTGATGCTGATTGGTCGGGTCTCGCCAGCTCTCAGCTATAAAAGACGAGACCATTCCTTTGTTGAGCTTCGTCGCGTTGGCGTTATTTCTCCCGGACCCGTCATGGGAGACTCGGTGGCCAATTCGGTCGCTGGAAAAGTGCCTAAGCGCACTGCTCTTGGAGGCGCGGGTAACCCCTCGAAGCAGCTTTTGCAGAGCAACGTGTTCTCATCGTAGCCGCTCGACGATGGCGTTTATCACCGAAACGCACCTAAAACCGGAGGTGAACGTCAACATCCCGGACTTCCGCATCGTGCGACTCGACCGGCCTCGGTCAATCGGCACCAGCAGTTACTGCGAAATTACCATCGAGTGAACTGGCAGCGGTTCCAGCAATGCGTCGACAACACCATCAATTACGAGGTGCGCCCGGAGACGCCGGAAAGTATCGACCGCCAGCTGTACGCCATCGAAGAGGCAATCTCGGTGGCCAGAGAGCAGCATGTCCCGACGACTCGGCAGGTAAGCAACTCCTTAAACATCGATACACTCACCAAAGATTTGATTCGATTGCGGAATGTCACTCGCAGGCAGTTTCAGCGTACTGGACTGCCTGAGCTTAAGGCACGCTGCAATCGAATCACAAAAATTATCAAGGCCAGAATGGTGGATCTCAAAAATAACGACTTCTCGAATAAGATCCGCACTCTCCCAGATTATGCTAAGCCGTTCTGGAAAATGACCAAAATACTAAAATTCAAGCCTCGGCACATTCCACCTTTGATCCCACTAGACAATAATGGCTCTGAGGATCGCATGATAACTTTTGCAGATAAGGTCGCTGAAATAGGTCGTCAATTCGTCAGCTCACACAATCTTGGGCAGAACATCGTCAGTCCACACGAAGCAGCCGTCAACGAGCATGCTAACAACATCCATTTGATTCCCAACGACTTCTCGGAGGAGTTGGAGATCTCAGCTGGTGAATTGACGGCCTATATCAAATCCGTTCTTTGAGCACCTCTCGCTGATCTTTAATCAGTGTTTCCGGCTCAGCTACTTCCCATCGACCTGGAAGTCAGCGAAAGTCATCCCCATCTGGAAGCCTGGGAAGGATCCTTTCTCCCCCAAAAGTTATCGACCCATCAGCCTTCTCTCAGGGTTATCCAAGCTATTCGAAAAAGCTATTCATCACCGGTTACTTGAGTCTGCCTAAAATCTCAACATCTTGCTCGAGGAACAGTTTGGTTTCCGACGCGGTCGGTCAACTGACTCGAGTTACCAACGTCCTCAGACGGAACAAGTTTGTCTCAAAAAAATCCGCCATGGCCTTACTCGATGTCCAAACTACAAACTACAACGCTACAATCTTCCAAGCTACCTGATGAAAATCATCAACAATTACCTGTCGGCAAGGACATTCCGGGTCTCAATCAGCGGAACGAGTCCCAATGCGCACAACATCGTCGCAGGCGTCCCTCAGGGCAGTATCCTCGGGTCCCTGCTTTTCAATCTGTTTACCTCCGATATGCCAGAACCTCCAGAAGGCGGCATTCTGTCTCTGTTTGCAGATGACTCCTCCATCGTCTACAAGGGTAGAGTGATCAGAGCGCTAGTGGCAAAACACCAACGACGCCTGAATGCCCTGACAGAGTACCTCACCAGCTGGAAGATCTGTATCAACGCGGTGAAGACCCAGGTCATCATTTTCCCCCACTCCAAATCCCCTAAACATGTTCCGCCTGGGGACTGTAAAATCATCCTCAATGGCACGACTGTGGAATGGCCCAATGAGGCCGACTACCTTGGCTTGACCCTCGACAGCAAGCTTATTTTCAGGCATCAGGTTGACAAAACGGTGACAAAGTGTAACGTTTTGTTGAAACTTCTGTACCCTTTGATCAACCGCCGGTCGTCATTGTCCCTGAAAAATAAGCTTGCTGTCTACAAGCAAAGGGAGCGGACCATTTGGCATAAAGTCATTTGGCATAACGCCATTTGGCATAAGGTCATTTGGCATAAAGGCCATTTGGCATAACGGTCATTTGGCATGATTGTAACCAACGTCAAAAGTGAGGGTCTTTTGGCCTAACGGATATTTTGCATAATTTGTCTTTGCGTGTCTAAATTGTGACTAAGTGGTGCGGGAAACACCCCGGAATAGTAAATATAACACCCGTCGATAACAATATTAAAAAGACATTAACATCTCGTGGAATGAATGCATTTGCAATGCAATACAAAAGTAGGCGCATGCCCGGATGAGAGCAGTGGTGGATGTAATCCTCTCTTTAAAAGTAGGCGTGTGGCCGGAATATGGCAATGAAGGATATGATACCTTTTTTAAAAGTAGGCGTGTGGCCGTATTAGGGCAATGAAGGATGTGATCTCACAGATAACTGATATTGAGGCTGGCATCCGATACGTGTGTAAACATCCGCAACCGTTAATTCAAATGTATTTTAACCGCGTTTAGCAATTGTTTGGAGATGGCGCAAGGATCATTGTTTTTGAAAACGCAGCCCCAAGGTGGCTGTCAAATGCATTGGCTGCAATCGACGGTTATTATTCAGCTGCATCCATATGTACTGCCGTAATCAGTTGAGTAGGTGGCAGTAGATGGCCAACGTTTATCAAATCAAAAGTTTACAAATGATTTTCGATAAAATGTGTTCTAGCCTAAATATCTGTTATCTGTGGTGATCCCGTCTTTAAAAGTAGGTGCTTGCCCGGATTATGGCAATGGAGGATATGATCTCTTCTTTCAAAGTAGGCGCATGCCTGATTAAGCCATGGTGGGTGCGATCCTTTCTTTAAAAGTAGGCGCTTGCGTTGATTATGGCAATGGAGGATATGATCCCTTCTTTAAAAGTAGGCGCTTGCCCGGATTATGACAATGGTGGATGTGATTCCTTCTTTAAAAGAAGGTGCTTGCCCGGATTGAGGCAATGGTGGGTGTGATCCCTTCTTTAAAAGTAGACGGTTGCCCGGATTATGACAATGGTGCATGTGATTCCTTCTTTAAAAGTAGGCGCCTGTCCGGATTGAAGCAATGGTGGAAGTAATCCCTTCTTTAAAAGTAGGTGTGTGGCCTGAATTGTGGCAATGCAATGGTGGATGTGATCCCTTCTTTAAAAGTATGCCCTGCCCGGAATATGGCAATGGTAGATGTGACTCCTTCTTTATAAGTAGGCCCCAGCAAACACAAGATCGTATATCATAGCGAATAAGTGTACAAAGTGGAGGCCATATATGTGCATTTTGCACGCAGTCAAATGGAGGAATGCGCCTATATCGCCTCCACCTTGTACATTTATTCGCTAGCATATGCGATTTTGTGTTGGCTGGGGCTCTTGTCGGGAATAAATCAATAATAGATGTGATCTCTTCCCCGAAAAACACAGTTCAGATTGATTTGGTTACAATATGTGACTAGATTGGTTTTAGTAACTCGTCTACGACAAGTGTGTTGCTTGAGTTTTTAAAGTTAGGCGTTTCCCCGGTCTTAAGGCGCATGCCCGGATTGAAGCAATGGTGGATGTAATCCTACTTTAAAAGTAGGCATGTGGCCGGAATAAGTCAATGATGGATGTGATCCCTCTCTCGGAAGTAATTCTGCCAATTAATTGCGTATTATTCGACAACTCGGCCGTACGAAAACTATTTTTTTGTTAAATATCTTGGCTGTGCATATGCACAGCATATGTTTCGAAATGGACAAATTGATATGAAATTTGCGAAAAAGAATCCACGTGTCTTGGATTTGTTATTTCGTTCGTCCCGAAAATGTCTACGCTAAACATTACATGAAACATCCCTTTCGCTTTCACAGTTCGAAATTATGCCAAATGACCCACTCTTTTCTTGCAGTTCAAAATTATGCCAAATGTCCGTTATGCCAAATGACCATTATGCCAAATAGCCTTTATGCCAAATGACCTTATGCCAAATGGCGTTATGCCAAATGACTTTATGCCAAATGATCCAGACCCACAAGCAAATCATCCTCCCTGTGATCGAATACGGCATGCCGGTCTGGGAGAGCTGCGCTAAAACCCACCACCTCAAACTGCAACGGGTCCAAAACAAATTCCTGAGGATGACCCTCAACACCCCTCTCAGGACAAGAACATCCGAGGTCCACCGTCTGGCCGGGATAAAGACCTTACATGAACGCTTTGGTGAGTGTAAAGAAAAGTTTAGGGTCCGTTGCTTGCACTCGGACCAAAAAGCACTTAGGGCGCTAGTTCCAATCTAGGTTATCAAATTTTTATTATTAATATTAGTGTACATAGTAGTTAGGTTATCAAATTAAAAAAAAACACGCTAGCGCCTCCTAAAGGCCGTCATGACATATTATATTTTAAAACTCAGTTAACAATATATAAAAAAAATCAAATCGAAGTTGAAAGGCCAAACCGGCCGATCACTGTATATGTATAAACAAAATAATTGTAGAACAAAAAATGACTGAATAAAGAAGAATTTTACTACTACACTCAGATAAATGAACATTTGATATTCATAAGGTAAAGCTTATGAAAGGCAAAACAAAAATAAATTCACAGTTTCATAAGTCATTTATGCTTTCAATAATTGACATTATGAATTTCCATAGTTGTGACGTATGTTATCTGTGCACCACACGATTCAAATTCATAAGGTTCTTTATGGAATTTTTCCAAGTCAAAGTGAATGAAAAGTTCAACGACGCTTAAAAATGGCGGACGCGCTCATCATCGAAGAGAAGGACTTGATAGCCGATTTTGTTGCGCATGCACCAGCAGATTGCTTCGATTTCCTCAAAGGTAAGTTTTTATCATAAAAAAGTGGGAAAACGTTAAGAGTCATTAAAATACAACTGAAACTTGTGAAAATTGTGTTTTGAAAACAGTTAATGATAAATTTCATTTTTAAATCTTCCAGCCATCGGGTTTAACACTTTTGCCCTTTTGACCATCGCCGAAGATCACTTTTGCGCGACCTTGAGTCAGTTCCCAAATTCGTGGGGTGCAGAACAAATTTGGATTTGGATACACCAATGGCGTCAAAGAAATGTAAGTAAAGATTTTATACACCATTAACTTTTATAACAAGTTTCGTTTTGCAGCACCTGGATACCATTGTTGTACCGCAGGAGACAAACATCGAAGGAATATTAAGTCCAGTGGAAGCACCTACTACAGAGATTGAAGTAAGCGAGCAAGTCAAGGATAACGAAGAACTCCAACCGAATAAAGTAAAATTAGACATTTCTCTTGAAGACGCAAGCACTTTGTCTGTTGAAGCAGGTTGTAGCGAACAAGGCAGCGGATTATCAGAGGTTGTTGCAGAGAAAGTGGAGCAAGCATCGAGCAATAACCCAAAGGTAACATTATGCTATAGACAAACAGACATTCATGTAAATTTAGATAATTTATGTGTACACCTGTATTCAATTGACTTGAGTTGATAGTAGTTATGTTTGTAACTTTTTGACTTTTTTTTCGTATTTCTATCGAGTCAAAACATACACTTTTCTTTCAGTTATATCAAAAATAGAAAATCTCAAATATGACTGACTTGCCGTCAGGAATGATTGAAGTTAGAATTTTAACTAAAAAATATAGCTTGAATCTTTGTTCTTGATTATACGCAGTACTCGTGAAGTGGAAACATAAAAGTAATTAGGCATTTTTGCGAGAACTGCCCTGCCGTTCTATGCATAATTGTCCAGTGTTACCTTCAATGGAAAAATCAAAACTCGAATCAATTTGTCCCATTAATTTCAAAATCGATTAGATCATAAAAAACCAAAATTTTTGGAATGTAATGAGCGTAGACAACACTTTTTCAGAACATAATACGAAGCACTACTTATATAAACTTATTTTAGTCTTAATTATTATCAAACGATAACTTTATTTTTTCCGTGGGACGAGACTCGAGTTTGGATGTTTCCATCAAGGGTAACATGGGACAACTATGCATAGAACGGCAGGGCCTGGATAGTGTTTCACTTGGCAGTGCTTTTTAAACAGTGTTCAAATAATTACACTTCATTAATAAAAATTTTATATTTTCCTTAATAGCATTTAACGCCGGACAGCTTAAAACACCTTCTTGCTCAATCTGTTTACGGGAAACAGATATTGAAAACAGCAACTACACACATATTGTCTGTGCCCGGCAGAAAATTCGTGGTGGATCTCGTTGCCCGTTTCCACATCTCCAATAATAGGAAAGCCACTTCTGAGTGGTTGAGGGATTACACAGAGGTTATAATATCGGTGTTCCCAAAAGAATCAAAGGTACGTATTATATCAACAGTTAAAATTGAGTTTTCATAGTGCTATCCACAACTATAAAATAAAACAAATACATAGTGCACATCTTTGACACAGTCATGGGCCATCTTATGCTTATCGTCCGTGCTTATCAATCATGATGTATTTGCAATTTAAAAAAGTAGAAAAACTCATTTTTCTTTAGTTTGGGAAGCTATTTTTGGATCGCTATTTGGTAATGAACAAATTTTGAACCTACCTCTTTTACCCTTCACAGGATACCTTCTACATTCCTACTAAAGGGAGAGCAAATCCAGGAGGGAAACTGTATAGCCGCATCAACTATATTCGTCAATCGGAGAGAAATAGGGAGCGCCAGGAAATTCGGCGCACAGATCCGGAACTCGAGGAGACATTTTCACCAGACGCTTTATCTGCTGTTAACTGGCTGGAGGTTAATAGTTTTCCCTGGAACACCGTGCTGGCAAAGTGGGAGCTCAGCTTCCCAGCCCGAAAGAAGCAACTGCGTCAGTTATCTTCCGCCGAGAAACTCCTACACAAATACCCTCATTTGATCCAAAGTTGCGGATATCAGCTGGTGAGTGGTTTATTCGGAAATATTTCAACTTATTGCTTGTCCCAACCAAGTTCTAAACACTAGTAAACTTTCCCTTTTTGTGGCACAGATCTGATATCTCAAACTTGTTAAGAAAAACGAAAAACCGAACTGTCATCAGATGAGATTCTCATACACTGTAATAAGAAAGTTTTCAAAAGGCTTCCTGACGTTTTTAAGCCCCAAACGCAATAGGCCTTTTCATGTGACACTGCCGGGGCTGCACTTGTTTACAACCGCTGAACAGGCCTGCAAGTCCGAAGCTGTCACTTCCATAGAAGAACTGTCAATTGACGCTAAAATCAGCTGATTTTAAACGTCTCGTGAAAAGGCCTATTCAGCGAACGGCGCGACGAAAACGGGAAATTTGACAGTATATAAATATATTGGTTCAATTAGGTTTTCTGCCACCGTGTACATGCACGGAAGAAAAAAAGTACCCAGCGTTGAGTTTTTTAAAACTTATTTTTGAGTTATTTTTTCTCTTCTCTTTCATCCACTCTTTCTTCTGTTGTCAAAAACAAAAGAGCCAAACAATCCAACGACGCCAGTTCAATACGGCCAATTTTGAGTTTTATTACCTGAGGTCGAAATTGAGTGAATTAAACTTACATTTGGGTAAATACATTTTCCGTTGGGTACTTTTTTAACATGGGAGTAAAGGCAAACTACTTCGACTCTACTTACTCAATTTTGACTTCCCGTGCGGATAAAAGATATTTTAGTTACTAGATAAAGATTGTCGCTTCGGTTCCCTTTGTTCTGCTGTCCGGAACATGTTGGGTACCAAGCTGTCAAATCGTATGGATTTTTCTTCTTTGACATTTAGCTCCCCTATCCTCGCCAGCAAAAGATGTTCCGGACAGCGACGACAGCGACAATCTTTATCTAGTAACTAAAATATCTTTTGTACGGATGTTCGAGCTTGGGTGAATTAAACTCACTATTGGGTAGTTTATTTCTTCCGTGTGGGAATTATCACTCAACTCGGGTTTTGAACTGAATCGAAAAAAAATTCGGTGTGACACTATGGATTTCTATATGGTTGAAATTAAAATTCATTACATAATAATTAACTTGAAATATCACTAAAATGCTAATTCGTATATGGCCCATCAAATGCAATAAATACATGCATATTTTCTAATTTTATATGTGAATGACATACATATTTAACATTAATATTAATCTCATCAATAATATTACACAATACTGTTTTGCCCATTAGTTTACTGGTAACACCCATAGTGCTATTAGTTTGCTCTCCTTCCAAACGTACCAAAATATCAACAAAAGTGTCGTTCGAAAATCCGGTGCGGTGTGAAAGTTGAATGATTTTTAATATTCCCCCGGAATTTGTGTCGCTAGTTTCAGTAGGGAAATCAGAATATTGTGCAAAGTCAAAGCATAAAAGATTTTCGGAGCTGGATCCTGCGATTTCGCACCAAAATGGGAAAACAAATTGAAAAATTACCCCCCATGTCCCATTCTATTTCCGCGATGGGAAAAGCAGGGGAATTACGTTATCTGATGTGTTTGAGTCGTTAAATATCATCTACAAAATATTCAAAAGGTAAGATAAATTATATTAAAGTGAAAAAATAATTGCTTCAACACAAATCAGCGTTTTAGTGGCCAATATCGGTTCATCGTGCTTCATTTTAACGCAAGTTTTCCGGTTTATTTTCGCAGATAATTTGCTATATTCTATGATGGAGAGAAAATTCGTTGCGTGTGACGTGGGTGCGGGTGCGATGTGCTTCCTGACGGGTGATCTAATAGATTGATTTTCTTGATGATGACTGCTGGATGGATGACTACATTTTATAGGATTTAAATGCCAGGATATCTCATTGTATATTTGACATTAGGGTTTTTGGAATAAAATTAATTTAAAATGAAAAATAATTGCTTATTAAGTTTATGGAGAAAACTGGGTGGATGGGTAGTATAAAGTGGGTGGTTTGGTTCGGATATTCAGCAAATGAAAATATTGTTTCTAAATCAAAGTCTTCAACGCTCATTCTACCATTTCGATTTGACAGTTTAAAAAACGAATCTTAATCCTATTTTAATTAAGCCTTATTGTATAGTGCTGTCTAATGAGCAGGTTGAAGTAGCTCAGTGTTTCTCTCATCCTGGTCGTTTTTTGGGAAGATGGGAATAACTTTGAGCTACTTCTAGACCAGACTAGCATGTGTAGGCCGTTATCCACACTCGACCATAATATTGATTACAATCTTTACAGCTGGATATTGATTTTCGTCTACTGAATTTCGGTGATCCGAACGCAGCTTCTAAGAAATGGGATGACTCCTTTGGACCCATATGTCGTTTCGTCGTTCAACAAGCTAAAGATCCATCGGCAAAGGATTTGACTGAAGTGATTGAAAACTCCATTTATTCGACAGGTAAAAGGCAAATGTTCTAAATTGTTTTATTTTTGATAACTATAAAATATTATTTCTTTTTCTTGACAGATCTGCGGTTGCTCAAGACACTTTTGGTACTAAACACTGTGCTACTTCCTGTGAGAGCATCTAAAGGATTTAAACCCACAGTTGCGACTGCTCAATTAGATACCTTTTTAGAAGTATCAAACCGAGAGGAAGTGATGATTGAAGTTCAGAGGGTGTATGACATCTATGAAAAGCAAAATTCTCCCCCATGTCCGAAGCTCGTTGTCGTGGGCGAAGCTGCTCCCAACGGTGGATTCCATTGCATGGTAGTGTACAGAACGTTGGCTTACGAGTTTTCCAGTATCGTTCGTGCAGTAGACGTACTCATAAAACTGCACCTTGTGCTGGGGCTGCCGTATTCGAAAACCTCCAAATTGGTTTGGATATTCATAGAAAAGTATTTCTACGAAGTAGAGTCAAACTACGGAGGTTACATGTGTATAAATAGATTGATTGATTTCATCAACAATGATAGTGACGTGCCCCCTCGACGGTTGTGTTGACAAGTTCACAACAGCAAAAGATTTTCTTGATCATTTACAAATGAAACACAAACCTCCCGTTAATTTTTCCATAAAATGTCCGTATCCTGGATGTATACAAACGTTCTCCAAATTATACGGTTTTAAGAGACATTTTAAAAATCATGAATTCAGCTTAACAAACTGTTATGAAAAGTTAAATCGAGAAAATGATAATTTGACATACGACGCTAACCCACCAACAAAAGTGAGAAAAAATGAAATAAAGGAAATAGAAACAGTTGCATCTGATGTTATGACTATTGCAGCTGACAGTAAATTAGAAGAGAATTTAATTGATATTCGTCAAGCAGCTGTAGAGTTTACGCTAAAAGTACATGAGAGGGCAAATATCACTAGGCAAGAAGTGCGTGACATTCAAAATGCTACTCAGCAATTCTGCAAAACAGCAGTACAACACATTGAATCTTTGAACATTATACCCCAAAATGTCGAACAACAATACGATATTAACAAATACTTGAATCAACTAAAAAACGTTTTTGAGTTCATCAACACAGATTTTAAGTTTTTTGGTCATTTGGAAAAGTTAGGGATCTTCGAGCAACCTACGATCTTGATATTAGACGAGAATGAGGTCAGGATGGTAACAGCCATTGAAGAACGAAGGTCGTGTTTAGTACTAAATCCCATAGAGTTCCAAGTGCGATCGTTTTTTGAAAATGAGGATGTCCTTCGCAGAACCATTGAAAATACGAAACATTTTGAACAGTCGACAGACATAGCACATTTCGTGAATGGGAATATGTGGAAAAAAGTGACAGGAAAATACTATGATAATCCAGATGAAGATTTTGCTTATGTTATACCGGTATGGGTCTATGCTGACGATTTCGAAGTGAACGATCCCTTAAGCTCGCATAACAAGACGGATACAGTTTGTGGTATTTATTATTCATTTCCAACCTTGCCGGATGAATACAAATCAAGGTTGTGTAATGTATTCGTTGCTGGTATTATACGAAAAGTTACTATTAACAAAACAGGAGTAAATTCACTTGTTTCGAAACTAATTGTACCATTTCGAAAACTTGAACAAGAAGGGCTGATGTTGAATCTTCCGTCTGGACATATAAAAGTCCGTTTTGTGTTGAGTCTTTTCCAAGGTGATAACCTTGGAGTCCATTCTCTTCTAATGCTTTCGAGTGGATTCAATGCGACATTTTACTGTCGCTTTTGTAGGAGACACAAGCTGCAACTACAAACTGATGTTGTCCAATACGATGACTTCGAGCGAAATAGAAATAACTACGAAGAAGATGTGAATACTGATAAACACTCCTTAACTGGGATTGCTGGGCGATCCTCGTTCAATGAATTACCTTCATTTCACGTTGTTGAAAATATTTCGGTAGATGTAATGCACGACGTTTTTAGCAATGGAATCTGTAAATATGGATTCGAAGCATCGTTGAGTTATTTTATTTACATTAAAAAGTATTTCACATTATCCACGCTCAATATACGTAAAACGGTTGTCAGCAGGGCATCGGCTGATGTAGCTCTTCGTAGAATGACAGACTTAGAAGAAAGATTTGATAAAAAGCAAAAGTGTAAGAAAGTTGTCATAAGAACAACTGCATCTGAAATGAAAGCTTTCTGTGCTAACTTCACGTTCATCATTGGCCCGCTTGTCCCGGGCAATGATCCAGTATGGGATTATTGCTTACTTCTAATTGAACTCGTGGATCTGATTCTGTCTAAATCGTTCTCAGAACAAGATTTGTTCCGATTACAAAAGCTGATTGAACATCACCATAGCTCATACGTACATTTGTTTAATGATACTTTGAAACCAAAGCATCACTTTATCCTACACTATCCAAATGTTATACGGCAATGTGGACCAGTTAATAGAATGATGTGCTTCAGGTATGAAGCGAAACATAAAAGTCTAAAAGAATATGCTCATGCTATCTCATCACGAAGTAATATCGCTTTTTCTTTAAGTATTAAAACATGCCTACAATTTAGTTACGCTCTGCACAATAAAACATTCCTACAACCAGATCAGGAGAATAAATTTACTAATCAAGTGTTAGGATCAAGGCCGTATGTTGGTAAAATTGTTGGAAATTGCCCATTCTCTTCTAATGAAGTTGTCCAGTTTGCACAAAGTGTGAATTTCAAAGGCGCGGACTTCAAAGTCGGTAACTTTGTAGCAACAAACTGTAACCATGAACTGAGAATACATGAAATTGAAGAGTTTGTGAAACATGATAATGAGATTTACATAATATGTCGAAATTGGGCTGTAGGAGATTATTCAAAATTCTTTCTTGCATACGAGGCAATTCATCGATGCGAAACAATGAATGTTATTGAGCTTAAAGTTGTTGTAGGAGCTCCGTTCGGTATTCACGAGGTGAACAATAAATATTTGTTCAAAGTGAACAGTCAATTTTTGTGAATAAATAACACATAATGTATTAGTATTAAGGTACATTTAAGCTTATTCTGTTTGTAACTAATTACAAAAATAAATGTTATAAAACTAACAAAAAGAAAAATTTTCTTTATTTCCTATACCACAAAGGTGAAATTTCACACTTTGATTCTACTTTTTCTCTCGATGACAGCTGGCGGTCTTCTCATCCCATATGAGGCAAAGCCTAAATACATATATAGAACAGTCCAAAATACGTTCGTTGCTTTATGATTTCAATTGGGGTTCAGTATAAACTTCTTAGTTTAGTGTATAAATTTTATAGTACTGCTTTGTGGAATTTGTCAGACATCAGTTTATTATTTATAATTAATATTATGAATCTCTTAATGCATCTCATTATTCTCATAATGTGGATATTGAAATCTATTTCAATATTCATAAGGTATAGTTATGGCGTTCATAACCAGCTTTATAGAAACATAAGGTATTTTAATGGATAAATTCATCCAGATTATGAATTATTCTACAAGGAAAAGATAGATTCATAATGTTATTACATGATTTTATGATCAATTCATATGGACACATCGGGATAAAATTAAACCTGTTTCATAAGGCGTTTTATTGACTTTGTTATATTATGCTTATGGCTAAATTTCAAAAGGCATGTTATTGGATTTCTTATGTTCATTTGGCTGAGTGTACTACCTTCGTTGAGCTCATTCACTATTCGGAAGCCGCATACGGAGCATCGGAGGAAAAACTGCTTCACTCACCCAGAGCGTCATCGGAGTTTTGGTGGCAGCGTGGCGATCGGCTGGTAACAAGCCGAATTCATTCCAAACCCGGCGGCAGTGAAGAGAAGTGGTGACTTCTCAATCGTTTCGACATCGGTTTGCGTCAACGCGGTGACTTCTTGGCAGCAGGGTGACCGTCCAATACCTCCCACGCTTCCGGACACCGATCGTTTTGGCAGCGTCTGGCAGCAAATCGGCGACGTGAGAAACCAGAGCAGTAACGCGACGGTCCACTACCCTGACGTCAGCAGACATCGCATCAAACAAACGGCCCTTTTTCAGGGCCAACAGTAATCGAGGAGTGAACGGTCCTTATCAGGACCAAGAGTAAGAGCCTACTTTCGGTCGCAATGAGGACGCCCAACTACGACACCTATTGCAACAAACTTCAAAATAAATCTTAAATGATAAGCTTTGACTTTGCTGAAGCCACTTTGATCCTAAAATATCATATTCAAGGTGAAAATAATTGTTTCCTCCTAACTTCCCGATTGTGCATTGTGCTACGAATGCCAAAAGCGCTTCGTATTGAAAGTTAATTTAGAAAAAAAACATCTGAGCCAGCAGCTAGAGGCAACAATGCATAATAAGTCCCTTATGGATCTTTATCACAAGTTAGCATCCGTTCTCAACCAGCTTAATATTACTGGAAGCTTTGAGTCCATTTAAATGGACATTAATGAGTTAAAGAAAGAAATCTCGCTTAACTTTTCAAAAGGTCCTAAGTAACATTTTTTCATGATTTAATTTGAATACTGCAAACAAAACCTTTCATATTGGTCTGTTGATTGCACTATTCAAATTCATTCATGAGAAAAATGTTACTTAGGTCCTTTTGAAAAATTGAGCGAGAAATATAATTTTCTTCTGAAAATCAAAGCAACATCGGCAAAAAAAACTGCTGCACATCACGTCACTGTTCGATTCGTCATTGCAGTCGTCGAAGAAAAATATTGCCAAATATGCTAAAATACTGGCAACGGATCTCGCCAAAGAATTGAACCGGAACCGGAATGGCCAACCATTGCGAGGAACACAATTCAAGCCATAGTGAATCTACCTTAATCGAGGCCAGTGATAAATCCGGAGCTGACTCATAATGATCTAGAAGAAACTTCAGATTCCAATTCTGGCGAAAACGATACAACATGTTGTTGGCGTATGATGGGACCAAACCAAGTGCTGTGCTCTGAGTCTGAATACGTAGAACTCAAAAGAGCACAAGAGCAAAAAGCGATGTGGCATAAAAATAAGAATAAGCAAATAGCAACAATACAAACAATAACAACTACAAAAACCAAAATATCAGTAACAGCAACTTCATCATCAATAGAAGACACAACAAAAAATACATAAGCAATGAAATGGTCAACAAAATCAAAAACAACAATTTCAATGGAAACAACAATAATCGCATGAACCACAATGATCGTAATAGCTTTATGAACCGGAATGAATGCGGAAATAATAGCAACACGAAAGTCAACCATAATTCCCCAACAACCCAATTGTCTACAACACAAATCGAGCTAATCACAATCGTACTGGATTTTTTCACCCGGATAAAGATCTACTTGCAGCAGCAAAATGCATGTTTTCGGGACCAGTTGAAAACCGTGGCATAAATTTTCAACGAGG
The DNA here is from genome assembly GCF_024139115.2 of Armigeres subalbatus. Taxonomy (NCBI): domain Eukaryota; kingdom Metazoa; phylum Arthropoda; class Insecta; order Diptera; family Culicidae; genus Armigeres; species Armigeres subalbatus. Next base: position 97,582,237 of record NC_085141.1, read on the forward strand.
AGAAACACTGAGCCCTAGACAAGACAGTTCATAATCTCCCAATTGGACATTTGAACCGGCGCTAAGATCTCATTCACAAATCACTGTACTTCGTGCTCCTCCCGACAGACGGGTTTTTAAAGGAATTAACGCCGTCGAAAGATGCTGAATGTGACCAACAAATAGTTCTTCCGGTCGACTTAACGCGCTCATTGGAAGAAGTCGTAGAAAATTGTAATGTTATTGACGAACTACCAAAAACTTTATCGAACGAAGCTATAGGGTTAAGACAGGCATTATCGTCTGTTCGTCATAGCCTCGAAAACCGATAAAAGAGACACTTTTTTGCTAAACTCATCCTTACTAAATTGTAAACTCAGGAGAAACGTTCTGCTATAGTGGAGTTCTAGCAAATGGACGTTGTTTTCGTTGGTTTTAGCCCCTACGACGATGGACGGAAATACCTGCCGTGTCCCTACTGTCAGAATTTCAATCGAATGAAAAGTGCTTTTAAAATTAACGAAATAGGTACATAAAAAAATATATTGAGTTACTCTTTCTCGGTTATTTTAGGAACTGAAACAAGTTTGACAGAAAGCGTTAAAAGCGGAGAAGTTTTTGGTAGAGATTATAATGTTTTTAGAGATGACCGAGATCTTGTCTTTGCGCCAAAACGACAATTCGACTCAAAACTTAATTCAGAGCTCATTGAGTCTACCAAATTTAATGAATTTGAGCATTTGTGGGTAAAAAAGCATATTGATGATAAAACTGCCATTTTTGCAACAGTTTACTTTCCTTCAGATCAAGTTTGTAAATCATCATATGAAAAGTTCTTCCAAAATGCTGATGAAATTATGTTCCATTTTCCTTCTGCATTCGAAGTTCACATTTACGGCGATTTCAACCAGCGTAATGCAGACCTCATTCCAGATTCTGAGACTTTACAATTTATTTTTGAAAAAGCTGCATGTTTAGGTCTAAATCAAATTAATCAAGAAAAAATTGACAAATTTGTTTTTTTTTTACTTTTTTTCACAAACACTGTCGATGTCATAAATAAATATTCTGTGTAAATGAATCTCTATCGCCTTTATGGAATCAGCAATTGAATATTCTGTATTTGTACTTTGGAACAATGATCCTCACGGCGATGATTTCGAAAATATTCTCAATTATAAAAATGCAAATTTTGACAACGTTAAACAAAAATTGAATGGAGCAAATTGGCAACATATTTTACAAAATTAAGCTGACATTGAATGTGCTGTAGCAGACTTTCATGCAGTATTATTAGACATTGTTCTGAACAAAATACCACTCGTGAGGAAACGTCTCAAATATAGCTCAAAAACTAAGTATATGCGGTATTTCGATAAATTTCGTTTCAGGTGGTTCGAAACGAAATTCAGCGGAATTTAACGGAATTTGAGCATAGCGAAATCTGATTTCTTTATTTCGTTCTTACCCAAGTAACCAAAAAGCACTATATTCCGCTAATTCGGCCATATAGTGCTACTTTAACGCTTATAAGTTTTTAAATAGCCGTATAGAGGCCCTATATGGCGGTTTGGCGTAATATAGTGCTAATGGGTATTTTTGAGTAAGCTAGCATGAAGAAGACCCTAAGAAAAACAAACTGTGCAACATTTCACATTCAAACTACAATTTGAATCTCACCGTGTTTACAGGATGCTCCATGTAACTTATCTGTGATATAACAGTCAATATTCAGCAATTTACGGGCAGCAGGGACTATGTCCAAGGGCTTGACGATCCCTCCCCAGGCCATCTGCGAGTTGTGGGGCTTGCCTAGGATGTGGTGGGGTTTGACTGTGGGCCCTGTTAAAACTCTATAAAAAGCTGCATGTATCCGCAAGTAGGCCCCACCAAAGCGACCGTGTGCCGCTCAAAGCGCACAAGCCCAAGTCCTGGTGTTAGGTGGGACGCTAAACAGCCCTGACACGACGGCCCTCCGACGAGACAGGAGGTTTGCGCAGGCCCAATAAGCCGCCTAGAAAACCAATCATTACGAACAATATAAGAGATAATGCGACTCGATATAATCGGCAAAGACCTAGGCGACGAATACAGGATCACGATTGGAAGCTTGGAACATGGAATTGCAAGTCGCAAGGTTTCGCAGGTTGCGACAGGATGATCTACGATGAATTACATCCCCGCAACTTCGACGTCGTGGCGCTGCAGGAGATTTGCTGGACAGGACAGAAGGTGTGGAAAAGCGGGCATCGAGCGGCTACCTTCTACCAAAGCTGTGGCACCACCAACGAGCTGGGAACCGGCTTCATAGTGCTGGGTAAGATGCGCCAACGCGTGATTGGGTGGCAGCCAATCAACGCAAGGATGTGCAAGCTGAGGATTAAAGGCCGTTTCTTCAACTATAGCATCATCAACGTGCACTGCCCACACGAAGGGAGACCCGACGACGAGAAAGAAGCGTTCTACGCACAGCTGGAGCAGACATACGATGGATGCCCACTGCGGGACGTTAAAATCGTCATCGGTGACATGAACGCACAGGTAGGAAGGGAGGAATTGTATAGACCGGTCATCGGACCGAATAGTCTGCACACCGTATCGAATGACAACGGCCAACGATGCATAAACTTCGCAGCCTCCCGCGGAATGGTAGTCCGAAGCACCTTCTTTCCCCGCAAAAATATCCACAAGGCCACATGGAGATCACCTAACCAAGAAACGGAAAACCAAATCGACCACGTTCTAATCGACGGTAAATTCTTCTCCGACATCACGAACGTCCGCACTTACCGCAGTGCGAATATTGAATCCGACCACTACCTCGTTGCAGTATGTCTGCGCTCAAAACTCTCGACGGTGTACAACACGCGTCGAAGTCGGACGCCGCGGCTTAACATTGGGTGGCTACAAGATGGTAGACTAGCCCAAGAATACGCGCAGCAGCTGGAAGTGGCACTTCCAACGGAAGAGCAGCTAGGCGCAGCGTCTCTTGAAGATGGCTGGAGAGATATTCGATCCGCCATTGGTAGCACCGCAACCGCTGCACTTGGCACGGTGCCCCCGGATCAGAGAAACGACTGGTATGACGGCGAATGTGAGCAGTTAGTGGAAGAGAAGAATGCAGCATGGGCGAGATTGCTGCAACACCGCACGAGGGCGAACGAGGCACGATATAAACAGGCGCGGAACAGACAAAACTCGATTTTCCGGAGGAAAAAGCGCCAGCAGGAAGATCGAGACCGTGAAGAAACGGAGCAACTGTACCGCGCTAATAACACACGAAAGTTCTATGAGAAGTTAAACCGTTCACGTAAGGGCCACGTGCCACAGCCTGATATGTGTAAGGACATAAACGGGAACCTTCTTACGAACGAGCGTGAGGTGATCCAAAGGTGGCGGCAGCACTACGAAGAACACCTGAATGGCGATGTGGCAGACGAAGATGGCGGTATGGTGATGGACCTGGAAGAACGCGCGCAGGACATAATTCTACCGGCTCCGGATCTCCAGGAAATCCAGGAGGAGATTGGCCGGCTGAAAAACAACAAAGCCCCTGGGGTTGACCAACTACCAGGAGAGCTATTTAAACACGGTGGTGAGGCACTGGCTAGAGCGCTGCACTGGGTCATTACCAAGATTTGGGAGGAGGAAGTTTTGCCGCAGGAGTGGATGGAAGGTGTCGTGTGTCCCATCTACAAAAAGGCGATAAGCTGGATTGTAGCAACTACCGCGCAATCACATTGCTGAACGCCGCCTACAAGGTACTCTCCCAAATTTTATGCCGTCGACTAGCACCAACTGCAAGGGAGTTCGTGGGGCAGTACCAGGCGGGTTTTATGGGCGAACGCTCCACCACGGACCAGGTGTTCGCCATTCGCCAAGTACTGCAGAAATGCCGCGAATACAACGTGCCCACACATCATCTATTCATCGACTTCAAAGCCGCATATGATACAATCGATCGGGACCAGCTATGGCAGCTAATGCACGAACACGGTTTTCCGGATAAACTGACACGGTTAATCAAAGCGACGATGGATCGGGTGATGTGCGTAGTTCGAGTTTCAGGGGCATTCTCGAGTCCCTTCGAAACCCGCAGAGGGTTACGGCAAGGTGATGGTCTTTCGTGTTTGCTATTCAACATCGCTTTGGAAGGGTAATACGAAGAGCAGGGATTAACACGAGTGGTACAATTTTCAATAAGTCCGTCCAGCTATTTGGTTTCGCCGACGACATAGATATTATGGCACGTAACTTTGAGAAGATGGAGGAAGCCTACATCAGACTGAAGAGGGAAGCTAAGCGGATCGGACTAGTCATCAACACGTCGAAGACGAAGTACATGATAGGAAGAGGTTCAAGAGAAGACAATGTGAGCCACCCACCGCGAGTTTGCATCGGTGGTGACGAAATCGAGGTGGTAGAAGAATTTGTGTACTTGGGCTCACTGGTGACTGCCGAAAATGACACCAGCAGAGAAATTCGGAGACGCATAGTGGCTGGAAATCGTACGTACTTTGGACTCCGCAAGACGCTCCGATCGAATAGAGTTCGCCGCCGTACCAAACTGACAATCTACAAAACGCTAATTAGACCGGTAGTCCTCTACGGACACGAGACCTGGACGATGCTCGTGGAGGACCAACGCGCACTTGGAGTTTTCGAAAGGAAAGTGCTGCGTACCATCTATGGTGGGGTGCAGATGGCGGACGGTACGTGGAGGAGGCGAATGAACCACGAATTGCATCAGCTGTTGGGAGAACCATCCATCGTTCACACCGCGAAAATCGGACGACTGCGATGGGCCGGGCACGTAGCCAGAATGTCGGACAGTAACCCGGTGAAAATGGTTCTCGACAACGATCCGACGGGCACAAGAAGGCGAGGTGCGCAGCGGGCAAGGTGGATCGATCAGGTGGATCAGGAATAATAATATTCAGCTATCAGCTAAATATACATACAGTCCTTAAGAAGGTTTGAAATTTTGTCATATTGTTTGACTATTTGAAGTCCAGAACGGATTGAAAGATTAGTAGAATTGCTGAAAGTAAAGACTCATGATTGCCTTCAAGTTCAGTTCATAAGGCTTGTACGCGACAAAATCTGGACACCTTTAAACACGTATAACTTTTGAAATAGAACATCAACAAGTGAAATATTTCGTAGATTGATGAATGTATGTGTGTACTTTCTGAAAATATATTTCTTATAAGTGTTACAAGTTCGTAGTGAAAAATGGCGTCGAAGAAATTGTAGGTTCGGAAAGAATTGTGTGCAGTCGCCATTGAAATTTGGGTCTCTCGATCTGACTGAATAAAAACATTTTGTTTTCATGTGAACACTGCTCAAAGCGTTTTAAAATATGTCGATGCTTGTTTGACAATATCTAAAACATCAGAGAGTAGATTAAAAACGGATTTTATGAGCCACCAGAAGGATACGAGCTCGAAACAGATTCTACTGAGGATGTCAAATCATTCGGCACGTATTATTTCTTAGAAAATTCAAATGTCACCAAGTTTCGTGCATACATCGAAGCATCGATAAGGAATGAAGCCATTTGAAGTGAAAAACGTACCGAAATAAACCAACAGCAGTTTAATTTTATTCTTAAAGTTATGTGTCCAGATTCTGTCGCGAACAAGCCTTACTGTCAATAGACGAATCCAAGTAAAAATAAGAAGAAGACACACGACGGTGTTAACTTTGACAGATCCTACAGCACAGCATAGGAAGATAATTTTAAAATGCCGTCTATAGCAGCTGTTTCTTACACTTAAGGGGGAACAAAGATTGCCATCAAACAACCCCCCCCACAACTTGACATTTGGCCTTAGTTTCGCGTACCCACTTGCAAATCGCAGATGGCGCTTCGAAACGTAAACAATGGATCACCTACACCGCCGCCACACATTTCCTCCGTAGAAACCATGTTTTTTGTTTCGTCATTTGTTGTCACCAAACAACGGCCACGAGCGTCATATGGATAGGGTGAATTGGTAATTGCAATCAATAAAAAGATTCTGAACAAAACTTCTAATGTTTCGAATGTTGAAATTTGTTGCTTTGGAAAACAAAATTTGTTTTATACGTCGCCCATTTAATTAAAAATTGAGACAACGAGTTCCCACTGATTTATGCAGTTTCAATAGTTGAATCTAAGAAGTTAAATTTAATAGCTGTATAAATGATTACTCTTTGTCATACAGCTTCGTAACTTAATTCTAATAAAATGATAATATGTGAGAACAAAGGAACTTGCGGTTGGTTTGATACTATTGTCATGACTAGGTGGTTTCTTTTTAAAACACACGTAATGCTTCACATTTGGATCAAAATAAAACACTTCTTAAAATACACGGGACGCGGGGACCGAAATCCGGCGGAAAGTTTTCCCGAGGTGTAAGGTTACTTTTACTTAACACAAAGAACACCGTTAGTCCGGCTGATTCAGATTTTTCCAGACTAAAAAGTACAAACATGCATTTAAATATATTATCCTGTCTGTTTTCAAATGGCTGTGGTTTTTTGTTTTGGTTCATTTGTATGGATTTGACAATCGGATTAACGGAGATATATTTCGGAGAAATATTTCGCGAGGCTTTACATTAAATTAAAAATGAAAGGGATGAATCACCCATTTTGCATTAGATTTTTATAAGCTGTTTTTAAAAGCGACATTTTCCGTGCCCATTTATCCAATAACGTTACTTTCCTTCTCTGTATTTCCAGGCCAGTTCACCAATTATTACTTCACATAACATATTCTATCTGCGAAATTTTTGAACAAGTTAGACATTTAAGCGCTATCGATAGATATGAACCGTCGGTAAAATTTCCGCCATTTGATTTGTTTTGGCAATCGCTCCTTCAACCTTCAGTCGGTCATCTCAGCTACCACCTCTTTCCTAATATTAATTTTAGCTTGGAATGATTTTTGTCACGGTATTTTGTACTGGACATTACCATTTTCATAAAATGATTCAGATAATCAGTTTGACAGAACCAGTTAAACTTATTGAACCAAAATTTCGGGGTACAGTGACATCGTACTACAGATGTCAAGTTGTTTCCGGGTTGGTACCCCTATTATTAATTGTTTCGATTAACCCAGCAACAAACCACGCTGTAGTGATATCTATATTTTTAAGCATCCAGCCCCGTAGTGTTTGAGTATAAACGAGCCTAGAACAAAATAACTAATGAGTAATGCAATTGTGTTATTAACATTAATAAAAAAAATGGTTCATGTTTAACCTTTTACGCCATAATCGAGAAATGTTCCCGATATAAATAGGTTTGACAGAACCACCTGAACCAATTTTTCGGGGTACACTGACAATGTACTGGAGCCGTCAAGTTGCTCACGGGTTGCCATCAAACTACTACGCAAATCCGTATTTTTTGAATGAGTGTTTGTGTTGCACTACTGCAATAACAATTTTTCGAAGGACAAAAAGAGACAGACGACACAACGCCGGTGGTAAATCATTCAGAAAGCACTTTTCATCGACCAACTTTTCTTGAACCTTAATTGAAGAAGTCGACGCACTTAATAGTACATCACGAAGAAGAAAACATGACAAATCGTGAAAAGTCGTATCTCGCGCATAGTTTCATAAGAGCGTAACTGCATTGATCGCTTTTCCCTTCATAGATTTTTTCTTTCGTTAATAACGCAAAAGATTCAAAGCTACAACCATGATTGCTGCTCATCTTTAGTATGCTTTAGCATAATCAATTAATGTTAAGGTGAAATAAGGGTTTTAACAGTATTATATACGTGTGCTTGTTACGAGAAGAATTGCAAACTGATATAAAACTAATCAGTGATCATATTCGGGGGCATACGCTACCCGATAAATTTCTTTTCAAACCGCTTCCAAAACCTGCTTCTTATGATACTAAAACCATATTTGTAGCCCAATAGTTAGAACAATACAAATATTCAAAAACAATTTTGTAACATTGTAACGGCCTTATTTGACTTCCAAAAATTTAACTTAAATTGTACATAAGCAATTTAACAAAAAATCCCACGGATAAAATTTAATATTTCGTTTCATTTCGAAAAATTTCAAATTAAATAGACTTTGATTTCGTATCGTTTCGCGGCCTCAAAAATAAATCTATATTTCATTTCGCTTCGTTTCAAATCAACAAAGACATTTTAAATTTCGTTTCGTTTCGTTTCGCCAAGAAAAAGTGTGTTATCGCATACCTTTACAAAAAAAAACCCGGTATGGCTCAACAAACAAATAAAAAATTTTAAAAACCAAAACACAAAATGCTTATTTATTTTATTTCGTCAACCAACGTAGACTAGTACATATACATATACATGTTTGTTTTTGTAATGCTATAGTATAATTAAATAATAGGTTTTTTTTAGTAAAGTGATGTATAATTTTGATTTTGAATTTATATTGCTGAATTTGTAATGTTTGTTCTTTGGAAATACTGTCTAATGTTATGCCGAGACATTGTTAAGTCAATAGTTTCGCAGTGTTGATTGTAAACGGCCATCATTCGGTTGAGAGGCCCAAATTTGGCGTAATTTGTTCGGCAGTGGTTGGTTAAAAATAATGTTCTATGTCGAAGTAGCCGAGAAGGTATGTAAAAGTTAAATTTCGATAAAATTTCAGTTGAATCAACACGTTGAGAAACTATATCGTTAACAAATGAAACCGTTGCACATTCTCGACGCTCTTTCAAAGTTTGTATATTTATAAGCATGCAACGTGCTTCATAAGATGGAAGAGGAAATGACGTCCAACCTAATTTACGAAGAGCGTATAATAGAAATTGTTTTTGTACTGACTCTATTCTTTCTTCATGTGTGGTTGTATAAGGCGACCATACAATGCTACAATATTCCAGTATAGATCGTGCATATGAAATATATAGTGTTTTGATTGTGTAGGGATCCTGAAAATTGAAGCAAAAACGCTTGATAAAGCCTTAAACAATACACAAGTCAAAAAAATTTAGAAAACTATTTGAATATTTGCGATCAACTTAGTTCATCCATGTCTTCTGCACTTACGGAGTATAATGCTAAAACCAAAAATGAAATCAAATCATGTCCAAAGAACTTTTGAAACTATGCCAAAACCAAGTTGAAAATCAGGAACTAAAGCTGATGAAATTTGTACTCTTTTTGCAACCTTTTTTCTAGAGACAGACAGACCGAATTTTCCGAAAATATTTTTCACATTTTCCGGCTATTTAGGCAGTGTTGTAAGCATATGCGGTATTTCGAAAAAAATCGTTTGAGGTGGTTCGAAACGAAATTCCGCGGAATTTCGCGGAATTTAAGCATGGCGAAATTCGATTTCTTGATTTCGTTTCGTTTCGTAAAATTACAAAAGTTTCGCTTAAAAAAACTAGTGTTTAACGAAATTTAACGGAATTCCGCGGAATTTCGAAACAAATTTAAACTTGAACCATACTTCATATTCTCAAAAATTTTGGCTGCGCCGCTGAACTAAATCATAAAGCTGTTTTCAAAACTTTACGTTATACACATTTTACTATGAACGCTTAAGTTGGTATGAACTAGCCATGCCTAAGAGATAAAATACCAATAAATAATACCAAAAATAGACATAACATGCTTAGGTAATTAATTGCATATTATGCGGCAACTCGGCCGTACGAAAATCATTTTTTTGTTAAATATCTTGGCTGTGCATATGCACAGCACATGTTTCGAAATGGACAAATTGATATGAAATTTGCGAAAAAGAATCCACGTGTCTTGGAGGGACTCGAACCTTCAACCTCCTACTCTCTAGATAGGCGTGATAACCCCTACACAACAAGACCACTTAAAAGTCACGTTTGCGGAAAAGCCATCATTTTTGCAAATTGAATATCTTTCGGATGCTTGATTTGTCCAATCTCCACATGTGCTTTACTGTTGTATATCCACAGCCAAGCGAGTGCACATTGTTTATTAAACGAGAGGATCGCACTCCATGCCCCCCAACAACGGGCGAAGAGAATAGAAAAATAGCTTCACGCTGCATTTCTTTTGACATTAACATTCAACAGCGTGGTATGCAGTGTGGTGAAATCTCAACTATTATATAGGGGCCGTCCACAAAGTACGTCACGCCTCTAGGGGAGAGGGAGGGTTCAGAGCAGCGTGACGATCCATACAAAAATTTTAGAGGTTTATTACAAAAAGTGTGACGAAGGGGGGAGGGGGGGTAAAAATCGCCGATTTTTGCGTGACGTACTTTATGGATCTTCCCTAATAATATCAGTTGAAAATATCGATTTATGGAAATTAGAAATACTTGTTTGGATGCAGGCGGAGACAGACATACTTATAAGCATATGAAACTACAAACCAGATATTTTTAATCCTGTGAAGATTCCCTTGCCCAATTTGCCCCTCTGTTGCATATGAATGAAGTCTTCAAATATCACTGTTTTCGACCTTAAATCGCCGATAACAAGTTATGTTTACTTACTTTACTTATGGATCCTGTACACCTCCGGTGGTGCAAAGGGCCGACTTGAAAGATCTCCATCCTGAGCGATGCCCGGCTATCGCTTTAACCTGTTGCCAGGTTAGATTTCGGTCGACTTCTTTTATTTCTTTATTGAGGCTTCTCCGCCATGAGCCTCTGGGTCTGCCTCTGCTGCGATGTCCCGCTGGGTTCCAGTCTAATGCTTGCTTACAGATTTCGCTTCCGCCCCTACGTAGAGTGTGGCCGACCCAGCCCCACTTCCGATCCCGAATTTCTGTTGTTATCGGCCTCTGGTGACAACGACGATGGAGCTCGTTGTTTGAGATCCAGTTGTGAGGCCACCAGGCCCGAATTATATACCGCAGGCATCTGTTAATGAACACCTGCAGCCGTTGAGTGTTCTCCACTGATACACACCATGTTTCGCTAGCGTATAACAGCACAGATTTCACGTTAGAGTTGAAAATTCGTATTTTGGTGCGTTCACTTATCTGCCTGTTTTTCCAGATATTTCTTAAACTCGCAAAGGCAGCCCTTGCTTTCTTGATCCGTGCGCCTATGTCGATCTTGGTACCGCCGTCCGACGCCATTTGGCTACCAAGATATTGGAAGCTTTCAACATTCTCCACTGGTTGCCCGGCTACTGTGAAACTGGAAGGAGTCACCGTGTTTACATCCAACGATTTGGTTTTGTTGACGTTGATGACTAAACCTGCCGAGGAGGAGCGATCGGCAAGGTCGTTGAGCTTACTCTGCATATCAGAGCGCCGTTGCGCGAGTAGAGCAACGTCATCCGCCAATTCGAAGTCGTTTAGGTGCTCCATGGTTATAGGCTGCCATAACAGCCCGCGGTTTGGTTCACGGTCAATCGCATCTACCAGAATCTCATCGATTACGATGAGGAACAGTAACGGTGATAGAATACATCCTTGCCTCACACCAGCTACGACCCGGATAGGGTCGGACAGGACCCCATTGTGCAGCACTCTACACGAAAAGGCCTCGTACTGTGCTTCGATGAGGCCGATGATTTTCTCAGGAACTCCCTTGCGTCTCAGGGCGCCCCACATATTCTCGTGATTGAGACGGTCGAAAGCTTTTTCGTAGTCAATGAATACCAAGTAAAGGGACTCTTGGAATTCGTTGACCTGCTCCAAAATGATGCGGAGCGTGACAATATGGTCCACACAGGATCTTCCGGCACGGAATCCGGCTTGCTGCCGCCGCAGAGTCGCATCGATCTTCTCCTGAATCCGGGCTAGGATAATTTTGCACAGAACTTTGAGAACGGTACACAGCAACATAATGCCTCGCCAGTTATCGCATACAGTCAGGTCACCCTTTTTGGGCACCTTCACTAAGATACCTTGCATCCAGTCGACCGGGAAAGTTGCGGTGTCCCAGATATTACGAAATAAACGATGCAGTAGTTGAGCGGATGTCATGGGGTCAGCTTTGAGCATCTCGGCTGATATGCGGTCGACCCCTGGGGCTTTATTCGATTTCATGCTTTGGATGGCTGTTTGAATCTCTAGCAGTGATGGAGCTTCGGTATTGACACGTGTTATACGTCGGATCCTAGGCAGATCATGCCGAGGTGGTGATGGCCTGGTTGGCACTTGAAAAAGTTGTTCGAAGTGCTCGAACCAGCGTTTCAGCTGGTCAGTTGGGTCGGTCAATAACTGATCATTCGCGTCTTTCACAGGCATCGTTGCATTCATCTTCGCCCCGCTTAAGCGTCGTGAGATATCGTAGAGGAGGCGAATGTCCCCGGTTGCGGCGGCTCTCTCCTTCGTCGGCCAGAGAGTCTGCCCACGCTCGCTTGTCCCGTCGACATGAGCGTTTTACTTCCTTCTCAAGAGCCGTGTATCGTTGACGGGCTAAGACTTTGGCTCCTCTGGTTTTCGATCGCTCTATCGCGGCTTTGGCTTCTCTTCGCTCCTCTATTTTCCTCCAGGTCTCATCGGTGATCCATTGTTTTCTCTGGGTGCGTAGTTCGCCCAGATTGTTCTCGCTGGTGGCGATGAAGGCATTCTTGATGGCGGTCCATTGGTCTTCCACGCTGCCACCTTCCGGAATATCTGCAGCACGCGTCTCCAGTTCTTCAACGAAGGACCGTTTCACCGTGGCATCTTCCAGTCGGCGTGTGTTGAATCGTCGTCCAACTCTTTCCTCCTGCCGACGAATCCGTGCAATGCGCAGGCGTATTTCGCCGATGAGGAGGTGATGATCAGACGCGATATCGGCACTACGTTTATTCCGTACATCAAGAAGGCTCCGTTTCCACAAGTTATGTTTGCAAAAAAAAAATCCCTGGTATCTTCCTGGTCTATTTTGATTATATTTACATTTTTGTAGAAGATTGTATTGACCTGAAAATGTTAGTTTCGAAAATATTTTTAAATACTGTGTTTTTAGGGTCCGTATTTCAAAAACGATGATAGATGGACACTTGGTGTCTTCAGCAATAATAATAAAATAATAATAAAATTCATAATAAATTACACTACAACTTTGCCAAAGACACCATATTTAAAAATCGTTTATTAAAGAAGGTACATTTTGTAGCGCCACTTGTGGCAAACATTGGTACAACAACTTTTTGTCTCGATGCGCCATATTTTTGTAAAATTTATTCCCGAAGACACCGATGTCAAAAAATAACACCCTGAAGTGGTAAAAAAAAAGTTCACGATTTTCGCCAAACGCACCACTGTGTGACATTTCGCCCCGTTTATTGAGTATTTTTCCTTGAATGCAAATGAGAACCCGTCTGAATAATTCTCATACTCTGTTAATAAAATACCAAACGCATCACAAATTATTATTTGTTGGGTATTGAATTACCTAAGCATGTTATGTCTATTTTTGGTATTATTTATTGATATTTTACCTCTTAGGCATGGCTAGTTCATACCAACTTAAGGAATCTTTTTCGGGCCCCTTTTTCTTATAAAAGGTCGATTTCTTCACCTTCGCCTAGGCCTCAAACCGGGATTAAGCGCATGGGTAATCACCGCTTAAGAGTTAAGAAGGCCGTTAGGAAAACAAAATGCAACATTTCAAACAACAATTTGAATGAACAAGAATAAAAAGTTCATAGTATTGAAGATATTCCACATAACATTCAAATATTGAATTATCGAAATATTTGGATTGATTTGAAACACGGTTTTCGTCTTCATGTTTTCAAAATAATTTCGTTTACAATCAATATCTAGTCGATTACCAAGGTGGCTTCACAGGATTTACCCTTTTTACTAACCAATGATTCCTTTCCCGTGGCGCTCATGGAGATGCAGAGCATTCTTCGGTCTCTTATAACAATGAGTGTCAAACAAATTTTCCTCTCCTAATCCTAAATTGACTGTGAGAACGTGAAAGGCATCGTTATTGGTCGTGAAACTAGTACAATGAGAATATTTTTTTTATCCCAAGGAGATCAATTGTAACCTTTCCCGTCAAAAAATGTATATCGATAAGCCAAAGATTATTTAAAGTCAATTTTCCCAAAGAACCCATATTTTTTGAAGCCTTTAACTATTTGTAAAATCGAAAACTAAAACCAAAAAAGTGCTGCACGTGTGAACCGTCCTGAAAAATTCACCCGATTTTCGTTCAAAATCGGCCAATCTTAAAAAAAGCACTTATTTTATTTTAGTTTTAAATTTTTAAAATACTTAGAGCCGTCAAAAAATATGGGTTCTAAGGGAAAGTTGATCTTAAATAAGCCAAAGATTTGATTGAGCGAATAAAATTATTTGACGGGAAATGTCATTTGGTGAAATATGCAGATTTGTTGTTTCTAGGCCAATCATGATTAGTAACTATGATGTGTACATTTGATAAAGCTAAGCTGGGGTGGCATTGTGCATCTCGATTCGAACGTAATTCTATCGAGTCGAACATGTTTGGCATTACGGCTTTCGATTCGATCTCAAAAACGACTCATCGTTCGAGTATGCTCGAGGAGGTACAAGAATAACGAGATGTTTTGGCATTATGGACACTCGATAGCACACTGAAAAACGACTCAAGTCGAATGAAAATCACTCGTCACCTTTATAGCTTTCGAATGTTGTTCGCGAGTCATTTCTTGCTGAAAGTTTTCCATTATATTTGTTATTATTTCTCTACGGGAAGAGTATAAATGTTTCATTATTGTATCTTGAAGGAAAGAATGTCATAAGTATACCTACTTTTATAGTTTCCAGACAATATGCAATCTCTAATTATCCCGAAATCCTCGTAAAAACGACTTCAACTTAAATGGTTTTTTTTTTGCAGTTTTCACGTATTTCTTGACAATTTCGATAAACCGCGTAAAAAATCTATGGAGAAAATCTGCGTAAAAACGTATTTATTCCAAAATCTACGTAAAAATAGTTGAGTTAAATAAAAAAAACGCGCAAGAGATGACCCAAGTGCATCTAACTAAAACACATGGAAACATCAAAGTAATTTATTATCGAATCCTTTTTTAGCTTTAAATTATTTAGCTCAACATTGGATACGTGGCATAAACTCGAATAAATATAATAAATGCTGAAGCAGTTGATGAGTTTGATTGCTCTACGCATGCGGTCGCGTGTACTCAGACGACTAATGACGGTGGAAGACCGACACTTGATTACAATTAGAGCAATCAAACTAAACAAATGCTTTAGAAAAGCCATGCACAGCCAAGACATTTAACAAAAACAAAATGGTTTTCGTACGGCCAAGTTGCTTATAATTTATTATAACTTGTGTCGTAACTATATCTCAATTTATAAAACATGTCGTATCGGCATAATGTTTTAATCGGTTTCAACTGCTCAATAAATAATATTGCTTTTAAAGTCATTGAGCACGATTTGCTTGTTTATAAATTAACTGCCAATTCATGCCATGAAGGATGCCTTTCCAACAGGCAACATGCTACACGCAGATGAAATTACTCTTATTCTCTTTGTTTACTCACATTCGCAATGCGCTGAAGGTTGTCTCTCCAGCGGGCGGCATGATAAACACTCTTATTCTCTCTGTTTACATTTCGTTTGACAGAACATACTCGATTGAGCTAGTACAGCACCATTCGAAATCTTGTACTGCGACTGAATGAAGTCGAACGAAATACATAATGCCGCAATTTTTTCGAAACGAATGCAAAAACGTACGA
Organism: Armigeres subalbatus; assembly: GCF_024139115.2. Classification (NCBI taxonomy): domain Eukaryota; kingdom Metazoa; phylum Arthropoda; class Insecta; order Diptera; family Culicidae; genus Armigeres; species Armigeres subalbatus. The sequence goes on from NC_085141.1 coordinate 97,597,858, forward strand.
ATCGAGTGATTCGATTCGAGATGCGCAATGTCACCCCTGTTCTTTGTTTATTTGCACAATATGTATAGAACATGGTAGAGTCGCAGGCATTTCAAGATTTTCGCATGGAATTTACAAAAAAAAATCAGAACTAGTTGAAAAATCAATAAAATTGCTGAAAGTTCCTTACTCATGAATGCTCTCAGCTCATTCTGACCATAACAGCTGTTTCTTGCACTTAATTGAAGTCGGTTGATGATGGAAATTTGGCAAAAATGTTTCGCATGTCTCATATGTCATGACTAAAGTGACCGAACCCCACCGCCATTTTTGTTCATGTTCTAGATTCGAATCCCGACTGCTTCTTCTATTATTAAATATTACTCTATTGGTCACAAAACTGTTATTTGACTTCGAAAAAGTAAAATCAGATTTGCGTACATAATGTAAAACCAATTTAATAAAAATTCCGCGGAAAAAAAATTAAATTTCGTTTCGTTTCGTAAAATTTCGAATTAAATGGATCTTGATTTCGTATCGTTTCGAAGTCTCGAAAGTAAATCTATATTTCGTTTCGTTTCGTTCCGAATCAACATAGATATTTTTAATTTCGTTTCGTTTCGTTTCGTTAGGAAAAATTGTGTTATCGCATACCCTTACAGTGTTGGTGTAAACCAAATTAATGTAACTGAGAATTTGGCAGCTCTACAGAATTTAGATCCTTCAGATAGATCCGGAACAGATGGGATTCCACTATATGTTTTTGTAAAAGTTGGCAAGCGGAATTACGATACTTTTGTTTTGGTTATTCAAATTATCTTTAAAAAGAGGAAGGGCTGTATGGCTGAATACCGTTCGGCCGAATGCTATTTGGCCGAGTGCCACTAGGCCGAAAGTTGTTTGGCCGAACAGAGCATTAGGCTCTGCTTCTCATTCCTCATTTCTCACTTTTGAAATGACCCATTCGGCCAAATTACCTACTAGGCCAAATGTCCTATTCGGCCAAGTGTCTTATTCGGCCAAATGACCCTTTCTGCCAAATGTCCTATTCGGCCAGATGTCCTTTTCGGCCAAATGACCTATTAGACCTATTAGAGGGCCCTCCTTAGCCGTGCGGTAAGACGCGCGGTTACAAAGCAAGACCATGCTGAGAGTGGCTGGGTTCGATTCCCGGTGCCGGTCTAGGCAATTTTCGGATTGGAAATTGTCTCGACTTCCTTGGGCATAAAAGTATCATCGTGCTAGCCTCATGATATACGAATGCAAAAATGGTAACCTGGCTTAGAAACCTCGCAGTTAATAACTGTGGAAGTGCTTAATGAACACTAAGCTGCGAGGCGGCTCTGTCCCAGTGTGGGGATGTAATGCCAATAAGAAGAAGAAGAAGAAGACCTACTAGACCGGATGACCCTTTCGGCCAAATGACTTTCCGCAGGATGGGTTTTGGCCTAATGGTTTGTTCGGCCTAGTGGCATTCGGCCAAATGGCTTTCGTCCGAATGGGTTTCGGCCAAACGACCCTTCCCCCTTTAGGAACTAGTAGCTTTCCAAAAGAATGGAAGTTATCTTTCCTAATACCCATTTTTAAATCAGGGAAGAAATCTGATATTCAAAATTATCGTGGAGTGACCATTATTTCATCTTTTTGAATCAATCATCAATAGAAGGATGTTCAATCAAATAAATCATAGAATAACAGATACACAACACGGTTCTTTAAAGGACGATCCACTACTACCAATCTTTTAGAATTCGTAAATTACTCATTGAGTGCTGTAGACAAAGGTAGGCATGTTGAGGCGCTTTTTATAGACTTTAGCAAAGCATTTGATAGACTTGATTTTTTCATGCTTGAGAAATTGGAAATTGAGATAAGACTCCTTAAGTGGATTGAATCGTATTTACCTGACCGCCAACAAATAGTCCGATTTTAAGGGAAACAGCCGCTTCCAGTCAATGTAACATCTGGGGATCCCCAAGGCTCGCATATTCTATTCGTATTGTTTGTGAACGATATTTCCCTTATCTTTAAGCATCTTAAAATCCTTATTTATGCTTATTTATGCAATCTATATTTATGCATCTTAAAATCCTTATTTATATAATCGAAACCTATTTGCCACGAGTCACCATCTAACAAACTATGCAAAATTTAGTCCAATGAATCAAATGATGTATGTTTACAATTAGTATTGTGAAGCAATTGATTTAGCCATTGCTCGTATGAGCATCAGAAAATATTCTAGGAGTATTAGTTACAATAGAACATAGTTATAAGTTTTTTTGTAGTCTACATTATGTTTGACGAAATAAATAAATAAATACCTAATCCGTAGTAGTTTTTAAATGTCAGATGATGACTTCAATCGCACACTTCTTCAGCATGGTAGTTGACGTGGTTCACTACGTATATAACGACACATATCGTTGAACGTGATTTGAAACTAGGCAAAAATCACCTCAGAATCAGTGCCCCGATCAATTTTCCCATTATCTTACAATGCTAACCTACTAGTTGATCAACAATGTTCAACCAATGCTAATCCAAATAATGAACCGCTAATGGGTGTTACGATTTACTCGATAAAGTAGACCCATTTGTTGATTTATGCTGATAGTTTCTAAACCTTTCTAAAACAAATACAGCATTTGTAATTTGGCACTCATTGACACTGATACCGCAGAACAGATTACCTGTCGAACGAATCAATAGTTTGCACAATGCGATTTACTCCGTTCGAATGTAAGCCATCGATGCCTAATTGATGATAATAGGGAAACTATTGTATTATGTTCGGGATTTGCGTGAAATGCGGGGATGGGGTAACTGATTTTTTTTCTGCGTCAAGCCATTATTTGTGTTATTTTCTTTTTTAATTCATGCTATGATTCTAATAACCATGACGAATATAATATTGAAATAATATGCTCATCATAAATATTCATGAGCAAATGTTTCTCTTCGGATTTTCCGCTCACTATTAATATTAGTGAGGAGGCAGAAATTAAATTTCATGACAAACTGCACAGGTTTTCGAAGTATGCATTAACAAATCCGATTTTTCATATTTTTTAATTATAATATTTACTACGACACAATTTTCATTAAATGTTTGTAATGGTCTAATAGTACAAAAATTAAAGCCAATATTTTCAGCCATGAGCAATAATGCCTTTCTTGTGGCTTTTGGCTAGATTACAAGAACATCTATTTCCATTTGCTCTATAATGAAGAATTCTGATTTGGAAATTGACTACAGTATTGATCCACCGACAACGCTGATATTGAAAGCACTGTTCATTACTCCAAAAATCAATCGTTTCAACTTCAAAGTAAACCGAAACAACGGTAACTGATGAGCTCCAGTCGAATAAACTTTCTTTTTATTGAAACATTATCAGAAAAAATTTATTATTTCAATTCTCACAATTCTGAGGAAAGAACAAAAAACTATTTGGCAGCAATATTAGTACCATTTTGGGGGGTCCTCCTTAGCCGTGCGGTAAGACGCGCGGCTACAAAGCAAAACTTTGCTGAGAGTGGCTGGGTTCGATTCCCGGTGACGGTCTAGGCAATTTTTGGATTGGAAATTTTATCTCGCCATCCCTGGGCATAAAAGTGTCATCATGCTAGCCTCATTATATACAAATGCAAAAATGGTAACCTGGCTTAGAAACCTCGCAGTTAATAACTGTGGAAGTGCTTAATGAACACTAAGCTGCTTACATGTACATACGTGGGATGTAATGCCAATAAGAAGAAGATTGGAACCATTTTTTTTATTTATTCCATTCGAAACAATAGTTATATGCAAAAGACAACACCTGTGGGTATGCTTAGACCAGCGATTGCAACCATCGATCCATAATTTTGCTATGGGTGGATAGGTGTAGTATCTCAAACAGATTTTAGTGAACTTTATGAACAAATGTTTTGAAAGTTTTTTTCCGGAATACGTAAGATTCAGAATACATAAAAATCTAATATTGACCAAACATGTTACATAAACAGTTCTTCAAACAAGCAGTTTTTTTTTACTTATCACAATGTTTATCAATTTGCTTAGAGTCTACTCTCAACTTGGTATTCTTGAAACATTTACAAAATTATAATAAGAACTTTAATGTCGACCAAATGCACAAATTTGTATAGTATGCGGCAAGTACAATGATACTAAATGCCCACATAGGAAGTTAGGAAAATTTTAATTCCGGAAAATTCCCTCACTCGGAGTGAGTCTTCTTCTTCTTCTTCTACTACTACTTCTTGGCATTACATCCCCAGTGTGACAATGCCGCTTCACAGCTTAGTGTTTTCTAAGCACTTCCACAGTTATTAACTGCGAGGTTTCTAATAAAAGTTATCATTTTTGCATACGTATATCATGAGGATAACACGATGATACTTTCATGCCCAGGGAAGTCCAGAAAATTTCCAGCTCGAAAATTTTCAACCCGAAAATTTCCTAGACCAGACCGGGAATCGAACCCAGTCACCTTCAGCATGGTCTTGCTTTGTAACCGCGCATCTTTCCGCACGGCTAAGGAAGGCCTCGGAGTGGGTACCTATTATCAATAGTAATGCTCAGATCATAATCTTCCTCCACCGTAATCCCCTGTGCCACTCAAGACATTACGATGCAGTTAGTCACAACTAAACGAAACATTGCCGTAATTGATGAGTAAGCCAAAGCACAATAACCAGCCGGAAGCACCAGTCGGTCTTCAAATTGGAACTTTGAAACAGGAACTCTATTCGAACAAACATCGTTGATGCGTGATTCAACTAAATCTGCAGCCATATCAAGGATCAATCAATTAACTCTGCTGAATGATGGAGGTCTCACATTCACATTCTATCGTTATCCCTGGTCAGACGCGGCTGCATCCAATTATAATAAATCAATTAGGTTCCGTTTCTGGAAACACAAAACTGCATTTATTAGCCACCTACCGACAGCAGCATCGAATGTTGCCCGCACAAAATACGGGCTCAATTACGCGTTGACATTGATGCTAATGATGACAACCCGATTAGCATAGAATAACTTTCTGCATAAACGCTCTCTTCCGTGGCGTAAATCTCGCATACAATGGGCTGCTAGTTATGGCTTTCTCCGTGAAGTGAAATGGTAACCAGATCCGCACCAGCTAACAAATTTCAATCAATTCATCAAATTTGCAAAGGTTTTGCAGAAAAGAACTTATCACTACTCCTGTCCTGCCTCACAGTCGGACACATGTTGCCACAAAATTTGGCAATAACTCTAATAATTTAGTAAGTGCAATTAGTTCATTAGCCGAAAGCAATCTGGCTGAAAAAGTCATTTGGCCGGAACCAATCTGGCCAAAAGAGTCATTTGGTCAAAAGGGTCATTTGACCGAAAAAGTCGTTTGGCCGAATAGGACATTTGGCCGAATAAGACATTTGGTCGAATAGGTAATTTGAAAAGTGAGAAATCGATTTATTTGGGTAATATGTGCTTAAAATTTGTTTAATAAGCATTTTAAAATGAACGTCCTATATACCTTGCCGGGAGAAATAAAGCAGCATCACTCAGCCCCCCTTTTGTTTTCACGCTGCCGTTAGGCCCAATTAGAAGAAGCAAATGCAACAGTCAAGTTGAACAAGGCACTGCAATTCAAAAGAAAATTGATGGGAATGTCTTGTGAAAATCGAAAGCAATGTCTCGTGAAAAATCGGAAGAATTTCGCGTGGAAATTCGGATGATTATCCAAAGGAAAAATAAAATAATTTCTTGTGGAAATTTGAAGCAATATTCAGTGAAAAATCGGTAGAATTTCTCATGGAAACTTAAAGGTATCTTCCATGCATATTTGGTGGAATATGTGGTGGAAAATCAGAGGAATTTCCGTTGAAATTTCAGAGAAATTTCAGTGGAATCACGCAAGAATTTCCCGTTGAAAATTGGAAGAATTTCCAGTAGAAAAATAACTCGAATAGGCAAATTTTAGGTATTACTAGATGTGTTGTCAAATATTATCCGATTTTGACAATACAGGGATTCCGGACTTACAAATACAAAGTAGTTTTACGATATATTCATGGTACCGAATAATATTAGTAATCACAAATAAAGAAGGGGTCTTGGTGCTTATGACCACATGTTGGGATTTGAAGTCGGCAAGAATTGTTTAGAATTGGATCCGATCGATAGTTTTAAAATGGGTCAGGCCACTAATTCATTAAATAAAGGAAAAAAACTAATTTATTTAAATCAGGCTTTTTAACAGATCTTCCATCATGATTTTATTCTTCAAATACGTTAAGAATGGAAAACCAATAAAAAGGCGGATCCTTGAATCGCTGGGTCAGGGTCATTTCAGTTTTGGCGCCAAGATCAGTCATTCGACGGTACTCTTTTCATGATTTTTAATCAGGAAGCGAGTTATGGCTATAAAAAAGACCATTGACCACTTCAACCACTTCCAGGACAAAAGGAAACGTGAAAAAACGGAAGATATTGTGATTCTCGAGATATTACAGCATTTTGCTTATTCATCTCTGCCTCGCTTAATTGTGCGCCGCTAAGGTATTTTATCATATTGTGGTACTTACTCACTTCAAGTGAAGAATATTACATCACAAATTCAACTCACAGCACTAATAAGATCCACTCAAACAATATACCAAACGCAACGCAGGCGAATCAAATGCATAAAAATACCAAAACTCGATTAATTTCACTAAAGAATATCTTTTTGTAAAGGGACGACAATATGCTTCATACCTTAGAAGCGAATGTGGAAAAGCTCACCGAAAGCTCATATCTGTTTGACATTGGTTTATTTACTTTTTGCATAACGCACAACTCAGCGCCTGGGACCCGGCGCGTAACCGTTGAGCCGGTATGCTAATTTTAGAAGAGAATCGCAATATACCGCGAAAATAAAAAAATGTGGATATGCGTAAGATTTTTTTCGTGGAGAATCGGAAGAATTCCTTGTGGAAATTGAGCAGAATTTTGTGTGGAAATTCGGATAAACTTTCCGTGTAAAAACGAACGAACTTTCCCGTGAAAAATAGATGTTCCCGCGGAAGAATGTCCCTTGAAATAGAGTCGAAACGTCGGGAAAAATCTAAAACATTCGTTTTGATTATCCAAGACCGCAATGCCGTTAAAAGTAGCTCCGATACACCAACATCAGTCGAACCCTCTGCATCATTTATGTTCATAATCATGGGAATGGATTCATTTCCGTGATATGGACATTGTCCAAAATTTGAAAAGGTGGCAGAATTGTAACCTGCCTGAAACGTGAGGCAACAAAAGTTAGACTTTTAGTGAATATTCCGAAGACAAGTACACGCTGGTGGGGGTAACCGAGTTTGATAAGCCAACTACCCCCCTCCGTCTACCTTGGATCCTTGCTAACGGACGATCCAGTTAGTCGTGAAATGCGAAGGCGCATCATCTGTGGAAGTCGAACCTACTACGGACTCCAGAAAAAATGGAGGTTGAAAAAGATTCACACCCGCACCAAGTATGTCATGTACATGGCGCTCATAGGACCGGTGGTCCTCTACGGATATGAGACTTGGTCCATGCTCCAGGAGGACTTGCAAGTATTAGGAATATTTGTGAGATACATGCTTAGGACCATCTTTGGTGGTGCGTATGTAGACGTTGTGTGGCGTGAATGATGAATTAAGAGCTCGTTCATCTCTACAGCTACTATAAAACTGGAAGTATATACTGGAAGGGTACGGTGGACAGGGCATGTTGCTAGAATGTCGGGCAGCAACCCTTCAAATATGGTGGTCGCTTCCGTCCCGCTAGGTACAAGAAGGCGTGGAGCACAGCGAGCGAGGTGGGCTGACCAGGTACAGAGCGACTTGGTGAGCGTGGGGCGCAATCGGGGATGGAGAGATGTGGCCTTGAACCATGTATTGTGGCTTCAAATGGTTGATTCAGCATTGTATTTTTAGCTGTTAAGATAAATTAATGAAATGATTGCTTGGGTACAATCAGTTGAATAATAAAAAAGAAAAAGGTTATATTCTAGAAACGACCACCAGTTGGATGTAGGGTTTGGGTTTTTCTAGTGGAATGTATCACTGTCATAAGACGAGTTCAGCACAATTTCCTTTAATTCCACCACCACGTAATACTTTTACATATACGTATTCCGACCTCAACTGTAAGGTCGTTTTCAGTGTCTCGTACTTGACTCGATTTGTGCTAAACTCGTCTTATGACAGTGATTCTGAATATGCTTACCGACGCTGATCTAAGATCATTATGATCAGTTTTAACTGGGCGACAATCAGAAAAAAAAAGTTTGTATGTGCGATGCTCATGTTTTGCATTTGTAGTTTGTTGTTTGATTGGGAGAATTTTGAGATTATTTGGTCACAAAGCATGAAGGGGAACATCTCTTAAAAGGCGTTGAATCACTTGGATGTGTGCATGATTGCATGTACAGATAAGTTAAAATAGGGTAAGACGGTATAATATGCCCCCCCCCCTAAGGCAATACCTATATAACTTTTTACTTTTCAACGCAATTTATGCAAACTTTGGGTTATTTGGTAGCCCAGGAAGTCGCAAATTCATTGCCCGTGAGTAGTCATATAAAAATATTACAGATAGCACATAATAAAGATTTTGTGAAAAGTCGTGAAAAAATGGTATTTAAAAAGTACCTGGGCAATACGCCCCACCTTAACCAAAGACGTTTCATAGCCCTTCATTAGTGTTTTATCAATCACATAATAAAAAGGTTACCAATCCTTATGTGCTTGACATCAAAAAACCAACATAAGTCCAAGTTAAATCCCCAATTTGTCCCAAATATTATTCAAACAAATTCAATATTTTAGGCAGGAATCTAAAGACAAATACAAAGAAAGTGGACATGGCCGTTTTTGATTTTGCATGGACCGACTTTTCTTAAGATTTTCAACCCTTAAATGCGCAATGTTGTTTTAAAACAACAAACCGAAAATACGTTTAATGTTAATGATTTTCATGGTTGTTTACGTTATAAATATTTTCGACGATTTCTAAAAATATCGCCTTGTGCCTTTAAGGGTTAACAGTTAATGACAACAGGTGACAACGAGAAATTGTTTCATACATTTTCATTTTAATGGCTTTTTTGCTTGTTCCGAAGACATTAAATTTTTGCCAATTTCATCGGTGGTTTGAACGGAACCGGTATCTTGATAGGCAAGTATATCCTGAAAGTCAGGTCACACCTCAACATCAATAGAATGAAGCGCAGGGACAGAGATTCTTATTTCCAGATTAAGTTCATTTTCGATTTTTTTTCTTGCGAAGTAGGTAGGGGAAGGGGGGGCAATATGCCCTAGCTAAGCAAACCCTGCTTTATTGTCTTATTTGTAACGCTATTCATGGGTATTTTTACATTATGCATCAGTTAAACAAGATAGCTAGTTGATGCCATTCAAAAATTGTCAAAAATCTCAATCATATTGATAATATTCACATTTCAAAAAAGTGGTGATATTCTGTTGCCGGAAAAGTCATGAGGCAAAACGCCTTTTAGTTGGCAGCTCCTTGGGAACAAAGTACCACGCGTCGGCGAATCAGCAGTCGGGTATGGATAGTGGGTGGAGATGCAAGTACATTGTAGGTTAGTGCCACTAGGGCGTTTTGCCTCGCAAAAATGTTAGATGTTTCTTCAAAATGTGGAAATTTTCGATTTTTCCGACCTCCCCATACACCATTTTGAAATTTTTTTCGCCTAACCTACATAATTTTAGATCTAGTTTTGTTACGGACATCTTAATGACGGTAAATATAAGGGAAACCACAAAAGGCGTTTTGCCTCGCGGGGGCGTTTTGGGGCCTCTTCCCCTAATCCCATTTTTTTCAAATTTGCTTTACCATATATTTTTCAACCGTTTGATTGTTTTCGAAACATTAAGAATCATTCGAAGTTTTGGGCCAGACATTTGGGGATAGAGTTCTCGCCGCAAAAAACTCAATTGGTTGTGTTTACTAAGAAGCGGTACCCTACTCAACTAAAACTAAAGCTGTTGAAAGATGACATAAACCAATCTTTATCTTCTAAATACCTTGGGGTCGTGTTTGATTCTAAATGCACCTGGAGACTTCATATTGAGTATTTGATAGAGAAATGCCGGAAAAGGATCCATTTTCTACGTTCTATCTCCGGAACATGGTGGGCTGCTCACCCGGAAGACCTCATCAAACTATATAGAACGACTATTCTCTCTGTTTTAGAGTACGGCTCTTTTGCTTTCTCTCAGCAGCTGATTGCCACCTAATTAAATTGGAACGAATTCAATATCGTTGTTTGCGTATTACCCTTGGCTGTATGCATTCAACGCATAACATGAGCCTGGAGGTGCTTGCTGGAGTCACTCCTTTAAAGCACCGTTACTGGGAGCTCTCATTAAGAATACTAATCAAATGTGGAACAAGTAACACATTTGTTTTACATAATTTTGATAATATGCTTGAACTGGTTCATCGGTCAAGATTCTTAAGAGTTTATCTCAACTACATATCGTCAGATCTTTGTCTTCCATGTTATACTCCCCCTCGAGTTGACTTCACCAATGACAGTTTCTCAATTGAATACGATCTGTCCATGAAACATGCTATTCAAGGAATACCAGATCATCTTCGAAATCTTTCTATTCCCTCCATTTTTTCTGAAAAATATGAATATGTCAATTGCAACAACAGATATTTCACTGATGGTTCTCGCATCCACTGGCTTCGGTGTTTTCAATGTAACTTCAACCACCTTCCGAAAACTTCAGGAACCGTGTTCGGTTTATGTTGCTGAGCTGGCAGCAAATAACTTCGCTTTGGGGATAATTTCCAATCAGCCCGTAGACCATTATTTCATCTTTTCGGATAGTCTTAGTTCTATCGAGGCACTCCGGTCGATGAAACCTGTTAAGCACGCATCTTACTTTCTTACAAACATAAGAGAGCAGATGCGTGTTTTGGTCGAAAGATCATTCAAGATTACCTTTGTTTGGGTCCCTTCTCACTGCTCAATCTACGGCAATGAGAAGGCAGACTCGCTGGCAAAGGTGGGCGCACAGGAAGGTGAGGTTTATGATAGACAATTCTCGAGCAACGAGTTTTTCCCATTAGTCCGTCAGAGTACTCTTCAAAGTTGGCAAAGAAATTGGACACACAACGAACTTGGATGGTGGCTATTTTCCATAGTTCCAAAAGTTTCTGGGCGAGCGTGGTTCAGAGGCGAGAACTTAAGTCGAGGCTTCATTCGCGTGATGTCGAGACTTATGTCTAATCACTATTCACTAAACGAACATCTGTACAGAATAAACCTTGTCGATAGCAACTTATGTAGGTGCGGAGCCGGTTATCACGTAGTTTGGTTCTGCTCGGAAAACGACGTCTCCAGAGAGCAATTACTGGATACCCTAGTGGCCCAAGGTAAACAACCCTTCCAGGAGATAAGAGGTGTTTGGGGAACCGTGATGTGGTCTAGATGGCTTGCCATCTATAGTTTTCTTTGTTCCTCTGACATAAAAGTCTAATACTTTTGTTTTTTTTTCTTTTTCTTTAAAGTTTTTTTTTTTGTCTCTGTCTTTCTGTCCCGTAGAGCGCCGTAGCTCTGGCCGTCCGGAAGATGCTCCCATGCGAGCCATTCTTCGAGCACGACGACACACCACATCGTCCCCGACGCCAAATGACCGGATGAGCTGCTGAAATTCCTTGATTACGATGATTCCCTGATTCCCGAATCCTAATCCCCGTCCATCCTTAAACATTGTAAACCTAACCTCGAGTCACCACGAGTACGTTGGCTTATTTCCCTCTCTTACTAATTTAATAATAAGAATATGTCGATTGTACATATCACAAAGAAACGTGGCTCCGTAAAGTGTTATACACGCCTGAGCTTACCAAATAAACAAACCTGAAAAAAAATCATTCGAAGTATTAACTCCTGAATAATTCTGAATATTTCAAAATAATACACTGTAAAAAATTGAGTTTAGGACAGTTTCAAACCGAGGGAAAAAAATTTGTTCGGATTTTGGATCAATGAGATTCCGTTGCAGAAAATTAGAATTTCGGTTCGGTTAAAATACAAACCGGCGGATATCTCTAAGAGTCTGAGCTGTAAACAGGCCTACAAATTAGCCAGCATTTGTTTTATTGTATGAGTCCCGCCTTTTTGGAAGCAATGGACAAGATTCCCGAGGATAATGGAAGCAATGGACAAGACTCCAATCAAAAGGGTTGTGAATTGATTAGATTTGACATTTTTTCACATACGCCCACCACATATTTTATTATAGCTTTTTCCTTGCTGAAATTCTTATCCGCAATTTTTTTCTCACTTATATTCATTAAACCTCAAACTTATATTCACCCTTTAGCTCTTTTCAAATTTGTCTTTTGACATTTACTTTTCCTTAAAATTATGTTTTCTTATCCCTCTAGTGCCCAGACCGGCTTTAGGTAGGGTACCATTTTTTGCTATTTTCAATTGTTCAGGATTGGAAAAGTTTTAGATATTGGCCAGTAATGGAATCCTTGATGTATGTTTAATATTGAATTAAAATAAAATTTAAAATATCTTGTCGAGTCAAGTACGAGACACTGAAGACGACCACACAGTTGTGGTCGAAATATGTATCTGCAATAATATCGAAATAATTGATGGAATTTAATGGAGTTACTTTATTCGTCTTAGACGGTTAAAATATCTGTAGTTTAGTATTTTTCACAACTAACTTAATACAATATAAGATTATAGTGGTGAATGATCCACTCTAAAAAGTGTTATCTGACTGCCTACACGGAAAATGAAAATTAAGCGCATAAATTTTGAAATTTCCACAGCTCTTGAATTTTATCAAAAGTTTTTTTGACATGTTTTTAAAGTGCGTTTGTCCCGTTTTTTCACCAAAATGATCTGGTCAGCCTACTGAAAACTGTTCAGCAGCATATAAGAATAAAAGCACATTAGGGGCCGTTCAAAAATTACGTCCAAGGTTTGAGGGGGGGAGGGGGTCAGAGTTTTGTGACAGTTTGTGACAGGGGGAGGGAGGGGGTTCGTCTTATGTGACGTCCATCCACAAGAAAAAAATACTGAAAGCATTTTAGGAACAACTTGCATTTTAAAAACATATTCAAACTGTTACACTACTAAAAATCCACACATATTTATTGGCAAAAATCCATATATTTAACTCATGATGTATATCAGCGCACACATAACCATTCTACACGCGAACTGCTAATAAAATATATATATCCAAATAAACTTTGTGTGTGGTCTTGAATTAGCAATTATTTAATTTATGTATGGTTCTATATCGATTATATTAGGATGGAGCTATTGCAAAAACTTATAACCGTGACACATATATCTTATATAGATATTTTTGGCAGTGTAGTGCCGGGGGGGCCATGGCCCCGGGCCCCCACAAATCTTATGTACCAAAACCAACCTACTTTGTACATTTTGGGGGCCCCACATACTGTCGGCCCCGGGGCCCCCTTCCGGCTAAATCCGGCCCTGCATGTACGTACAGGGGGAGGGGGGAGTCAATGATTTGTGACAGTTTGTGACAAAAGGGGGGGAGGGGGGTTGAAAAAGCCGAAAAACGATGGACGTAATTTTTGAACGATCCCTTACGATGCATGGTACATTTGTGCGATCTGGTGACTAAACTTCTCACGCAAATTTCATCTCATCCATTTTAATAAATAAATGAAAAAGTGTGCAAGCATTTGTATTATGGGAAACTTCAATTTGAATGCAGGTTGGGACCTACATGCTCTTGGTTAACATGCCGAATACTGCGATCAAGAAATAATTAGAATTATGATTTCAAACAGCATGTTTCCCGGACGTCTTCTAAGCGATTTTCACAATTATTTCGCGGTTGTCTTATCCACACCTCTTCTAGTTTCCTGTAGCTTGCAAGTTTTTTAAGTTTCCTAGGACCCTAATTTATTTTTGCTAGATCGGCTGGAGTACGGTTGATGTCATTTAAAATGTAACAGATTTGGCCCTGGGACTGGAGGCCAACACCGACAGTCTAAGCGGGGATGCGCTGATAGCTGTCTTATCACGCGCGTGCGACGCTACTATGCCGAGGAAAGCCCTGCCAAGAAATGGCAGACGCTCGGCATACTGGTGGAGTGCCGAAATTACAGCCCTACGATCAGCCTGCCTCAAGGCTAGACGTAGGACGCAACGAGCTCGCACCGAGGAGGAAAGAGCGGTCCGCCGGGAAGTGTTTCGAGCTGCGAGACTGGCCCTTAATAAGGCCATTAAGAGCAGCAAGAGAGCGTGTTTCGACAACCTGTGCGAGGGTGCCAACGCGACTCCGTGGAGTGACGCCTATAGGATCGTTATGGCCAAGACCAAAGGGGGCTCTTCACCCCCAGAATGGTCTCCGGACAGGTTGACGAGGATTATCAAAGTACCGTCAACTGGGGGGAAGGTGATCATTTTTAAGACAAAACATGCAATAACAATGTGTGTTTACATTTTAAATCGAGACAAATATTTTCAAAACATGTACTGCTATAGGTTGTAATAATCAACAACTTTAGTTTTCTGAAATGCATTCGCATTTATTAAAATAAATTAAATTATCACACATTTTTTGAGTAATCTGGTTTGGGGTGAAGTTGATCAAGACAGCTCTACTAAAATCATTATGACCTAGTAGTCAAAATACACTAGCTTATTTGAATGAATGTTGAATATACTACGTAAAGAAGTCTACGAAGTCAATATTTGAAACGAAAATAGCGTCATTTATGACTATCTCTCTCTTTCTTCCACAAAATACATTTTCATGATTATAATCGAAAAACTCGGATCTCTACCTAGCGGTAACATTACTTGAACGGAGAATATTGTTGACTACAGTTTCATAAAAAAATTTGGCACTTTTGACTGACACATCAAATGATCATCTTCACCTCAATGATCATCTTCCCCCCAGTTGACGGTACTCTTCCCGTCCCAAGCCTCCTGCGTTGCAAGGCGCTGGGAGTGTGGCCGAAATGGTGGCTCCGGTGACGAACGAAGAGTTACTCGCAGAGGCTAATTCCCTTGCGATGAACAAAGCTCCAGGGCCTGATGTAGTCCCAAACAGTGCACTCAAGGCAGCGATCATAGCGAACCCGAACATGTTCAGGCTAGCTATGCAGAGATGCCTAGATGAGTGTCGTTTCCCTGAGAGATGGAATAGGCAGAAGTTGGTACTGCTACCGAAGGCCGGGACCAATTTGCCTGATCGACACGACGGGTAAACTGCTCGAGAGGATCATCCTCAACAGGCTCACCCCGTACGCAGAAGGTACAGCTGGCCTGTCGAGCAACCAGTTTGGTTTTCGGAAGGGTACGGTGGACGCTATCAACTCAGTGCTAAAGACTACAGAGGTAGCGAACTGAAAAGGCGAGGAATTCGATACTGTGCGTTGGTGACACTGGACGTGAAGAACGTATTCAATAGCATTCGTGCTGCTATACGAGACCGATGCCGGTCAGAAAAGTGTTCCCATTACCGCAGGAGTCCCGCAAGGGTCAATCCTGGGTCCGGTACTATGGAACCTGATGTTTGACGGGAGATCGTCGGCTTTGCTGACGATGTAACCCTAGAGGCCTACGGGGAGTCAATCCTCGAAGTAGAACTAACCACAGCACACGCGATCAGCACTGAGGCGGACTGGATGAGTGCGAGAGGCCTTGAGCTCGCTCAACAAAAGACGGAAGTGGTTATCGTCAATAACCGTAAGTCGGCACAACATCCAGTTGTTCACGTGGGAGACGTCGTGATCACTTCAAAGCGGAGTCTGAAGATTCTTGGGGTCATCGTAGACGACAAGCTTACCGTCGGTAGCCATGTCGAATATGCGTGCAAGAAGGCTTCGACTGCTGTGGCGGCATTATCGATGATGATGTCCAACAGCTCCAAGGTGTGCACCAGTAGACGTAGGCTACTGGCAGGCGTTGCCGCATCTATCCTTAGGTACGGCGGCCCGTCCTGGGCAAAAGCACTGGGGGTAATCAGTTACCTACAGAAACTGGAGAGCACCTACCGCTTGATGTGTGTCAGAGTGATATCGGCCTACCGCACGGCATCGCACGACGCATCCTGCGTGATCCAGGAAGACGAGGAGTGTTTTAAGCTACGTGGCACCAGAGGAGCCCGCGAGCGTACCAGGGTGACTACGGTTGCCAAATGGCAGCGCGGGTGGGATAACTCCTCGAAAGGTAGGTGGACTCACCGGCTGATTCCTAACATATCAAGCTGGGTGGGGAGACCCCATTGGGAAGTTCACTTCCATCTGACACAATTCCTGTCAGGCCATGGTTGTTTCCGACAGGTGTTGATGAAACTGCAGAGCACATACTGTTCGTATGTCCTCGCTCCGACGTCGAAAGAAGAGCAATGCAAGACGTTTGCGGCCGGGACACAACTCCGGATAACCTTACCCAGAGGATGTGTCAAGCGGCGGAGAAGTGGAACGCAGCCTTGACTGCAACCACTCAGATTGCCAGCAGCTTGCAGAGAATCTGGTGCGCCGAGCAGCAATCGACAAGCAGTACTAACTTGTGATTGGTTAGTTAGAGCGAAAAGTGCCGAACGCGGAGAAGTTCGTGAATGGTCTGCCCATGCAAAGGTAATGGCGCTGCGGGTGGCAACCAAGATCTGTAGTCTCTTCCTGCTGGAATCGCTGATTCCGGCATAATCTTTGCGTGCGGCCCTCGTGTCTGCTCTCCGTGTGATCTTGAGTGTACTGAAGATTAAAGCCCAGCACGTAAGTTGCACGAGTTTCATGTTTGTGCTTGCGATGGACGTTGGTTGGTTTTCCAATTTTTGAAAGTGCATGGCGGTCGGTTGATCACTGTCAGTTTTCAATTTGAATCTGCAGAAGGACCCCCTGAATTCTATGTCAAATCTGAAAAACTTATTTCCACGGACACAAAGATTACACAAAAAAAATGTTTCTTTCATTGAGCCACATCGCAGATGAATTCCGCAGAAATATTCCAAATTGAAACAGTAACAGGTAACAATCAATGGCACTGCAGAATCATAACTTCTTCGCACCCATTTCGTACTGGCTGTCACAAAAAGCGCAGAGCTTATTCTTTGTTCCATAACATTGATAAGTAATGCAAAAACTCACCCAAGAACAGAGCAGAGAAACTTTCCACGATGCCGGAAGCCTTTCTTTTCTCAGGTGTCAATCGTAATGATGGGGCGCAATTCCCCTCCCTCTTCTTCCTGTCGATTCGCTTCCGGTGTATTGCTTTTGCTTCATCAACGGGACGCAGAAGAAAGGTTACGTAGCCAAGCGAAGAAGATAAATTTGCATTCGAGTTTCGCAATTTGCATTGCAACTTACGCCCTCAGACACGGGCTGGGAGGATTATCATTACATCTGATTGACTGAAGGTGTTTCATCGGAGAGCTCGAGCGGTGTGTGCTACGCAAATTGAAACTATGAGTTGATTGAATCGGGCATCTGGGCCGCATGGGGTAAGGTGGTTGCATAAAACGTATGTACGTAGGTATGTGTATGATTGTTTCGAGAGTGCCTTCTACGATAATTTATGGATGTATCTTCAATATGGATGATTGTTCAAGATAAACAGAGAAATAGATCTATAGGGTTCTGTTGTCAGAGTAAACGAAATGCTTTGAAGTGATATCAGTTTGTTGTTTTGCAAGATGTTCTCTTGTTGAACCGGTCAACAGAATCTTATCTCATGGACAACCCATAACACATTCATCTTCCTCTCACTACTGATGGGGGGTATCCGTACGATTCATAGCTACCCTTCGTTCATCGAATTCCTCAACATCCCACTGCTGCTGAGGGATGATTTATTGATAGATTTGCTGTATTTCAAGTCAGTTAGTCGGTTAGTTGGTCAGTCAATCAGTCAGTCAGTTTTACTAGCGCTCGGTTACCTTTTCGCCTTTTGACCGGTGAGCAGTCAATATTTACCTTCTCCTCAATCAATACATCAATCCGAAACGGTCCGATCACGCGGCCAACAATGCTGAAGTAGGGATATATTTGAATCGGGAACGTGAACTGCGATGACACAATCGATGGGTTGGGTTTGCTTTCTATATCTTAACACGAGCGTTTTGCTTATCTTCTTCTATATACATAAAAATGAATTTCTGTCTGTCTGAATCCTGTAAACTCGGAAAATACTGAACCCATCGACGTAAAAATTTGTATGCAGTGGTTTTGGGGCCGGGGAAGGTTCTTGAGATGGTTCAAGACCCCTCCCTCCTTTGGAAAAGGGGGCTCCCATACAAATGGAATAGAAATTTCTGCATTACTCGAGAACTAATCAGATAATAAATCAATTTTAGGCGAAACGAAGTTTGTCGAGTCTGCTAGTTTTAAATAAAGTAATAAATTAGATCTAGGAACGTTTTTCAGTTCACACAACAGCAATAAAAATGTAGATTTAACAAGACGCTCGAATCAAAGCGGTGACTCTAAAGTGCATTTTTTTTCTTATTTCGGAGCCGAGAATGTTTTCCACCAGAAAACATCATAGACCAGACCGAGAATCGAACTCACCATCTCCAGTTTCAAATTTGATATTCATGTAAATATCAGAACACATTTTAAGAAATTGATTGAAATATGGCAGACTGGATAGAAACAAAACATAGCTCATAACATATCTGTTGTAAATTATGTAATGATTAAGGATATGCGATATTTTGAACAAAAATTCGTTTCATGTAGAAATGGGCAAACCGGATCACGTCATTGAACGCATCAAATTTGGGTAATTCAGTCTAATGATTCGAATCTTTCAGACCGATCGGATCTATGAACAAACCCGAGCAAAGTCTGAAAACATAACGAGAGCATATAGAAAACACATTTTGAATTCGACATCAAATTGAAATCATCATGATTGATTACATATTTTGATCTCATTTTGCTGTAGATTTCTAAATTGTATGATCTTACATCAAACTGTGTACTTATTTTGTTATCGGAACCAATATCAAATTTAGTTTTTGATTTGCTCTCATGGATAGCAGGAATAGTTTTCGATTTGATGTCAAAGTAAGATTTTTCTGATATACATTTTGTTATTTTAACCGTTAAAACGACCAAAAAGATCAAATATCAAATAGATATCAAATTAAGTAATTATATTCGGCGATTTCACAACATCAAAACGAGCTATCGTTTTGCTCTCAAGCTTTGCTCGGGAAACATAAGGAGAATGTAGATTGGTGAAACGATTGTCATTAAGGACCAGACTTTTGACATGTACAGACAATAATTTCAACTTCTCTGTTGCTCACAAGCATTTATAAAATGTATAAAGTAGCTGACTATAATAAACTTTTTATTCTGGCATTTCCTTACAAATGGTGAGATACTTTTGCTGATCTGATGAAACGGATCATTCTAAAAGTGAGCTACGAATCTTTCACTCTATTCAAAGATCTCTACATCAGACGAGTGCTCAGCTCAATCTAGTATGAACACCTCAGATTACCCATATTGTTCTCAATTTGATACTCCGCCCTCGTGGAAAATGTTGTAAAATACAATTGTGTAAAAATAAAACGTGTACAAACAGAATTTGAATCATTTGTTTAAGAAACTGCATAAGTCCATTTTACACTATTTCGAGAAAACAATAAAAAACTGATTTTTAACAAATTTGCACCGAATCTTTCAATTTCTTCGATACAGATCAATAGTTTTTGGCAAAACTCAACACCCTGGGGCACTTTTAGTGCAAAAAATGTAAGCAGTACTCCAGAATTGCACTTCAAAGTGCGTGCGCATATGTAGTTTCTCAAAAAATGATTTTTTTTTTCATACATTTCTGAACAAAATCTGCTTTTCGAATTTTATGCCAGAATACGTATTTTTGGACGAGGATTCAGAATATATATAAATCTCATTTTGGCCAAAAATGTTACATATGCAGTTTCTCAAACAAATGGTTCATTTAGTATACTCACCTTATTCTGTTAGAATAAAAAACACTTAATATTCGGCAACGTTGTCATTTATTGAAGCACTTGCCACATGAACAGGCCATGTCATCAAAATTCTCTGACCTAAAAAAATCATTGAAACTCTCTTCGGTTCAGCTATGACTTTCATTATTCCATGAACCACATCCTTTTCCTCGCTTGCTGGACCTCATGAAAATTGCACGAGCGTTACCGAGAATTCACCAACAAATCTTATTTACCATTCGACGTGCACCGTACATCTGGCGGAAGATTGTACGTATGACAACAACGGGTGAGTTCTGTTTAAATCCCTTTTCTCGATATGATTCGACATTTCTTCGGTTGTTGGTACGTACGTGTGCGATCTCCTCCGCTTGCGATGCTCCATTTCGAGGACAAACGTCGTAGGGGTAGGCACAGATTTTGGTCCGAATAGGAGCTTGGTGATGTAAGAAGCAAAAAAATAAATGAATGCCGAAAATTATTACAATAAATAAATTTCAAGACGCATGATGACAAAAATTATTCATTTATTTATTCAGCCTAGCCTAAAGCTGAAGTAGCCATTGCAGTGCAATAAAGGTACTAAGAACGCTCGGTCCATAGATGCACGTCGCCAACCGCGCAGTCTACGGAGATCCGTAAATCGTCTTTCGGCTGATCGATCCACCTACTGCGCTGCACACTTTGCCTTCTTGTGCCCGTCAGATCGCTGTAACGAAACATTTTCACCGGGTTATTGTTCGACATTCTGGTTACGTGCCCAGTCCACCGCAGACGTCAGATCTTAATTGTGTTCACTATGAAGGGTTCTCCCAACAGCTGATGCAACTCGTGGTTCATTCACTTCCTCCACATACCTTCCGCTACCTATTTATTAATTTATTATCAGACTAAGGCCGAAGTGGCATGTGCTGCACATAAAAGTCTTCTCCATTCAGCTCGGTCCATGGCTGCACTTCGCCAACCACGCAGTCTGCGGAGGGTCCGCAAATCGTCCTCCACCTGATGGATCCACCTTGCCCACTGTGCCCTTGTTGTCGAGATCCATTTTCACCGGATTACTGTCCGACATTCTAGCTACGTGCCCGGCCCACCGTAGTCTTCCAATTTTCGCGGTGTGAACGATGGATGGTTCTCCGAACAGCTGGTGCAACTCGTGGTTCATTCGCCTCCTCCACGTACCGTCCGCCATCTGCACCCCACCATAGATGGTACGCAACATTTTCCTTTCAAAAACTCTCAGTGCGTGGTCCTCCACGAGCATCGTCCAGGTCTCGTGTCCGTAGAGAACAACCGGTCTTATAAGCGTTTTGTAGATAGTCAGTTTGGAACGGCGGCGAACACTATTCGATCGGAGCGTCATACGGAGTCCAAAGTACGTACGATTTCCAGCCGCTATGCGCCTCCGAATTTTTCTGCTGGTATCGTTATCGGCGGTCACCAGTGAGCCCAAGTACACGAATTCTTCAACCACCTCGATTTCGTCACCACCGATAGAAACTCGTGGTGGGTGGCTCACATTGACCTCTCTTGAGCCTCTTCCTATCATGTACTTCGTCTTCAACGTGTTGATGACTAGTCCAATCCGTTTAGCTTCGCTTTTCAGTCTGATGTAGGCTTCCTCCATCCTCTCAAAGTTACGTGCCATGATATCAATGTCGTCGGCGAAACCAAATAACTGGACGGACTTCGTGAAAATCGTACCACTCGTGTCAATCACTGCCCTTCGTATTACTCCCTCCAAAGCGATGTTGAATAGCAGACACGAGAGACCATCACCTTGCCGTAACCCTCTACGCGTTTCGAAGGGACTCGAGAATGCCCCTGAAACTCGAACTACGCACATCACCCGATCCATCGTCGCTTTGATCAACCGTATCAGTTTATCCGGAAATCCGTTTTCGTACATTAGCTGCCATAGCTGGTCCCGATCGGTTGTATCATATGCGGCTTTGCAGTCGATAAATAGATGATGTGTGGGTACGTTGTATTCGCGGCATTTCTGCAATACCTGACGTATGGCGAACACCTGGTCTGTGGTAGAGCGTACACCCATAAATCCCGCCTGGTACTGCCCCACGAACTCTCTTGCAATTGGTGTTAGTCAGCGGCATAAAATTTGGGAGAGTACCTTGTAGACGGCGTTCAGCAATGTGATTGCGCGGTAGTTGCTACAATCCAGCTTATCGCCCTTTTTGTAGATGGGACACACGACACCTTCCATCCACTCCTGCGGCAGAACCTCATCCTCCCAAACCTTGGTAATCACCCAGTGCAGCGCTCTAGCCAGTGCTTCACCACAGTAGTTGGTCAACTCCAGGGGCTTTGTTGTTTTTCAGCCGGCCGATCTCCTCCTGGATTTCCTGGAGATTCGGAGCCGGAAGTCGCATGTCCTGCGCGCGTGCTCCTAGGTTCATTACCATACCGCCACCGTTGTCTGCCATATCGCCATTCAGGTGCTCTTCGTAGTGCTGCCGCCACCTTTGGATCACCTCACTCTCGTTTGTAAGAAGGTTCGCGTTTATGTCCTTACACATATCGGGCTGAGGCACGTGGCCCTTACGTGAACGGTTCAACTTCTCATAGAACCTTCGTGCGTTATTAGCACGGTACAGTACCTCCGTCTTTTCACGGTCTCGATCTTCCTGCTGCCGCTTTTTCCTCCGGAAAATCGAGTTTTGTCTGTTCCGCGCCCGTTTGTATCGTGCCTCCTTCGCCCTCGTGCGGTGTTGCAGCAATCTCGCCCATGCTGCATTCTTCTCCTCAACTAACTACTCACATTCGCCGTCATACCAGTCGTTTCTCTGATCCGGAGCCACCGTGCCTAGTGCAGCGGTTGCGGTGCTTCCAATGGCGGATCGAATATCTCTCCAGCCATCTTCAAGAGATGCTGCGCCTAGCTGCTCTTCCGTTGGGAGTGCCGCTTCCAGCTTCTGCGCGTAGTCTTGGGCTAGCCTACCGTCTTGTAGCCGCCCAATGTTTAGCCGCGGCGGACGACTCCGACGCGTGTTGATCACCGTCGAGAGTTTTGAGCGCAGACATACTGCAACGAGGTAGTGATCGGATTCAATATTCGCACTGCGGTAAGTGCGTACGTTCGTGATGTCGGCGAAGAATTTACCGTCGATTAGAACGTGGTCGATTTGGTTTTCCGTTACTTGATTAGGTGATTTCCATGTGGCCTTGTGGATATTCTTGCGGGGGAAGAAAGTGCTTCGGACTACCATTCCGCGGGAGGCTGCAAAGTTTATGCATCGTTGGCCGTTGTCGTTCGATACGGTATGCAGACTATCCGGTCCGATGACCGGTCTATACATTTCCTCCCTTCCTACCTGAGCGTTCATGTCACCGATGACGATTTTGACGTCTCGGAGTGGGCATCCATCGTATGTCTGCTCCAACTGCGTATAGAACGCTTCTTTCTCGTCGTCGGATTTCCCTTCGTGTGGACAGTGCACGTTGATGATGTTATAGTTGAAGAAACGGCCTTTTATCCTGAGATTGCACATCCTTGCGTTGATTGGCTGCCACCCAATCACGCGTTGGCGCATCTTTCCCAGCACTATGAAGCCGGTTCCCAGCTCGTTGGTGGTGCCACAGCTTTGGTAGAAGGTAGCCGCTCGATGCCCGCTTTTCCACACTTTCTGTCCTGTCCAGCAGATTTCCTGCAGCGCTACGACATCGAAGTTGAGGGGATGTAATTCATCGTAGATTATCCTGTCGCAACCTGCGAAGCCTAGCGACTTGCAGTTCCATGTTCCAAGCTTCCAATCGTGATCCTTTATTCGTCGCTTAAGTCGTTGCCGATTGTATCGAGTCGTATTATCTTCTATGTCGTTCGTAATGGTTGTTTTTAAAGGCGGCTTCTTGGGCCTGCGCAAACCTCCTGTCTCGTCGGAGGGCCGTCGTGTCAGGGCTGTTTAGCATCCCACCTAACACCAGGACTTGGGCTTGTGCGCTTTGAACGGCACACGGTCGCTTTGGCGGAGCCTACTTGCGGATACATGCAGCTTTTTATAGAGGTCTAACAGGGCCCACTGTCAAACCCCACCACATCCTAGGCAGGCGCCACAACTCGCAGATGGCCTGGGGAGGGATCGTCAAGCCCTTGGACATAGTCCATGCTGCCCCTGAACCAGGCTCAAGCAGTTGGAAAAATAATTCAGTGCCTAACAGTACGTCAATTTTGCCGGGAAGATGGAATAGGGGATCGGCAAGGTGTAATGATTCTGGAATCGGCCACTCGTGGATAGGAGCTGGTTTGCATGGAAGTGTATTGGTAATTTTCTCTAGAACCAGGCAGGTCACGGCAGTACGATAATTTGTGAAACGTGACGATATAACAATTTCGGTATACTTGTCGCAACTTGTCGCAACGGTATACATGTCGGAACGTTGGTTTTGAGTGGTCCGCGGCGTTAGGCATAAGTACGTTAGGCATAAGTACGTTAGGCATAATGGACGATGGGCATAACGGACGTTAGGCATAATGTACGTTAAGCATAATGGACGTTTGGCATAATTCTGCCTTGTTTATGTCATGGGCTGTTCTTTGGGTCATTTTATGCCTAACGTCCATTATGCCTAATGTCCGTTATGCCTAACGTCCATTATGCCAAACGTGCTTATGCCTAACGTCTTTATGCCTAACGTACTTATGCCTAACGGGGTATACCCGGTTTTGAGGCCTTATTTGTTGCAAAAACTAGTGCTGATGAAGTTCACTTGAGATGCTCTGTCAAGAACGGCACGGCAAGCATAAGGCCGTCCCCGATGATCCAGAACATTGATGGCGACGGTGGCAAGAAGGACGTTAGCTGCATCGATGCTGGATGGCTCTTCAATAGCAGAAATCAATGTTTGGGAAGTCTGTACTGGATTTGCTTGCATTTCGCTCGATGCAAATGAAGTAGAAAAGTGGAGCAAAGTGTGATGAGGTGAGTTACATTTGCGGCACATACCTGCTGTACAGCTTTCCCCAGTATGCGACTTTAAACAATTTTCATACAGTTGCAATCGATTAATATAAGCTAATCGATCATTAGGCTTCATGTGCAAAAAACGTTCCACATTGGTACAGCACACATAGTTCGCAAAACGGAACATTAGTGGCAACATATGTACTTGCCCCTCTGGTTGCAGGTTTCGCAAATTGTTTGAGTGGTATGCTTGTTTTTGCTTTTGAATATTGCATTGATTGCAAAGCAAAACTACGCGATTCAATGAAGCTTAAGAAGCATTGAAGTGTTATATCAACATCTGGCATTTCGGCAATTTTCTGGCACCACAATTGTTTTGTTTCTGGATCTACCTTTTCGCGGAGGATGAACAAAAGCCAAGTATCTCGATCTTCCCTTCCCATGGCTTTGAGCGCCCGAATCACTTCATCCGAAACGTCTGCAGTGTACGTAAACCTTGTGCTGAAGATAACGTTAGGCTGTGTTGGGCAAGAAACCGATTTAGGGGCTTATTAGCAATTTAGCGTGGCTTGTTATACCTCGATTTCAATTTTGCCAATGCCGTTTAATAATTAGCATCTTCAATTTTAAGGTGCGAGATTAACGAGGCCGCCTCACCATGCAAGTTTGTTTTAAGGAAGTACAACTTTTGACTGTCTTTGAGCGATACGTTCTGATGTACCATACTATCGAAAAGATCACTGAACGATTGCCATCCAAGATAGTCCATTTCATTTGAGGAAGCCTGATCTCTGAGAGTGGTATCGACGCTGCTGAGCGATTTGCAATGGACGATGAAGTAGAAGTACCGCCGGCAGCCATGTTCGTAGACATCATACGAATGAGTTGTGCTTGTTGTTCCGCGAGCTGTTTTATAACATCTTCCGACGATTTTTAACTACTTTCATGATCTTCAGCAAACGGTTTTTCACTGAAATGTATTTTTCTTCGAACATTGCTTGGTGCACCACTGTTTCTTCGTACTTATCTTCCTTGACATTAGCATCCATTATCTACTTGTGAACAATGCAATAGATGGACCCCACTTCACTTAAAGCATCTAGGGGGAATGACGGCTTTGGCAGGTTTTGTTCTATTATTGGCATGGGGGTTTTTTATGACTGACTATGACTATGCTCAAATTTGGCCTAAACATTCTTTGCATATCAAAGAATATTGTGGCCAAATTTCATAAAATTTGGTCGACAAAACCCCCTCACAATAATAGAACAAACCTGCCAAAGCCGTCTTTCCCCCTAACTCATCTATATATATAAAAATGAAATGGTCTGTGTTCATATCCGCATAACTCAAAAACGGCTGAATGGATTTTCTTCATTCCTTCGGCAAATATGTTCGTTATCGTTTCCGACGGGTTTATAAGATATTTCCTAATAAGAAAATCACGAGTTAGGTTGAGTAAATCGTGAAAAACCAAAATTAAGATTCGTATGGAAATTTCATATGGGCAATTCACAACGCGCATTTACGCCTACTATGCAGGACAACGTCTGCCGGGTCAACTAGTTCTGTATGTCAATTTCATCGACTTCGACCTCTGGCTTAAGCTTTGTCACCACATCTTCAATTCTTTTTAGTCGCGGTTCTAGCGACTTACGCTCACGTACCAGCTTATCCATCTTTTCTAATATGCACCACAATTGTCCAAATCAGTCACCTTTCTTTTGGTTCACACTGTCCTTTGCTCAAAGTAATACCGGCTGGCAAAAGCACTATGAAGCCAAGGTGGCTAAAATACGACCGATTACGGGAACTTATGATCTCCAAGGACGCGATTTACTACGAATCAGCGCATAAAATCTTGGGTACTTATTCAAAAGGACGTATGTGATTTTGTAAACAAAGATTCAAACGTCGATTTGTCCAATCTGATAGCACTTCCACGCAAACCATCACCACAGACAGGAAGGGGAAGCCTTCGGCCACCTGCTAGTGGTGTCGGTTTGCGTGGGAGTGCCATCGTATTGGACAAATCGACGTTAGAAACTTTGTTTACAAAATCACATACGTCCTTTTGAATAAGTACCCGAGAAATAATCACCTTCACGAGGTAACTTCAGGCTGAATATTGACAAAAGTCGCATGACTATTCAAAACATAGAATGACTTAAGGTACACCGGGGCAAGTTGAAACGATTTTTTCAAAGTTAAATTTTGAAGCGCTGTAAAAAAATCAACTTTTGATAAATTTTGAATCAGTTTACGGTATTTACTAGTTCGGGCCAAAGATTACTCATAGAAAATAAGCAACCTTGCCAAACTTCTTGAAAAATTATTATTATTTATCTTTATTAACGAGATTTTCGGCCCTTGGCCAGCTCCTCTCGTACCTTCTTGAAAAATATTTTGTATTCAGAAATTATTTTTTCATATGCATCGTTTCAACTTACCCCGCATAGCGGGGCAAGTTGAAACACCGCGCTATATATAGATATAAGCTAATGTTACCGTACTGAATACAAAATACATGTACTCAGTGAGACTCAAGATACACGAGATTGCTAAGGGGCCGTACACTAATTACGTAAGCATTTTTTCTGGGTTTTTCGACCCCCCCCTCTCCCCATGTAAGATTTTTCCCACACAAATATTTTTTATTTATATGGAGCGTAAGAAATGGCAGACCCCCCTCCTCCCCTAAATGCTTACGTAATTAGTGTACGTCCTCTAAGGTGACTGTTCAACAAGCGAATAAGCGAATTTGCAAGTCCTACCCGTGACCACTCAGATTACTTTTCAGGATGGCTCATTAATTGATTCGATTCAATTGTGCGCTTGATAATTTGGTTACAACTTCGTCATAAGTTCACCCTAATAAACCATCCTTAGTAGGGAAGAATAATGTAGATATTTTTTTAAGAGCATTAGCTCATTACGATGAAAAATAGATAAGGAATCTCAAAACTAAATAGTAGTTCAAACATGAACCTTTTTCATCATATTTTCAGTGTAGGTTAGTTAAGGTTGAATTCATGATAAGAAAAGAGAGGGATGAAACTTGATCAAGTTTAATTTCTGAAATGTTGTCCTTTTTATAAATTTATACCGCAAATAAAGAGTTTTTTCTTATATGGTACAGAAAGGTTTTTCGAATCTGTTGAACCCATTTATTCAGTTCATAATCATTCATTATAACAGTGGGCACCTTAGGTGCCCATAAGTATCAATAGTTATAAAAATGCAAGCAAAAACAGTGGGAAGCATCGACCAATTTAAGTACTTACTTCAACCTGTTAAATAAAAAAGAGATATTCATTCCACTTACGAAAAAAAAAAAAAAAGATAAAAAAAAATATTACAAATTGTCTCAACTTTTAACAGGTCATTTCTTCACTTTGTCTTTCTGTGGTTTCTTCATGTTAAACTTCTTTCTTGCTTTGTTTTCCTGCGGTTTCTTCTCCTTGTCCTTCTGTGTCGCTGGTTTTTTCTTCCTGTCCTTTTTCTTAGCTTTTTCTTCCTCATTCTTAATCAGTCGGTCTACGACTTCTGGTGATGTAATGACCTCCGCTCCAGTGCACACTCGACGCCTTTTAGATTTTCCGAGAACAGGATCTTGCTTAACATGATCCAGCAGCATGGCTTCAAACGAATTTTCAGAAAATGAGCTCTGGTTTGCGATTTCCGGTTGTTTGCTGACCCCGGATGTTGATTCATTCAATACTTGCGGTGGAGGAAACTCCGGAGTATTTGGTTCCGATATGGTTGGCGATGCTGGTCGTTGTTGGAAATCCTTGAACCTTTGCAAAGCTGCTGGCTCAAATGTGGTCTCTGGAACGACAACTTCATCAAAGGGATAAATCCCAGCTTTTCTGAATCCACTTTTGATGATCTGCGGACTAAGTTCCTTCCAGACTCGGGAAATTATGGTCGAAAACACTTGTTTCGACATCTTCACGCCGTAGTTTCTGCGCTGCCATCTGATAACAGCGTTGTCGTATTCCTGTTTCAGCGGCTTGAAAACACAGAGATCCATTGGCTGTAGAAGGTGGCTGGTGTGCGGGGGAAGCTTCAAAATGACAACGTTTTCTTTCAAAGCCAACTCGATGATGTCCAGCGAAACATGTGAGGAATGACCATCATAAATCAATACCACTGGACGAGCTCAGTCAGAAAACTTCGTCGGAAATAATTGGAAAAAATACTGCTCTCCATCCAACCGTTTTCAGTAGCAGCATACGTCATGCCAGAGAATTCATCTTTTTCCTTAGCCATCCAGCTGTCCCATAGATTTTTGCCTCGGAAGATGATAAGTGGACCAAGCTTGTCTCCGAACGCATTTCCTCCCATGAGAACAGTGTAGTTTTCCCTTCCGGGGCCTGCAGTCAGCCTGTGAGCAGCCCTTCCCTTGGCACCGACCACTTTGATGCGACTTGGATCCAAACAAAAGCTTGTTTCGTCGATATTGTAGATTCTCTCTGGAGGAACGTTACGGGTAACCTCTTTGAGTAGCTGAAAATATTCGGAGATCACGAACGGGTCAGCAGCTCGTTTCCTGGCAACTTCGACCGACTGTGGCTTTTTGTGGGATAGTCCGTGCCGTCGTTTGAAATTCAGAAAGTAGTCGTCACCTGGAATGTCGTCCTTGAAAGGCGTCTTGATAGAGTTTTTCTTCAAAAACTGAGCCATATCAAAAATTATTTCCTTTTTGCTAAGACCGTATCCCCACTTCTCCATAGTCTTGATACAAGATGCCATCCTTGCTTCCACTTCGAAGGGAATGGCAGTAGATCTGCCTCTGGAGCTGCTTTTAATTCCGCTCAGCCCTTTGATGTGCCGGAACAAAGTAGGTTTGGGTATGTTGTAGAAACGAGCCGATTCTGCTAGTGACATTCGGTGGTCCCGCACGGCAGTTGCAGCGTCATTCAGTGCTTCCTTAGAATATGTGGACAACGTTTTACGGATGTATTTACGAACCATGTTGAATTCTGGATTGAAACATTACTTTTAATTGCAAGAATGACGTTTTGATTCGTTATTTCAACTTGCCCCGCATTACTCTTTTCTATTTGCCCCGATAGGATGAAAATTCGGAGCAATTTGAAACGCATAAAATCTAAGGAATTAACCATTTCTTCTATCGATTTTTCATAAGCATTAAGCTTATATAACATTGAATGATGACTTACCGTGAAAATTTGATGAAAAATCACTTCCAAACAATAATAAAAGACTTATTTCATTGGCAAACTTAAAAGGTGGGTTGAATTTTACAAAGGACTAAAAGTAAACAATGGCAGGAAGTGGGTTTAGTAGTTAAAATCTTCCGGGAATGACAGTCAAAAGGTGCGTTTAGAGGATCCGTATGGGTAAAACATATTTTTGCATATAAACGATAAAGACGGATCCATAAAAAACTGGAAAACGATCCATAAATAACATCTGAATGTTCCTTAAAATGCTACCATAAATCCATAAAATAGTTAATGAGATTCCATAAAGAATAATTTTTCGATCCATACCTAAGCTAAAATTTAGCAATTAATTGGGAAATATGTCCCATTAACATGGTCAAGAAAAACAATACAATTCTTGCTATTTTCCCATGAAAATATGACAAATGATCCATAAAAAACTATATTTTGATCCATAAAACTTCAATTTTGCGCATTTTTTTTATCGTGATGATGATCCATAATTTCAGTAATATGATCCATAATTTTAGTCATATGATCCATAATTCTGGCCATTTGATCCATAACTTTGTTAAAATGATCCATAGTTTTGATGATATGATCCATAAATTTTGATAAATGATCCATAGATTTTATAAAATGTGTGGATCAATTAATTTAGTTTCATTGGCCTTCTTTCCAAGAATTATGGATCACATTATCAAAATTATGGATCATATGACCAAAATTATGGATCATATGGCTGAAATTATGGATCATCATCAGGATAAAAATTGCGCAAATTTGAAATTTTATGGATCAATTTATAGTTTTTATGGATCATTTTTCAAAGTTTTATGGATCATAAAAATATTCTTTATGGAATCTGGAAAACTGAAGGGCGTTGTTTGAATCAGAAACCGTAAAATTGTCAGCAAATGACTTGTTTATTTTATTAGGTGATGCAGTTATGATAGATTTTTCTGTAGGTTTATTAACGCCTGTGTTTTTAAGCCTTTTCCATAAGGTTTTTGGAGACAACTGTGGATTCAAAAATTCAGAATAGTAGCTTAGCTTAGCATTTCGAATGAGATAGTTAACTCTATTTCGCAATCTTTTATATAGGTCTTTATGATCATTATTCTTGGTCAGTTTCCACTGCTTAAAAGCTAAATCACGATCTATAATGGATAAGGCTATGGAATGATTAAACCACGGATTATATTTCCGTTTTGTGCTTGCAGTTCTTAAAGGAACAAAAGAATCGTGTAGATTTACCAACACTGAATTAAAAAAGTCAACTAATAAGTCGCTGTCGGTGATTTGATAGAAATTAGACCAATTAACCATGTTAAATGCTGCGTTCGATAGATTGCGCAAATTTGAAATTTTATGGATCAATTTATAGTTTTTATGGATCATTTTTCAAAGTTTTATGGATCATAAAAATATTCTTTATGGAATCTCTCGAAATATTTTATGGATTTATGGTAGCGTTTTATGGAACATTCAGATGTTATTTATGGATCGTTTTTCATTCTTTTATGGATCGTTTTTCCACATTGAACGGTGCAAAGTAAGGGCTGCCATCCGTATGTTTAAAAAAAATAACCAGAGCATTCGGCCATTTCCGGTGTAAACTATAGCTTCCGTTTCCAGGGTTGGTCATTTCTCACACTTCGTCTTGAAATGTGTAGAGAATTTACAAATAAAGAGAAGTGTATTGATTCACACTCGAGAGCGTTCACACGTACGTGTGATTGAAGCCAAGAGAAACATGATCGATAAAGAGTGAGAACATTTTCGGTCGCGTGTGTTTTGATATTGTGTACAAAATGGCCTATGTTTAAGCGCTCACAACAGCGTATTTACATGGAAGATTTAGAATATAGCCTAAATGTATGCATTTTGGTAAACAGCAAATTACCATTTTCCTGTACTCTTTACACTTGTGGACTTGTGCGACGAAGAGTGGATACTACGCACGCTCCTTCATACAAAGATAAAGTGTATTTCTGCACAATACACTCGAATAACAGATCGAGAAAAGAGAAGTTTTTACACCTTCTCTTGAATACTCCTCAGAGCGAACCAACCCTGTCCGTTTCAACTTACCCCGCATTTCAACTTGCCCCGGTGTACCTTAACAGTAATTTATTAGTTAACGAAATCTAAATAAATACTCACTGACTGATATTTGATCGGAAATTGTCAATGTTCATTGTCAATGCGGAGCCCAAAAGAAATTCACGGAATTGATTAACGGACGAAGGGTATTTCGGAAAACGGAGTCGAGTAAAAAGGTACGCGCGTTTCTTACAAACTTCAAACTGTACTGAACTATATTGAACAAAGTAAATGAATTCAATAGAAATATATAGGTTGAGTTTCATCTAGACAGTAAGCACAAGCTTTCCCACGTAGGGTGGTCCTTGAATAAGGTGGCAACAATTAGTAAGCGACTATATCTACAGTATGCTAGCGCAGATTTCAGAAGGTATAGGTTGGAAAACGGGCACATCACCACAGCATCGTATTATTCATAGGCAAGTGGGCAAGCAGAGTGGTTTGTGGACACCTTCAAGAGATCAATGAAGAAAATCAGAGGGGGGAAATGAACAAAACAGAAAACGCTGTATGTTTTCTTGTTGACCTATAACACTACGCCAAATCCAGTAACACCAGAAGGTAAATCACCATGATTCTTAGCATCAGATATTCAGGAGATCAAGAAAGAGTTTGGAAAACTGAAGGGCGTTGTTTGAATCAGAAACCGTAAAATTGTCAGCAAATGACTTGTTTATTTTATTAGGTGATGCAGTTATGATAGATTTTTCTGTAGGTTTATTAACGCCTGTGTTTTTAAGCCTTTTCCATAAGGTTTTTGGAGACAACTGTGGATTCAAAAATTCAGAATAGTAGCTTAGCTTAGCATTTCGAATGAGATAGTTAACTCTATTTCGCAATCTTTTATATAGGTCTTTATGATCATTATTCTTGGTCAGTTTCCACTGCTTAAAAGCTAAATCACGATCTATAATGGATAAGGCTATGGAATGATTAAACCACGGATTATATTTCCGTTTTGTGCTTGCAGTTCTTAAAGGAACAAAAGAATCGTGTAGATTTACCAACACTGAATTAAAAAAGTCAACTAATAAGTCGCTGTCGGTGATTTGATAGAAATTAGACCAATTAACCATGTTAAATGCTGCGTTCAATAGATTAAGGTCTATTCTGTTGTAGTTACGATATTGATAAGTGTTAGTAGTACACTGTTTTGGAAAAGCTATAGACGCAAATATGATATCATGATTTGAAAACACGGTTGCTTCAATTTGGGTAAAACGAAGTATGCTTGATTGGTCTTTGGTCAAAAGCAGATCAAGCTGAGATTGACCGTTACCATAGAAAAAAGTTGGCTCAATACCAATGCTACAGAGACCATGAGTTTCAAGAACTTCACACAATCTTTTGGTTCTCGTAGAGTGATTGCTCAAGAGATTTGTGTTAAAATCTCCTAATAAATAGGGTCACCGGATGTAATATTAGCCTAGGATATAACGTTGGCTCTTCGCACAGAAGAATCACTATTTTTGCTGAATTTCACAACAATTCGCTAAAGTTAAGATCACTGTCGATAAATAATTGTGAAGCAGAAAGGAACCGATTTAAATTGTAGCAATTGAGGACGTTGTGAGTCAATAAATTCGACAAATATTGTTGATAAAATCACTCGGGAACGATTTCTTAGCGGCCATTGTGACCATCGTTAAGCAAGCAGGCTGCACCGGTGTTCAGAAAACTGTATAGTTTTAGTACTTTTTGAAAACACTTACCTTTTGAAACACACTTAACACATAAGTCACTATCATAACTTCATATATTCTCATTTATTATAAACTTTTAATAACTATTTTAAAGGAAAAATATGGGCAGAACATTGAAGCCACTGAAAATTGAACCGATTTTGATGTTGGCCCATACATTTGTTTTTATATCATTGAGTCAGTATTAGTGTAATTATTAATCTTATGCAAAAGAGTGCTTGTGCACTCTATTCTGATTCGACTCATTTATCAATCGAGCACGCTAACCTGAATCAACCCAGTGGTAGTTTATACCTTCATCGAAAAACAAAAATAGAAGTTGAAAATTACCATTTCAGTTGTTATATATTGATTATTTCTTTGATAAATAACAAAACTCGCCGATAACTGTTTAGGCACCTTTAAAATCGTCGCCTACATCTATGATTTCAATCTGTGTTAACTGAACGATAAATCATGTTAATCTGCATGAATAACAGGACTCATTTTACATTTATTCGGCAATGAAATATTGGCAGTGGCTGATTTTTTACCCGCCGCTGTCACATCCATGAGCTACAGTATAGGGGCAAAATAGCCAGCATGAGTTAACCGCCAGAAATTTGTATGGCGAAAGACATCTAACGCGGGTTTTCTCAAAATTAGAAACATTTCATGAAAAACTATTTGGTACCGGTTATGTAGGAGGCTGTCCGCTGCTACGCCTACCAAATATTTTTTCGATGAAGGTGCTTAATTTTGAGACATCGAACCTTAGATGCCTTTCGACATACTGATTTTAGAAAGTTAACTCCGATTCATTACACTAATTTGTTTCAAGTGCGTCTTGGGATAGTAGATGGTTAAGTGCGCACCTATAAATCTGAAAGTTAAAATTAATGGATTTTCACCGATGAATCTGTGCGGATTATCCTCAGTGTATATGAGGAAGGCAAAAACATGTCTCGCTTAACTTTTCAAAAGGACCTAAGTAACATTTTTTTCATGAATTAATTTGAATACTGCAATCGATAGCTTTCATGTTGTTCTGTTGATTGCGCTATTCAAATTAATTCATGAAAAAAATGTTACTTAGGTCCTTTTGAAAAGTTAAGCGAGATGTGTTTTTAAAATTAAAATATGTAATTGAATTTTCGTGTTGCCAATCCTGAAAGTCAATCAAGTTTCTAACCCAAACAATAACTCTATTTTCGCTTAAAATGTGTTTTAACGTTTCAATAAGCATTTTTAAACTGACGTCCTATATGCTTTGTCTGGTGAAATAAAAAAGCTTCACCCAGCCCCCATTTTCTTTTCACGCTACCATCAGGGCCAATTTGAAATCATACCGATTACTTGTGGCAAATTTACAATGCGGCAATTTTGCAGGTTTAACAACGGATTGCAAGAGAAATCCAACTACGATAGTTCTTCTACAGTATATTCGGAATTCATCCTGATAAAGGATAATATTGTGTATCCAGAATAAATTTATACCGCTTTTTATACCGAAGTTGGATTTTTCTCCAGATACAGGCATCTTTCCCAACTTCGGAAGTAGTGCGCTGGATTCCCCTAAAGATGCGCTAAACAACGCATCCATTAGTTTGACAGATAAAACTTCGGAAGAAAGTTCGGTTCGGAAGTCCGGACTTCCGAATTCTAAGTTGGTGCTACGCCGACAATAATTTCATTTATTAATTTTGCATCGAGTTAAAAAGTTACTTGTTTTTAATTGTTGTGTGCACTTCGAAGAAAGACTGCTTGGCCCTTTTTGAAATCTCACCTTGTATGTCAACTTGTCTGCCTGATGGTCTGATCTGACAACTTGTTCTTGCACAAAAACGATTGCATAATGACGTCATTTGACACCATATGAGGGCAATGTTCACTTTTTTTTACCCGTGTTTACCTACGAGTGAATTTTCATGAGGGCAACGTTTACATTTTTGTTATATGGATGGATTTGATCCGTGCAATCTACTAAATATTTAGATTTGTTATTAACTGGACTCGTTTCTATTACTGCTGATTGTTACGTGCGGGTTCATACGTAGATTTCCGGTGTGGTGATATTATCTTGTTTGGTCATGGACTCGGAGCCCGTTGGGTACGGCCAGGATATTGGTGAGTGGGTTCTACTTCTGTTCTGTACTGTAATGTAG
Source organism: Armigeres subalbatus (assembly GCF_024139115.2). Lineage (NCBI taxonomy): Eukaryota > Metazoa > Arthropoda > Insecta > Diptera > Culicidae > Armigeres > Armigeres subalbatus. The sequence continues at coordinate 97,633,902 of NC_085141.1, forward strand.
GTATCTGTTCCTGGGATTAACCTTAGACCCCCAATAACCCGCTACAAAATGTCATGAAACGGCAGTATTTGACAGTAAGAACATATCAAGACAAAATTTTCAAAACGACTTATCTGCTTTTGTAAACAAAGATTCAAACGACGATTTGACGAATCTGATTGCTCTCCCACGCAAACCAGCACCACCAATAGGTAGATGACGGTTTCCGCTACCTGTTGATGGTGTTGGTTTTCGTGGGAGTGCTATCAGATTCGTCAAATCGTCGTTTGAATCTTTGTTTACAAAAGCAGATAAGTCGTTTTGAAAATTTTGTCTTGATATATTTTCAGTATAGGGAAATCCGTGTTCGTGCATCAGCTGCCATAGCTAATCTCGATCGATTGTAGTCGATGAATGATGTGTGGGCAGGATGTATTCGCGACATTTCTGCAATATTTGGCGTACAGCTAACACCTGATCCGTGGTAAAGTGTACGCACATGAATCCCGTCGGATACTGTCCACAAAATCGTTTGCAATTAGTGTTAGTCTACGGCTTAAAATTTGGAAGAGCTTTGGGTGACGGTAGCCGATCGATGATTGCTTTCCATACTTTCTGTGGTGCCCGCCGAATTTCCGGCAGCGCCACGAATTTGGAAATTGGGGGAATGTATTCACCGTAGATTATTCTGTTGCAACCGAGTGGTATTAACTCTTATGTCGTTCGAATGATTGATTTTACAAGCGGCTTATTGAGCCTGTGCAAATCCATCGTCTCGGCGAAGGGCTGTCGTGTCAGATATGTTTGGGGCTCAACATTACGACTTGACGACATTACGACTTTTTATACCGAAGTTGGATTTTCTCCGGATGCAGGCAAGTTTACTTCGAAAGTAGTGCGCAGGATTTGCCTAAAGATGCGCTAAACAGCGCACCAATTAGTTCGACAGATAAAACTTCGGATGAAAGTTCGGTTCGGAAGTCCCGAATTTCGAATTTCTGATTCGGTGCGACGCCGACAATAAATTCTTTCTTTTTCTTGTCATTTTATGAAAACTCACTAAATTTCGTTTTGCGTGTTATATTTAAAAAAAAACATAAGCTCATCATAGGCCCTTTCGAGAACTTCAGCAAATTGACAGTTATCTATGATTGTCGTTGTGAAATATTATGGTTGTTTTCATTTTGAATAGAAAATCGATGTCATCAATCATTACCGATCAAAACTTCTGACTCTGTTTCTCAAATGATTCCTTATGACATTAGTAAATATGACGTCATCAATAAGTTTGTGTGTAACTTATCAGGAGCGAAAAAGACAAAATCCATCTTGTCGTGCCTGGATGTATTTTGAAGAAGTTTTCGAACAGCTGTTATTCTAATCTCTTCCGCTTACGATGGGCGGAAATTGCATCCATCAACATGCTCAGTTTAGGAAAAGGTTAACAATATTACATCCAATACTATTGGCAGTTTAAATTGAAACACGGTAAGTTTTTGAACATTTTCAATTTATTTATTCGTGGTGGTTCGATAAGTATGAGCAACCAAGCATTTTAGGCATAAATTGAGGTTTAGAACCCTTTTGTAACCCATTCATCAATGAATTTTATGATTGATAACAGCATAATGGGCCAAGGTTTGAGCCATGTACCCTAAATATATTTATAAGTAGCTCCAAAATCTATGAGAAGTGAGCCTAATAAAGTAGAGCAGTCGACCTCAGGAGGATTATAAAAAGCACCTAGTAAAATTTTTGAACCATTGATTAAAATTTCAATGAAAATGAATTCTGTATTAGTTACTCCTGGTTCATCAACCGAGATTTTCAACACATTGAATCTCAATCCATTTCTAATAAACAAAGCTATGCCACCTCCTAGACGACCAGACCTATCATTTCTGACTATTTGATAACCATCAATTTTTAAAACGCTAGTGCTTACTTTCTCGTTTAACCATGTCTCACTAATGCTAATGACATCAACTTCAGACACTGATAAAATTTCCCGCAGTTCATCGAGTTTAGTAAGTTTTCTTGCACAAATGCTCTGACTATTAAGGCATGCGATAGATAGCTTTCCAGGTAAAAGAGCTGATTTCATTACTACTCCGGGCAAAGACCAGTTCGTTGAGGTGTTTGAATTAGTATTACTAGCCATTATCATGTGCAAAGGCAGTCAATAAAAAGAAAAAATAGAGCACCTGCTTACTAGCATAACATACATATTTAACTTCAAATGACGCGAATAAATTTACATTAATCGAGTATAGATGATCAATACAAGGCAGCAATAGTGTAACAAATGAATCAAAGGAATCGTATTTTGTTTCTTCAACATTTACAGCAGCATTCGAAAGCTACCAATCTTCTGGGTTCCAATCCCCTCGAGCAACAGCGGCAACAGCAACACAACAGTACCATCAGCTGATCCAAAGCACGAACGATATGGATGTTTAACTTTTAGGAGTGGATACAGAGGATTCAAGATGATGGGATTGGAAGGAATAAGATTTAATCAAGGAAAGGTGGTTTTAATTTGATATCTGTAGACTTTTAGGAAGGAAACATAGAAAGCTGTGGACAGGATTGGAAGGATCAATGAGTTTTTGTGTGGAAAGGGTAGATTTGGTGAATTGATTCAGTGTATCGATTGACGTAATAGCATTCCCATAGTGAGTTGATGTAGGTTTCACATACACAATTCCCTGGCGCGTGAATACACTATGAAGATCACCACTTCTTTTCAGTCTAAGAGCTATAGAGCGCAGTTTTCTCTCATCTCGCCCCAAGTCCTCATTTACGTAGATCCGTTTTTCCGATGCGAAACCGATGTTCATCAGTGATAAGGAGCATGTACGAAGATAACGGGAGAAGAATTCATTCCTCTGTGAGCCAAAAGCGAAACTCAACATGATAGCAGAAGAGCAAGTTGTTGACATATTCCTTCTTGAAAGCCGTTTTACAGTAGCTGTTGGTATGTAGCTTGCGTCGTACCCAAGTGCTCTGCAGCAAGCGTAGTAGTACTGCATCAAGTTTTCTCCTCTAATATGTGGAATACCAGTGACTATGAGATTATTCTGACGTTTAAATCTCTCCAGGGAACCAGTGAGATGCCTACGAATATTATCCGCAGTAGCTCTGATGCCATCTGCGATAGACACACTCTCTTCTCGTAGCTTGTGTATGTCTGCAGCAAGACTCGAAATTAGTGAAGTAATCTTCAGTCTTAGGTCGGTTTCCACTTTAGCAATATCCGCTCTATTGCTTTGTTGGTGTTTACTGATTTGTGAGAGTAGCAGATCAGCTAGCTGGGAGACTCCCATTTCGAGTGAAGAATTCACAAACGAAGACATCTTTCCACCGTTTTGTTCGACAGGTATAGCGTTTTTCATAAAGCAAATGGCGATGTTAGATTTGGACTTCAACTATCTCGTTATTTAGACCACTTAGATCATACTTCGTTGTTATTGGTAATGGATAACACAAATGCGTGCCACAGATCACACTAACGGAATGGTACACCGTTTTTGGCGAATTATGTATTGATGTTACGCGTATAAAAACTGTTTCGCGTCAGCAGTAGAAATTTTACGTGCACTTCATTCTGTCTGTCTGTGTACTGTGTGTGTGATACCAACCATGGCAAATATTGCCCGAATACGGATTTACGGACAAACGAACACGGATGAACTACATCGATGAATTAACTGTTCGGTTAATTGATGATTACGGCAACAATAAGGACGCAAACTAGCCCGCCGACCCTATGTTTCTGATTATGCTGCCGTGCCCATCTTCGACGCCATCCGATGCACGAGACGAAAGCAGTCATATGGCGCAAAGACGTCGAAGGTTCATGTCTTATGGATATCATTGCCGTAGCAGTGGCTTTCTTTCGCCATATCATCATCTCAGTCGAATGTGCTCCGGTGCACATCGCCGTCATATTTGCTAGCAATTTCATGCAACTATGAGTAGCTTATTTTGAAGCTGGTTTGGTTCGCTGGTTGGGGTGATCGCATTCGTCCCAGATGGAGCATCGATTTCCCGGGAAGACACCCCTAGCAGGGCCGCCAAAAACCATGCAACAGTAACAATAGAAGGGGATGCGGTTTGTGACGAAGAATCGTGGAAATAGAACCCGGGAATGTCGATGGAAATTGAAATTGAAAATGAATCATGTATGCTGTGTGTTATGAATGGTGAAACCAGAACCTTGTTCCGATTCGCTCCATGGGAAGCTGTCATGTGTGGATGGATGCCAACCCTACATACGGCAACGAATCATGCCATTACCTAGCTGCGGTGGCTTATACGATTTCGAAGCTTTGTAACCAATAAACAATCATCGTCATCTTGAGCCGGTGAGGGACGACGCTGTGTAGATAGGTGACAACTATTGGGACAATATTTTACACCGATTTTTTCGTATACAATCACATGCGGGATGGTTTGGTGAGATTGATTTTTTTACGCTGAGCTGCTACGTACGCTGGATGGAAGTGTGATTGGAAACAGTTTCCTATTTAACCGCGGATCAATCTTGCTTTCTCATGATGACTTTAGCTCTACTATGTACTTCCGTAAATTGCTGTGATTGAGTTCAGCATGAAGCTCCGAGAAATTCTGAAACAAAGAAATCTATATGATTTTGAAGGGTTATTCTAGAAATTGTTTTTATATTTACTTAACGATGAAAAAACATAAACGAAGTATCAACAACGAACTGAAGGAAATGCTTTCTCTAGAATTATTTTTAATCAAAAGAAGATATCACACCGAATGGTGCCTTCTCGTACGGTACTATCCATGAATAAAAAGAAAGATTAATATATAAGAAAAAAAAAAGCAACTGGGTAGTGTACAAAAACAAACTATTATTACAATATCGCTAGAATCTGACCGTAAACTCAGAACGTAACCGCAGAACTGAACCGGCTACACACCGCACGCCCGTGAACACTTTTGGGCTTATGTAAACACATGTTCGGCCATGTCATCCAGCGGTGATGGTTCTGTCGGTTTTTTTTTCCAGCCCTACAAACAACCTCGGCAGCTAAAGCAGGGCCATATTTTTACGACCGCAGTCCCTTAACTGTCACTTTGGGGTCTCACCGACGCACTGCGGCCGTACACCGAGAGTGCACTACTCCCGATCAGAACCGGCCGGTCCATCTGCTAATGCGTGCCCCTCCGGTGCTGCCGCGCAGCTACGGTGAGGTCTTTCCATCGCGGAACATCACGCACACGCCGCAACCCACCACAAATCACACATTTCGGATGATAAATGAGCGAGCATGATTAATATTTTTATGTGCCTCCCCATCAGGAGAAGTGGTTCGGATTTGTATGGGTTGTGGGTGTGGAGCGTAATGGAAGCTGCATGGGGCACCATTGAATGAAGAAATCACGTCGCCAGTGAGCCAGTAAGAATGGTATCTGTCTAAGAGCACGAGACAGAGAAATACTTCTACGACTAGCGAAAACAATAGTCTGTGGAGAGGGTTATATCAGTTAAATAATGAGTTGACTTTTTCCTATGAGGTCATCGGAAAGCGAGGTGAAAGTACTTCCAAATATGACCAGCGTGAATAGAATAGACGCGCTGTGCATGACCTGCGCTCTCTTTTATCTGAATCATGCAAATTCTATAACTTTACTGATTATGGATCGACTGTACGTTTTGCCTTTCTCGTACAACAAAGTTGTACCAAAAGGTTATCATTTCACTCCACAATCGAACTTTTTATTGAAGTCTCGGAGACCCATGAGCTTAAGTTTTCTTGCAGCTACGATGAGCTCCTCGTCAGTCGGTGTAGCGTTAGTCTGGCTAACATCTCTAGGGATCTCTCAGGAGGCGTGGTGTTGGTCCTGTATGCATCCTCCCATGGGGTGTCATTGGCCATCGTGTACAGCTGCTCAAAGCAGGCTCTCTTGCTACATTTTATCTTATTATAGTTCAGAGCTCTGCTCGCTGACTGGAATACCCGGCATCTATCGACCTTCTTTTAGCTCTAAGACAGATTATACGGAGATCTACGATCGTGTTCGACCGCCAGTACACTGGTTGTCGATTACCGGGAGGTTTGGACATTTGGTCTACCTCGTTTAATTCGTCGCCGCTTAGTCCTGTAGTCCAACTTTCCTATCGTATTGCCTCCTCTAACAGCTCCGGGTCAAACTGTGCTTTGCTCCGGTCGAAACAAGCGCGATCTTCAATTGCTTGCAGTAGCCATCGAGCAAGTAAGTAAATTGCGGTGTTCATGAATGAACATGTTACGTATCGGACGCGGATTCGGGTTTTTATTTTAATTTTGTTCGGCCAAATAGTAAATCGGAAGATCCGAGAATTTAGTTCTGTGTAGATTACGTGATTGATCGTATTTCGATTAGCAAGCAAAATGGTCGCACGGTCCGAGATATTTTGTTTTGATCTGTACGATTCGGAGAGTCAATTCAATTATTACGCGTTCTTATTTGCATTTCATATAACCATTCTCTTAGATCGCATCACTCACCAAAGTGAATCCAGATAAAATATCCTATGTAACTAACACAATACCACATCCCAAGACAATCGTGGAGATGCAGAGGTATTCTCGGTCTCTAGTAGCAACGAGAGTCGAACTAACAATCCTTGCCGGCGCTGATATTGACTTAAAATACGGGCGTCTGAAACGTATACATTGAGAATGGTTAGCATATCCCTTGTCCCTAACCCCTAATCCCAAGGCGTCAAGCGACCCGTGCCGAGGGGATGCATGGCCAAGGGGGTGACATAATAAGCTAGGCCTTTAACGGAGCCTGTGGGGTACCTGGGCACCCTCCACAGTAATTGTCCCTTACCGCGTCATGCTGGGCTCTGGCGTGGTGGACCTCTTTTCCCGAGCAACTCGTGGGACCAAAATGGAAAACCAAGTCAATTCTTCAATTAGTGGTAGTAGTGTAGGCGACAACCCCTTCGCAAGAGGTGGGTTGTTCAGGTCTCCGCCTAGGAGGCCAGAGGCAATAGTCGGCAGCTCAGTGCGCAGCGCCAGCGTGGGTCACTTAACCTTCCTCTCGGCTAAAAAAACGCCGGTAGAGGTTATTGACGGCCCATGGCTTGTGGGGGCGATGAACCGTAAATGCGATGGGCTTTCGGCCTTCGAGGTGGCGACGGAACAGCTGGACGCCATCATCGACTTTGCGTCATCGAAGCATAATATCAGTAAGGACCTCAAGAGGAGCTTGCAGAAACTTCGAAAGTCGATGCTGGACGTCGAGGTCTACCCAGACTGAGGCCCAAGGATTCGCGGATTTGGGCAAGGTCGAATCGACCGAGGGCGTGCCAGCGAAGACGGTGGTGCCAAAGTCTACCCAGACTGAGGCTCAAGTATTCGCGGGTACGTCGGGGGTGACTTCTCCAACGGAGCAGACACAAAAACGGGGGAGACAGTCTCCAGGGGATGAGCTCCCTGGGGGCCGCCCCCAAAACGCGCAGGGTTACTACCCTGAACAAGGGTAGTGAGGCTGGGAAGCTGAACCCCGGGCAGGTACCTCCAAAACCGGGGGAGGAAGGACCTGGAAAGGTCCGTCCACCCAGGAAAGACGGTAGTAAGGGGATACCGCAGGCTGAGAGCTCTCAGCCGCCCCAGACCAGAGAAATAGAGGGGGATGACGCCTCCTGGACCCTGGTCAAGAACAAGAGGAAACCGAAGACGTCAAGGGCCGAAAAGAAGGCCCAGGCGAATGAGGGTAGCAAGAAGTCTAGGGTAGGCGCCAATCGCTCCAGGGGCGATGCCCTAGTCATCAAAACGGACGAGGCTAAGTACTCGGACGTCTTGAAGGCGATGAGAAGTGACGTCAAGCTCGGTGAACTCGGCGCCGACGTACGTCGAATAAGACGTACCCGGATGGGCGAGATGATCCTCGAGCTGAAGCGCGGCGTCTCGCAAAAGGGCGCCGCCTACAAGAAGTTGGCGGAGGAAGTCCTAGGCGAGACGGTCAAGGTGAGGGCACTCACGACGGAGGTGAATCTAACGGTTAAAGGGTTAAAGCATTGGTTCGGTTACCTGCAGCGGACGCCTCCAAGGTAGTCAAGTTAGGGAGCGTCAAGGTGGGTTGGTCGGTATGCCCTGTGGGCATATACGAGCAACCCGAAGTTTGCTTCAAGTGCCTGGAACCGGGACACAAGCAATGGGACTGCAAAGGCCCTGACAGAATCAATCTCTGCCGACGCTGCGGATTGGAGGGACATAAGGCACAATGCTGCACGAACCCTCCCAACTGTTTGATCTGTTCCAGCAAAGCTGCGAACAGCAAGCACCCCATGGGGGGTTCGAAGTGCCCGGCGTTTAAGCGTGCTGCAAAATCACAGTGCAGGTAACGCAGCTAAACCTGAACCACTGTGATGCAGCCCAGCAACTGCTGTGTCAGACAGTTGCTGAATGGGGGACGGATATCGCCATCATAGCAGATCCTTACCGGGTACCCGCCAGGAACGGTAATTGGGTCACCGATGGGTCTAAAATGGCGGCGATATGGACAACGGGGAAATACCCAGTCCAAGAGTTGGTGTCTTCGACACACGTAGGCGTAGGCCGGTGGTGATAGCGGGGGACTTCAACGCTTGGGCCGTGGAATGGGTAAGCCGATTCGCGAATCAACGGGGGCAGATCCTGCTGGAATCACTGGCCATGTTGGATGTGGACTTGGCTAATTTCGGTACCAAAAGTACGTATAGCTGGAACGGTGCCGAGTCGATTATCGACGTTACGTTCTGGAGCCCTGGCCAAACGAGTAGTTCGAACTGGAAGGTAGATGCTGGCTACACTCACAGCGACCACCTGGCGGTTCGCTACAGTATCAACTATACGACCAGCATTCAGCGGACGAAAGAAGGGGCGAGGCCTAGTCCTTGTATGTGGAAGACATCATACTTCGACGACGAGGTGTTTAAGGAAGCGCTCCGCCGCGAGCACAATACTCTCGGTCTGAGCGGCGAGCAGCTGGTAACAGTACTCTCGCGTGCATGCGATGCCACTATGCCTAGGAAAGTCCACCCTAGGAATGGGAGACCACCGGCTTACTGGTGGACTCAAGCAATTGCGAACCTGCGCCGCGCCTGCCTACGAGCAAGGAGGCGGATGCAGCGAGCACGCACAGAAGAGGAGCGTGTTGAACGACGGGTGGCGTTCGTGGCTGCTAGAGCCGCTCTGAAGACTGAGATTAGATCAAGTAAAAAAGCCTGTTTCGAGGGCCTGTGTCAAAGTGCCAACGCGAATCCATGGGGTGATGCCTATAGGGTCGTAATGGCCGAGAAACGTGGGGCGATGGCCCCTACAGAGCGGTCTCTAGAGATGCTGGAGAGGATCATCGCGGGGCTCTTCCCACGTTACGACCCAAGTCCCTGGCCTCATTTTGTGGAGCTGCCACGGGCCAGGGTGGCCAACGAGGGAAGAGTAACGGTGGCGGAACTTGCGGGGATTGCACAGTCCCTTAGTGTAGGTAAGGCGTCAGGACCGAATGGTATTCCGAACCTGGCCATCAAAGCGGTCATTGCTGAGGCTCCCGAGATGTTCAGATCTGTCATGCAGAAATGCCTGGACGAGGGAGTCTTCCCTGAAGCATGGAAAAGGCAGAGCTTGGTCCTATTGCCAAAGGTGGGAAAACCACCGGGGGATCCGTCGGCATATAGACCAATATGCCTGCTTGATACGGCGGGGAAGGTGCTCGAGAAGATCATCCTCAACAGGTTGTTGATACCAGAGGCGTCGCGTCCGCATGTGCAACCTGTGCACTGCACATGTTGCAATTTTATCCCCAACATTTAAACTATGGATAGATTTCTTGTCTTTCTAATCCAAGCATGTATTTGAATTATATGCATTTGAAAGTTGTTTCATGTAAATTTGACTATTAAATACATAAACGGAAAATATGCATATTTTTTGTATAGGCGGCATGTGATGTGAGGCAACCAAATGCTGCGATGGGGACGCGTTATATTTTTCTCTACGATACTGAACCGACCCACCGACACCACATGTTGTATCAACACGGAACTTTCAATCGAGAACGTTTTGTCATGCATCATACACGCATTATTTTGTTTGTGTGGATCATCTGCTCTAACCGCAATCGGCGATGTATAGGTAGTCAAAGCATTCCTCGCAGGCAGTGCACGGTTTGGTGCCTATCGAGAACAGCTTCAAACAGCGCATGCGCGATTCGGTGAAGAGAGCGCGATCGGAGCAAAATCGAAAGAGAAGAGTAAAGCGCGAGCATTTCTGCTTCCTCAAAGCGTTTCATGACGAAAGTTCCGCTTTGTAAGGTACACTGGGGGAAGTGGAAAAGGAAAAATCGATAGTGCATGTTTGAATTAGTGTAAAACCAGTTTCAATGATCTAAATGCGTTCAATCAAAATGGGCTATCAAAAACAGTCAATTTTGCACCAACTGTGCGGTAATTCATACCATTTTGGTCGCTTGAAATTTATGAAAATAGATTTTAAAATTAGGAGTTGTTTTTCCACTTACCCTAGTGGGATGGGGTAAGTGGAAAACCCATGTTACCTTGACCTTCAATAGTGATGAGTAGTTACATATAACTAAAATCAATACGATAATTGCTCTGAGTATCTTTTGTGGAATAATTTCATTACATTAACGGAATAGATCCTCAAGGAATTCTCGTAATAGCTAGGGGAGGGCTGGTTTTGCCTTCTCGAACACTAAGTGTACGTAAAATCTATATGTTAGCCCCAAAGATAAACTTTTTAAAGGAAAAATGGGACTTACAGGGTTATAAACTAATCAACTTAGTTTAACGAATTGAGATGATGTCTGTATGTGCGTATTTGTATGTATGTGGATGCGGAAAACACGTACAAAATTATCAGCTATTCTTAAACACTTGTCCTTAACCAATTTGTTCGCAAAAAAAATTGCATTCAACGGCGAAACTTGTTATGAATAAAAATTAATGTGAATTATACAATATATTTACCTATCAGTGCTTTTTTAAACTTTCTTATACATTTTTTTCATATGTAAAACATGTGAAAGGCATCAATACCGATAGGTGGATTAATCAGGCATTATGTCATTTATATTAGTCCAATGACCACTGGAATCACAATGATAACAAAGAAGGAACATATTAAGATTTACAGCTATCGAAATAATCCCTAGAGGGAAGAAAAAAATTGGGTAATTTGAACATTATCCACTTCCCCCGCAGTGTTCGATACCTGGGGTAAGTGTAAAATCTTTGAATTATTTGCTTTCTTGGTACAAACCACTACCAATTGAATGGGATTAGTTTAATTGTATTATAATGGTTACCTGTGATATAAATTCACATGAAAATATGACAATTGGTGCAAATAAGAATTGATTTTATGAATGCAAAAATCAACTTTTTGCGAAACCTTAAATTACAGCTCAAGCGTTAACCGTGTTAGTGTATGTATTATACAAATTTCAACATAGTATTAGTATGAGCATCAAAGTATATTCTTGCATAATGTATTGATGTGGTAAAAACTGTAAAGTATGTACAATTCAAATTTTTCGAGTCGATTTTTACACTTACCCCCTTTTTCCACTTCCCCCAGTGTACCTTATAAGCAACGCGAAGCAAAAGCGCTTTTGATATTTTTTTTTTATGTTAATGGAATGGCCCGTTTACACATCCACTAATCCTGACGACAATGTCCTATTGTCCGTTGATACTAACGCGACATTAGCTCAATTTAAACAGAAATTGTCATCTGCTAATAAGCGCAATAAAACCTGTTTACAAATACGCCTATATACATTGAAGTATCCGACAATATTAACATATTGTAAACAGGCATTAAATGAAAATCTATATTCTGATGAAAATCTATATTGTCGCAGAATTAGCGAATATGAAATGGGTCAACATTTTTAAAGAAATTTATTTTTAAAGGTTTTTTTTCGAGAAATCCAATATATTTAGTTAAAGAGGGGGTAAGTCAAATGTCAATGGTTCACACGAATTTATGAAATTTTTTATTAGCAAGTTTCCATGCTGATGAACGGGAAACTTCTCGACATCTGTCCAGTCCAGAATATTGATCAAAGATATAAATTGTAAATAGAATAATTATTAATTGAGAAGAGTAAGGGCTATGAACTTCATTGTTCTCTTTATTGTACAGACTTTATTTTTCTGATATGACATGCTTATTATACAATTTATTATTAGAGCCTTTGCATGATTGATATATTCCTTTTCTGTATTTAAAACTTCGTCTCATTTTACGAATAACTCAAATTAGAATTGAAAGTGCCAGTTCAATAATTTCCGAATAGATATATTGCTTATTTGCCACATTGGAAACGATTCTGATGATAGTAATTTTTAATTTTACTTAAATCACTTTGAAGCTTAGTTAAGTTTGAGTTAATTCAGAAAATAAGAAGTAGCTAAGAACCAGTTAAATGCAACAAAATAAGCAAACATATTGAGAAACGCGCTGAAAAATTATTTGTTTATCATTTCAGGTCCCTTTTATGTGTTTTTCTCGAAATATTAAAATAGTGCACATGTTGAAGAATTGATCACGCGACGCCTCTGGCTGGAGGTAAGCCCTTCTTCGGTAGATACCAATCGTGCTAACTTCTTAGACTCTTACAGTTCCTCTGTTACTTTTGATCTGTCCATGAAGCAGGAGGTTCATGGAATACCAGACTTTCTGTGTGCGGAGGTCATTCCTCCATTATTTGCAAGCAAATACGGGCACGCCAGTGAGGAGAGAAGCTTTTTTACAGACGGGTCAAAAATTGATGACTCCACTGGTTTCGGTGTTTTCAACGTTTTTCATAGCGCCTATTTTAAGCTCAAAGAGCCTTGTTCCGTGTATACTGCTGAGCCAGCAGCTGTACACTATTCACTCGAGCAAATCGCATCCCTACCTCCTGACCACTTTTTCATCTTCACCGACAGTCTAAGTTCCTTGGAGGCTGTTCGGTCAATGAAACCGGTTAAGCACTCAGCGTATCTTCTAAATGGGATACGGAAAGCTTTGAGTGCCTTATCACAACGGTCTTACACAATCACCATGGCTTGGGTCCCTTCTCATTGCTCGATCCCGGGAAATGAGAAAGCGGACTCTTTGGCTAAGGTGGGCGCTATGGAAGGTGATATTTACGATCGGAAAAACACTTTCGATGAATTTTTCACATTAGTTCGTCAGGAAACCTTGAACAGCTGGCAACAGAAATGGACAAATGGGGAGTTGGGTAGATGGCTGCATTCAATTCGCCCGCAGGTGTCGAAGCGTCCATGGTTCAAAAAATTGAATATGGGACGAGACTTCATTCGAACCATGTGTCGTCTAATGTCCAATCACTACACTCTAAATGCACATCTTTTCAGAGTGGGGCTCTCGGAAGGAAATCTCTGTGTTTGCGGCGAGGATTATCAGGACATCGATCATGTCGTGTGGGCGTGCGAGGAGCATCGTGGCCCCAGATCTGCGCTAACTGAACATCTCCGGGTCCGAGGAAAACAACCAAAGCCTATTAGGGAAGTGTTTTCGGGCCTTGATCTCGAGTACATGTCCCTGGTCCACCAATTTTGAAAGTTGCTGATGTAAAACTGTAATCATTGTCTGTCCATTCCCTTATCTGTCGTACCCCATATCGAATGTCTTCCTCTTGTTGTACATTTCCATGTCTGTCGTTAATCCCTTCCGTATGTCTTCCTCTCGTCGTTGTCTCCCAAAAAAAGTTTGTTTGTCCCGTTACAGATGTAAAAATGCGAGGAATGTCAACTTTGTGAACATCAGCATAGTAATTACTTAAGCACCCTAAAATCCTTTCCTTTCCTACTGTATTATTGTATTCCCTAACCTCGACTAAACCGCGAGTCTTTCGGTTCCCCAAAACTAACACTATGTATAAGAATCAAGAAATGTATTGTTAAACTTGATTTCGGCTCCGTAACGCTTCACGGCAAATGAGCCTTCCAAATAAACGAAAGATAAAAAAAAAAATATATACTTTACTTATGCAATGGCGGCATAGAAACGGTTTCAATTAATAGCTGTAAAATTGCTTTTAGAACATAAAGTTGAGAAGCTGCTTAAGTTCCAGTGGGATTGTAGAGTCATTGAAGAAGAAAAATGATGCCCTGAAGCATCTGATGCTCGAAAATTTCATCAGTTTTTTTGCTATTCAGAAGTAAAGTGAACAAATCATAAAAATGCAGTAAAATACAGTGAATTTCAGAATAATAATCTATTGTAACTCTTTAACTTCATTTATATATTCAACATGTGGAATAATATACATATAATAGTTTTAGTCATTCTCTGATCCAGAACTATTATTCTGGTTTCCTGGGTTCTGATAATTTGTGACTCCCAGAAGCTTCATACGCACAGCATGTTCTTCCCGCATATGCTGGTAACGCAACTGCTGTGTTTGAAGTTTCATTTTGTTGGTCTTGAATCCAATATGCGCCGTTTCAAGCTCTACTTTTTTTTCTCTGAACTTCGAGACGATGGAGCTCTTCCATCATCTCCTGGTCACGCTCCAACAACTTCTTTTTAAGTTCCGACTCGGTTGAGTCACCTGTCGTGAGGCTTGACGCTTCTTGCGTGTTTTTAATGCTTCGCTCGTGGGCTTTCTCAACATCGCAGGGCTGTAGTTTTCCCACTTTTCTCCATTCCATTCCATTCAAAATTTGGCTCGGTCCGGGGATTGCGCCTTGGTCATCACCAGATGGAATAACGAGCGACTTCTCAGGGGATTCGTGAGATACGGCTTCCTGTTCTCCACTGATATGCTCGTCTTCCAAATATTCCACCACAAATGCATCGCTCGTATTCACTTCGGGCACCAGTATGTTTTCAATGTGCTTATCAGCGTCCACATTTAGAGCTTCGCCTCGACCGCACAGCAAATAATTCTGAAAATTCAACGACGTGTAAAATTGCAGCTTATTCCATCAAACGAATTAACATTCGATATTGAATAAAATTTGATTGAATTTTACAAGCAAGCACCATTTCAATTTATTTCGATTCAAAAGAATAGTGAGATCGATTGAATGTTACGTTTATTTGCATGCTCCAAATATGTGCATGAAAATACATTTAAAATCACAACATATTTTTATCTGTGCGTCGTCATCGTCATCGCACAAGGAAGGAAGTCCATCTACAGACAGCGCAATCACATCGCGAAGCTCTGCCATCGCCTCTGATTTTGGACACCATTCATCAGGACCTCTACCACCTCCGGTGGCCTTACGTGACATTTTTTCTTTCGAAGCATTTTGGCGGATATATTTTTTAATATTCTCATATTTTTTCCGAAGTACCGCTGCAGTACGAACCTAAAAAAATATTTTTGAACTGATTTGCATGCCTTCATTTACGGTACCCTAAAAAACCGCAACAACTCACAAAGTTTTAAAATTCAACTATTTCACTCACCGTGTTAAGGCAGTTAGCATTAAACTCGGAACAAATATCGTTCCATGCTTTAGATTTATCTTCGTTTCTTTGTGCGTCACTAGCCTTGCACTCGATTATGTACTTCCGGCTCAATGCGAGCCGTACCAGTAGTTCTTCCTCCGCTTCTGAAAAATTTGCCGAACGGATTCGCTTTTTCTGTTCAGAATTCGCTGCCATTTTTTTCACTTTTAAAATTTCAACGCAATATTGAATGCACCAACAACAACAAAACAAAAGGCTGAGATTGACGTTTCAATTGGAAAGTAATGGAAAGATATTGGGAAATTAGTTAAACGCAACTTACGTTAAGCGACCGCCTCCAACCATTAAGCGCGCGTGAAGAAATCAAAATTTTAGGCTCGGCTTAAAAGTGACGTTTAAATATAAGCAAAGCTTTTGATAGACCAGGTTTATGACGCTAAGCGGGGCTGGTGAAGAAATCGGCCCTAAGTTGATTGTTCGTGTCGCTGTTGCTAAAACTTGATGGATGTTTGAATAAACGAGAGGTGGAGTCAATGTTGGTCAAACTGCTTGACCGTGTGTACGTTCCATTATAGATCGCACGACTGGCAAAAGCTTTCTATGTGATGGGGTGTGTTTTTTCAGAGAAACACACATTTAGCATTTGACTGTACGCCAAGCATGTGGCGTTAACTTGATCTGCCTACGAAATATTTTGTTTCTTTAGATGTTTAGATGTTAAAATCATTGTAAATTATTTATATATTATAATTATTTGCCAAGACATTAATTTCTTACTTCTGACCTAAAAATGGTTACCTGTTCCATGAACAGGTAGAACGTATGGAAGAGTCGCCCCTGCGATAGCATCCTGAATCTCGAGCTCAAACACATGAGTGCTCCGTTCTTTGAGCACCTCTCGCTGATCTTTAATCAGTGTCTCCGGCTCAGCTACCTCCCATCGTCCTGGAAGTCAGCGAAAGTCATCCCCATCCGGAAGCCTGGGAAGGATCCTTCCTCCCCCATAAGTTTTCGACCCATCAGCCTTCTCTCAGGGTTATCCAAGCTATTGGAAAAAGCTATTTATCACCGGTTACTTGAATCTGCCGAAAATTTCAACATGTTGCTCAAGTAACAGTTTGGTTTCCGACGCGGTCAGTCAACCGTACACCAACTGACTCGAGTTACCAACGTCCTCAGACGGAACAAGTTTGGCTCTAAATCATCCGCCATGGCCTTACTCGATGTCGAGAAGGCGTTTGACAATGTATGGCATGATGGCCTGGTGTACAAACTACAACGCTACAATCTTCCCAGCTACCTGTTGAAAATCATCAACAATTACCTGTCGGCAAGAACATTCCGGGTCTCAATCAGCGGAGCGAGCTGCAATGCGCACAACATCGTCGCAGGCGTCCCCAGGGCAGAATCCTCGGGCTCCTGCTTTTCAATCTGTTCACCTTCGACATGCTAGAACCTTCAGAAGGCGGCATTCTGTCTCTGTTCGCAGATGACACCTCCATCGTCTACAACGGTAGAGTGATCAGAGCGCTAGTGGCAAAACTTCAACGAGGCCTAGATGCCCTGACAGAGTACCACACCAGCTGTAAGATCTATATCAACGCGGCGAAGACCCAGGTCATCATTTTCCCCCACTCCAAATCCCCTAAACGTGTTCCGCATGGGGACTGTAAAATCATCCTCAATGGCACGACTGTGGAATGGGCCAATGAGTCCGACTACCTTGGCTTGACCCTCGACAGCAAGCTTATTTTCAGGCATCAGGTTGACAAAACGGTGACAAAGTGTAACGTTTTGTTGAAACTTCTGTACCCTTTGATCAACCGCCGGTCGTCATTGTCCCTGAAAAATAAGCTTGCTGTCTACAAGCAAATCATCCTCCCTGTGATCGAATACGGTTCGATCACAAACGCCCGAATGACACTCGCCCGAATTCCATTCGCCCGAATGACAAACGCCCGAATTCCATTCGCCTGAATAGACCAAACGCCCGAAAAGATCAAACGCCCGAAAAGACCATTCGCCCGAATAGACTATATGGCCGAATAGACTATACTCTTCACTTTACTTGATGAAAAGATTTTTTGTGACTGTTGTTGTTTTGTTGTTTTGTGTTGCGTTGTGCAATGTTATGACGAAGACAATATTTGTTTCGCTTTCTTCATACGACGAGAACGACTATTGTCAGCCCTGGTTATCTGTTTAGATGTAGGCTGAATAAAGGAAAATTACACAAATTACAAATAGTTGACATATACAAAGTAAAGACAAGCAATCAATTTAAATGATAAGTTTAAACTGAAAGTGAGCAACAACTTATATTAAAAACAAACAAAAATTAGATTCGTCAGTCAAAAAACCTGAAGAGACGCAAAGTTGTATGAAAATCGCTAACTTAGTGAAGATACGTCTTTTAAAACATTTTTTCAACAGTTTTTTTTTTTTGGAATATTGTTTTAAATCAAAACAACTTGGTACAAAAATATTCAATTGACTGATCATAGATCGGCTGTACGATTTATTTATATTGATTGAACGACTTCTCAGTCTTTCAATTTCACAACGATTTGATTGTCTATCTTTCCCGTGGTGAATTGTCGGGTAGATAATAAACTCGTTGTAAAATTGTAAGACATTTGACGTAGCCGTTCAAAAAATAAAATAATATTCAATTTAACCCAAAAGAAAAATCTACTGAAAATATAAAAATGCTATGGTTTTAATTATGTGGTATTTCTACAACCCAAATTTCTCCAGCACACATGATAAGCATGTTGTAGAAGACCCGACTGTATATTGAAAAACTTGATTCTTTCGGGTCAACCGGCAGCAAGATCATGCTCTTTCTGAAGCTGTCTGCGGTTTCAACAGCTTCTTTCCTCTTAAGAAAAGGGCAAAACTTCTTACGGACTTTTCACAGGATTATTTACCCCATGGGGGTGCTGACTCTCGTGTACTATTTTCTTTCTTTTACTAAGTTGCAGTTCTCAAACGTACATCTTAGATGTGCTCTTTTGAAGTATTTTAGCGTGCACTCCACATCACACATTCGCGATGCGATGGAAGCCATGGGAGCAATCGATGAACGGTTGAAAACACTTTTATTGAGCTGCTATCTCCGTGCTCCGGGTTTCCCATCATTGCATAGTTCAGAACAAAAAAAAAGCATTCCCACCAACTAGCTTGAGGCCAATTATGCTCCAGCGGTAACCGGATCACGTTGCACGTGGGTCCCATATCAGAATGATTTAATTAAGTTCGTTTGCGAGCCACGATAAACCCGCGCTCAAATCGTTCATAAATCACCCTTCCCCGAGCCGAGCCGATTCCGAAGTTGCTCCAATCAAAGATAGGGCAAACAGCTGTAACTGATAGTGGGGATTTAGGACACGTTTCGACAATTTGGCCTACTAATGGAGCAAATGCAGTCGAGTCATTCAGTCTATGGCCGGTTGGCTGGAAACGTCATGGCCGTAGAACCGGTAGACACTGGAACGGGTCACCCCTGATGTGATAGTTCCGAAGGTGATTCTTATGATTGCTCAAACTATGGGGGAATAGAACCCCCAATAAATTTAATATGCTTTGTATAACTCTAGTTTTTTTTTTCAAACCTTTGCATATAATCCGCATCAATGAAATCCAAGCTTTTTGCCGCTATCGGAGACTTTCTGCTATCCAAAGAATGCTCTTTCAATTTCACGCCATTGCCCCTGCAGCACTACTTCAGTTACACTATTGTACAACAGCTACATCACCCGAATTAAAAGTAATTTTCTTCAATTTGCATTTGCACGTACGGCTCATAAAAGAACTACATAGCCCTGGTGGCAGAAGCGCTTTCTATGCATTAGCTCACTAATCCTTCTTGGTAGCTTGTAGTACCATGTAACTTGCTCCGTAACTCATTTCCCTCACCTGTACGCCCAACAGAACTGTCCCCGTGGGAAAACCGTGCCGGAGAAGTTGTCGCACACTGTGCCGTACCCGACTCCCGAAGTGAGGCCGCCCTCTGGAACGAACGCTGCTGACGAGGGCCAAATGTCTTTCGGAGTATTTAAGCGAGCACCAGCTCATCTATATTCATTTGCTGTGCTGCTCGATTCCCCCGATGGATGCTGGATGTGAGATAGTTGCTGTGTCATGCAGTGTTCTGGAACTTGACTCGACAGTTAAGCTGCACTTCGAGCTTTGGTAGGTACATTATTTCCCCTAAGCCGGTTATCTTTGCACTATTCGCATTGAGCTATCTTAAGAGGGGACTGGTAGGGGTCGTCACCTGCTGCTGCGATTCCCGGGGGATTGTGCGGCTTCTGGATAATGCATTGGCTGGTGATCTCGAAACCGGTGACCATGGATGTCGGTTGTAGTCTGTAGATGCGGTTTAGGTTTCTCCTGATTGATGCATAGAATAGACAGCAGGCTTTGTTCAACTTCTCAATGGACGATGCTGAAAAAATCCAGGATTTGATTTGGGTGTTAGCGAAATGACAGTGATAATCGTCTGGCTTGGTATTTTATCCTGGTCAATTTCAAAGAGTAGACCGGCCACTCACAGTCATGGAACACATTCAACAGTAAAAATGCCCAATGTTTGATTATTTTAGAAGAAGTTTTACAGGACCGTCGTTTAATAATGATGATGCAAAACTTTCCACAATTGTAGTGAATTTTATCCAACTCGTCTAACCATAACTTTCACCGTTATTCTCAAATCTCAATCATTACGAGACCTATGACCAAAGTAGCTGGAAAGAATAATAGAATTTAAAATTATTCAAGCCCATACAAGAAACACTCATCAATTATTGCAGTAAAATTTCAAAAAACTTCACCTCACAACTCATATTTTCATCCTATCGAAAACGAACGAACGTGAAGCCATTAATGGGGTGACATTGCGCATCTCGAATCGAATCTCTCGATTCGTACGTTTTTGCATTCGTTTCGAAAAAATTGCGGCATTATGTATTTCGTTCGACTTCATTCAGTCGCAGTACAAGATTTCGAATGGTGCTGTACTAGCTCAATCGAGTATGTTCTGTCAAACGAAATGTAAACAGAGAGAATAAGAGATAACTGTCTCCGTGTTTATTATGCCGCCCACTGGAGAGACAACCTTCAGCGCATTGCGAATGTTAGTAAACAAAGAGTATAAGAGTAATTTCATCTGCGTGTAGCATGTTGCCTGTTGGAAAGACATCCTTCAGGGCATGAATTGGCAGTTAATTTATAAACAAGCAAATCGTGCTCAATGACTATAAAAGCAATATTATTTATTGAGCAGTTGAAACCGATTAAAACATTATGCCGAACGACATGTTTTATAAATTGAGATATAGTTACGACACAAATTATAAGTTTTATTATTAATTGCATATTATTCGGCAACTCGACCGTACGAAAACCATTTTTTTTGTTAAATGTCGGCTGTGCACATGCACAGCACATGTTTCTAAATTCAGCACATGTCTTGGAGGGACTCGAACCCTCAACCTCCTACTCTCTAGATAGGCGTGATAACCCCTACACAACAAGACCACTTAAAGGTCACGTTTGCGGAAAAGCCATCAGAATCTGAGTACCAACCTCAACCACGGTTAGCTCTTTTTTGCAAATCGAATATCTTTCGGATGTTTGATTTGTCCAATCTTCACATTTGCTTTACTGTTGAATATCCACAGTCAAGTGAGTGCACATTGTTTATAAATCGAGAGGATCACATTCTATGCCCCCAACAACGGGCTGGGCGAATTTGTATAAAAGGCTTGCTTGGCTAAAGGATTTGATTACTTTGATTGCTCTAATTGTAATCAAGTGTCGGTCTTCCACCGTCATTAGTCGTCTGAGTACACGCGACCGCATGCGTAGAGCAATCAAACTCATCAAATGCTTTAGCATTTATTATATTTATTCGAGTTTATAACACAGATCCAATTTTGAGCTAAATAATTTAAAGCTAAAAAAGGATTCGATAATAAATTACTTCGATGTTTCCATGTGTTTCAGTTAAATGCACTTGGGTCAGCGTTTTTTTTTTATTTATTTAACTCAACTATTTTTACGTAGATTTTCTCCATAGATTTTTCACGCGGTTTATCGAAATTGTCAAGAAATACGTGAAAACTGCAAAAAACCGATTAAGGTTGAAGTCGTTTTTACGAGGATTTCGGGATAATTAAAGATTGCATATTGTCTGGAAACTATAAAAAATTGTATACTAATGACATTCTTTCCTTCAAGATACAATAATGAAAAATTCATTCTCTTCCCGTAGAGAAATAATAACAAATATAATGAAAAACTTTCAGCAAGAAATGACTCTCGAACAACATTCGAAAGCTATAAAGGTGACGAGTGATTTTCATTCGACTTGAGTCGTTTTTCAGTGTGCTATCGAGTCTCCATAATGCCAAAACATCTCGTTATTCTTGTACCTCCTCGAGCATACTCGAACGATGAGTCGTTTTCGAGATCGAATCGAAAGCCGTAATGCCAAACATGTTCGACTCGATAGAATTACGTTCGAATCGAGATGCACAATGCCACCCCTGATTCTTATTTCTTAAATGTATTCTCCGGCACAAAGGACATCTTCTTTTGAAATAAAACGAAAATATGAGCTTGAGATGGAAAATGGAACATTTCTCCAATTCATACACACAACCGCTGATTATTAGATTTTCTAACAATTCTCGCTTAACTTTTCAAAAGGACCTAAGTAACATTTTTTTCATGAATTAATTTGAATAGCGCAATCAACAGAATAACACGAAAGCTTTTGATTGCAGTACTCAAATTAATTCATGAAAAAAATGTTACTTAGGTCCTTTTGAAAAGTTAAGCGAGAATTCTGTATATTCTTTGAAAGGTTCAAAATCAACTGGACATATGCGAAAATGCTAGATTGTTATACAAATATTGTATGAGGCCTTACTATTTTGCAAGCTTTCTTTTGCAATATTTATTTGTAAGCTTACATTTAATTTGTAACAATTTTGCATATGTCCATTGCATTGCTTAGTTCTTGTATATGTTTTGGTACGTTCTCATTAAGAATTGCTGAGAGTTTGGAAATCCACCGACAGGTACAAACAGCGCTGTTGAATAAGGATCAGGGAAATGGCAGCTCTTGGCTCTTCAAGTTTCTACCTAAACAATAAAGTAATTTACTGTATAGGTAAATAAAGTAGGCAAATAAGATTAGATTAGGTACCTAGCGTAGTATAAACAGTGTAAGTTGCGATTGTTTTCTTCAAGTCGAGTCAAGTACAAGACACTGAAGACGACCACACAGTTGTGGTCGAAATACGTATCTGCAAAGATAACGAAAATTAACTGGTGGAATTAAATGGACAGTACTTAATTCGTCTTAGACGGTTTAATACATTCCACTAAACGAGCTTAATATATTTTTCTGAAGAATTGATGAAAAATCTGACAGTCGCTGGGTGGGTGTACTTATTGTTCTCCGAGCATTTATTTTTCTCATTAGCAAGGTCACAAGCAACCAGTATACATCTCGTATGTATTAAGAAAGTTATTTTGAGCTTTTTAGTGGAATGTTTTCACCTGTCATAAGACGAGTTTATACAATCCCATTGAATTCCACCACTTAATTGTATCTTGACAGATACGTATTTCGACCTCAACAGTAAGGCCGTCTTCAGTGTCTCGTACTTGACTCGAGTCGAGTCAAGTACGAGACACTGAAGACGGCCTTACTGTTGAGGTCGAAATACGTATCTGTCAAGATACAATTAAGTGGTGGAATTCAATGGGATTGTATAAACTCGTCTTATGACAGGTCGTATGTATTGTTTTTATCCGATATTCACATTCGACCTTTTGCTCATAGTCATCATCGGCGACTGTTTTAGCACGCCGAGCACAGTATTGTCGAGAAAAGGAGCCATTTGGGTCCTACTTGACTATGCGCCTAAATTACCACGATGAGACTCATCTACCGATAGAAGAGTTTGAATATATAATTTGCTTGAAACTTAAAATTAAATAAAGAAACGCCTTTTGACATAGGGAACTGCGAAAATCGAAAATCAAATCTTATACATTCTGAACGTTAAAAGATCAGTCGTCTCTCGATGAATTTTCTATTTAATTGGATAATTCGATCCAGAAAGAAGTATCTCTTCTGTGACTTGTTCTGAACGTCAATATTGAGCTTCAATTATTTATTTATTTATTGCTATTCTAGAGAAAACTTTCCGATTTCCGGCTCAATTACTAAAGTACCGCAACTGTCAAATTGTATTTCACACTGAAACAAAAATTATCACAACGATCATAGTAGCCTAATGGTTTCAGATAATGATAACATACATAATTCAGAATTTGGCAACTAACTGTTTTTGCTGTGTAATCAAAGTTTTCAATAATGGAAAATTTGATCGTAAACGACAATTCGTCGGGGATACGGTCCATAGACCTAGGCAATAATATCCCATATGAGTTAGACTTTAAGGCTACTTTACACCTCGGGAAAATTTTCCACCGGATTTTGGTCCCCGTGCATTTTAAATGGGGCCGGGATTTTGATTTTCCGTGCCCAAATCCCGAAAACATCGCATATGCAAAAATGCATGGGGAAAAATTCCGCGGACCAAATTCCCGAGGTCTGAGGCTACCTTTAGCAGCGATTCAGATTGGGATCAAACTGAAGAGGTAACAATTGTAACAAATATATTTTTCAATAGTATTTCACCCATCTTAAACTACATTACTTTATAATACAGGAAATGTGGCCGAAATCGTAGCGAAGAAAGGGAGAAAATGGTCCTATTCTATCAAATGGCAATTTAAAATTTAAATTAAAGGCTAGTTGCTACGCCAAAACTTCAAAGGTCAAAGGAATGGAGATAAAGTCGGATCGATTAGCATCTAAGCTGATGCATGTGATGAAGTGGTTGATGAAATTTGGTCGTTTGGTGCCAAATTTTTGAACTATGAAGCTATTTTATCCGTATCCGAACATAGTACGGAATTATCAATTAGCTTCAGTGATAGGAAACCAACGTTTGATGATATTGACAAATTTGTAGTGATATCTGGTCCTGTATTCAAGCGCTATTTTCTACCATCAGTAATAAATACCAAATTGCTACGCGGGTGGATGGATCGTGAAATCGCAGTTATCATCTACCGGTAATTATAACACTAACAATAATGATAACACTTAAACATATACTGTTTTTGACTATTACTATTTGTTCAAGGTACTCGCAATCTGTAACAACATCTCACTTATGGGGAAAGGTTAAATCTAAACTTTTTCAACCCACTATGCAGGACCGTGCTGGAGCTCCTTCAAATGTATTACTGTCTGATACAACAAAGCAATTGAAAGACATTCATAAGGAGAACTACATATCGGACGACATAAATTGGACAATATGGGCAACATATTTCTTGAAGCAGCCTGAAAATCAACGCGAACGAATTATAACCGAGGGGCCTCCAATAAGCATGATTCATTTGTTTCGCCCGATTCCTCTTCGAAACGAAATAATGCTGGAATCCTGCAGGAAGGATTTGAAAGTAACTGTGTAATTCCTGGAGGAACTTCCGGAGGAATTCCTGGAGGAACTTCCGGAGGAATTCCTGGAGGAACTTCCGGAGGAATTCCTGGAGGAACTTCCGGAGGAATTCCTGGAGGAACTTCCGGAGGAATTCCTGGAGGAACTTCCGGAGGAATTCCTGGAGGAACTTCCGGAGGAATTCCTGGAGGAACTTCCGGAGGAATTCCTGGAGGAACTTCCGGAACAATTCCTGGGGGAACTTCCGGAGGAATTCCTGGAGGAACTCCCGAAGGAATTCCTGGAGGAACTTCCGGAGGAATTCCTGGAGGAACTCCGAAAGAATTCCTGAAGAAACTTCTGGAGGAATTTCTGGCGGAACTTCCGGAGGAATTCCTGGAGGAACTTCCGGAGGAATTTCTGAAGGAACGTGCGGAGGAATTCCTGAAAGAACTTCGGAGGAATTCCTGAAGGAACTTCCGGAGGAATTCCTGAAGGAACTTCCGGAGGAATTCCTGAAGGAACTTCCGGAGGAATTCCTGAAGGAACTTCCGGAGGAATTCCTGAAGGAACTTCCGGAGGAATTCCTGGAGGAACTTCCGGAGGAATTCCTGGAGGAACTTCGGGAGGAATTCCTGGAGGAACTTCCGGAGGAATTCCTGGAGGAACTTCCGGAGGAATTCCTGGAGGAACTTCCGGAGGAATTCCTGGAGGAACTTCCGGAGGAATTCCTGGAGGAACTTCCGGAGGAATTCCTGGAGGAACTTCCGGAGGAATTCCTGGAGGAACTTCCGGAGGAATTCCTGGAGGAACTTCCGGAGGAATTCCTGGAGGAACTTCCAGTGGAATTCCTGGAGGAACTTCCGGAGGAATTCCTGGAGGAACTTGGGTAAGCATTCCTGGAGGAACTTCCGTAAGAATTCCTGGAGGAACTTCCCGGAGGACTGTTCGGAAGAATTTTCTGAAGAACCTCCCTACGAACTCGTGGAAGATCTTCCTGAGGAATTCCGAATAAATTCTGTAAAATGTTTGACGCTTGAAATTAGTTCAGGCCGAGTCATGCCACCACCGATTACCAGCGGCGTGACGCCGACGCGCCGCTGCCGCTGGTTTAAAGTCATCTTTCACGCCCCGGCCGGTAAAATTTCAATTCGGCACCATTCCCGCGACTGAATCGGCTATCGAATCTCTCTAGACGGGTCCGAGAGAAAATAATGCTAACGGGACGAAGCGAAAACGAAAACACAGCGAACGAACGCAGTAAGCTTCATCGGCAAAAAAATGTCACGATGTCGCGTACATTTTTGGCAAACTGTTTCGGCTTGTTTGGTGCATGAAATTTGATTGGATTTGACATACC
Organism: Armigeres subalbatus; assembly: GCF_024139115.2. Classification (NCBI taxonomy): domain Eukaryota; kingdom Metazoa; phylum Arthropoda; class Insecta; order Diptera; family Culicidae; genus Armigeres; species Armigeres subalbatus. Next base: position 97,660,232 of record NC_085141.1, read on the forward strand.
TTGTGCAGTGTATCTAGATATTAAGTGATATGAGCGTTAATTCTTGGTTGACATACATTGGTTCACTGCGTGACGAATTATGAAACTTTTGGAATGCTTTTTTGAAAATTAATTCTGTCAGATATAGGTGTGTTGGATACACACTAGTCTGAAAATGTTAAAGAAGAACATAATATGATGATTTGAGGAATTAGTGTTTGGGAAAATGCTTTTTTTTTGCAGGTATGTTGGACTGCACTTTGAGTTATTTCACCTGATCGTAAATTATCGTGGCACACACCTTACGTCATCCGAAATACTGGTTGAAATTTAATGCATTCAACCTTTCGTTGCTTTGCGCAAATCTGGAAGAGAAGGGTGAAGTATGCCCCAAGGCATTATCTGGAATCGGACATCTGTGAAAAGCGGTGTTGTCCTACACTCAGTGCGAAAAATTCTGCTCTTTGATTTTAGTCCATCTAAACGATTTTACAGTCCTAACTAAGTAAATGCAACTAATAGAGGGATATTTGAATTTCATAAATGTCATGTCAAACTATGGAAAAAATGCACACCAGAGCCACAGGAGCGCGCGCGCTGAAAATACACTCCAGTGAAAACACTCCCGTGTATCCCGTGTAGGACAACACTGGTGAAAAGGATACATGGTCGTAGCTTCCCGCAAGAGTCGAATCAATCATGCACCTCATCGGAGATTGTTTAGTTTTATGACAATTTGAAAACAAAAATCCAAAATGTTCGAAAGTTTTAATTTATTTGTTTTAATTTTGATTATTTGCTAAACTTTTAAATATTTTAAATATTTTTGAATTTTCCTAATTTATGTAAATAAAAATAGGTTAAATGCATGAAATGTTTTAATTTTACTATTATCCACGCATTGAAGTCTCTCGGCTAGAATTTACAAAACTTCAAATCCAATACCTTGCGTTTTTGGAATATGTTCCTTCAGCTAGTTTTAAAATAGCTTTTTATATCATTACCCTTAACATACCTACCATATTCAATTTTGAACGAGAAGGAAACCTTTAACGTCAAGGTAAAATATCTTCGCACAAAAGGACATGAGTTATTATTCCATTATCACTACCAGCTGGCCAGTTGTATATGGGCAAGTAAGCTAAGCTTGGACAGAATTCTCCAATGCAGCCTCGCACGTGCCTATCTCTCGATGACTATCGCTTCGTTACTCAACTATTAGCTACCATAGCTCGGAGGCGATGGTGTTAACCTGGGAGTGTTAACCTAACTGATGTTGGAGGTTGCACAATGCTGCACCAGCCGAGCCTACAAAAGGTCCAATCTCGGGAAAATAGTAGTTGGACCGAGTTGTTCAGTCGCCGGCGGATGTGAATAATTCTTCGAACGTCAATATCCCATTATCTTCTTGCCTGGTGATCAGAGACGAAGCTTTCACCTTACCGCCACAGTAAGTGCCTGCAGAAGCTTCGGATTACTCGGAACTGCTGTCAATGGGAATGCACCCAAGTGAATCTAATTAGCCTCCCATGAAAGAGGTCTAGCAAGACGGCTTTTAAGCTCATTAGGCAGCTTTGTCTTCGTCTAGGAAAGCTCACATGCGTTGCAGAGTAGTTAACCTGTTCTTGGAATTCTCAACTAACAAACAACATTAAACAAATGAAAATACGGATCCCCATTATACGATTCTGCATCTACACCACAATGCAAAACACTAAAGAATGACTGAAGCCAAAATGCTTTCTTGGAGTAATTAAAACAAATCCCCTCCTCAGCCAGCGCCGGCAGAACCCGCTCAGAACTTATTTCGAAACTTTACCCAGATCATGCCCCCCGTGCCGCAACTGTGCAACCCATCTCCGTTACCTCGGCGAAAGCTAATTATGACATGCTATGCTACTTGAAAGAAAGCAAAAAAGAAAATCATCCATGCCATCACCCTGTGAAGTGGTACCGTTTTGATTCGTACTACGAATACTTCGAAATAGATATTGTGTACCAAAAGTTCAATGATTATTAAAAAATACTGAATTATTACAACAGGTCTCTTCTATTTATGACCAAAATATTTAACACTTGTTTGCAAGCATTCGGGAAACCCTGTACCGAAAATGTGACACATAATCATGTCCGGAAGATGAATCAGAACGGTACTTAGTTAGGATCGTGAAAAAAAGTGGGCGAGAAACGATTAACGAAACTTTTATCTCGAGAATCTCATCGTTCGGTTTGAAGATCTCTCCCCCCTTCTTTGGCGTTTAATCATTTTTCGTCTTCTGTGTGCGAGGAGTTTGTTTTTTTTTTGCGTCTGCATCATTTCGATAGGACAGACTTTTCCAACCGTTGGAGCGTTGTGTAGCGTAACTTCGTTTTTCAAATTAGGTTATTCTGTTGTTTGTTGTGAAATTGTAATACTTAAACAAGGAATCCGAACTAATTGTCCTGCTAATCCAGTAGGGTTGCTATAAGGGAATGATTTGAATACAGAATACAAAACACTTTTCTATATATTTTTTCACGAAATCTGGCATCTAAATCTGAATATTTCTCTGTTCTGGGGAGTAGGATTAACTATTAGGAAAATCTAGCAAGATTTCCAATTCGATCTGAACGGAGAATTTCTCTTATGACATGTGAATGGGGAAGGGTCGTTTGGTCGGCCATTCGGCAGAAAACCATTTGACCGAATGCCACTACTCAACGAACAATTTAAGTTGAATAAGCTAGTTTTTTAGCTGAACAAGCCAAATTGTGGCGAAATAAGCTCTTTATCAGCCTCCGATGCTTGTTGGGTAGGCCTTTGGCCGAATTGGTCATTTGGATGGAAAGGTCATTTGGCCGAATAGGACATTTGAATAATGTAAAAAAACGAACAGTGGGTAATGTCTGTGACATAACCGCGAAGTGGACGTAGGACTTGACTTGACCGTGCCTTTGAAGATGTATAACACAGTTAAATCATTTCACAGATTTCGGTGAATTTATCTTCAATTCGATTTGTTCGGTAATTATTTCAAAGATTTTCTGCGGTATTTTCCTTTGTTCAACTGTCAAAACTACAAAAAAATCTGTGAAATTTTTACCGAACAGTTCTGCTGTTGAGATTTCGGTGAAATTTCACAGAAATCTGCGATTTATTTTAAGTGTGAATATATCCAAATCTCTCGCGTCACCTAATTTGTAAAAAAAAATCGGCGATAACAGCCCAAACATTATTTTAACAATTTTCATGAGCAATATAGGAAAAAATATCTCAAAAAGAAAAGCTCTCAATCGATTTTTTATCTAATAGTGGAATTTTTTGTGATTTATTTCATTATATGTCACAGTTCTTGTTATGTAACGGCTATGGAAAAATCTTGAAAATCTTCTATTCGCGTATAACGCGTATATATAACATTTTATCTCTAGAGTATTTTAGAATTTTTAAGAACTCTTTAGTAAGTCTATCAATGGCTCTCAGAAGAACCGTATGCTTTGAAAATAAACATTTTCTATGTCCATCTGTTGCGTCATGTTGCAGTGGATTGTAAAACTAATGTTGGGTGCTCCGGGTGGAGCGCGAAACCAAATCTGTCTTCATGCAGCGTATCCGCTTGACGTGTGCTGTTACTTCAATGGAACCAGCGGGATGCGAATTGCCTTAATGCAGCATGCGACGAACCAGTGACGAATGCCACCCAATTGCGAAAATTATTATTAACTCTCTTGGCCCTGATAAGGGCCGAAAATTAGCTCCTTTCGGGGAACTGGTTGACCGAGGGGGTTTCTTTACTCGAAACCAAAACACACACACGCGATTTCTTCAAGAACATTGCAGTTCTTTCTCTTGATTTTCTTCAACTTGTTTCGGCCCGATACCAATGCCGCCCGGTCTCGGCTCTTCATTGATGCCGGCTAGTTTCGGCTCGACTCTGCTGCTGCTAGGGCGGTTTCTCCTCGGCATTGCTGCGGTGTCGGGTCTGTAGAATGAGCTGCTTCTGGAACATTTTCTGCGGCTCTACTGGCATGCTTTAGCTGATGGTGGCCTCGGCGCTGCCGGGCCGAAAAGCGGATGATGCTTGATGAACAGAATGATGTTCTGAACAGAATGAGAAGGAAAAATTGCGTCACCCTCTTTTATGGCTTATTATGGTGCGCAGTTGCAGCTTATCCGCTAGCATCTGCACCCATCAGAATCAAGCGAACAAATGACACGAGGAACAAGCGGCACCCATATTTATAGGTTTCAGTGCAGTCAATGTTTAGCTTCGAAAACAGTTTTAGGCCTATTGAAACAAGTTTTCGGGTCATATCAAGTATGAATATGAAAGGCATACTTAAGATCTGTCGATTAAGGGGTTTTCCTAAGAGATCCGTTCACTGGGACAAACGCTATTATCATTCAATATCTTTCAACACAGCGTAACGCGGTCGATTTAGAAATATTGAAATGACACCCGGTATAGTGAAGAGAGACGTAAGTCCTACGTCAAAAAGACGTTCACAAAATTGTTGTAATATTCAGCGTAATATTCACCATTGATATTTAACGTGTATTTGCTTAGAATTTAGTTTTGGGTCGCGCGGATTTGGCACAGAATGGATTTTTATGTCGCGCGGAAATGGCGTGGATTTGATTTTAGTCGGCGCGGATTTGGCGCGGAAAATATTTCAGGATCTCCGTAACAACCCTGCATTTTATATTCCGAAGGGAATTGAAAGCTTTGATATTGACCTCTATCATTGGCTCTCTGAAGAACCGTTTGTTTTTTGGACAAACATGCCGCATCATGTGGCTTTTCTTCAGCCTGTTTTCTTCAGCCTGCCGGCCGGTCTCGGCTCGACTCTGCTGCTGCTGCCGATATCTGCTCAGCATTGCTGCTTTGGCGGGTCTGTAGGGTGGACTGCTGCTGTACTGGCTAGGTTTCGGCTGATGATGGTGGCTTCGATGACTTCATTCCCTGCTAAAAGGTTTGAGTGCTGTTCAATCGATGATGCGGTTGCTTCGCTTGTCCCGGTCAGAATGAAAGGAAAAAATCGCGTTGCGCTATTTTATGGCTTCTCGGCAGACCCAGCGGCTGCTCATTCGCTGGTGTCTGCACCAATCAGAACGTGGTAATGGAATGATGCAAGAATTATGCGGTACCCATATTTATAGGTTCCCTTGATCTCAATGTTTTTCATTGAAAACAGTTTTCATGCCTATTGAAACAAGTTTTTCGGGTCTTATCAAGCATGGACATGAAAGGCATACTTGAAATCTATCGATTGAGCGGCTTACCGTAGAAATTCGTCCACTGAGACGAACGCTATTAACGTTTAAAATCTTTCAACACAGCGTAACGCGGTCGATTTGAATATTTTGAAATGACACCCGGTATAGTAAAGAGAGACGTAAGTCCTACGTCAAAATGTATTAAGTGAGACGTCTCAATAAAGTAATGTGAAGTACTTATTTCTTACTTTACATTGTGAAAAGCGAATAGTGCGAAGTGAGAAGTGAGACGTCTCACGACTCACTTATCACTTTTCACAGTCGGAAGTGAAAAATGAAGAGTGAACGTCTTACTACTCACTTCTCTCCCCTCATTTCTCACATCTAGCTGTGAAAAGTGAGAAGTGCGAAGTAAGAAGTGAGATATCTCACTTCTCACAGCTCATCTCCCACTTCTCACTGTGAAAATTGAGCAGTGTAAGTTGAGAAGTTAGACATCTCACCTATAATTTCTCACTTATCACTTCTCACTGCGTAAAGAGCAGTGAGAAGTGAGATGTGAGACGTCTAATTACACATTCGGAAGAACAAGCTATTCGACCAAATGACCTATTTGGCCAACTGACTTTTTCAGCCAAATGGCTATTCGTCCAAATGACGTTTTCGGCCAAATGGTCTATTCGGCCAATTGACCTATACGGCTATATGACCCTTGCGGCCTAATTGTATAGTCGGCCAAACAACTTTCGTCCTAGTGGCCTTCCGCCAAATAGCATTCATCCAAACAAATTTTGGCCTAGTGGCCTTCGGCCGAACAGTATTCGGCTGTTCATTTGATAATTAGAACTAGAGCCATTCCAGTCAGCTATACTTCAACAAGTACATGATAGGATAAGGCCCAAGAAAGGACAGTGTTAGCCACCCACCACGAGTTTGTATCGGTGGTCGAGGTGGTTGAAGAACTCGTGTACTTATGCTCATTGGTGACCTCCGATAACGATACCAGCAGACACATCGTGGTAGGGAATCGTACGTATTTTGGACGACTAAAATAAATACTCCCCCTAAACAATTAGAAAATTCCCATAAGAAAATAGAAAATTGCCAATAAAGAAATCAGGGTATGAGCAATAAATAAATATAAAATTTCCACAAATAAAACAAAATTTCCATAAACAATTAAAAATTTTCCACAAAACAAAAATAAATAAGCACTTTTAAAAGCAAAAATTGCAATTATAAAAGAAGAATTTTCCATAAAGAAATGAAAATGTAAAAAAATAAAAATTTCCATAAATAAATCAATATTAGCAATAAAAAGTAACAAATTTTTCCACAAAATAAATATATTTTTTCCATAAAAAAATAAATTTTTTCCACAAAATGATCAATAAAGAGCAATAAAAATTTAAGAAAATTTCCATAAAGAAATATAAAAAACCAATAAAACTGAGCATTTTTCCATAGATGACCCCTTCCTTAAAAGCGTTTAAAGTTCATGAGAAATTTTATTGCTTTCTTGTATTTTTTATGGAAATTTTCTCATTTTTTGTTGCTCTTTATTGGTTATTTTGTGAGCATTTTTATATTTTTTGTGTAAACAGAATATTTATTTTGTGGCAAATATTGTAATTGTTTATTGCTAATATTGATTTATTTATGGAAATTTTGTATTTTTTCGTGGAACATTTTCATTTCTTTATGGAAAATTCTTCTTTTATAATTGCTATTTTTGCTTTTAAAAGTGCTTATTTATTTTTGTTTTGTGGAAAGTTCTTAATAGTTTATGGAAATTTTGTTTTATTTGTGGAAATTTTATAATTATTTATTGCTCATACCCTGATTTTCTAATTGGCAATTTCCTAATTGTTTATGGAAAATTTCTAATTTTAAATGGAAATTTTATTTAGCTGCCATTTTGGACTCCGCAAAACGCTCCGATCGAATAGAGTACGCGGCGTACCAAACTGACTATCTACAAGACGCTCATTAAACCGGTAGTTCTCTATGGATGGACACGTGACCTAGACTATGCTTGTGGAGGACCAACGCGCACTCGGAGTTTTCAAAAGGAAATTGCTTTATACGGTACGTGGAGAAGGCGAATGAACCACGAGCCGCATTTATTGTTGGGAGAGCCATCCATCGTTGACATCGCGTTGCTAGAATGTCGGACAGTAATTCGGTGAAAATGGTTCTCTTAAGCGATCTGACGGTCATAAGAAGGCGAGGTGTGGAGCGATCAAGGCATTATTCTGAGAAAATAAATAAAAATAACTTCTCTCTTGTTACTTCTCTCACATCTTTCATTTCTAACATTCCATTTCAGTATGATTTCGGCTCCGCAACGCTTTGCGGCAAATGAGCCTCCAAATAAACGATAGATTAAAAAAAGCACGGCCGCCATAATGAATTTTTGTTCGCCAACTCCATTTGATTGAAAATGCACTTACCAATTACCTGATCTCGCCGCGATGACGTTCAGCAAATACCGTTCGATCAATCATACTTGTTCAAACGTATGCAAATTTGTCGACTTGTACAGTGGAAGCTTTCGTCGCTTGGGAACCTCTGCAACATCGAAAACAGATAGCAACTTCCTGATTTATCGAAGGGTAGTTAATTAGAATTCATTCATCACCGTAGCAGTTCCACTCACATACCAACCCATCAGCTTGGGGTTCCTCCTTCTCGCCACCCAACCGGGACAGGCTCGGAACTGTGACTTAACGGAGCAAGGTAAAAGTTTTCAACTTGAACGAACTGGAATCGTTTCCGTTCAGTGGCAGCCGAGTGGATCAGAAAAAAATTAAGTCATTTGTGGGTTAACATTTGTGCTGCTTCTGCTGATGAAAGCGAGAACCTTCCCAGTTACCAAGAAAGGAAAATGCAGTAAAGGATTTCTTTTTTCGGTGCAGCTAGAGCGCGCACTTGAAGGAGCATCCGGAATACAAAGATTATTTTTTCACGATGTGATGGTGGAAATTCACATTTTAATAGTACCGTTAACTATTTATTCGCTATAGGCCACCACGAAAACTGATATTGGATATTTGGGTAATAATAATATGCTTTTTCCCAGGTAATTTCAAAGTGGCTCCAGATGATTGAATATTAAAACATTGTTAAAACTGAAGGGAGGAAAAATGATTTGTGTTTTGTCTCTAAGTTCATCGAAAACGCACCAAAATGAATCAATAATTCTACCAGACGCCGTTAAACTTTGGGTACAAATTAGACCTGTGCGCCGAAGTATTTGTGGGCCATTTTTACACCGGCGGTGTCGGCGGCGTCACGCCGTAAGCAATGTTCGGCGGCGGCGGCGGCGGCGGCGGCGTGAATAGGCGTGAAGAATTTTGATCTGAGAAAAAAATCACACAATTTTTATAAGAATACCTACGGACACTGTTTTAGGAATACATTCGAAAATCCATTTAGGAGAAAACCTTCGGAATTTGATTTAGTATTTCTTTTAAGAAATTTCAGCATTTTCTAATAGAAAATCGTCCAGTAATTCCTCAAAAAAAATCTTCGGAAACTCTAGCAATATATTTTTGGTATTCTTTCGAAATATCCTTCTGGAATTTATTTAGCGCTTTCTTCAGGACTTCTTTCCGAATTTCTTATAATAATTCCTTCTGACATTCCTCAGGATATTCTTTTAGCAACTCAACCAGAAATTCCTGTAGACCTTCGAAAATTTCCTTTTTAATTACTTTAAGAATTCTTTCGGGAATCTCTTCAGAAGTTCTATTAGACAATCTTCGGAAATTTTGTTTGTAAATTCCTTCATTTTTTTTAACCATTGTTCAAGTGTTTTTTCTAATTGAAAATATGTTTAATACTCAAATAGCTTGAGAATTCTCTCTTTTTTCGAAAATTCGATTAGAAATTTCTATAAATTCGAATTCTTTTTCGGAACTATTCCTGCAGTACTTTTGTATGGTTTACTGAAGGAATTTTCTAAAGACTCCCTAGAGGAAGTTCCAGAAGAATTTCTGAAAATATTACAAATGCCTTTCCAGAGGGATTTCTGAAGAAATCCCTGGATGAATGTCCAAATTAATTGCTGGTGGCTTTTCTAAAGAGATTTTCGAAGAAATTCCTGGATGATTTGCCGACTCAATTGTTAAAGGAATAACCGAAAAAGAAACTGAAAAGATTTTCAATCAGGATTTTTAAATGAGTTTCTGAAGGAATATTCGAAGTGGTTTCGATCGTTTCCCTCTTCTAGTGCTAAGTCGGATACTAGTATTCCCTGTGTCAGTTAATTTATGAAGTAAATGCATCGTAGTTCAGCAAGTCAGTTAAATTGTTGAGACGTTCCGAAGTGGTGCATATATGTTCTTTTCCGTCTACCGTTCTCGGAAAAGACGGTTTTCTTCGTGTGATCTAGCCTTCCCATTTTTTCCCAAATGGAACTCGTTTTCGTACCACTGCTTGAATCGAACTGGATGATGGTTGTATAACTGACAACAAATGATGCACATTGTTGTTTAAATGTTGGTTACTAGTCTAACTTACTAGCCAGTACCCATGAAAGACAAAATTGTTTCAGCGCGGTATTCTATGTTACCAACTATTATCATATTTAATAAAAGCAGAATCATCATACAGAGTGTAGTTACTTGTCTGTCATAGACAATATTCACACTTCCGTATGATTAGAAGATTGGAGTGCAATAGTTCTGTAATTTGAATACTGTATTGTGGTTGTATTGTCTTTTTTGTCATTGATATTAGAACAATGTTATCTCTAACATCCTTTGCTTTTTTTTTCTATTATTCAATGAATAGGTTTTAGGTTATAGTTGATTAAGGTTGCAAATTGCATATTTCATGATAGTTTACTTGGATGTAATCAGGAGGAAATTCACGGTATATATGGTTGCATATTAGTGAAATATCGAACGCAAAAATCATTAAATTTGTGACTGCTATAACTTTCGATACCCTAGATGAAATATTTTGAAATTTTCATAGCAGACGCCTGGAAATTACATCTTTCGAAAGGCGAGTTCAGAATAGATGGACATTTTTTCCGGTAATAACGGTCACAGGCACACCGTGTGATAATTGGTGTTTCGACCCTTGCTCTCCTCATTGCGATCTTCGAATCCGGCCCTGGCCGAAATTTCAGAAGGTCAATGTAAATTGGAAATGAAATTTTAAATCTCCTGGTTTGTAAAGTTTGAGCAGCCACATACACATTTCCGCACGCATATTTTAGTTTAATTGATTTTGCAGCCCATACTCTACCATTCGGCCCTGAATTCAGTCAATCCAGCCACACTCAAATGGTGAAACCTGAGACGAGACCTGCAAAGACGCTGCTTCTTTTCTCTTGTTTTGACACTTGTTCTTCATTTCATCACAGTTGACCATCAAGTTTCAACTGTTTACTTGACTGTTTCACCTAAGCCCCAGGTGGACCCTTCTGAGCACAATAAAAGTGTATCCAATTCACGAATTAGTAAATTCGGTTGGCTTGGAATACTCGTTAAAGTAAAAAAGTCTTCGTAAAACAAAAATGATGTGGAATATTTTATTTGGGATACCAATACTTTCACTGAAAAAGCTGCTGGCTGCACCTGACAGTTCGTGACAGCAGTTGACTGGCAGCAGCTGAAGTTACATTTTTTCCTCTTTGCAAGTCCCGTCCCAGGGTGAAACTATCGGAATCGACTAGAAATCTTTACATATATGGGGAAGGACTATTCGGCCGAATACCGTTTGGCCGAATACCGTTTGGCCGAATCCCATTTGGCTGAATTCCACTAGGCTGAAAGTTGTTGGCCGAAAGGGTCGTTTTGCCGAAAGGGTTGTTTGGCCGAATAGGTCATGAGGCCGAAAGGGTCATTAGGCCGGAAGGTTGTTCGGCCTAAAGAGACATTTGACCGAAAGGGTCATTTGGTCGAAAGGGTCATTTGGTCGAAAGGGTCATTTGGCCGAAAGGGTCATTTGGCCAAAAAGGGTCATTTGGTCAAAAGGGTCGTTTGGCCGATAGGGTCATTTGGACGAATACGACATTTGGCCGAATATGAAAATTGGCCGAATATGACAATTGGCTGAATAGGTCATTTGGCCTAATAGGACATTTGACCGAATGGGTAATTTGAATAGTGAAGAATTAGGAGTGAGAAGAGAGACGCCTTTATTATCATTCTTTATTTCTCATTTCTCACTTTAAAAAGTGAGAAGCGTGGAGTGAGTAGTGACACGTCTCACTACCCACTTCGCACTACTCACTTTTTTCAATGAGAATTGAGACATGAAAAGTGAGACGTCTAACTTCTTACTCCTCATTTCTCACTTCTCACTGTAAAAAGTGAGTAGTGCGAAGTGGGTAGTGAGACGTGTCAATACTCATTACACGCTTCTCACTTTTTAAAGTGAGAAATGAGAAATGAGGAAAGAGAAGTGAAACGTCCCACTACTCTCTTCACTGTGAAAAGTGAGTAATGTGAAGTGGGTAATGAGACGTCTCACTACTCACTTCACGCTTCTCACTTTTTACAGTGAGAAATGAAAAATGAGGAATGAGAATTGAGACGTCTCTCTTCTCACTCATAATTTCTCACTTTTCAAATGCTTCTCGAGTCGGTCTAGGATGTTTTCGGGTTGGAAACTTTTTCGACACCCTGGGTGTATCCATTGTACTTGCCACACAATATGCATACTCATGCAATGGCGGGCATAGAAAAGCTTTCAATTAATGACTGAGGAAATGCTAAAAGAATACTAATAGGCGAATTTGAGTAAAGCTTATCGATCATTTCGACATCTGGTGGTTGTCACAAGAACCACGAAAAAAGTGTCGGTGGCCAAAAAAGTGCATTGGCAGCATACGGAGGGAGTACGATTTTCGCGTTTTCTGGTTAACCCAACCATTTATTAAAGCTGAAATAGTTGCAAACTGGAAGAAAATTTTGTTGTCTTTGGGATGAGCTTCCATCCAGTGGGTGCTTGCATATGATTTTTCAGATTAAATAGCACATCTCTTGCTGTGCCTCCACCGCACTATTTATGAATTCCCGGATTTTTAATTCGCGGCTTATTTGGGTGGAATTCGTCTTCCACAACTGCTTAAAGACTGTAAGAAGCCATTGCCAGTGGAAAACATGTGACCATGTACCAAAAAGTGAAGTAAATTTTATGGAAAAAAATTGATTTTGAATGTAAATAATCGCTTCTGTCGACTTTTCTCCCAAACTCTCGCAGCGCACTCTACCACTGGATCCTTCTCGAATTCGCCTATTTGAAAAGCAGTCCTAGTTCGAGTTAGAATGTATAGCCATTGAAGAATACAGCCATTGAAGAATTCCGACGATTAGGTGCTGAATGCGCTCCATTTGAAAAAAAAAACTCAGATTAATCCACCTAGCAGTGATAGCGCCTTTCTCGCGGCAAAAGGTAATAAATGTAGTCTTCACGCTTACACCTCGATGATGTACAAGAAAGGCAAAACAGTTACACCGTCTAATGTTATGATAGAAAATTTACACTAGTAGACGACAGATGGCGCTGCCAAAAGTTTCTCGAATATCCTATGTTCGAATTTTGACTTTCGGACAATTTCATAGCACTATGAAACTGAACGAAGAGCATACTTACGCCTAAATGCGTGCAACACGAGCATCTTTATAGTACGATGAAACTCTTATTGGAAGCAAGCCACGGATAAACTTTAAAAATATTCATAGATGCAAGGCATTTTTCATAACACATTATTGTTCTATGTGACTATGTCTCATCACTATTTTAATATTATCAAATTTTTGCAATTTGCAATTATTATGAAATTCAATAGTGATCAACAGCGTTTTAGTCTCTGTCGGATGCAACTTGTTGCAAGAAAATCGATTAAGAGTTTCTATGTGAAAATTTGGCTAATGTTTTTTATGGCATTTTGTGCACACACACACGCACACACATACACACACACGCACACACGGACAGACAGACATTTGTTCAGTTCATCGAGCTGAGTCGAATGGTATATAACACTATGGGTCTCCGGGACTTCTATCAAAAGTTCGAATTTGGAGTGAAATGATAGCCTTTCGGTACAACTTAGTTGTACGAGAAAGGCAAAAAATCCGTTTGTCCGGGGTATTTGAGAGTTAAGCAATTTTCGGGAAAATTACGAATTTTAATGCGGTTTGTTCTAAAGAGCAGGAAGGGATTCTTTTCGCTTGACATATTAAAACAACTCACAAGGCTTTTGTTTATTTAAAAACAAAATAGTTGTTCTTAAGCATGGCGACGATTGGTATACCCTCCATATCCCTTGTAGTTTTTTGGGCTTTTTATGTGCATTAACCTCAAGCCAAGGCCAAGCCTCAAACCTCAAGCGCATCACATGTCAATTTTTTGCGATTAATGGAAGCATAGTCCCAGTTAATCACGTTTGGTCTAAAACCCCATGATAATTATATGCTCACGATAGAAGCCACTATCTGCCACAATACGTAAATTCCAGACGCCTGAGTGCTTTAGTAGTGAGAATTTTACCAACTGTGTGAAATTCATAGAACACAGAGGATAAAGCATGTCCTCACTTCAAGTTAATCACACAGCGGCAGATAAAATTTGTCGAACATGATGAGTCTTCGAACTGAATCGCTCTGTTACAGATTTCTACAGTTTTCCAGCAGAAGTTGCAGCCAGATGTTGATTTTATCGCGTCCGTTACATCGGCTGCCATAAGGGTGACACAAATTTTTTTTTTTTTTTCTTTGATATACATAATTTAGGAAACTAAACATGAGAAAAAGTGTTATCGCATTAAACTGGTAATGTACCCGAACGAATTCTCACATCATAATGATGTTGGTCTTTTTTTTTTCTAATTTTGATCTTGAGGATTCACAACGTATTTTTATTTAATATTAATGTAGATTTCAAAATTGTTTGACATAACATTAGATTTGACAATGACAGATGACACAGAACGTGTTGAAAGGCGGGCATCGAGCGGTTACCTCTACGGAGACATGAACTGTATAGATAGCAGGATCATTCAGCAGTTATCTGCAGTTTCAAATTAGGAGGATGGTGGTTGCTGCAGCGGATTCCGAATCAACGAGAGTCATTCGCCGGCGGCTGTAGCACTCGAGTAAATTTTTCCCGTCCATGGCCTTCATCAATGGAAAAGCAGCTCCCAAGTCCCATTTTCTCGCAAGATTCGAACGAGAATCAACGAGAACTATTCAGTGGTTGCTTTTAATGGAGGAAGGGCTTATATAGAAAATAAATCGATCCTTTTCAGGCCATTTGGTGCAAATGACGATTTTGTAAAGCGGAAATACAGTAGCAATCAAGTGAAATTTTCTGGCAATGTTCTAACTTTGGTTCTAACTGCTGTTAGTGATTGGAAACGCATGCGATGCGATTGTTGCAGGACGATTGACGCCGCGACTTTATCGCAGGGTCGCTACTTGCAATGTTCCGTTTATGCTTCTATACTGTATGGACCATACCAACGGCGACGAAATCGCAGTCGCCAAGCGAGCGTTTGTTTTGGGAAACCTTAAATCGGTTCTTCATAAATATTGGATTGCCAATGTGTTGTCGCAATAGAGAGTAGAAGCATAATTACTAGGACGCTAGTGGCGCTGTAGTCAATTAAATTATTTTGCCAAATTATGCTTCAATAAGCTTCAATTGGCCATAATTTATGCATCATGTTGTACTGCATGTTTTGTTTCATAACCAACATCGGTTTGACACTTAAAGTACCGGTACTTTAGCTGCCAGGTCGAAGTAACCTACATGTTAGTCCTGCGAACAGTAACGACATTAGCAATCTTAACTTTTGAATCAACTCAATAGAGGCGCTTCAAATAGTAGATGCATAAGTATTAGATTGCTAACGTCGCTCCTGTTCGCGTGACTAACATCTAGGCCACTTTGATCTGGCAGCCAAAGTACCGGTACTACAAGTGTCAAACCAATGTTGGTAATGAAACAAAACATCCTCTACAACATTTTGCATAACAAACCGACAAGTTAGGCTTGTGGAAGCATATTTTAGCAAAATACTTTTAATGTTCGTATTTTATTAACAGCGCGACTAGCGTTCTAGTACTTATGCTTCTACTCTTCAAATTCTGTGATCAACATGGTTTGCTAGTTTGCTCAAGACGGTACTTAATGTGTCAGATGTTCATGTTTTTCATCCCAGTAGCTCAATTTTAATATTTGAAAACAAGTTAACCAAAATAATTTGACATTCAGACCAAGCCCTTTAGGCTAAATCCGGGTTACTATGGTCAATCATGTTGATCACAAATGCTGGGATAACAGCGCCTCTACTGCCGTCATGCGCATATTTGTCTCATGTTTGCTGGGATTTCCTATGTACAAGGGACAATTATGCGTAGAACGGCAGTTTAATACTTATGCTTCTACTCTTCAATGGCGTCAGTATCGGTTCCAGGGATGGCTATCGGCGGTGATTGTTGCAGAAAATTTAATCGCAACTATGACGTATGAGCAATTCGGCGCAATATGAGCAATCTTCGAGTGGCAACAGATTCGATGTGAAATTTCCTCGCAAGGTATTGACTAACTTTCAGTTGCTGTTAGTAGTTCCAAGCTAAAGAGGCTTAATTTGTCAGTTATTTGACTCAAAGTTCAAAACAAAATTACATGATTACTCCTGTCTAATCGTAGCGATGGCATACCAGCAGCTTATCATCACCGTTCTTGAACATATTCAACATTTCAAAATTAAATATTTTCTCTTTACTTCATCCCACGTTGAATTTGCGGTCGTGCCTCAGATACAACCTTCCACTTTTTTTAATTTTCTTTTTAAATATATTTTTGTCAAAATGGTCCCAAGTGGACCTTCCCTCCAATGAATTTTCCGGGAACACCCTGCCCCTGCCATTCTGAGTCAATTGTCATCCATCGGTTGAAGTGGTACCTTTTTGCCCAGCTTGACGAGCCACAACAGCAAGCACAGTCGGAAACCAGAAATGTTCCAAGAAGGGTTGCGTGTGTTTAATAAGGAGTGAAATTATCTGGAAAATCTTTGCCGCTTCCTCTTTTCCATTCTGACTATACGCCACCACATGGCGGAAAAGGAACATCGTTAAGGAAGGTCATTTACGGGAAGCGAGAGAAGCCGGTGGGGGACTACACGAGAACGCTCGATGGTATCATCGTTTTCATGAGTAGCAGCTGCGAAATTCAATAAGCACTATTCCAGACAGTCAATATGTGAACAAGAGTGTGTATTATTTTTCACACACACACATCCGCACACAAACACGGACACACCGATGGCAGTCGCACATTGATTATTGGCTCATCGTAAAATTTGAGAAAAGGGATCGCACTGATGAAACCGACTGTCGATAGATATCGAGGCCGGACTAGGTGGGGATTGCACAGCGGTGGTTACGGATGCGAAGCACGATTTCATCCCGTGAATGGCGGTGGGATTTCCGGTGAGATTGAATTTATCGAAGCTAGGATATTGTTGGATAGTTCTCGGGACGCGAAAGCTAATATCGAAGCAAAGTCTTATCTGCACAAAGTTTGAGCTGGATGCGCCCAGGGAAGGTGTGCCGAAGATGAAGTTGGGTGTTTTTAAACCTTTCCTTCAGCATAGGGTTAAAAGAGATATTTCCAACAGTGTGATATTTCTAACTAGTGAATGAAAGTACACGGAACGCATCTCCCGTGTAAAAAAAATAATCGGGTGTATCCACTTCATTTTTCTGTCAAGAAAAAAATTTAAAATGAAACTGAAAATACTTTGAAAACAACACTCAATCTTTTCCATGAAATGACAATTAGCATGAATTTTTTTATTTTTTAAAAGTTTCAAAATATGGTTAAAATTATTGAATTGAAGAAATGGGTTTGTGCTAACTTTTGTTTGTTTATTTGTTTATTAATAAAAAAAAAATGTTATGACAAAACTTCAATTACATAGAGAACCAACAGATGAAGTTTAGGATTAACATCATCAATACCAGCGCCGGTCGTGAAAAGGCATCTTGGATCGTTTATGTACACTGAGAAATTGGTAATATTGAATGAAAGTGTCAAAAATATAAATTTTAGCAATTTGAGCACACAAATATATTCAACATGGATCCATACATAAATTCAATAACTGCATATTAGAGGCACACAAAAATTTCATTTGATTATAGATTCAGTTTGTACTTTGCGTGGAAAGTGGTTATGTGAGCAATAATAATCATCATAAGTTAAATTAATGGATGTTTGCCAATAAAAATGTGTGTATTTTTGGCAGAGCTTAATGACATGATAAGGAGTAAAAAAATTAACTTTTCTTATTTACATTTCACTTCTTATTATGATTAGGAACTTCTTATTATAGCTATCACGTCAAATACTTCATAAATGAATTCTGAATTTGAATAGTTTTGATTGACACAGTGCCACAGCCGCCTGAGCAGCTTTTCGTGGATGTTGCCAATAGCTACAATGCTATATGGAATTTTCCAAATAACGTATGAGCTATTAAAGGAAAGCATGTTTCGATAAAAGCTCCTGTGAACACCGGGACCATGTTTTATAACTATAAGGGAATAGCAGGTAAGTATACTGTAAGTAATAGTAATATTGATAGAATATTTATCAACCAGTTATCAAATATGGTGCTTTGAAGGTAAGATAATGGAATCAAACTTCCTCACTACTTTGTTGCTGATGATGCGTTCCCATTGTGTAAAAGTATAATGAAACCATTCAGTGACAGGCAAGTGACTGCTGATTAAATTGCAAAATGGGCGTGTCTGAAAAAAAAACCATATTGTTTTCCTGATAGAGTACAACAAATCATGACTGCTTCTTGTCTACTGCATAACTTTCTTTTGAAAAACAAATCGAAAACATATTGTTTGAATTCATATATTGATAAAATAAGCGAAGACGATAGTTGATTGAAAGTGAATGGAGCCGGAAAGTTAATTAAAGAGACAAGTCCCTATTTCATACCTCTTTCCCATCATATATTGGGAGACAAAGTGACTATGAGAAATACATATGTAAGACACCAAATGCAAAAATATGTTAATTCTGATGTTGACTCTCTTCTGTGTCAACGCCGTGCAGCATTTGTGGGGTAAACAATTGAAAAATAAAGACTAGCTTGGAGAAAGTAAATAAAATCAAAGATAATTGCCTATATTCCGGGTATAAGCCACCAGGAGTGGAAATTAATTACTATGTCTGAAACTCTGTTCGTGCAAATACACAACATGTGAAAGATTTATTTCGAAAAATGCAATGGAGGGTAACCAGTTACTTCGGTGGGGCTTTATCCCTCGAAACCAGTAGGGGAGAACGGTCCAAAATGCACCCCTTAAGCTTTTTCGATGTTTTCGTCCATATAAACAAAAATTCTCAACCATTTCAACACCTATACGCAAAATTTACAAACCCAGCTACATTTCACAATGATCTCTTATTCAAAACAATAAGGTTTTCATGACTTTCTAATGCATTTGAAAAATGTTTCAAAAATAGGCCTGGGGCAAAACGACCGAATGGTGGTCTAAAATGACTCAATTGCATGCAGGCTTCCAAAAATCTCACACATACATTAATGAGATGAAGAGCGATGTGACTACTTGTCACACCTCTCTTTGTTTATTGTGAGCTACGTGTGACAATGATACTATTGGAGAAAGTGGAGATGAAGAAGTCGCCGCCGACAAATGTGAAGAACTTCCAGCTGGCCGATCCAAAGTGGTTGAAGGAATACTCCAGGGTGTTAGATGTGCTGAGCACACACTACAATTGGCTGTTTCTGATACAATGAAGCAACCATCTGTGAAAGCTTCGCTTTCACAGCTTCGCGCTGCCATCAAACTGCTCCGGAAGCAACCATTTAAAAATATGTTCAAGTTAAGCAACCGGAAAAAGCCAAAACTCAACTGCCCAACCCGTTGGGGTAGCACCTACGCGATGATGGAATCACTATTTCAAGAACGGCATTTTATCATCACTCTGGCCGACAAGGATGAAAAACTCATAATAACTAACGATGAATGGATTTTCATTGAGAAGTATTTACTTATCTTTAAACCGATTAACGAGACAACAACGAGGCTACAGCACGCTACAGTCCCAGCAAGTGACTTTTGGCGACATGTTCCTACTGTGGGAAAAGTGCACGTTTACGTTGAAATTAATGGACGACGATTTGGCTGCACTGCTGCTGGAGAACTTTAATAAGCGACGTCAACAGCTCATGAGAAACAAAGTATTTCTTGCTGCTATATATGTAGATCAACGCATTAATTTCAAAAACACTCCCTTTATGACCAACGATGAGAGAGAATTGGCTTTGGTAAGTACACGTCATCATCTATATTTTACAAAACTTGTAGTATATACTTCCTTAATGCCAACATAAGCTATTGATACAAACAGATACTTGATTTGATTTATAGACTCAATATAGATTGTTAGAGTTTTCCACACTTATTTTCTTATTTCATTAATGTCTTCTTGCTACAGGAGTTCCTTATGCAAACTTGGACAACGTTGCGCGAAGTTTCCGGTTGTAAACCATCGACTTCAACATCTCACCAAGCTCAAAATGCCACGGTTGATGAATTTGAAGCTTATTTACGGTCATTGGACGATGCAAACGAAGCAAATGAAGATCCCGATATTGCGAACGAACTTCTGAATTGCTACAACTCATTGACGGCAAAGAAGAATCGATTTTGGAATGGTGGCACAAACTGAAACCAGCGAAGCCCGATTTGTTTAAGTTGGTCGCAACCATGCTAGCTATACCTTGTACTCAAGTTAGCGTTGAGCGAACGTTTAGCGCTTTGCCAATTATTTTAACAAAATTAATAATGATACGTTAAATAACATTTTGGTAATTCGTCTGAACTCCGATTTACTGAAAAAAGTGGATTTTAACAACCAAGTTTCTTTTCGTGCTTAAAAGCTAATTTTTTAATTTGTGTTAAAACATAAAGCGGTAATAAAAAAATCGTATTGAAGTTTTTTTCAATGTTTTGAAAATGGATATTTTTGGGGGGGAACATTCTCGAAACCCTGGACATAGTGTTTTCATCTTGGTTTTCATTGTATTACACAAGATGCATACTCAATCATTGGCGGGCATAGAAAGGTTTTTAATTAATAAATTAGGGAATGCTAATATAATACTAAGTCGAAAAGCAAGCAAGGTTCCAGATGGAATGTAGAGTCATTGAAGAAGAAGATGCGGTGAGGCGAGAGACATATGTTTACGAGGCGAGCCAGCTTTGGACTGAAAGTCTCTTTAATAAAGATATAAAGAAAAACATATGTATATTCGCACATTTAATGCACTCTTTAAGTCCTGTTTTAGTGTTTTTTTGTTATTTTGTGCCATAGGAACACCACATGTCTGTCTGTAGTATGCCATGCCTTTGAGCTAACAGATCACTCTACAATATTTCCTATATTAGGTAAAAATTAATAGGGCATTAAATATGTATACCTCAAACGCAATGTAATAGCCTAATCAGATTACAAGAAAATTGAATGTATGATCATTGGCATCAAGTTACTTTTTTGACGTAGGACTTACGTCTTTCTTTACTATACTGGGTGTCATTTAGATTTTTGGAAATCGAGAGCGTTACGCTGGAAGGGAAGATTTTGAACGATACCAGCGCCTTTATCTTTCGATGGATTTTTAAGATTTATATATCAATCGACTCGGACACTCTCCACCATTTTGCCTATTTTATTGAAACTTAAGATTATTAACGATAAGCTACTGAAAATTTCAATTATTGTAAGCCAGTAAAAATTTCATATGTAACCAATCCCGTGCATTCCTAACACGGACATCAGAATGCGGTATGTCACGGGCCTTCGGGTCTACCGGAAGATTTTCTTTGTGTATAAAAGAAGCAGTGCCTGCCGTGGGCGAGTCATTACAATTTGTGACAGCAGCGCGTACTGACGTGCTCTTTGCTCGCGCATTTTTCGTTTCGTTCGTTCGTTCGCTGTTTACCTACACAGCGACAGCATGCAGTCACCAGCGGTAGAACTGCCGGTGGGTCGGCGAATATGTATGAAAGAAGTGGGCGCATTTTTTTTGTCATTCTGAGCTTGATGATGGTCGGATGCAGTGGGGTCGGTTGCGATGGATGCAATCGCATCGCTCGGAGTTCATCGGCTAGAGGCCGATGATGACTGAGGCAGCGAGGGCAGCGGTGGTGGATGAAGATGAATAAAATTAGAGAGATTTGGTCAGCTCATCCACGAAAAGTGATTGGTTTCATAATCCACATGATCCCGGGATGGGTAAGAGTCATGTCATATGACTGACCATATGTTAAGTTGTGCTTGGTACTAAATGACACATACATTAAAACATGGTTATACTATAACAGTTCTGATTCCCCAGCAAAAAAAATCAACCACGCTGAGGAAATTAAAAATTTGATTAAAATATGTACTTTCATTTATTTGCAGAAGTCATTAGCAATTAAAGATGCACAGTCAGCAATAGTGTTAATATCCATTTTACATTACAAATTTCGCTGTATTACATGTAAATCTTTTAAAAAAGTCCGCAAAAAATAATTTCCAGAAAAATATTTAAATAAACTTTATCTTATTCTTTGTTTTTCATTTTCTGAGAAATTGTATTATTAAATTAACGTAGACTCGGAGTTTGGAATCAAAACATTACATAATTTTTCGTTGATGTATTAGCAGTACCTCCTTTATTTTAGTAGAGTTACTGCTCCTTGACTTGTTTCTTATTGTTGTGATTTTTTCAGCAGTAAGCACGCATGTTAGCATAAAGAAGCAACGAAATTGGTGCTGTATTTCTTTGTTTGGAAAACGGGATAGTTCCCCCAAAATAGCACATTTTGCCCAAGTTTGAAAATTTTATAAATGGAATTTCTAAACTTCAAATACAATCATGAATAAGAAATCTATAAATACCCTACATTCGCTTGAGTAAATTAGGGCTTAAAAGTTAGAAACAAAGCAATTCTAATTATGTATTTATTTATTAGTTTTATTTCCAGAAGTTTTGAACAAACAAATTGCTTATAATTCTACACAGCATGGAAGTTGTCGTTTCCAATATCAATACTATACTCAAACTCCATAGATCCAAAAGTTAGAAGTTAAATGTAAATAGGCTACGTTTATACAAGTCCTACGTCTACTCGCGGTTATGTTGAAAACATTACCCATTGCTTGTTTTTTCTTAATGGATCAAGATACAATCTTACGAATGTGGTGGAAGAATAGCAAATCGTTAAATTTGAGTGAATATAAAGGGATTTAGCTAAGTGTTTCCAATGAAGCTCAGATGGATAACTAATTATGAATTGTAATAGTAATATTCGTTCATAAATGTACTACAACCGATTGTATGAGTGATTTTATGAGTGAGGCCATTTTGCCCCAGGGGTGCATTTTGGACCGTTCTCCCCTACGCTAGACAGGTGCTTTCACACAACCCGTCTTCATTAATGGCAATTGCTGTTGAAGCTGTGTGTGGATGCCAGACATAACTAAATACTAATCCTACTCGGTTGGCATTGCGCAAAATAATACGTGTGAAAGAGTTGGTTTTAAAAAAAAGATTGCGAGAGTTCGGCTTTGTGCCTGATGTTGGAAATTCGATCTCATCAGTTCCGAGTAGACCTGTGCGTATTTGTGAACGGAGGCGGTGTAAGGCCATTTTTACACCGGCGGCGGTGGCGTCGGTGACGTTACGCCGTAAGCAATGTTCGGCGGCGGGCTGAAATTGAGCTGAGAAAAAAAATCACGGCGCAAAGCTTTTTATGAATTTTGGGGTTTTTTGTACTATTGAGCTACAGTCAGACTAACGGGGCCCAGCAAACACAAGATCGTATATCATAGCGAATAAGTGTACAAAGTGGAGGCCATATACGCGCATTTTGCATGCAGTCAAATGGAGGAATGCGCCTATATCGCCTCCACCTTGTACGCTTATTCGCTAGCATATGCGACTTTGTGTTGGCTGGGGGTGAACATCCTAATAACGATATCGTGTATCTCCACAGCAAAAGTTAACATTACATCCTCCACTAGGATATTGTCGCATCACAGCACATAAGTTCATTGGAAAGTAATTCGGATATAAATCCAGAAATAAGTTTGGAGATTCCTCAAGATATTCATCAGAAAACTCGAAAAAGGACTTGTAAGAATTAATTTAGAATTTCTCTAAAGAATTCCTTCAGAACTTCCTCCAAGAATTCCCTTGACATTTTTTTTGGTATTTCTTTGGAATTTTTTCCGAAATTTCTCCATAAGTTCCCTTAGGAATTTCCTTGGAAATTACTTTAGGGATTACTTCGGAAATTCCTTTACGGAGTCTTTTTGGGATTTCTTCAGATATTCATTCGTAGACTTTTTTTTTAATTCCTTTGAAAATACCCATGGAAAATCCTTCAAGAATTTCTGTAGGAATACCTACAGACACTATTTTGGGAATCCATTTAGGAGAAAACCTTCGGAATTTGATTAAGGATTTTCTTTAATTCCTTCAGGAATTTCTTTTCGAAAATTAGGAAATTCTTCCAGTAATTCCTCAAAGAATTTCTTCGGAAACTCTAGGAAGATATTTATGGTACTCTTTCGAAATTTATTTAGAACTTTCTCCAAAAGTTCTTTCCGAATTTCCTATAGGAGTTCCTTCAATCCTCAGAAAATTCTTTTAGCAACTTTTTCAGAAATACCTGGAGACCATTGAAAATTTCTTCTAAAATTCCTTTAAAATTCTTTCGGGAATTTCGCAGAATTTTTTTAAATCTTCGAAAATTTCGTTTGTGAATTCTTTCACTTTTTCAAACCATTGTTTAAGTGTTTTTTTTTAACCGGAGACGAACCAGCCTAGGGCTGAAAGTCTCTTTAATAAGGACATTTGTTTTTTATTGAAAATAAGTTTAACCCTCAAATACATTTGAATGTTTCGTCGAAAATTCCTTTAGAATTTCCCCTTAATTAGAATTATCTCCGGAATTATTCCTGCAGGAATTTTGTATGGTTTACTGCAGAAATTTTCTAAGATCTTCCTGGAGGCCTCTTCGGAGGATTTTCTGACTCAATTCTTGAAGGAATCACCGAAAAAGAACCTGAAATAATTTTCGACCAGAACTTTTAAATGAATTTCTGAAGGAATATCCAAATGATTTTCCAAACAAATAGCTATTAGCATTTACATAGAAATTATCTATATTTCTCTACAAATTTCTTCGAAAATCCGGAAAGTAGTGAAACAAACTCAGTTTTGACTCTAGAATCCAAACTCTCCCAAAATATCGAGATTGCGGATATTCGGATATTCGCAAAAATTCCTTGGGAATTGACTGCAGGAGTTCCTTCTAAAATTTCTACAGATTTTTTTTCGTAAATACCTTAAATAATTCCCTAGGAAATACATTTAGGCCATAATTCAGTAAGTCATCAAGAAACTCATTCTAGTATACCTTCAAAAATTCCGTCAGGAAATCGATCGGTAATATCTTCAGGCATTCCTTCAAAAAACCTCCACAAAAGGAACCACCAAAAGGTTTTTCATTGAAATTCCTCTCAGGAATTGCTTCGGAATTTCTTGGGACATTAAGAAATTTCTTAAGGAATTCTGTTGCAAATTCCTTCAAAAAATCTTCTACGATTTATTCTGACTATCCCATCGGAAATTCCTTCTGAAATTCTTTTTGGAATACTTTTAAAAAAATCTACCCATGTAGATGGGTACACTTCCCCCAGTTGTAATGGATTCGACACGCCCTTCCTCAAAGAAGCCATTCCTCGGAAAGCTTAATAAGGATTGCGAATCTATTTATTAGTCTGAAAGGAGATTCTCTCTTCGCGTAAGTGTCTCTGCTTACGGATTCGCCACTCCTAAACGAATTACCGATATTCTTAAATTTCTCAAAGCGTTTCTTCGGACATTCCCCCAAGAATTCCTTCAGAGTTTTCTCCAGGGATTCTTTCAGAAAATCCCCAAGAAATTACTACAGAAATTCCTCAAAACTCAGAACTTCCTCCAGGAATTCCTTCGGAAATTATCTCAGCAAAACCAGGAAATTTCTTGTGAAATTGTTTATCAATATAAATCGAAACAGAACAATTCTGGTGTTTTCAGTACAAGGAGGATGTTGTGGCCTTTACCAAGTGTTCCACCGTGTTTCCTGTGATCGTCTAGTTGTTTCCGGTAGTCTGTAGCTCCCAGGTATGTTCGTAGGTGTTCCCGTATGTAGGTAAGTATTTTCCAGGTTCCAGGTAAGAAATTCACCGGTTGGATGTTTAAAACACTTTATTTCACTGACACTACATTTATTATACTCTACATCAAACATTTATTTAAACTACAGACTATACATTTATTCACTTATACACTACAGTTGGACTTTACAGAGCGGTTATTTAACGAACCCTACTGGCCGGTGGCTAGACACGGAATGGTTATTACTTTCAATCATATCATAGCTCTAGCGCTTAGTGACTCCACGCGTGACAATCTGATACCATATTTGCGATCTCAAGGATTCTACAGTCCGCTCACTATTGCGCTAATGACTCGAGCAGTTTGGTAGCAACTAGAAACAACACAGTTGAACTAATGGCCATGCGAAGAGTATAGAGCAAGGATAAAAACATAAACAGAGGAGTAAAGGAAATGTACAATTTCGTGGGTCACGTGCCCCATCGTGCTCCAGCTCCAGAAGCCAAGCTACCATTTTTGCATTCGCATATCCAGTGTTGGTAAAATCACTCATAAATCTCAATCAACGAGCGCTCCTGTGCGAACGAAATCGTCTGCGATTTTGAAGGAATGCATCACGCTTGATTTTTTCATGCTAAAACGCATCATTTCACTCATTTGCTAAAAAATCATTTTGGTTTAAAAACGTATTTGAAATCAATTTGGGTTCAATTTATTGCTTATGCATAAAAGAGTGTCTAATATTTGATGCGACAAACGTCAATTCACTGTTTTTAACGAAGGAGAACAAAAGAAAACCTACGATGATTCAAATGGATGATTCAACTCATTCATGAGTTTTTAGGTGCTGAGTTGGGTGCGTTTCAACTCACGCTTGATTTGAATCATCCATGAGTTTTGAGATTTTGAGTTTTTACCAACACTGCGCATATCACGAAGCTAACACAGTGATACACCATGCCCATTGAGGTTAAAAAAAAATCCAACATTCAAGGACTAGACCAATTGAGATATGTAACATTCATACCTTTAAAAACCCAGATTAATCCACCTAGCGGTGATGATGCCTTTCTCGTGCGGTAAAAAATAGTATTTTGGGCATAACTTCTGAACCAATTTTCAATAGCAAATAATGAGACAATATTCTGCGTCGAATGCAACCTGTTGCGAGGAAATCGGTTCAGGGTAAGTGCATTAAAAGTGAGCTTGATTTTTTACGCGCTTTTTTCTGAGAAAAAGTAGAAAAAGTCCGATCCGTCCAATTTTCAATAGGAAATAATGGGGCAGAATACTGCGTCGAATGCAGCCTGTTGTGAGGGAATCCATTTAGGGTAAGTGCATTAAAAATGAGCTAGACTTTTTTACGCGCTTTTTTATGAGAAAAAGTATTTTAGCCATAACTATCAAGCCCATTGTCCGATCCGTCCAACTTGCAATAGGAAATAATGGAGCAGGAGGATACTGCGTCGAATGCAGCCTGTTACGAGGGAATTGGTTTAGGGTAAGTGCATTAAAAGTGAGCTAGACTTTTTTACGCGCTTTTATATGAGAAAAAGTATTTTGGCCATAACTTACAAGCCCATAGTCCGATCCGGCCAATTTTCAATAGAAAACAATGGTGCAGTATACTGCGTCGAATGCACCCTGCAAGTAAATTGGTTGAGGGTAAGGGCACAAAAAGTGAGCTACACTTTTTGCTCTTTTGGTGCGCACACACACACATACACACACACACAGACATCACCTCAATTCGTCGAGCTGAGTTGATTGGTTTATAATATTATGGGTCTTCGGGCCTCCTATAAAAAGTTCATTTTTGGAGCGAACATATAGCCTTTACGTATACTTAGTATACGAGAAAGGCAAAAAAAATGCTGAACCACCCAATGCGCCCAGAATAAGGTTATTCCACATGAAGTTACATATGAGATTGGAAGTTCATCGCTACGCTCGTATGTTTGTAAATCTGTAGCCAACTTCTTGGATGACCTAACATTTAAAATGCAAATGCGGCTAAAGGTTACAGAGATAAAAGCAAACAAACCTGGTAAAGGTATAATACTATTTTATTGAATCAATGCCTGATATTTGTGTTGGCAAATCATCGGCGTGGAATACGAAATTCGGCGGTGTGGAGCCAACCGACGGCGGCGCGCGCCGCCGACACCTTGACCAGCGTCGGCGTACGTCAATATGTGTCGTTAGCCTCATGATATACGAATCCAAAAATGGTAACCTGGCTTAGAAACCTCGCAGTTAATAACTGTGGAAGTGCTTAATGAACACTAAGCTGCGAGGCGGCTCTGCCCAGTGTGGGGATGTAATACCAATGAAAAAGAAGGTTTCATTCGACGGGTAATCCTGTCCCATTGTTTGCTATTGAAAATTTGCCAGATGGGATCAGAAGTTATGGCCAAAATATTATTTTTTCTGCCCAAAACACGCTTAAAAATACTTATTCATATCTCTCATGGATTTTTTAGATTATTTTTAGTAGTTGAGCAAAATCTTAAAGAGTTCCGCAAACGATCGATATCAAAATCTACAAAATCGGTAGGAAGACGGCTAAGTTACTAGCGTGATGGTGCCACATTTCAATCTGCAGAATGACCCCGCTATCTTCCCGAATGACGTAATTCTACTCCAAAAAGAAAATTTGAGTAAATTGAGAAAAATGTAATAAATTATTACATAACATTATTGAAGGATTACTAGACTTTACAAATCTACGCCAAAAGTATATCTGTAACCATTGGTTTAAAGTGCTTCGCAACTCAAGGGGGCAAAAGCAAAAGTATTTGCGGCTGGTAATTTTTGATACACCTTATGATTGTGAAGATATATTCATACTTTCATCATAGTATGTGGAAGCAGCAATGCTAATTTGTTACTCAGAAGTCTTACTCTTAGTAACCACCCGCTTTATTACCACCATTACCAAGAATTCACTATAAACTTAATTTTATCCTAAGTTACCCTGTGTGGCAAGTTACCCTACCTCAGCTATCTCCGCTAGGGATAACTACACATAGTAACACAGCCGGAATGCTACAATCAATTTTCTTAGCAACTTCAACTACGTATTCTGCAACAATACAGACATTTAGCTTCATAAGTGCTGTTGACTGTGCTTTCTTTAACTATTACGCCCGCATTTTCATTCTCCGTTTGCTGTCTTCGCTGCAGCTCTTATGACACTTAACCGGTATCCTTCTCTACTTCGCTCGTTCTCCTCGTCAGTTCTGCTACCCCACGTGGATATTGTTGCCCAGAGAAGTCCTTCTCGTATTGTGTCATTCCGATGCCAAGCAAGAACTCTCAACCGTAGCTGAAGATTCACCTCAGTGGATGCCAAGCAGCGATCCCCAAATCAGGTTTGAAAATCCAGTCACAATAAGTTTTAGTTTTATTGTGGGTGCCACTTTAACGAAAGCATTTAAACAATTGCTCAGGAAATCGTACATATCCTAGTGCATCTGTTGAAAAATCAATATTATAATAATAATAATAATAACAATGTTATAATTGTTGTCTTTCTTGATCCTATGAAGTATGAATCGGTCAAATTAGGCCGCAAGTCAATACTTTCTGAAATGCATTATCTATATCAATTTCATCTAGATTTCAAGCACCAACATCTAAAAACATACAACTGCTTGGCCGAGTTGAGAATTGCTGCCACATTCCTATCTCATCTCGCATCTTCGCTCCGAAAGGTTGGGTGGAAAAGTTGCTAACAATATATCCACTTCAACGTGATGTGAATACATATTTTTGTCTCGGAGAGTACGGCAACGGCTGGGCAAAAGATGGATTAGATTTTTCGTTGCAACTATTTCAGTGACGCTCAATGCACTTCTGGTTGGGTACTTTCTGTTAAGAGATTTTATTCACTGGAAATTTATACGTATGGCATATACTTGTGAGATTTTCGGAAATTAAATTAATAAGCATGGGTATGGTTTTTTTTATCTGTACAAGTACAATTTGATCAAATTAAAGAAATTTCTCAGTCAATAGAAAATAGTATCGCTACGCTTAATAGCATCGCTTAATAGCACAAGAAAAAAAATATACCTACTTGAAAAATGAAATTAGAAAAAATAGCAAATATTCCGATGACTTTTCCGTAAATAATAAAACCCAGATCAATCCATCTAGCGTTGATAGTGCCTTTCTCGCGCATTAAAAAAATAAGAAAAACACATAAGAGAGGTCAAAATAGCACTTTACTTTTTCCATCACTTCATATGCATTTTCGGTCAAACTTTGAAAAAAAAATTTTTTTTTTCGTTTTTGGATTTTTTTTTCCAAGGCAGAAAAACAATATTTTTTCAATAACTTACATTGTACATGTACATTTGTACATTTTTGTACACACACACACACACACATACAGACATCACCTCAATTCGTCGAGCTGAGTCAATTGGTATATAACACTATGGATCTCCGAGCCTTCTATCAAAAGTTCGGTTTTGGAGTGATGCTGTAGCCTTTACCTATACTCTGTATACGAGAAAGGCAAAAAGTATTCGTCATGAAATTCAGGGAATTAACAAGAATTTTCCGAGCAAAAACTGAAGAGTTTCCAATTTCCACAAGTAGTACTTTTGTTAATTAAATTCCGATTTTCAAAACAAATGTACGTGCCAAATGAAATCCAACTACCCACATGCATTCTACAAGGCCCATTCTACTGGACATGTTACAGAAAATCTGAATACGTACCTAATTCAGCGTAAAAAAAATCTATTGAGTACATTGAAAATGGTTGAAGGGAGCGAAAAAAAGTTCAATTTTGTTGGATAGTATCCATTCATTAGATGATTAGATGCCGTTCTCTCGAAGTTACGGATCATAATGGTTCTTAGCGATCATAATGGTTCTTAAAAAACTCGTGGGATTCCAGAAGTTTTACTATTCTCATTATTTTTTTATTTATCTGTTTTTTTCCGGGCATAAAAACCTTCATCTTTTCAAAAAATATTAGGGATATCCTTGAATTCATTCATACCATGTACTCAAATCAATACCATTCAAAAAAAATAGTGCTTGCGCACTTTTGTGATTTTTTTCAGCAGCGAGCACGACGGATTACAACAAAACACGACACAAATTGCCTGTTTTACGAATGTTATGGATATAGCAGCATGTTAATAATGGAACAGATACCCTACATAACTTAAAAATTACAGCTACGGTACTAATTTCTAAACAGTACTGGGGTCATAGCTAAAAAGGTACGGTAATCCGGGGGAACATTGATCAGCGGGGTAACATTGATCAGTTCCATCATTTTCAAGAAGCGAATAAAATATTATTTCCTGTTATTACATTTACTGTTTTATTACATTGTGAGTTAGCTATCTTAATCTTGACTAAATTTGCTGCTGAATGACATAACCATCGGATGAATTTGCATTTTTTATTTGCCAAAATTTTAACAATAAAATCAACATTATTTTTTTTAGCTCACAGCAAGCTGCTAAAAAGCACTCAAAATAAGTATAATAAGAAAAAAATAAAGCTAGTACCTATTGTTATGTGATAAGCAATCTTATTTTCTTGGTGAATCCATAGTTTATGTTTCGAAATATTGATATACAGGGTGTTTGTTTCCTGAGTGTGCATATTTTGGGGGCAGCTAGGGCACCCCTAGACATGAAAAAGTGCCCATGGAACATGGGTCCGGAAATCACTGCTAAGTGAGTTATTCAGATTTCTATGTTTTTATTTAAGCTAAAAAGTTTCTTAATGTATCTCATGTATCTTTAGTCGTAGAAACTGGTTTAGTACACAGAACGAAAGCCTGAAGTCTCAGCTTTTTGAGCTTCTTTGACCTCATGTTGATTAAATTACAATTAAGTACAATAATTTTGCAAACTATCAAAAAAGTGTCAGAAAAAACTTGCTTTTTTCAGGTTATTTAGTGTTTTTCTTATCTTTCCATTCAATGTTATGAGAAACTTTCTTCTATAAAACATTCCTATGCTTCATCTTTACCAAAGTGTCCTTTGGTTCAACTCTGTCCGATTTGTAGTTTTGTCATAATCATCAATTTAAAATTGTTCAAAAAATTCATCGATCGCCAAATTCCATCGCTATGTTTTCTGTGAAACGTTGATTGGCAACCCTATCCATTCGGGCGTTCGTTCTAAGCACGTGGTATGATCGTGTGCACACAAATGATGGATGCTATTCATGCCGTACAGAAAGGAGGATAAAAAACAATGATCAGCTGGTAGAATAACGGGAGTGCATTGCAATGAGTGCGAAAATGATTTTGTAACCATTCATTCTTGTAATGTAATTTGAAGAACGTAAGCGTTGTGTTACAAAACTGTGAACCTAATTTGCAAGATAAACTTATTTATTCGGATACATACTATGGCCTTCTTTGAAAAATGTTTATTTCGCAAGGAATTTGCTGTCCAAAATTTTGATTACGTCCAAATCGCAAAGTGCCTTTAAAAATAAATCTGCTCCGATATGAATCCCGGAGGATTCTTAGGGAATCCCGGAGGATTCTTAGGGAATCCCGGAGGATTCTTAGGGAATCCCGGAGGATTCTTAGGGAATCCCGGAGGATTCTTAGGGAATCCCGGAGGATTCTTAGGGAATCCCGGAGGATTCTTAGGGAATCCCGGAGGGTTCTTAGGGAATCCCGGAGGATTCTTAGGGAATCGGAGGATTCTTAGGAATCCCGGAGGATTCTTAGGGAATCCCGGAGGATTCTTAGAATCCCGGAGGATTCTTAGGGAATCCCGGAGGATTCTTAGGAATCCCGGAGGATTCTTAGAATCCCGGAGAATCCCGGAGGATTCTTAGGGAATCCCGGAGGATTCTTAGGGAATCCGGAGGATTCTTAGGAATCCGGAGGATTCTTAGGAATCCCAAAGGATTCTTAGGGAATCCCGGAGGATTCTTAGGGAATCCCGGAGGATTCTTAGGGAATCCCGGAGGATTCTTAGGGAATCCCGGAGGATTCCTCTGGGATTCCTCAAGAATCCTCCGGGATTCCTGAAGAATCCTCTGGGATTCCTCAAGAATCCTCCGGGATTCCTCAAGAATCCTCCGGGATTCCTCAAGAATCCTCCGGGATTCCTCAAGAATCCTCCGGGATTCCTCAAGAATCCTCTGGGATTCCTCAAGAATCCTCCGGGATTCCTCAAGAATCCTCCGGGATTCCTCAAGAATCCTCCGATTCCTCAAGAATCCCCCGGGATTCCTCAAGAATCCCCCGGGATTCCTCAAGAATCCCCCGGGATTCCTCAAGAATCCCCCGGGATTCCTCAAGAATCCTCCGGGATTCCTCAAGAATCCTCCGGGATTCCTCAAGAATCCTCCGGGATTCCTCAAGAATCCTCCGATTCCTCAAGAATCCTCCGATTCCTCAAGAATCCTCCGATTCCTCAAGAATCCTCCGATTCCTCAAGAATCCTCCGGGATTCCTCAAGAATCCTCCGATTCCTCAAGAATCCTCCGATTCCTCAAGAATCCTCCGATTCCTCAAGAATCCTCCGGGATTCCTCAAGAATCCTCCGGGATTCCTCAAGAATCCTCCGGGATTCCTCAAGAATCCTCCGGGATTCCTCAAGAATCCTCCGGGATTCCTCAACAATCCTCCGGGATTCCTCAACAATCCTCCGGGATTCCTCAACAATCCTCCGGGATTCCTCAACAATCCTCCGGGATTCCTCAACAATCCTCCGGGATTCCTCAACAATCCTCCGGGATTCCTCAAGAATCCTCCGGGATTCCCTGAGCATCCTCCGGAATTCCCTAAGAATCCTCCGGGATTCCCTAAGAATCCTCCGGGATTCCCTAAGAATCCTCCGGGATTCCTCAAGAATCCTCCGGGATTCCCTAAGAATCCTCCGGGATTCCTCAAGATTCCTCCGGGATTCCCTAAGAATCCTCCGGGATTCCCTAAGAATCCTCCGGGATTCCCTAAGAATCATCCGGGATTCCCTAAGAATCATCCGGGATTCCCTAAGAATCCTCCGGGATTCCCTAATAATCCTCCGGGATTCCCTAAAAATCCTCCGGGATTCCCTAAGAATCCTCCGGGATTTCCTAAGAATCCTCCGGGATTCCCTAAGAATCCTCCGGGATTCCCTAAGAATCCTCCGGGATTCCCTAAGAATCCTCCGATTCCCTAAGAATCCTCCGATTCCCTAAGAATCCTCCGATTCCCTAAGAATCCTCCGATTCCCTAAGAATCCTCCGATTCCCTAAGAATCCTCCGGGATTCCCTAAGAATCCTCCGGGATTCCCTAAGAATCCTCCGGGATTCCCTAAGAATCCTCCGGGATTCCCTAAGAATCCTCCGGGATTCCCTAAGATTCCTCCGGGATTCGCTAAGAATCCTTTGGGACGTGCGATGCGACTCATGTAGAAGAATACCAATTGTTATCAATGAACTCTTGTCTTGTCTTGTCTCATCGCGCGGTCGCGTCTACTCTGGTCTCCCCCTCAGATTCAAGCTACAGCGGACCCATTCATTTCCATACATCATCACTCAATTTATGAACAAGAAACCCGGACTACAAAAAATCATCAGGATTGTTCCACAAAAAACAAATGTAAAACTAATCCAAACTAATCCAAATTTCAAAACCTTCTCCGTGCTGAAAAAAAATACGAACACCACACTTAGCAAAGCATACCACATCCTCACGTATGAGCTCGAATACTATTGAATGAAGAGCCCACTCCAGAGCCAAACACCTAAACTAAACCCGAAGCTTTTCGTTTGGTTACATCGGACATCCTTCTCTTCATATCGGAGCAGATTTATTTTTAAAGGCACTTTGCGATTTGGACGTAATCAAAATTTTGGACAGCAAATTCCTTGCGAAATAAACATTTTTCAAAGAAGGCCATAGTATGTATCCGAATAAATAAGTTTATCTTGCAAATTAGGTTCACAGTTTTGTAACACAACGCTTACGTTCTTCAAATTACATTACAAGAATGAATGGTTACAAAATCATTTTCGCACTCATTGCAATGCACTCCCGTTATTCTACCAGCTGATCATTGTTTTTTATCCTCCTTTCTGTACGGCATGAATAGCATCCATCATTTGTGTGCACACGATCATACCACGTGCTTAGAACGAACGCCCGAATGGATAGGGTTGCCAATCAACGTTTCACAGAAAACATAGCGATGGAATTTGGCGATCGATGAATTTTTTGAACAATTTTAAATTGATGATTATGACAAAACTACAAATCGGACAGAGTTGAACCAAAGGACACTTTGGTAAAGATGAAGCATAGGAATGTTTTATAGAAGAAAGTTTCTCATAACATTGAATGGAAAGATAAGAAAAACACTAAATAACCTGAAAAAAGCAAGTTTTTTCTGACACTTTTTTGATAGTTTGCAAAATTATTGTACTTTTTCGCTTAAATAAAAACATAGAAATCTGAATAACTCACTTAGCAGTGATTTCCGGACCCATGTTCCATGGGCACTTTTTCATGTCTATGGGTGCCCTAGCTGCCCCCAAAATATGCACACTCAGGAAACAAACACCCTGTATATTGTTTAAAAACCAGATAATTCCACTAGCGGTGATGAAACAATCGATGCAAATCGCTTCAGCGTAAGAGATTCCAACTATAATTGCCTACCTCAAGGCGTTTACATACGCTTTCTCTATAAATAAATGATTGATGATTTATTATTATTATCTTTATTAGTGAGGTTTTCGGCCCTGGGCCGGTTCACCTCGTAACGAAAAATGAGGGAAATTTGCATTTCATTTGAAATACATGTCAATTTGTTATTCTAATTAATACTCGGACCGGAAGGGTACCAAAGGAAAATTTGTTATTCTAGAGGTTTATTCGATCCTAAGAGGATCCGTTATCAGTACCAGTTGCGAGTTCCAGAGAAAATCCTTTAACATTTGCCATTTTCGTTCATCTTTGCGTGGGGGTTGATTGTATTCCGTTTTTCCAGTGGGGTAGTCCTTTTAACGTTGCCGGGTCGGTTATATAGTATTGTAGATTTCGCAGTCCTTTAAAAAGTTTATCGTTTGCTGTTCCCTGACTCTGTCATTCTGCAGGGCTGTGAAGGTGTTCGATATTTCGTTCGTGGTGCGGGGTTCCTGGTAGAGGGGGCAGGCGTTGAAGACGTGATTGATGGTAAGGCGTGTCTTACAGACTTCACATTTCCGGTGGAACTCTCCTGATCCGAGGTTATGCGTGAGATTCATGTGACCTGTCCGCAAGCGGGATAGTACCACTTGCTCCCGGCGGCTGGGAAGGTCGTCGCCAGGAAGAGTGGTGTTTTTTACCATGCTGTAAATATTCCTTTGTCGCCTCCACTCACCTGCCCAGGAAGTTGATATTTGAAGCTTGGACTAGAGTTTAGTGTCTTCTGCAGGGACGACACATCAGAGGTATGAGCTGCTCAGCCCGACACCTCCCAAGATATCCGCGCTTTCATTACCTTGGATGCCCGCATGGCCAGGGACCCAAGTCATTGTGATGTTGCTGTTCAGGTTGGCTTGGATGAACGGCTGCCGGTTTTTGTCCGATGCGATGGCAGCGAAAACATTCGCCGAGTCCGTGACGATCAGTACAGGGTCCTTACTTAGTTGGATGACGGCTTGGTGAACGGTGGCAGCTTCCGCCGAAAAGACTGAGCTCATGTCGGGGATGCCG
This sequence comes from Armigeres subalbatus, assembly GCF_024139115.2. Classification (NCBI taxonomy): domain Eukaryota; kingdom Metazoa; phylum Arthropoda; class Insecta; order Diptera; family Culicidae; genus Armigeres; species Armigeres subalbatus. Next base: position 97,696,323 of record NC_085141.1, read on the forward strand.
TAGGAAGAGGAGGTGCCGTTTCCACAGTACACACCAAGTCCAACTCTGCCTGCCAGCTTCGACCCGTCAGTGTAACGGATTGTTGACGCTTGATACCTGGACTCGATCAGGTTCCTGAAAAGCTGTTGCGCCTGCTTGCTGTTTGGATTCTTCTTCAACTTGGCCTTCAGTGACAGGTCGATCTTCGGCCTTGTGCGGTTCCAACATGCCGCTCCAAGCCGATGGAGACCAGCGATTTTTTGCAGCTTTTGCTGCGATATTTTGTGCAATGTTGCGTTGGCTCGGTCGATTAGGCAGCATGGTTCATTGCTGCTTGTGGTCCTTTCCAGGTAGCTGATGCTTCTGGAGCACAGTGCCAGCGTGGCCTTGTGGCGGAAGGGTAGCACACCCGCTTCCGCGCATGCGATGTCCGCCGGAGTGGAAGGAAGATGTCCCGAGACTAGACGGATTGACCGGTTGTACACCGGCGCTAGAGAGCGAGTTAGTTCTTCAAAATTACCTGAGGTTGCCTCGAGGCCGTACAGCAATCTGCTGGATATCACTGCCTCCGCTACCTGGAGCTGCGGGGGTCGATCGCTTCGGGTTCGCTTTTTCGATATTAGCTTGATCATGTTGATCCTCGTTTGGCAGTTAAGAAAATGAATTCGGCAAAATGTTTTTCGATGAAATATAATCCATTTAATACATATTGCGTAATAAGGGATCTTATATATTTTTCCTTATTCTGGCCAAATTCGCCTGCATCAAAATAAGAGATCAGATTAGTCCTTGTTCTCATTCTCAATTCATTCATCTTTGCATTATTTCGAGCTAACGCCTATTTTTGAAGGACCACATCTACCATTTTCTTACTTTGTAAAAATGCCTTCTTTTAAAGAATGCATCACATCCCCCATTATCCCCCATATTCAGGACAGATACATGTTATTAAAGAACGAATAATAACATTCATTAGCTGGTGAAACACCCACTGAAGAAGGGACACATTTACCATTGCATTATACCGAGCAGATGCATTCTTTTTAAAGAAGGAATCACATTCGCCATTGCCTCTTTCCGGGCAAACGCATTATTTTTGTTTACAAGGATTCACATCCACCATTACCTTATATATTTGAAGAAGATATATGCATGACAGAAGTATGATTCCGAAGATAGGAAAAATATTTATCCAAAGGCTTTCAATCGGAATTGCAGTTTGATACTATTTTAGGAAAAAAACTACCTTAGAAAACACTGTACTCTGATATCTTTATAATTAAACAACACATCTTGGAGGATCAAGAACTACAAATACTACCAATTCAGCTGATAATCTCCCATAAGACACTCTTGAATGTATCTTTAAACACTGCTTTTCCGGAAGCATACAGTCGATTGCGAAGATGTGTTTGCAGGTGCACTTAGCGAACTGGACTATCGAAATTCATAACTGGCGCCTTATGAATCTTCGACTGATTATTCCACCCACAGTGCTTCCTCTCGGTCTACATACCGGCCTCCCGACCCCGACGTCCATGGTTCGAACCCAGGCTGCCTCACTTTACTTTTTGACGTAAACTACGTCTAAGGGGAAGACTCGAATACAGGGTGTAAAACGGAAATTTCCAAATTTGAGACCGTCACGAAATTAGGATAGATTTCAAACGCTAATAGCTCATTTATCTTTCGATGGATTTTCGAGATTTTATTATCAATCGAATCGGAAACTCTCCAGCAATTTTTGAATATTAACGTAAAAACATTGAAAATCCCAATTCTTCAGAAACCCAGTAAAATTTCAGGGTTTCGTTAAGGTAGCCTCACACCTCGGGAATTTGATCCGCGGATTTTTTCCCCATGTATTTTTGCATATGCGATGTTTTCGGGATTTGGGCACGGAAAATCAAAATCCCGGCCCCATTTAAAATGCACGGGGACCAAAATCCGGCGGAAAATTTTCCCGAGGTGTAAGGTAGCCTTTACGGCCGCCATATGGTGCGGTTGGTTCTTGCGCTCTACTTTTGTGCGGTGATTCGCACAAAAACTAGAACAAAAGAGCCAAAGCCATGACCGCGGTCGAAGCAAAAGAGTAATGTTTATGAAAAAGTGCTTTAGGTGCTGGACATGTTCGCCCTTGCTAATAATTATTTAAAGCTTACACTGATGGAAATAATTATACTTCAAATTTTCATTGTAATCCCTCTAAATGCATAAACAGGTTCATGTTAAAAGGCGATCCTAGACTTACATTATAAAGCCAATTTTGACGTAAACTGCGTCTAAGGGGAAGGCTGGGATACAATTTGTACAATATTTCAAAATTGAGGACCGTCATGAAATCATGTAAGATTTTGAAGTTAATAGCGCCTTTATTTTTTAATGAGTTTTTAAAATTTGTTTATCAATAGACTTGGAAACTCGCCACCAGTTTAAAAGTTTTATTAAAATTGATTATTAACTTTAAACAAGGTTATCTTACCATTTGGGCAGCACCCCTTAAAATAATACTTCAAAGAATTTAATAGCCATTTATTAGGCAATTACCTTTGAGATGCATTAACCACTCTAAGTCGAATAGGTAATAGTCGAAGAAAGGCATCATCACCACTAACTGGGGAATGAATTCGGGTTTTTTTTATTGAAAATTTTAAATTGTTGCATTCAATTCTTTTCACATGAATTACGTCAATTTTGTTCGAAATCAATAACATCAGCAGAGATTCCATGTTGCCGTGCCACATTGCATAGTTCGATAAACCGTGAAGCGATAGATGTACTTGTTTTTGGAAATTTTTGATGTCATGTCCATCGAACTATTCCATTTATTTCGCGACGCAGAGAATACACTATTTGAACACTTACCCAAGCTAATTCAGCTAAATGTAGTCATGTAACTACTGTTCTGATGTTAGTCAAATGAGTGTTATAATGAATATTACGCAACCCATTTGAGTTGATAACGTTCATTAAAGCACCCATTTCGTTGGTATGGAAAAGTAGGGCGTTTTATGACTCAACAGTGAACTGTAAACCAGATATTATGATCAGGAATTGCACAAAAGTTAATTACAGTCGCCTTTCCACATCTCCATATTGAAGGGACCATCGAGATAAGGAGAGATCGAGGAATTAAAATGGGTAGTAGATGGAAAAAAGCTCTTTGCTATGAAAAACGGTAAAAAACCAAATGTCATTTCTTCTGTTTGATGTGCTTATCATTGCCCCAAGGTTGTCTAGTAGTCTAGAAACTTGAATATATCGACATAGAGAGAGTGAATCCTGAATAAAACATGATCAGAACACATCGAGATAGAGATACCAAGATAGGGAGGTTATCGAGATGCAAAAAGCAAAAATGTATGTAGTTCGTAGGGACGGAGAAAATGGACATAGGGATATATATTGAGATGTAGAGTGTCGACGGTAATTGGTGCGCGATCGGTGCACAACATACACACGAAATGATTGTACGACAATTCCCCGAAAACCAATTCCCCGAATGCAAATTCCCCGAATGCAATGTCCCCGAATAACAATTCCCCGAATGTAACATTTCCCCGAATGTAACATTTCCTCGAAAGCTTCTCTTTTCTTTGTGAGTGCAGCACAAAGCGATGAGTAGCAGCGGTGGTGGCGAGCAAAGGCATAGAAAGTTGAAGAACAGTCCAGGTTTCAGATATGTAGAATGTAGAGCCATTAATGATGAAGACAATGCGCTGAAAGAATGCGATGCTTTCTTAGAATGAGCTCATTTGGTCGGTATAAAGCGAAGTGAGAAAATAAGCCTTTCTTTGAAGAATAAGTTTGTTCGGTATGATGAACGCATTTTCCCGGTGTTAAGTAAAGCGAAAAGATAATACACTAAAATAATGTCCTCTTAAAATTAACGCGTCTGCCAGGTATAAGACGACGGTTGTAGGAGATAATGCCTTCTTTAGGTGATAGCATCGCCCGGTGTTAGGGGAAAGGAAGTGATAATGCCTTACTCACATGTACATATATATTTGCCCGGTATAAGGCAAAGAGGGTAGATAATCCCTTCTTCAAATGAGCTCGTTCGTCTGGAATAAAATGAAAGAAGGAGACAATGCCTTCTTTAAATGGTGGCGTCTGCCGGTGTAATGCGAATGGAGGAGATAATGTTTTCTTTAAATAAACTCGTCTATCCTGTATAAAGCGTCTCGAGAGAAAACATCTATCCGCAATTAGGGAAGAAGAGGAGATAATTCGTTCACTAAAAGAGCACGCTGGCCAGGTATAATCTTCTTCTTCTTATATATAAAAATGAAATGGTCTGTGTTCGTATCCGCATAACTCGAAAACGGCTGGATGGATTTTTTTCATTTCTTCTGCAGAAACATTCGTTATAGTTTCCGACGGGTTTATATGATATTTTTTAATGCGAAAATTACGGGTAAAGTAGAGCAAATCGTGAAAAACTAAAATTGTGATTCCTATGCGAACTTTGCATGGGCAGCTCGGAACGCACATTCTCGCCTACTATGCAGGACAACGTCTGCCGGGTCAACTAGTAAAGGATAGATATGGAGCATTTATATGTTTCAAAACTGCAGCTATACTACACCACACTTATCTAAGAAAATGTCAACTTGTTTAATATATTATTCTAAAGAACGGTATTCCGCCAAAGGTCATACTGCAAAAGTTATAATCCATTAAATGTCATACCGCGTAATGCTATTCTGAGAAAATGGATTCGGCAAAATGTATTTCGTGGAAATATTATACATTCATTGCATATTGCTTAAGAAGGGATCTTATATATTCTTTCCTCACTCTGGCGAAATTCGCTTACATCAAACAAAAAGATCACTCACATAATCCGTATTCTGATTCTCAATTTATACATCTTCGCCTTATTTTGGACTAAGCCTGATTCTAAAGAATGGATCGCATCTACCATTTCTTTACTTCGTGAAAATGCCTTCTTTTAAAGAATGGATCATTATATTATTCCGGGCATATACATGTTAATAAAGAAAGAACAATAATATTCATTATCTGGGGAAACACATACAGACACATACTTATGATTGCATTATTCCAAGCAGATGCATTATTTTTAAAGGAGGAATCACATTCACCATTGCCTCATTCCGGGCAAACGCATTATATTTGTTTACAATGATTCAAATCCACCATTACCTTACGTTTCTTAAGATATGTTTAATATGTTTAAGATATGTAATTAATATTTACCAAAACGCTTTCAATTGAAATTGCCGTTTGAGGGTTTCCCTTTTTTTTCAAATACAGCCTTTGTTCGACTATTAAAAAAAAAACTTCCTTGGAAAACACTGTACTTTGAAAAAAAAAATAAAATTGCAGAGGTGTGTTTGGAAGAAGTACTTTAAGATACTTTATTTTCGGGGAATCGTTCCATTCGGGGAAATGATACATTCGGGGAATTGTTACATTCGGGGAAATTGCATTCGGGGAATTGTTACATTCGGGGAAATTACATTCGGGGAAATTGCATTCCGGGAATTGGTTTTCGGGGAATTGTCGTACAATTCACGAAATACTAAATCGTGGGAAAATCAATGTAACACGTAGAAGAATTACATAAATATTAATAATGAGCAACAATCCGATCGCTTCGGAAAAATGACTGTCTTACATATTAGGAAATATTCTATGAAGTCTTCGGGTTGGGCCGCCCCACAAAATGATCATATAAGGGGCGATTTCTATAGTAGTTTCCATACAAGTATCAAACTGCTCGTGCTCAGTCAACTTACAACCAATTCAGTTAAAAATTTAGGAGGTTCATTAGAATAGCAAATGTTATCGTTCAAGCATAGGGGAGCCAAAAAGGTCAAAATTTGAATCACTCCAAGTCATGCTCAAACCAGTGACATAGGCAATCAAATGAATTATCTTATAATCTGTTTTACGTAGTTTACGTCGGGCGGTCGTATCTTGTATATAACCCTTCTAATTTTTTTTAAATGAAAATCATCATTCATAAGGCAATATATTGAAATTCATACCGATTCCTTGGGGCAAATTTTCATAAGACGTTTGATTGAAAATCATACGTCCATTTTCCTCAGTGTATTTTATTTTCGGGGAACTGTTCCATTCGGGGAAATGTTACATTCGGGGAAATGTTAGATTCGGGGAAATGTTACATTCGGGGAAATTGCATTCGGGGAATTGTTACATTCGGGGAAATTACATTCGGGGAAATTGCATTCGGGGAATTGGTTTTCGGGGAATTGTCGTTCAATCCATTCAAGTACTACATCTACTATACTCCCGCTAACCGCAAGTCAGACTTATCTGTATATGGACGCCATATCCAGATAAGTCTGTCTTGCGGTTAGCGGCAGTATAGCGGCGGTGACAGAGCATAACGAGTAGTTCGCTTCATGGTGATCGGGAAGCAGATGAACCGTGTTATCCGGTGGGGCCGATAAGCGACCGCATTTGCACGTTGAGAGTGAAGGGCAAATTCTTCAATTATAGCCTGATCAGCATCTATGCACCAACGAACGATAAGCCTGATGACGTGAAGTATGAGTTCTATGAGAGCCTTCCCGGGCAGAAGCTATGAACAGAACAACAAAACATGATATGGACTTGATTGATATAAGAGATAAAAGAACGGGCCACAATATCAAAATTTTGCACCGAAATATCATTTAAATATCAAGATATGCTATGGATAAGAACAAACTAATGGCACTTGATATCGATCACTTATTACAAATAACATTTCTTGATATCCTCATGATATTTTAGTGCAAAATATTGATATTGTCGCCTGATCTTTTATCTCTTATATCAATCATGTCCATATCTCATTTTGCTATCTTATCAACATTTGATATTATTGAGCTATTTTCCTCTACTCGGGTTGACAAGGCCTACGGAGGGTACCCAACACACGATGTAAAGATTGTCATCGGGGATGCAAATGCGCAGATCGGAAGATAATGTTTCTGCCATAGGTACGGAAAGCCTTCATTCCGCTACCAACGATAATGGTCTGCGACTTGTAACCTTTGCTGCAGCAAGAGGGATGGCAATCAGCAGTACCTACTTCGCACGTAAGAATATCCGCAAACACACCTGGCAACATTCGAGTGGAGACACTTGCTCACAGATAAACCACGTGCTGGTCGACGGACGACATTTCTCGGATGTTATAGCAGTAAGGTCCGAACATTGACTCGGATCACTATCTTGTAGCTTAGCTTAGCTTGATTGACTGTACTCATCGTAGTTGCTAGTCGTGATTGGCCGAGAAACAACAACTAATGCACAGCTCATCAATTGAATAGTTTTCTCGGAACTAAAAAGCTATTCTCGCTGTACATGCCGGCCACGTCCTCACAGCCAATTAGGATAAGGAGAGGAAAATTAGTTCGACACTCATTGCTACAAGAGACCGAGGAATCCTCTGTATCTCCATGAGCGCACTGGAAAGGAAAAGTATGTTAGTTGGGAAGGAAATATATTGGAAATCGCCTTGGTAGGCGACTAATTATTTCTTTTGAACGACGCCATATTCATGATGATACAAAAACGGAAAAGCAACGCGTGTCTTACGAATTTTCCGAAGACTGATTCGATATCTTAACTACATCGAGACGACTAAAACATGCACTGCACAACGCTTGCTCGATGGCCGAAAACAAAACGCACCGAACTGATTAAGTTTTTTTTTACCAGCCGCGCAATACAGACCACAATATTTCGGCAAATTGCACGATCGTTCTGCTGTCCATTTGACTCAGATCACTACCTTGTAGTTGCAAAAATTCGGGCGCAAAAGCCAGCGTCACAGAAAAATGCGTTTCAGAATTCAACGCTTGTCAGTTGAAGGAGTTGCTGAACACTCTGTTCAGCCAACAATACCACCAGAAGCTGGACGAGCGGATAGAAGATGCCACCGGATCTGGTGATGTCAACAGATTGTGGGGAAATATCCACGACGCTGTGACTAGAACAGCGCAGGAAGTGTTAGGTACTGCACAGCGACGCCAAAGAAATGGTTGGTTTGATGAGGAGTGCCAGGGAGTGACGGACCAGAAACATATTGCTAGGAGTCGAATGCTAGTGGCCCGTACCTGTTCCAAAAGAGAGCGGTACAGTGGAGCAATGGCAGAAGAGAAACGAATCCATCCCAGAAAAAAAGGCAACACGAAGAGAGTGTGATAGCTGAAGCCAAGGATGTTAACGATCATTCAGTAATTAGCGTTCGATCATTTAGTAGTTTGTCAATAACACATTCCAGAAGCTAAATTTCAAAATATGTTGAATGGTGTACTTCTAGTGCGAAGGTTTTTCTACAACTTTGCCTAATGGTTCGTTATAAGAATTCAACTAATTACGGAGTTAGAGCGCTAATTGCAGTAACTTAAACTAAATGATTGGAATTGTATTATCATTTAGTATAAGTTACTGAAACTATAGCTATAACCCCGTTACTAGTGAAATTCAAACAACGAACCATTAGGCAGAGTTGTAGAAAAACCTTCGCACTAGAAGTTCACCATACAACATATTTTGAAATTCAGCTTCTGGAATGTGTTATTGACAAACTACTAAATGATCGAATGCAAATTACTGAATGATCATTAAAATCCTTGGCTGAAGCGCAGGAGAGCATGGATAGAAACGATATGCGGAGGTTTTACGCAACTGTCAATCGCATGCGGCATAAGACTGCGCCAGTCCCGAGCAGCACAAGTCAGACAAAAATAGTTGCAGCAGCTTGATTGTGACTGAATCTGGTCACAAATGAGTTGCAGAAATCTAGATGGAACATATGTGCTTCTAGGTATGCCCGCCATGTGTAATGACCGAGAGGGGAATTTGCTGACAGACAAAACTATGGTGGCAGCCAGGTGGAAGGAGCACTTCGGAGATTTGTTGAACGGTGAAAATGATGAAAATTAAGGAGCAGGATGGACATAGTCACATAGTCGGTCAAGCTGTGGAACCACCAACGCTGGACTAGGTTAAGAAGACTCTAAATGAGCTAAAAAAACAGTAAAGCTGCTGGGAAGGACGAGATCCCAGTCGAGCTTCTCAAATACGGAAGTGAGCAGCTGCATGAATCCATCCACCACATTACACAGAAAATATGGGATCTGCCTGCCGGCTGGTTGGATGACCTCATATGCCCAATCTATAAGAAAGGGTACATACTAGAGGGTGTCAATTACAGAGGGATCACCCTTCTGAACTCGGCGTACAAAATCCTGTCGCGTATTCTGTTTCACAGACTGAGACCGCTTGAGAATTCCTTCGTTTGCGAATACCAGGCAGGTTTTCTTGAGGGCCGATCAACGACGGATCAGATGTTTAGCATGCGGATAATGCTTGATAAATTCCGAAAGTACAACTTGCAGACTCACCTTCTGTTCATTGATTTCAAAGCAGCGTACGATTCATTGAAGAGAAATGAGCTGTGGCAGATAATGTCCGAATATGGTTTTCCGGCGAAACTGATTAGACTGATACGTGCAACGCTGGATGGCTCGAAATCAAGTATTCGGATTGCAGCCGAGGTGTCAACCTCGTTTGTGACCCTAGACGGATTGAAGCAGGGTGATGCACTTTCAAATTTGTTGTTCAACATTGCGAGAGATACGGCGAGGATAGGCTTAACCATTAACTCTACCAAGACAAAGTACTTGTTACCAGGTAGAGATAGGGGAAGACCTAGTGGTGGTGGCGCTGAGGTAATGCTTTATGGGGATGTGTTTGAAGTTATTGAAGAATTTGGAACCTTGTGACATGTGACAATGACGTTTCCCGTGAAGTGAAAAGACGTATTGCTGCTGCGAATAGGGCCTTTTACAGATTGCGTAACCAGCTTAGGTCCCGCAACATGCAGACGGAAACGAAATTTGCTCTATACAAAACTCCGGCCCTTTATGGACATAAAGCATGGACATTAAAAGAGGCGGACCGGAGAGCTTGTAACCTGCACACTTCCAATGGCCTCGCGAGGGCATCAATGTAGCCCATATGTACCCTTAACTAATTGAAGTAAATATCAATCTTACCATGTTAAATACACTACACGTACAACACATAACAACAGAACACGAACAAAGTCCAAATATCGGTGAGCGCCATGAAGAGAGGGAGAAAGTCCGCATCCAACAAAAAAAAATGGACTGTTAAAAGATTACAATTTTCCGGATAAACTGACACGGTTGATCAAAGCGACGGTGGATCGGGTGATGTGCGTAGCACGAGTTTCAGGGGTATTCTCGAGTCCCTTCGAAACCCGCAGAGGGTTACGGCAAGGTGATGATCTTTCGTGTCTGCTATTCAACATCGCTTTGGAAGGGGTAATACGAAGAGCATGGATCAACACGAGTGGTACAATTTGCAATAAGTCCGTCCAGCTATTTGGCTTCGCCGACGACATAGATATTATGGCACGCAACTTTGAGAAGATGGAGGAAGCCTACATCAGACTGAAGAGGGAAGCCAAGCGGATCGGACTAGTCATCAACTCGTCGAAGACGAAGTACATGATATGAAGGAGGTTCAAGAGAAGACAATGTGAGCCACCCATCGCAAGTTTGCATCTTCTTATTGGCATTACATCCCCACACTGGGACAGAGCCGCCTCGCAGCTTAGTGTCCATTAAGCACTTCCACAGTTATTAATTGCGAGGTTTCTAAGCCAGGTTACCATTTTTGCATTCGTATATCATGAGGCTAACACGATGATACTTTTATGCCCAGGGAAGTCGAGACAATTTCCAATCCGAAAATTTTCTAGACTGGCACCGGGAATCGAACCCAGCCACCCTCAGCATGGTCCTGCTTTGTAGCCGCGCGTCTTACCGCACGGCTAAGGAGGGCCCCATCGGAGAGTTTGCATCGGTGGTGACGAAATCGAGGTGGTAGAAGAATTTGTGTAATTGGGCTCACTGGTGACTGCCGAAAATGATACCAGCAGAGAAATTCGGAGAAGCATAGTGGCTGGAAATCGTACGTACTTTGGACTCCGCAAGACGCTCCGATCGAATAAAGTTCGCCGCCGTACCAAACTGACAATCTACAAAACGCTCATTAGACCGGTAGTCCTCTACGGACAAGAGACCTGGACGATGCTCGTGGAGGACCAACGAGCACTCGGAGTTTTCGAAAGGAAAGTGCTGCGTACCATCTATGGTGCGGTGCAGATGAGGGACGGTACGTGGAGGAGGCGAATGAACCACGAGTTGTATCAGCTGTTGGGAGAACCATCCATCGTTCGCACCGCGAAAATCGGACGACTGCGGTGGACCGGGCACGTAGCCAGAATGTCGGACAGTAACCCGGTGAAAATGGTTCTCGACAACGATCCGACGGGCACAAGAAGGCGAGGTGCGCAGCGGGCAAGGTGGATCGATCTTGGAAGATGGAAGATGACTTGCGGACCCTCCGTAGACTGCGTGGTTGGCGACGTGTAGCCATGGACCGAGCCGAATGGAGAAGACTCTTATATACAGCACAGGCCACGTCGGCCTTAGTCTGAATAAATAAATAAATAAATAAAAGATTACAAGCCGAAGTGCTGCCCTATATATGAACCAATTGATGCAACCTACCATAATATACCATAAATTGACATCAGCAAACCCCTTGCCACAAGACCATCTCCCAGCATCTAACGATCTCCCGCTCCACATCACTCACTGCTCTTATCACTATCGTCCCAAAAGATAAGAGAGACTGCTAAGCCGGCAGCACGCGGAATTCGCAATACTTTGCAATCAATCGACGGGAGTTGAAACAAAAAAAGTTGAAGTCGAGTGCTATGTTGCCTGACCGGCAAGAGTCTTGGAAACTTTGAAACTGTGGCAGTGAAACTCGGTGGAAAAAGTGACTAGTGGCGGGCTTCAGCAAGGTAGTGCATATAAATGAGTGAAATTTTTTTAATTAGTTTATTTACCCTTCAGCCACCAATGCCAACTTTTGAGTGTCGTCACTAATATGCCACCGTAATGCAGTGCTAAAGGCAAGACGGATTGCCTCAGATCGGTAAGGGTAAGAATCTAAAACAATCCCGAAATAATGTGAGGTTCAGTGGTGCAGTGAAATAATCTGTTGTGTCTCCTACGGTAGGCCTATCTTTTCACCGCCAACACCAATCGCCTGGCGGAATGTGGCGCAAAGCGGCAGATTCCTGGTGCAGTTCATCGGTCTGCCCGGGCAGGCACTACGTTCCATCGTCGCCGGGAGATACACTTTCAACACTGAAACACACACAAATTAACACTTTTCCCTAGGTTTAAGCTGAAATAGAACGTAAGTAATAATAAACACCTTTTTTAATTTGCATGTGAAACTTATGCTTTAATTTTATCTTCTTTCCACTTCTTCGAACCATTTCTTTGTTTCAGGCTGATTGTGGTAAGTGGGTCATGGGGACCAGTGCCATCTTGACCGCCTTTCTTAACTTTTTGGCCTCCATCTCATGCGGCCTCCCCTCCCAAGGGGGTGGTGACAAGCTTTCGGGGTATTCGAATGAAAAGTGCTGCGTACAATACTCGGAGGGAAACTAGAAAAAGGTGTGTGGCGCAAACGTATGAATCATGAGCTGTATTAAGTATGCACACTTTTTTTTTCGCCGAGATCTCAGCATTTTTTGTTTATTTTCCCGAGGTGGGCACCGCCGAGTTTCAGCAAACATGATTCTCGCCGAGATTTCAGTAAAAGTGACATTTCGGTTGCTGAGATACAGTAAATATTTTGCTAAGAATCAGTGTACGATACTGGACCGTCATGCCCCCAAAGGGTTAAAACCAAGATTTGCTGCAGCGACTACAATCGGACCGTACGGAGAAGGAAGAGACCAAACAAATTGCGGCTATTGTCCATCACAGTCGTCGTCGAGTCCGGCGTATATGGCTGGATACTGTCTGGTTTCTATCCACTGTATACCGCGACGATGCCAGCAGTGTACGAGGATCGAGAGAAATTGGAGCGTGAGATAGATTGCGCAAGCCATCGCATCGCTGAGCCCAGGTAGTCCAGTAGAAAACTTTACAGTCTGCGCTGAGCTGACCGCAGGTCAACCGATGACTGAAGAGCAGCTGGTAGTTCAACCGAATCGCCGACGGTACACAGATCCACCCTCCTTATTTCGTGTTATTAGAGTAGTTAAATGTAGTGTCGAATAAATGTAGTTAAGGTTTAATGTATCGTAGAAAATAAATGTAGTTTCTCGTGAGTGTCCTCTAAAACAGTGTGTTGTGTTTCTCTGGAAAAGAAATCTCCAGGAATCAAGGCTCCCAAGTCCCAATCCCAGGAAGGAATCAAGCAACTTAGGAGGACAAAATTGAAGATTCCGTACGTCTCTACCCGCCGTCACCAACCCGCAAACAACAGCAACCAGCCGGTCCCATCAGTTTGGAGTCGGCAGCCAAATTTGATCCACTGATCGAAGGAAGGTAGGGTCGACTACCAACATTTTGGTCCCAGCAACCGGATCCGGGAACCAGTAGGAAGGGATATCGCCATCGTTGCTTGGACAAGCAGCGCGGAATATCGCCATCGCGCCCTGAAGAATCGCCATCATCAAGATAGAGCACAATTAATTACCCGCCATCGGAGCAAAGTTTGAAAAGGAGCCGCCTTTTGAAGAGGATAAGGACATCTTAATGCGCCAAAACACCATTGAAAGTGCTGCATCAACTTGGAACCATTTTGCTGCATAACCCTGGAACCCTTTGCTAACTGGACGATTCCCAAGGACCCTAGTGCTACGTTGGACCACGAACCGGAAGGAGTACCCGTTTTCCAGGTAAATACTCAATAGTTCGGTGTATGTCTAGCCGAAGCATTACTTGCTATTACTAATGCCAACTTTGCGATGCATGCCATTGGATTCATTGCATGAATGAACGAGACGACAACCGTTATTGGGGACTCGGAATCGTGGATAAAAGCCAACCAGGAAGTTTCGTGTGGACATCGGTGGACCAACTAGAAGATTTCCATCACCAGGACGAATTTAGCATTGGACGGGTGCTGTGAACAGTAGTGGAAGAGGAGGAGTCATCCTACTCCTTCTAGGTGAGTTAACATTTAGTATGTGTACTGCCGAAACTAGGCGTACAGGTATACCTATTTTGATTGGAATTTCTGCATCCTCTTCATTTACTACCACGCAAGCCCTGATAATTGAACTGCTCGTTAGACAAGTCTGCTGATTATCACAAATTGCATTCTCGACTTTCGGACATGGTTTTGCGGAGTTGTTGATCCTCCAGGTTGTTCTACGGTATATGTCCTACCGAAGCTATTTCTACGATATACATACACATTTCCTCTTCTACCGCCACAAATAACAAGTTTGGAACTGAGTACGTGGAAACGATCGCTGAAATTTTCCGCTTTGGTCTGGATTTTCGGATAACGGGTTTGGTGCCGCTGTTGTTCCTCGGTGGTTGCAACAGTATATGCCCGGCCAAGCCAAGGTTTATTTGGATTCACCACTTCTCCTCTTCTTTCGAACTAAATTGCAACGAGCCGTTATTAAACCGATTTGGATGTGTCGTTGGCCTTACGATTGAGTGTTGGATAACCAGAACAGTTACCTGTTTTGCCAGGTCAGTAATATAGGACAGTATATGTCCAAGCAAGACTCACGCGGCATCTACACCATCTTCTCTTCTACCAATCGATCGACGTCTCACCATGGCACGACTACCAAAGCTTCATCCCTGAAGCAGCAGAAACTACAGCTGGAGAATAACGGCCCTTCGACGACATTGGAAAATTCATCGAAGGATTCAGCGATAAGACAACTTCGTCACAAGTTGAAGTTCGCTTAGAAATAATTGATGATTTTGGGAGAATTAGGTGAGGCTTTAGTTGAACTAAAGTCACGAAGATTTTGAAGATGAGGAGAAGTATTTCGACAAACTGCGAAAGAAAATCAGCGAGCTTTACTCAGAAGGAAGTCTCTGTAAGGACAAGGCGAAGGAACTCCATGCAGCTAATTTGGAGCATACGTTCGTGATCCAGCGATACAGGGTCACCCAGACCATATTCGTTTGAGAATAAACCTCCAAATGTTCAACGGTGAAATTGATGAGTGGTTAAGCTTCCGGGACTTTTCACTTCGTTGATCCATTGGAGAACTGACTTGCCAGAGGTAGAAAGTTCCATTACCTGAAAGGGTGTCTTCAGGGTGAGCCGAAGGGTCTGGTAGACTCTTTGAAAATAACCAGGGCGAATTACCAGATTGCTTGGGATATTCTGTGCAAGCGGTACAACAATAACAAGTTGCTGAAGAAGAAGCAAGTCCAAGCCTTGTTCAGCTTAACACTCTCCAGGGAATCGGTGACCGAGCTGCGAACTCTTGGGAAGGATTTGATCGAATCGTCCAAACTCTCGATCAAATCAACAGCCAGCGATTACAAAACCTTCTATGAAATCTCCTCGTTATCCGGCTGGATCCATACACTCGACGTGCTTGGGAGGAGTTTGCGGCTTCAAGGAGCAAGATGCATTGAAGACATCACCGAGTATCTTCGCAAGCAAATCCAGATACTCGATTCTCTCCCACCAAGGCAGGCGGAACCCAAGGCTCTAATCCAACATATACTTCCACCTAAACCCAGAGTGACAGCAGTGAAGATTAGCAACAATTCGGTGCAATCCACCGGAGGAAGATGCGTGGCTTGTAAGGGCAACCACCTTCTACACCAATGTCCCGCACTCCTACAACTTTCAGTGGCGAACAGAGATGCACTGCTGAAATCCAATGGACTTCTCCGAAATTGCTTCCGATCTGGTCATCGAGCGAAGGATTGCCAATCCAAGTTTTCCTGTCGGATTTGCAAGAAGCGACAGCACACCCAAATCTGCTTCAAATCGGAGAATGCTGCAACGGATGTAGCGGTTGCTGGAAGCAGCCGTCCTTCTAATTCCAACGATTCCCAAGGTTCCAATACTACCCATGTGGCCAACATGGCGGCCACTGACGTTTCGACATGCAACGTTACCCAGAAGGTTTCGTCGAGAATTTTGCTTGCGACAGCGGTGATCGTCGTCGAGGATGACATCGGTGCAAGATTCAGCGCACGGGCGCTCTTGGATTCAGGCTCGGAGAGCAATTTTGTGTCGGAACGATTAGCCCAAAGGATGAAAGTCTCCAGGAACAAGGTCGACGTTTCAATTCGCGGAATAGGACAAGGAACAGCCAAGGTCAAGCAAACAATCCAAATGGTGGTGCGCTCGCGAGTCTCGGATTTCTCGCGGGAGATGGAGTTCCTTGTGTTACCCAAGGTCACTGTTGATCTACCCACAACTACAATTAACACGGAAGGGTGGATTATACCAGACGGTATTCAACTGGCGGATCCGTCGTTTTTCCAATCCAAGGAAGTCGATATTGTCCTGGGCATCGAGGCTTTCTTCGAATTCTTCGAAACCGGACGAAGAATTTCGATAGGAACAGAGCTACCAAGCCTCACTGAATCCGTATTCGGTTGGGTGGTTTGTGGTGGCTCATCTTCTACCAAATCCCTTCAAATAGGCTGCCATTTCTCAGCCACATCCAAGCTCGAAAAACTAATTGAGCGGTTCTGGTCATGCGAAGAGGTGGAATTCCCAAACTCCCATTCTCCGGAGGAAAAATGTGTGAAGATTTGTTCCAGAAAGGAGTACGAAGAGGTGCAGATGGTCGGTACACTGTTCCTCTACCCAAAACGAAGACGTACTTTCCAAATTGGGCGAGTCACGAGACATCGCATTCCGACGTCTTCTCGGAACTGAACGCAGGCTGGCAAGGGATGCCAATTTGCGTAACCAGTACGTCACATTTATGGACGAATACTTGAAGTTAGGACACATGCGGAAAGTCGAAGATGATACCGAGGAGCCAGTCAAAGGTGTTATCTACCCCACCATCCGGTGGTCAAGGAGGCTAGTACCACCACCAAGGTCAGAGTGGTCTTCGATGCTTCGTGCAAGACGTCAACCGGAGTTTCGTTGAATGATGCACTTCTGGTGGGACCAGTTGTGCAGGAAGACTTGAGATCTATTATTCTACGGAGTCGGACGAAACAGATTCTCCTCGTATCGGACGTAGAGAAAATGTTCCGACAAATTCTAACTACGCCAACGGATCGACCTTTGCAGTCTATACTCTATCGATTCACACCCCAGGAAGAAGTTACGGTGTATGAGCTAAACACTGTGACTTATGGGACAAAACCAGCTCCCTTCCTAGCAACTCGCACGCTTCAGCAGTTGGCTACTGATGAAGAATCCCATTATCCGCTCGCAGCCAAGGCAATCCTCGAAGACGTATATATGGATGACGTCATCACTGGTACGGACGACGTCAGCACTGCTATTTCCGTCAGAACTCAGTTGACGGAGATTATGGAAAGCGGAGGTTTCCTGCTTAGAAAGTGGTCCTGCAATGAACCCGCAGTTTTGAAAGGCATTCCAACAGAGAATTTGGCTATTCAGGACAGCTCTGGCGTTGAGTTAGATCCGGATCAATACGTGAAAACGTTGGGCTTAACGTGGATGCCTGCTACCGATACCCTTCGATTCCAGTTCCAGATTCCCCCGCTAGATTCGGACATTCCACCTACAAAACGTCGTATCCTATCGCTCATCGCCACACTCTTTGACCCCCTCGGTCTTATTGGTGCCACGACGGTGACCGCAAAGATCATAATGCAGCAACTGTGGACACTGCAAGGCACGAATGGTGATCGCTTAGGCTGGGACGAACCAGTTCCTTCAATGGTGGGTGAGATCTGGTGGAAATTTCAGGAAAAACTGCCACTCCTTAACAACATTCGTGTCGACCGCTGTGCTGTTATTCCAAATGCAGTTTTGGTGGAACTGCATTGTTTCTCCGACGCTTCTGAGAAGGCTTACGGTGGCTGTATCTACCTTAGAAGTCAAGACGCGAACGGAAAAATCATGACGCGACTATTGTCATCCAGATCGAAGGTAGCTCCCCTTCAAAGTCAGTCGATCCCACGACTTGAATTATGCGGCGCGCTCCTTCTATCACAATTATACGAGAAGGTTCAAACCTCTACAAGATTGTCAGTTCCAGCATACTTTTGGACAGATTCAACGTGTGTGCTACGTTGGATTGCTGCGCCACCCACGACATGGACCACATTCGTTGCCAACCGTGTGGCGAAGATCCAAGCCATTACAGATGGATGTGTTTGGAGACACGTACCCGGAATTAGCAATCCTGCCGACCTAATATCTCGAGGACTATCACCTGAAGACATTGTCAAAAACGAACTTTGGTGGAATGGTCCAGGTTGGTTGCAGAATTCTTCAGAAATGTGGCCTGGTGGAACTACAGAAGATCTTGAAGTAGGAGAAGAAGAAAGACGCCGGACTGTCGTTGCGTGCACCATGTCACCCGAAGCGGATTTCAACGAAATGTACCTCAGCAAGTTTGGTTCGTACTCAGACCTGATTCGCCGAACGGCATACTGGTTGCGGTTGATCAAGCTTTTACGAGTTCCAAGAGAACAGCGATCTGAAACCGGTTTCTTGAAGTGTGCAGAAATGAAGGCAGCAGAGCAAGCTATAATTCGTAGTGTGCAGCGAGAAGTCTTTGCAGATGAATTGAAGTTGCTTGAGAAAGGAGATTCCGTGTCGAGAAGGTCACCGCTAAGGTGGTTTCATCCATACATCTGCAAAGAAGGAATGATTAGAGTAGGAGGAAGACTGAAATATTCAGAAGAACTAGAAGATACTAAACACCCAGTAGTAATACCAGCTAGGCATCGACTAACTCGAATGATAATGGAGCATTTTCACAAAACTCTCCTGCACGCTGGCCCACAATTACTATTGGGAGTAGTTCGGCAACAATTCTGGCCTCTAGGAGGGAGAAACGTAGCGAGACAGGTAGTACATCGATGTTTGCGATGCTATCGTACAAAACCATCCACCGTCCAGCAGTTTATGGGTGGTGCCATCCCCACGCGTAATCGTTTCCCGTCCATTTACTAAAACCGGCGTAGACTATTTTGGACCCGTCTACATCCGACCAGCTCCAAGACGAACTGCAGTAAAGGCTTACGTAGCTGTATTTGTTTGCCTCTGTACCAAAGCGGTACACCTAGAGCTTGTCACCGATCTCTCTACGGAACGTTTCCTTCAAGCTCTGAGACGATTTATTGCACGTCGAGGAAGGCCATCCGACATTTATTCAGATAATGGCACCAATTTTGTTGGCGCCAGAAATCAACTGACCGAACTTTTCCGTATGTTTAAGGACAACCAGCACCATGACCGTGTCACCACCGCACCGAGCTTGCCGAAAATGGAGTACAGTGGCATTTCATACCGCCGAAAGCGCCACATTTTGGTGGTCTCTGGGAGGCAGCAGTCCGATCTGCGAAAAATCATCTACTGAAGGTGATCGGAGAAACTGTTGTCTCATCAGAAGATTATGCTACACTGCTGGCACAAGTCGAAGCCTGTCTTAATTCCCGTCCATTGGTTCCTATGTCTGATGATCCTGACGATTTACAGCCTTTAACTCCTGCACATTTCCTGGTGGGCTCGTCATTGCAATCCCTTCCTGACGTCAATATGAAAGCTGTTTCGTCGAATCGGCTGAATCAGTATCAACTAATCCAACAGAAACTCCAACACTTCTGGAACCGATGGAAGCGCGAATATTTGATCCAATTACAAGCTCGAACTAAACGATGGAAGCCAGCTATCCCAGTGCAACCAAGAAAACTGATCGTAATCAAGGATGAAAACGCTCCGCCGATCCGCTGGAAAATAGGAAGAATTATTGCTTTGCATCCCGGAGAAGACAATGTTACCAGAGTTGTTACTGTGAAGACTGCCACCGGTGAACTCAAGCGTCCGGTGGAAAAGATTTGTATTCTGCCCATTCCTGTGAACGATGAGCTAGACTGCAACCACGACCATGAGAATGCTCAGTTATAATCCCAATCCGATTCCTTTCCAAACTCCTTTCCAGTCGAAGAGGCTTCTTTCTTTCTTTGCAGAAATTTCACTATTTCTGGGTGGGTGAGGATGTACGATACTGGACCGTCATGCCCCAAAGGGTTAAAACCAAGATTTGCTGCAGCGACTACAATCGGATCGTACGGAGAAGGAAGAGACCAAAACAAATTGCGGCTATTGTCCATCACAGTCGTCGTCGAGTCCGGCGTATATGGCTGGATACTGTCTGGTTTTCTATCCACTGTATACCGCGACGATGCCGAGCAGTGTACGAGGATCGAGAGAAATTGGAGCGTGAGATAGATTAGCCGAAGCCATCGCATCGCTGAGCCCAGGTAGTCCAGTAGAGAAACTTTACACGTCTGCGCTGAGCTGACCGCAGGTCAACCGATGACTGAAGAGCAGCTGGTAGTTCCAACCGAATCGCCGACGGTACAACACCGATCCACCCTCCGTTATTTCGTGTTATTAGAGTAGTTGTAAATGTAGTGTCGAATAAATGTAGTTAAGGTTTAATGTATCGTAGAAAATAAATGTAGTTTCTCGTGGAAATTGTGCCTCTGTAAAACAGTGTGTTGTGTTGTGTCTGGAAAAGAAATCTCCAGGAATCAAGGCCTCCCCAAGTCCCAATCCCAGGAAGGAATCAAGCAACTTAGGAGGGACAAAAATTGAAGATTCCGTACGTGCTCTACCCGCCCGTCACCAACCCCGCAAACAACAGCAACCAGCCGGTCCCATCAGTGTTGGAGTCGGCAGCCAAATTTAGTCCACTGATCGAAGGAAGGTAAGGGTCGACTACCAAACAATCAGTAATAAACAAAATTTTCTGCCGAAGTTCAGTTCTGAAATTTACTGAGCTACAGCGGTGCCCGATTTTGCCGACCTCGAAAATTAAAAACTTAGTGTGTACAAAGAAGAAAATATTGCGAATCGTATAAAATACGGCAGACTTCAGTGGGCTGGTCACTTAGTGCGAATGTCGGAAGAAAAAAAAGCGAAGTCAATATTCAACAGAGTACCAGATAAGGGCCGGCGACTTCGTGGAAGGCCACGAACATGCTGGTTTCCCATTGCGGTGGAATCGAACCTGGGGAACCTGAACGTTCGGGGAAACTGGAGGAACATCGCCCAAGACCGACGATTATGGAGCTCTACAATACGCCAGGCATAAGTGTATCGACGCTGTAGCCAACCAGATATCCAGGTAGGTATGGCGCTTTTAGAAACTTTACGCTATTTCTTTAAAAACTTTTGGTTCAGTAGCGTGTGTGAGCAATGACAATTAGACTTGTTCACCATTTACCTAACTTGAAAAACCCTGATTGATTCATCTAGCGGTGTTTGTGCCTTTTTCGTACATTAGATATACTAAACAAAATTGATTGAGAATTTCTTAGCGTGTTTTTTTTTTTGTATATAAATCGTATTTTGGCCACAACTTTTGATCCCATAGTCCGATCTGACCAATTTTCAATAGTCAACAATGGGACAGGATTCCCCGTAGAATGCAACTTATTGCAAACAAATCCGATCAAGATAAGTGCCTAAAAATAAGTGAGTTTTATATTGTGCACATACATACACACACGCACTCACATACACACAGACAGGCATCATCTCAATTCGTCGAGCTGAGTCGATTGGTATATAACACTATTGGTCTCCGGACCTTCTATCAGAAAATCGTCTTGGAAGTGAATAAATAGCCTTTTCGTTACACCAAAGGCAAAGAAAGGCAAAAAGAGTTTAGTGATGTTTCATTTGATAAATAAAATTCTATCTAATATAAATGCATCTTCTTATTACTGATCATTATTAAGACGTTTAAAGTAATTTACCTTCAAAATTGGAACACACGTTTCCACCATCATCTTACCACAGCATCTTTGTTGTTCAGCTTAAAACACCTTCATAAAAGGCAATTGCTCTTGGCAAACACAATCATGCTCACAGTGACACATCCACGAGAGGGCCTCTACAATCCACAGCACTTCAGCCAGACAACGAGAGGTCTGAAATTTATATGTTCTGTCCTCTTCGTTATATTTTTTTCCCCTTGCCATATATCGGTCTTTTCTGGATGAACAAAGCAAATGAACAATCACATCATAGATAGGGACCCTTGAACGGGGAGTACGGGTGGCACGGCAATTCAGGGAAACACTTTTGCACAGAACCGTCTATGATAACAATGGAGCAGATAATGTTGCCGTTGATGGTCCCATGCGGTGAAAACGAAGACGTCGCACAGTGGTTTGCGTTCGAAAGTAAGCTATGGCGGGAATTTCTTAGTAACTGAGGAAATCCCAATAGAATACTAAGTTGAAAAGCAGGCCAAGTTCTAGTTGAAATCTAGAGCCATAGAAGAAGAAAAACCGTTTTTCACCGTGTTTCGTAGGGCAGGTAATTTAATTTTCTGTAATAAGGAGGATACACTTTTATAATTATTATTATTAATCTATTAATGTTCTCATACATGTTTATAGTCAAACATTATAATATAACCATCAATAATGGTGGAAGCTCTAAATTGGAGATATGAAAAGGCATGTATCTTCAAAGAGGACCCAAATATGAAAACTCAATATTCTCCTTAGTGCATATGCACAGCATGAGAAAGATTTTATTCGATATTGAAGGGTACAACTATCCGATTCGTACTCGATTTCCTCCGAAGAAATAGTTTCATGTTCGAATAAAATCTTTCACATGCTGTGTATACACATTAAAGTGAATGCCTAGTTTTCAAATATAGTAATTATTTTTCCACGCCGGACTGCCAATGTCAAAAAAATTAACATTACACATTGATTGTTTTTGTTTATTGAACTTGGTTTTTGGAAAGGCGATTGTCCTTGCAGTCAATCTTTTTTGGTCAACTAATCTACCCAACAGAAAGAATAGATTCCGTTCTATCTGATAGGAACTTAAGTTGAACAAAATTTGATGAATTGGGAGAGTATGAGCCGTTACCTGAAGGTCAAATACAGCTAGGGGGCGTACACTTACTACGTTAGCACTTATGGGGGGAGGAAGGGTCTGTTATTCTTACGTTCCATATTAACAAACTTTAATTTGTTACGTTCCATATTAACAAACTTTACTTGGAAAACTCTATCAAGGGGGAGGGGGCTCAAAAAACCCAGAAAAAATGCTACCGTATTTAGTGTACGACCCCTTACGTCTATTGAAAAAACAGTTCCCTCCCAGACATATTCACTTGATTCAAATCGAAAAAAGTTAATCCTGCTTTCGCCCACTGTGCTGCGGTAACGACGACGATTCTTCTGTCCAACACGAGGGGATGTCCGCTTAGTGGAAGAACGGCTACCGTCCGCCCCCCGATCGTCTAGTACCAAACAGCAACAAAAGAAGCCAAGGCGTCGCTCTTGATGATGCTGAAAATTTTCTGCACTTGTTCCGGGGTTGCAGTTTTGTGTGACCTTCGTCTTCGGTTTAGATCGTCTTGCAGAGTCTCCGGATGAGGTCGGTAATTGGCCGGGCGACTTTGAGGTGGATTGTTGGTTGGTGCGAGTGTTTGTCTAGTTTGGTATGTGCAACTGGAGAGGCGCACTCTGGGGAGTGATTAGTTTCATTGGAGTGGAGTGTCGGTTCATGGCGATAGAATAAACGGCTTCACATTGCAATAAAGAGGCGGCGGTCTCAATTTTGTGAGTGAAAAAAAAATCAATTATAACGCTGTATGGCATGTGAAAAGAAAAAAAGATCAGTGAATGTCTTAAACAGGTTGTTGGACCTCTGTAACCAAGACACATTCTTAATGCGGCAATTCCTCTTAAACCGCAGACAGCGTGAGAACAGCTTTCTAGTCCCGAGAAAACTATTCAATAGGTGAGCTGTGCATTATTTGTTGTTTCTCGCCCAATCACGACTAGCAACTACGATAGATACAGCCATTCAAGCTAAGCTATTAGATATCAATGTTGAGAAAAGCTAAAAATGCGGTTTTTCTCTTCAAAGTCTTGCTTCACTTCAAACCAGTTTTTGAAAGGTTTTTTTCTGATACGATACCGAGGTTTGTATATAACATAACAAAGATAATTGGAAGGGCTTCCATATTGTACTAACAAAAATTGTGATATCATTAAGGAAACAAAAAAATTAAAAATCAAAATATGGAAAAAACACTAAGAAATAGAGGTATTTTCAACTTTAAAAGTCAGCCACATTTTCCCGCATTTCCCCGCGGAGATATTTAGTTGGGGATCATATTTGGAGTGTGTACCTCATGATTCCTACGGAAAATCTTGCGCAAACTTGCGCCATTTTGGGAAAACGCTATTTGGGAAAAACGTATAAAAATTAAAACTCGATGTTGTTTAGAAATTCATATATATTTTTATAAAAATATTAGGCTCCTTTCAAAAGTTAGCCGCGAAATGACTGGAATTGTTACTTAACAACATTTCCCTGTTTTGACAACATTAAAAACATCTTATAAGCTCGAAAAAAGGAAGAAAATATTTTTGTCCGCCAGTTTTTTCCATTGAAATTTAACTTTATTTCTTATTTTTGGTTGTTACAATATTATATGTTTAAGTGATTTTTGCTAGCAATTTCATCCTTTTTTTTCAAATTTAATTTTACATCGGTGACATGTGTTTTGATTTGCCATCTGGCGTATTCCATATTTAAATGCGTACATTTGATAATTTTTAATTTTATAACCTACTTAACCTAACAAATTTGATAACCTAGTTCACTAACTCTCTTATGAGATGATGTTGTGCTTGGTTAGCACCGTCGATGAAATTGTTGATGCTGTCATCTATACGTGATAGTCTGCTGTACCGCATGTTCGTGAGGACTCACCATAGAAGCACCGAGGTTGTGTGCTTCGATAAGCTTGCGAGCGATGGCGTTGGCTTTCTCCGGAGAGGAAACAAGGATTTCTCCAGTGTCTTCCTTCAAGGGTGGGATGGTCTGGGGCTTCTTTTCCAGTACTTTAGCTACTTTCGAGAATGGCTTCGAGTAGTCATTCATTTGCTTGATGTCGTTGGAGAACTGTTTGTTTCGAATATCAGTCATCTGATCCCCGATCAACTTGTTAAGATGCGATAATTCTTGCTTCTTCAGTGGGCAACCAGTTCTCTGGAACTGCCTCCTAATGGTATTCCTTTGTTGGATGATTTGCTGGGTGAGCATGTCAATCACTGCGAATTTTCGTTTCACCGGTACCCACCGAATACAAGCATTTTTTGCGGAATGTAGGGCTTCTTCGAAATCATTCAGGTGTTGGTCGATGGCTACGGGGGAAGGCAGGTGTGGATTTTCTGGAAGGCGAGAGTCTACTAGTCGACTGAAAGCAACCCTGTTGACTCGATTATAATCCCGCCTCATCATTGAGGCTGCTGGAGTAGGGCAGCAATCAAACTCGCAGACCACCGGGTAGTGGTCAGAGCTCAATTCCTGAAGGGTTGTTGGTTTCGAATGAGCCATATCCGATAGAAAAATGTCGATAGTCGAGGTGTTTCCGGTCGGAGAGAGGAAAGTTGGACTATCCGGAACAGGCATTGAAAGCGTGAGTGAAGTGGACGAGCATTGATCTAATTGAATCATAGCATCCTATGCCAGTGAGTGAACAGCCTTGCTCAGATGGATACCAAATAATGATTATGAGCGATCGTTGCTGCGTAAACAACGAGCAACAGAGTTCGCCAAGCCAAACTTGGTATGGTATCCAGGGAAGCTACGATTTGAGCATTTGTGTTACGCTCGCTCTACTAGAATAAAACCAAAAACACATCAGGTGTTCTGCTTTATTCACTCTGCTTTCAAGTAGCTGGAATGGAGGAGAAAGTATCAAAGCCTCCCATGCAGTGTATCAGAGTTCCATTCTTATAGCGGACTTAATTTTCCTAATGTCTGAAAAGATTTTTCAAACAGCGTGTGGTAACAACACTCATTGTTAGGTTACCAAGTGATTTGCCTCACTCAGTTGTCTTCCATTGGTGAGCGATGAAGATCTTTAAACATTGAATCAACGAACGCCAAATTTCAACGATCTAGAAAGCATCAGCGATAAGGCCGCAGTAGAGCATCAAGTTGGCATGAATTTAGCCGATTTTTACTCATGATCTGATTTTTTTCAATGCCTGATCCGGAAAGTGAATATCGCAAGTTCCAAAGCTTAGATGATCTGCAAGGATGAAGCCGTTTTTGTTATTTTTCCGATCGAGCGTTTAAATCGCCAGCTACGATAAACTGGGATCTGTTGTCGGTAAGCTTTTGAAGGTCTTCTTCGAGGAGTTTTGAGGAGGTGGAATCGCATTGGCGAGGGAGATATACGGCAAAAACTGCAGTCTCTTGAACAGCAAGAATCTTTACACCGATTGCTTCGACGAGTTTTGTTTTAGGATGCGGCAGGAACTCGTAGCGGATGCCGTGTCTGATTAGAATAGCCACACCTCCACCGTTTGAGTTGGGACGGTCGAGCCGAACTACAGTATGATTGGGGAGTAAGAAATTAATTCTCGGACTGAACCGGGTCTCAGTAATTACTCTTAAGTCAATATTATGTTGGGCTAGGAAAAGAGCCAACTCAAGCTTTTTCGCTCTAATAGAGCGAGCGTTCCAATTGGCGATGCGGATTTTGCGGGGCTCAATTGACCCCATATTGGCACACCATATATCCCAGGACCTTCACTTGGTCCGATCGGGTCTTGCAGTCTTTTAGCCTGCTGCAAAATTCTGTGAAAATACTCCACAACTCTGCTGAACTGTACAACGCCTCGTTACTTCCCGCTGGAGAGCGATCAGATGATTCCGCTTGTTGGTTAATCCCGGAGTTGGCTGCGCGTTGGGAGCCGTCGAAGCCAGGTATTTTGGCAGGAGCCTGGGTTTTTGGCAATGCAGGGAAATTTTCTGCGCTCAGAGCAGGAACAGTTTGAGCCTTTGTCGCGTGGCGACCGGGTTGATGTGAGGTAGTGGCTTGTTTCCGAATCCGTAGGTACTCGGCGCGCAACTACGATCTGTAGTCGGATGTGGGCCGCCGCAGTTAGCACACCGCTTGGCTGACGCTTCTTTCGAGGGACAGGCCTCGGTGACGTGGGGATCGCCACAATTGTTGCATCTCCCTTTGAGGTGGCAATTTCTTGTGCCGTGGTCGTGGTACAGGCAGTTGGTACACTGCGTAACATCAGCACGCTTGGTCCGATATGCCTCCCAGCGAACAAAAACGAGAACGAGAAGAAGAAGAGAAGAAGAAGAAGAAGAAAGGCTCCTCTTGAGGACCTTCCTCTTTCCGCTTGATAAAATGCACCGCCTGGGCGGTGAGGTTGTGGTCCATTTTCAATCTGTCAATCATAGCTTGAGGGTCGGCAAGTGGGAGACCGCGTACGACCACCAGGTAAGGTTTGTCTCCTGATTTGTCTCCTGATTTGTCATGGGTTAAATATTCCACACTTCTGCAGGAAGTCATCCATACGATTTGACTCCTCGGGATAGACGCATATTATTTTCGTGCCAAACCTGGTGGTTCTGAACATAGGCTGCGTGCCAGCACACGACTGCATTTTCTCGATAAGCATCATGAACGAGACATTTTTGACCACGACAGGTGTTATTTTAGCTTTCCCCGAGGCAATCATCGGGGATTCCTGCTCGGAGCAGTGTTGCTGTTGATTAGCTAAGGCAGCGAATGTATTGCTTTTCAGCAGCTGTTTTTCCTGACCATCGTGTGCAGGTGGCGTTTGGCGGTCTTTTTTCTGACGTTTGAGCCGCTTCGAGCCAGATGAAATATCCGCCGCATCATGCGGCGTGTCGACCCCGTCCATTTGAACAAGTAACTGAACGTGCGAACGAAACAAAACTAAAATACAAGAAACGAGCCAAAAACACGACCGTTCGTGAGCGAGATTGTCCGCCAGTTTGTATGGGGAGGCTTCCCGAGTAGCACAATCTAGACCGATTGGGTTGCAACAACTCAAATATGACCGGATTTGGTCGTACATAAGTGACAGCAACTTCTTTATGACAAGTGTGCTGCTTGGGTTCATAGTGAATTGGTAGACAAGTTAAGAAAATGTTAAACCAACCAATAACGTACAAGCATTGCAAGCACAGACATCAAAATCAAGCAATGACAAGCAAATCAAGCAACTGCAGATCATTCAACCTCAACGAACCGGCATTTTATGTGAAGAAAGGTTGATTATAAAAATGACATATGTTGCGATCTCGCACCACCAGTGGCGATGCTAAAAATTTATTCCAAATGGTGGCGTCTTAGCAATAAGTCATCGAGGTGCCGTTGGATAATAACAGCAAGAAGTAACATATCAACGCAAGCAACAACAAGCGTTTTGTTGCAGTTATTGGAAAGGCGCATTAGGGAAAGTAAATTGGTTCTTCTCAGGACCAGCATTTTCTGAACAGCAAGGGTTGATTGCAAAAATGACAAGCTCGGTGGTCTAGTGGCTACCGCTGAGCTCGTGGGTTCAATTCCAGGGTCGTCCATTTCCTACTTTGTATTTCTATCATAGTTCTTTCTGTGTTTCACGTTCTACCAACACGATTCCTACTGTTTTAACCTTCCACACTTCTTCTTCTTCTTCTTATTGGCATTACATCCCCACACTGGGACAGAGCCGCCTCGCAGCTTAGTGTTCATTAAGCACTTCCACAGTTATTAACTGCGAGGTTTCTAAGCCAAGTTACCATTTTTGCATACGTATATCATGAGGCTAGCACGATGATACTTTTATGCCCAGGGAAGTCGAGACAATTTCCAATCCGAAAATTGTCTAGACCGGCACCGGGAATCGAGCCCAGCCACCCTCAGCATGGTCTTGCTTTGTAGCCGCGCGTCTTACCGCACGGCTAAGGAGGGCCCCAACCTTCCACACTAGCAATTCCAAAACCTCCCGTGGCACCTATGAGAGGTCGTAGAGTTCTCTGCATCTTTCTTAAGTAGGTGTCCGACTAACCATCCTTCCCCTTCCTCAGCATTCGCAAGGACAGATCTGTACTATTAGAGAGTGCATTGCTTTCATCTAAGAGATAGTGATTAGTCCCAAATCAATATCTGTGGTAACAAATGAAAGTGATGCTACTCTCATACAATAATCCAGGCTTGTACCACCTACGAATTTGTGCGAATTGCTCAATGCTAATGCTAATGCTAATGCTAGCAAGGGTTGATTGCAAAAATTGACTGTTCTCGGTGGCATCGGCGTTTGGTGTGGCGAAGTGAGAATTGCAAAGCGAGAAGTGGAAAGTGAAAAATGAAAAGTGAGAAGTGAGAAGTAAGAAGTAAGTAGTATAAGTGAGAAGTGAGAAATTCGAAGTGAAGAATGAAAAGTTAGAAGTGAGAAATAAGAATTTAGAAGTAAAAAGATAGAAGTCGGAAGGGAAAAGTGAGAAATAAGATGTGAAAGTGTGAAGTGAAAAGTGATAAAAGCGAAGTAAAAAGTGAGAAGTGAAAAGTGAGAAGTGAAAAGTGAGAAATGAAGGTGAGAAGTATAGTGTGAAAATAGTGAAGTGAGAAGTGAGAAATGAGAAAGGAATTGAAAAATGGTAAATTAATCTTTGTTCCTCCTTCCTTCTTTTTTTTACTTTATTCATCCTTATTCTTTCACTTCTCTTCTTCCTTCATCCCTTATTATTCTTCCTCTTTCCTTCATCCTTCATTCTTACTCTATCTCTTCCTTTTTTTTCTACTTGCTTCTCCCTTCTTCATTCTTCCGTCTGTCTTGTTCCTTCTTTTTCATTCCGTTTGCTTTATTCCTTTTTCTAGCACCCTTATTCTTTCTCTTTACTATTCCCTTCTTCCTTATTCTTTATCTTTCCATCTATCTTTTTTTTCTTCTTTCTTCTGTCTTATATCTTACCATTACCTTTTCACTTCTCAACATCTTGCTTTCTCTTTTCACAATTGATATCTCCCGCTTCTTATCTCTCTCTTCTGTTTTCCACGCTTCTTACTGTCCTATTTCTCACTTCATCTCACTTCTTACCATTCACTGTCACTTCTCATTTCTCACTTCTCGCTACTTACTCATCACTTGTAACTGCACACGTCTCACTTCTCAGTACTCACTTCCATTTCTCATTACTCTCTTTTCACTACTCGGTACTCACTTCAAACATTCTTGATGTTATTATAAGTGTTCGATATTTTGGAAAAAAAAATATAAATGTGTTCCTTATCTCGAAGGTCCTTCAATATCGAGTAAGAGAGAGTTCACAAGATTTTAAGATTCTCAGTTATTTAGATTTATTTAGATTTGCACATTTTTCAATTTTTAGATAGGGGGAAAGACGGCTTTGGCAGGTTTTGTTCTATTATTGACAGGGGGTTTTTATCGACCAAATTTTATGAAATTTGGCCACAATATTCTTTGATATGCAAAGAATGTTTAGGCCAAATTTGAGCCTAGGCAGTCATAAAAAAAAACCCTGCCAATATGTAATAGAAAAAAATCTGCCAAAGCTTTCATTCCCCCTAATCTGATTTAAAGATTTTTGGATTTTAAAATTTTGAGATTTTAAGATTTTTAGACTTTTAGATGTTTAGAAATTAACTTTAGACTTTAGACTTTAAGCTTTAAAATGTTTAGATTTTCATACTTTTTTTCATCTTTTAAAATTTTTATATTTTTAGATCTTTAAATGTTACAATTATAATATAATCAAAATTTAAAATTATCCCAATTTCAGTTTGAATTTTTTAAGATTTTCAGATCTTTATACTTCTTATACTTTTAAATTTTCAGAGTAAGGGAATTTTTGGGTTTTAAGATTTTTTGATTTCTAGATTTTTAGATTCCATAGATTTTTCCCACTTCTGAAATAATAAAATGATGGAGGATCGTTATTATTTTCACAAAATCATTATTTTGTTGAAGCAGGGACACGGCAGGTGTTTCCGTCCATGGCCGTAGGGGTTAAAACCAAAGAAAGCAACGTCCATTTGCTAGAACTCCACCATAGCAGAGCGTTTCTCCTGAGCTTACGATTTGGTACGGATGAATTGGGCAAAAAAGAGTCTTTTTTACTGGTTTTTGGCGGTCGAAAATATCTACCTTACCCCTTGAACTTTTTGCTCAAGTTTTGGTTTTGGAGCACCTTTCGCTGATATTCAATCAGTGTCTCCGTCTCAGCTACTTTTTATGCTGGAAGTCGGCGAAAGTCATCCCCAACTGAGGATGATCACTCCTCCCTGGACACGAACAACTTGGGTCCACCGTCTGGCTGGGACAAAAACTTTACATAAAAGTTTCGAAAGAAGTTCGCGATCCGTTGCACCTTCCCCGATCAGCCTTGTCGCAAATTAGCTTAGTAAAGTTTCAACTTAACCGATGCATTCGGCCAATATGTAAACATTTTAAGATTTCTTTTCAAAACTAACATTTCAGAACAAAATTCAAATTGAAGGACCATGTGACCAAAAGACAGCAACCCTCATATGGTGTATAACTAGTAGGAAGTTTTACTATCCAATATTTGTGACCGGTGAAGCATGTAATGAAAATGATATCGAATTTCACGAGGGTACTTATTTATAATGGAACTTTTACCAATCAAACTTGCAAGCGTAATTCCCGTTAGAATCCATTACACTTGAAACCTGCTTCAGTACTTGATCAGATTCGGTTATGTATTCGGTATCAGCTTTGGCTTTTCAGCCGATCCAAAAGCGGAATATATTTCCACATCTAAGTGCCACATAAATACGCAAACGTTATGCAATTTCATTTCAAAAGTATAAATCCACCTCCTCACTTGATGCCCTCTCGGCCCAAATGCTGATGATGATTACAATATCAACATTTATCTTCCAAATCTATTCTAGCTTCCGTGCGCACCCTACCAGAACTAACTGCGATAAAATGCGGCAGATACTTCATTTCCGGTCTCTTCAACCAACTCCATCCGCAGCTCCACTTGATAGACAATATACCGCCAGGAGAACTTTGCCATTCCTGCACTGCTACTGCTGCTGCAGTAGAAGGGATGGGAAAGTATTTCTAATGCACAAACAGTCTTGTGTAAATTGCGCACACCATCTCATCAGTGCCGAGAAAAGAGATCGGAGACCCACCACCGCACGCAAAAGCCAAAGCCCATCCATCTTCGTTTCCGTCTCAATGCTGCTTACCTTGTGCCCGTTTCCTCCTACGCAGCTCAATTCGATGCAGATGAGTCCCTCTTCAATTGCTTTCTTTCTACGGGTGGCGAAGAAAATCATCTTCGCTTTCCACCGTGGGATTGAACCAGGTAAAATGTTTGACTCTTATGAAATTTAGATGTTTATTAATAAAATATTTGTATAATCAATTCGGCTGTTTGAAAGGAAATCGGGAAAAATCGCTTCTTGAGAATAAAAATGTGTTGCATACAAAAATCAAGTATTACTTGCTAAAAGGATCGAAGACTAATAAAATCCCTTTGTGCATCCCACTGGAAATTGCTGACACTACTCATTCCGCCTGTTGACCGAACTGCTCTATGCTCCGTCCAAGCCCATCTGTGAACTTCTTGTCGATATTCAAATTGCGTCGAAAGCTCATTTTATGATAATCAAACAAACAAATATTCCAGCTAACCGGCAGCCAGCAATGGAACCGTGCCGGCTGAAAGGGGCGGCAATGTGAGTTAAGAACAGTTGATACCGGCGAGGTACTGCGGATCCTTTGAGAAGGAGAGAGCTACGTGTTTCGATAATGGCCTCTTAAGAGCCATTTGCAAATTAGCCACCAGCCATCACCGTTCGTTCTTTTTCCATCTTACGGCAGCACAGCGCAGTAGTGGGTACGGGGCGATAAATGATGACGACCGGAGAGGTGATGGGGGTTCATTGGAAAATCCTAAATTTATGAGTGTAAGGTATTTTACGAAGCGTTTTGTGGAGTACCACTGAAGCCTTTGTTAAGTAATTTATTTACAATTGATGTTTCCGTTTGGATAAGACTTTACATCAACATTTCAATAAGTTCATATTGGAAGTATTAGTCATTCAATACAGACATTTTTATCGTATTTACTAGTGGTCTTCGAGTTTAGAATGCTAGGTCTAGGTCAAGCAGGGACAGGAACTGCCCTGAAAAGTTTTACGAACCCAAGCAACCAGAAGTTCGGATAAGAAGGGTTCTCATTTTAAGTATTTTTTGTGTGTGGTGGGAGCGTAAAAGTGAACATTAAAGTTCCGTTAAGGATGCTTGGAACTTGATGTGAACCATAGTTAACCAATTAGTTCGGTTAAGAGTAAATTTAAGTAAAATCTGAACTTCTGGTTGCTTGGGAAATATGTGGTGGGTTTGAAGAGACCCGAGCGAGTGACACATGGACAGAATGGGGTGACAGAATGACTATGACAAAGGCAAAACTAAACAAATCCACTGCAGGGAAAAGGGTGCCACGAAGAAAGTTTGGTAGCTGAAGCGCAGGGACGCGCATTGCATTATCTTGACGTTGAATTACGTTCTTCGGGAAGATATGGAGATCATTCTGCAGATTCAAATTTGAGACCGTCACGAAAAGTGGTCAGGGAGTAAAGCTATGTCCATTTAGAATCCAGAATAATCAAATCATCTGTATCTCGGTAACGGATTAACGTACAAATAAGGTTTATACATCAAAACAAGGGTAATTCACTGTACTTTAAGGAAAAATTATTGATACAAATCATTTCTTCTTGTTTCTAGTGAAAATTCGCACCTTCTTCTTTACTCCTCTCACCAAAAGTTGCACACCTCCGGAGTCAACTTCCTTGGCACATTTTGATCATCTGAGTAGCGTCCCGAGCTGTTTTTCCACTATTTCCACTTTTCTTAAGCTTCCGCTTCATTAATGCCCAAAATGTCTTTATGGGCTGGAGCTGTGGGCAGTTGCGTGGATTTATGTTTTTATCGATGAAATCTTCGTTATTATCGCGGCACCACTGGATGACTTCCCGGCTGTAGTGGCAACTCGCCAAATCAGGCCAAAACTTCACGGGACCTTTATGGGCTTTATGGAAGGTCGACCGCGGTTTTTGAGAAATTCCTCCTTGTACAGCTTCGAGTCCATCGTCTTAATCGTCACAAGCACTTAGATCTTTGCTCCACATCTGCATATCCCTTGCCAAAATCATCTGTTTTTTTTTGCAAGTTTGTCCAAAAAGCAAACCTAAACTTCGCAGCAACTACTCCTCGTGCCGTCACCATGTAGAGTTTTTGGCTAGGAAGCTGTCAGAAATCCATTTTGACGCAGGTTCCATCGTCGATGAGCAGGATTATCAACGTGGGTGTGCAGATTTTTTTCTCTCCTTCCATCTGGAATAATTTTTGACACGCTGTACGAAACTTCGTGAAATTTATACCATAGCAAGTAGGCGCCTAGGTAGACAAACAGCTGGAAAAAAAATCTTGCAGCGGCCACTTTCCGTGCCGCTGCAATACAATAAATGATTCCGGATTCTAAATGGACATGGCTTTATGGGCTAATAGTTAAGCCGTTTTCCAACCACTTTTGGAGATTTATAAATCAATCGATCGACGAACTCTTTTGTAACAGGGTTACAGAAAAATCAATATATTTAATAAACTAAACCTAATAAACTCACACTTCATCGCCAAGCTAGTCTACTTCGTATTTTACGGAATCTCAGCTAAAACAGTTATATTTACAGTTTAGAGAAAGTGTAGTAGATGAAAGCTATTTTATTGGCCCTGAGCGACAAGTTTTTGCACGAAAAATGTGAGACAGTATGACTACGTAGAAATATTGTAGAAACTTATCATTGTTAATATCTATGTTGTAGCGAACCAGTGTTTTTGTGGTTATTGTATAAAATGAAACTTTGTGCTGTACCGGAGTATAGCACGTGAAAAAATCCCTCGAGGCCCAGGTAATAAACTATAACCTAATTTTGACCAAATGCATGTGAAAACCGTTTACCGATTGTAAAAATAGTGAATATTAATGCGAACGTTTGTTGTATTCTCTGTTATCTTGAAGGACACTATCCTTCAAGAGAAGGTGCTATTGTAGGACGTAGGAAATAGCGACTAGCCACGCCTCGTCGTCGAGCCCGCATCGGACCCTCGCACGCCCTGGGCCATAGGTAATCCACGTCTGCAGGGAGATTCTACCGTATTTTATCGAATCGCCCAGACATTGGCCTCGAAGGGACCACGTAGATCGAGAACGGTATCGACCACAACCACGAACCACGAATTTGGGATACAAACGGCCACTGGAGGCGCTGATGAGGACTCGCTATCACGTCACTGCGCAGAAACTGACAGCATAACCAGCGACCGATCTCGCCTCGCCACCCTGCTATTAACCACGTCGAGGTTGATCCGTCGTCTAAGCTAGTGGATTCGGTAGCCTGTATTACGTCGCATGATTCCTGAGTCGCAAGAGAGAGATCAGCATCTGATAGCCGTCATCGATGCCGTGGGCACCGTGTGCTGCAAACAGGTCAGATCATATCTTTTTTTTTTTAACTAATTTTATTTGCTAATTATCTAATACATGCATTCATCTTTTAGACTAGGTGTTCAGTGTTTTCTTAACACTATCATCCTTATTTGCTATGTTATATTTTTAGTTATTATTAATACATTTCAATTGCCTCTGGCAGTTAGAATTTTTCCTCTGGTTGAATTGATTATTTATTATTTATTCAGACTAAGGCCGAAGTGGCCTGTGCGGTATATAAGAGTCTTCTCCATTCGGCTCGGTCCATGGCTACACGTCGCCAACCACGCAGTCTACGGAGGGTCCGCAAGTCATCTTCCACCTGATCGATCCACCTTGCCCGCTGCGCACCTCGCCTTCTTGTGCCCGTCGGATCGTTGTCGAGAACCATTTTCACCGGGTTACTGTCCGACATTCTGGCTACGTGCCCGGCCCATCGCAGTCGTCCGATTTTCGCGGTGTGAACGATGGATGGTTCTCCCAACAGCTGATGCAATTCGTGGTTCATTCGCCTCCTCCACGTACCGTCCGCCATCTGCACCCCACCATAGATGGTACGCAGCACTTTCCTTTCGAAAACTCCAAGTGCGCGTTGGTCCTCCACGAGCATCGTCCAGGTCTCGTGTCCGTAGAGGACTACCGGTCTTGTAGATTGTCAGTTTGGTACGGCGGCGAACTCTATTCGATCGGAGCGTCTTGCGGAGTCCAAAGTACGTACGATTTCCAGCCACTATGCGTCTCCGAATTTCTCTGCTGGTGTCATTTTCGGCAGTCACCAGTGAGCCCAAGTACACAAATTCTTCTACCACCTCGATTTCGTCACCACCGATAGAAACTCGCGGTGGGTGGCTCACATTGTCTTCTCTTGAACCTCTTCCTATCATGTACTTCGTCTTCGACGTGTTAATGACTAGTCCGATCCGCTTAGCTTCCCTCTTCAGTCTGATGTAGGCTTCCTCCATCTTCTCAAAGTTACGTGCCATAATATCTATGTCGTCGGCGAAACCAAATAGCTGGACGGACTTATTGAAAATTGTACCACTCGTGTTAATCCCAGCTCTTCGTATTACCCCTTCCAAAGCGATGTTGAATAGCAAACACGAAAGACCATCACCTTGCCGTAACCCTCTGCGGGTTTCGAAGGGACTCGAGAATGCCCCTGAAACTCGAACTACGCACATCACCCGATCCATCGTCGCTTTGATCAACCGTGTCAGTTTATCCGGAAAACCGTGTTCGTGCATTAGCTGCCATAGCTGGTCCCGATCGATTGTATCATATGCGGCTTTGAAGTCGATGAATAGATGATGTGTGGGCACGTTGTATTCGCGGCATTTCTGCAGTACTTGGCGAATGGCGAACACCTGGTCCGTGGTGGAGCGTTCGCCCATAAACCCGCCTGGTACTGCCCCACGAACTCCCTTGCAGTTGGTGCTAGTCGACGGCATAAAATTTGGGAGAGTACCTTGTAGGCGGCGTTCAGCAATGTGATTGCGCGGTAGTTGCTACAATCCAGCTTATCGCCCTTTTTGTAGATGGGACACACGACACCTTCCATCCACTCCTGCGGCAAAACTTCCTCCTCCCAAATCTTGGTAATGACCCAGTGCAGCGCTCTAGCCAGTGCCTCACCACCATGTTTAAATAGCTCTCCTGGTAGTTGGTCAACCCCAGGGGCTTTGTTGTTCTTCAGCCGGCCAATCTCCTCCTGGATTTCCTGGAGATCCGGAGCCGGTAGAATTATGTCCTGCGCGCGTTCTCCCAGGTCCATCACCATACCGCCATCTTCGTCTGCCACATCGCCATTCAGGTGTTCTTCGTAGTGCTGCCGCCACCTTTGGATCACCTCACGCTCGTTCGTAAGGAGGTTCCCGTTTATGTCCTTACACATATCAGGCTGTGGCACGTGGCCCTTACGTGAACGGTTCAACTTCTCATAGAACTTTCGTGTGTTATTAGCGCGGTACAGTTGCTCCGTTTCTTCACGGTCTCGATCTTCCTGCTGGCGCTTTTTCCTCCGGAAAATCGAGTTTTGTCTGTTCCGCGCCTGTTTATATCGTGCCTCATTCGCCCTCGTGCGGTGTTGCAGCACTCTCGCCCATGCTGCATTCTTCTCTTCCACTAACTGCTCACATTCGCCGTCATACCAGTCGTTTCTCTGATCCGGGGGCACCGTGCCTAGTGCAGCGGTTGCGGTGCTACCAATGGCGGATCGAATATCTCTCCAGCCATCTTCAAGAGACGCTGCGCCTAGCTGCTCTTCCGTTGGAAGTGCCACTTCCAGCTGCTGCGCGTATTCTTGGGCTAGTCTACCGTCTTGTAGCCGCCCAATGTTAAGCCGCGGCGTCCGACTTCGACGCGTGTTGTACACCGTCGAGAGTTTTGAGCGCAGGCATACTGCAACGAGGTAGTGGTCGGATTCAATATTCGCACTGCGGTAAGTGCGGACATTCGTGATGTCGGAGAAGAATTTACCGTCGATAAGAACGTGATCGATTTGGTTTTCCGTTTCTTGGTTAGGTGATCTCCATGTGGCCTTGTGGATATTTTTGCGGGGAAAGAAGGTGCTTCGGACTACCATTCCGCGGGAGGCTGCGAAGTTTATGCATCGTTGGCCGTTGTCATTCGAAACGGTGTGCAGACTATCCGGTCCGATGACCGGTCTATACATTTCCTCCCTTCCTACCTGTGCGTTCATGTCACCGATGACGATTTTGACGTCCCGCAGTGGGCATCCATCGTATGTCTGCTCCAGCTGTGCGTAGAACACTTCTTTCTCGTCGTCGGGTCTCCCTTCGTGTGGGCAGTGCACGTTGATGATGCTATAGTTGAAGAAACGGCCTTTAATCCTCAGCTTGCACATCCTTGCGTTGATTGGCTGCCACCCAATCACGCGTTGGCGCATCTTACCCAGCACTATGAAGCCGGTTCCCAGCTCGTTGGTGGTGCCACAGCTTTGGTAGAAGGTAGCCGCTCGATGCCCGCTTTTCTACACTTTCTGTCCTGTCCAGCAAATCTCCTGCAGCGCCACGACGTCGAAGTTGCGGGGATGTAATTCATCGTAGATCATCCTGTCGCAACCTGCGAAACCTAGCGACTTGCAATTCCATGTTCCAAGCTTCCAATCGTGATCCTGTATTCGTCGCCTAGGTCTTTGCCGATTATATCGAGTCGCATTATCTCTTATATTGTTCGTAATGATTGGTTTTCTAGGCGGCTTATTGGGCCTGCGCAAACCTCCTGTCTCGTCGGAGGGCCGTCGTGTCAGGGCTGTTTAGCGTCCCACCTAACACCAGGACTTGGGCTTGTGCGCTTTGAGCGGCAAACGGTCGCTTTGGTGGGGCCTACTTGCGGATACATGCAGCTTTTTATAGAGGTTTAACAGGGCCCACTGTCAAACCCCACCACATCCTAGGCAAGCCCCACAACTCGCAGATGGCCTGGGGAGGGATCGTCAAGCCCTTGGACATAGTCCCTGCTGCCCTGGTTGAATTGAACCATGTAGAAATTACAATGTTTTCAACTTAAACTTATCTTAACCTATTTTATACTAAGGGTACAAGGAGTTAATCGTTGCAATAGAAGATTGCAACGATTTTTGTCTAAAATTGGAAATTATTTTGTTGGACATTTGTTGCAATGTCTCAATATTAGAAATTCTATGAAGTTCATCGGTACTATACCACGGAGGCAACTTCAGAATCATTTTCAGAATTTTATTTTGAATCCTCTGAAGTGCCTTCTTTCTGGTATTGCAGCAACTAGTCCATATTGGCACAGCATACAACATGGCAGGTCTAAAAATTTGTTTGTAAATCAAAAGTTTGTTCTTAAGACAAAGTTTTGATTTTCTGTTTATAAGTGGATATAGACACTTAATATATTTGTTACATTTGGCTTGAAGGCCTTCAATGTGATTTTTAAAAATTATTTTTTGATCTAGCAGAAGTCCTAAATATTTAGCTTCGCTAGACCAATTAATTGGAACCCCATTCATAGCGACAATATGTCCGCTAGAAGGTTTCAAATAATAAGCTCTCGGCTTATGTGGGAAAATTATAAGCTGAGTTTTGGAAGCGTTCGGGGAAATTTTCCATTTTTGCAAGTAAGTGGAGAAAATATCCAAACTTTTTTGCAATCTACTACAAATGACACGAAGGCTACGCCCTTTGGCTGAGAGACCTGTGTCATCTGCAAACAAAGATTTTTGACACCCTGGTGGTAAATCAGGTAAGTCAGAAGCAAAAATGTTACACAATATGGGCCCCAGTATGCTGCCTTGGGGGACACCAGCCCTTACAGGTGAAGAATTCTGATAGTTTACCTGCAGTGAGCGATCTGATAAATAATTTTGGATCAGTTTAATAATGTACAGCGGAAAATTAAAATTCATCAATTTTACAATCAAACCTTCATGCCAAACACTGTCAAATGCTTTCTCTATATCAAGAAGAGCAACTCCAGTCGAATATCCTTCAGATTTGTTGAGCCGAATTAAGTTCGTAACTCTTAATAACAGATGAGTGGTTGAATGCCCATGGTGAAAACAAAATTGCTCATCAGCAAAAATAGAATTGTCATTAATATGAACCATCATTCTATTTAAAATAATCTTTTCAAACAGTTTGCTTATTAAATAAGGCAAACTGATTGGGCGATAACTAGAAGCCTCAGCTGGATTTTTGTCCGGCTTCAAAATTGGAACAACTTTGGCGTTTTTCCATTTATCTGGAGAGTATGCCAATTGAAAACATTTGTTAAATATATTAACCAAGAAGGATAAAGAGCTCTCAGGAAGTTTTTTGATAAATATGTAGAAAATACCATCATCACCCGGGGCTTTCATATTTTTAAATTTTCTAGTAATAGATCTCACTTCATCCAAATTAGTTCCCAACGAAGGGTCAAAAACATTCTCTTGGTTGAGAATGTCTTCGAAGCTTCGTGTAACCTGATCCTCAATTGGACTAGTGAGACCTAGACTAAAATTATGAGCACTCTCGAACTGCTGAGCAAGTTTTTGAGCCTTTTCGCCATTTGTTAATAAAATTTTATTTCCCTCTTTAAGCGCTGGAATTGGCTTTTGAGGTTTTTTAAGAATTTTCGTTAATTTCCAAAAGGGTTTCGAACTGGGATCCAACTTCGAGACATTATTCTCAAAGTTGGTATTTCTCAGAATAGCGAAACGTTTTTGCCTTTCTCGTATACTAAGTATACGGTAAAGGCTATATGATCGCTCCAAAAACAAACTTTTTATAGAAGGCCCGGAGACCCATAGTGTTATATACCAATCGACTCAGTTCGACGAATTGAGGTGATGTCTGTGTGTGTGTGTGTGTGTGTGTGTGTGTGTGTATGTGTGTGTGTATGTGTGTGTGTGTGTGTGCGCAAAACTACTCAAAAAATGTCACTCATTTTTCGGGCACTTATCCTCAACCGATTTGCTCGCAATAAGTTGCATTCGACGCAGAATCCTGTCCCATTGTTTCCTATTTGAAATTGGCCAGATCGGACTATGGGATCGAGAGTTATGGCCAAAATACAAATTCATACGAAAAAATCGCGTAAAAAATGTCACTCATTTTTCGGGCACTTATCCTCAACCGATTTGCTCGCAACAAGTTGCATTCGACGCCGAATCCTTTTCCATTGTTTCCTATTTGAAATTGGCCAGATCGGACTATGGGATCGAGAGTTATGGCCAAAATACAAATTCATACGAAAAAATCGCGTAAAAAATGTCACTCATTTTTCGGGCACTTATTCTCAACCGATTTGCTCGCAACAAATTGCATTCAACGCAGAATCCTGTCCCATTGTTTCCTATTTGAAATTGGCCAGATCGGACTATAGGATCGAGAGTTATGGCCAAAATACAAATTCATACGAAAAAATCGCGTAAAAAATGTCACTCATTTTTCGGGCACTTATTCTCAACCGATTTGCTCGCAACAAGTTGCATTCGACGCAGAATCCTGTCCCATTGTTTCCTATTTGAATTTGGCCAGATCGGACTATGGGATCGAGAGTTATGGCCAAAATACAAATTCATACGAAAAAATCGCGTAAAAAATGTCACTCATTTTTCGGGCACTTATCCTCAACCGATTTGCTCGCAACAAGTTGCATTCGACGCAGAATCCTGTCCCGTTGTTTCCTATTGAAAATTGGCCATATCGGACTATGGGATCGAAAATTATACCATTTTTTATGGAAAAATCGGAAAAAACTCACTCATTTTTCAGGCACTTATCCTCAACCGATTTGCTCGCAACAAATTGCATTCGACGCAGAATGTCTCATATTTTCTTATTGAAAATTGGCCAGGGGCCTGTAGCATAATCGAAATTTTACTAATAATATTAGTAGAGTAGCTTGTAACTTGTATTTTTCTGTTGCATAATGAATCTACAAGTATGAATTTACAAGACTAATATTACAAGTAAACCGCACTAATAATATTAGTGGAATTTACAGGTAACTGTTGCATAAAGAAAATACAAGTAGAAATTATTAGCGATGACTTGTAGTTTCTTCTACAAGTATGAGTGGTGCTGTAATTTAATTTACAAGTAGCTTTTATTTTATTATTTTAGCTGTGCAAAGTAATTATGCATCCTTTAATTGTTTTTAACGACTTAACAGAGAAATAAACTATTATTCTAATTGATTCAAATTACCATATAATGAAATACGGTGCTTAGTGCATAACACTGAGAATTATGAAAATTTTCAAATGACTTTGGATATAGTAG
This sequence comes from Armigeres subalbatus, assembly GCF_024139115.2. Lineage (NCBI taxonomy): Eukaryota > Metazoa > Arthropoda > Insecta > Diptera > Culicidae > Armigeres > Armigeres subalbatus. The sequence goes on from NC_085141.1 coordinate 97,738,463, forward strand.
AAGTAATTTAAGTGCTGACATCGCTGACATCAAGTATTCAAATGGTGGAGCGCTAAAGATCATTAGCAATTATGCAGTACACAGAAACCCAAAACCACTCAAAAGTGGGTTGTTTTAGGTCAACTCCGTACTTTGGACCAATAAAGAGTTTTCTAACCCCAGTAGTTTAACCACAGACAAACAGACATAACACATTGAACATTTACTCATCAAATCAATCGTCGTTCAAACACTAACGACATCTGTTGATTTCAGTTAGTTGGGCAAATCACAAACGAGATGGCGGTAGTGATCAAACGTCAAACTCGAGCAAAGCCGATGCGCGCGCCACGAGTGATCGATTGGCCAACTAATGATATTTTGACTAGTAAATTAGTGAACGATGGAAATTTGACGAGTGTTATGTCTGTTTGTCTGTGGTTTAACTTAATCCCCTTAAAACATATTAACCCAAGCTGAGTTTACTTTACCCAAAGTTGAGAATATATTAATTTATTTGTATTATTGTACTAAACAGTTTCGTTTAAGACCATGCATATTTCTTTATTTTTGACAACAATCATGGGAAAGAAAGGAAAAACGTAAAAACTACCTAAATTCTGAGTAGAATTTATTGCGATATTCTCATCAGTTAGTATTATATGTGCAGTTCAAAACCGAATTTTTGAAGTCACGACAATCATTTTTTCTTTTTCTATTAGTCGCAAGTTCATTACTGCGCATCTGGTGCGCTGTATAGTTGCGAACAATGTGCACCAGTTGCCACCAGTTTCTATAAGTTGAACGCGAATAAAATCGGTTTTCGTGACTTCAAAATTCGATTTTCAACAGGAATCATAATATTTCGAACTAAAAAAGAAATCGTCCAAATTTCATAATCGAATTAGAAGCAAAATCCAAACTTGCAGAAGTCTCACAATACACGTTTCAAAAACACACAACAAACAAGTCTATCGGGATTCGATTTATCATGGAGGATACGTACGCGTAACTAACAAATCGCCCTAATTAAAACTTAAGTCAATCCCAAAGAACACGTAAAAACGACTCCAGTGTGCATTGGTTAAAACTGCCAATACCACGAAGCCGGCTTAAACCGCGGAATAAATACATTTACAGAGATAATAATTAGTGTTCCGTGCATACCTACCGCAGTCAAAACATATATTTCTCGGGTACTTTTTCAAAACGGCGTATGTCGCAAATTGTAAACAAACCCGTTTTCAACAGCATATGGCATCAAATTCATCTAAAAATGTGTATATCTTTAAAGCTACATGAAAATGTGTTTTTAAAAATGTAAATCAATTTTTTGCAAAACGGTGTAACATCATTGTTGAAAATATTGCACATACACCGCTTAGCAGAAAATGTACTTTAAAAAGTTTTTTCGAACAACTTAATAGTTTAAAACGTGCGTCTGCTTGTACTTTTCCATCACTGATTTCAAAATTGAGCATGTTGCTTAAATATTCTGATTTTCGTTAAGAAAAACATTTTACGTTGTTTTTCTGCAGCAAATGTTGTTACGTCGTGTTGTAAGTGTTGCAATTTTTTGTCGCATGTGCGTGAAACGTTTCAACTTGACGCAACATTTCGACGTATCAACAATGCAGCGTACGGAGCAGCGTAACATTTCGACGAAAGTAGCATGACCTCGGTCATACTGACGTATCAAAACGACGTATGTGATTTATCTGTTGCAGAACGTTGTAACATATATTTTTATCAAAATAACTGAAATGTTCACACGCAGTGCAGATTTCAGGGTCAGTGACGTTGAACCTTTTCATAATGTATCGTTGAGGTGTATTCAATTGCAATAAAAATGATTTGTTTCTAAATAGGAATAAAAATGAAATATGAAAACTTTCAAGCTCATTTTCTCAGCTTGATCAAAATGTTACATACGCCGATTTGAAAAAGTTCCCGAGATTTCATCCACAAATTTGCAAACAAACGTAAACAAATCGTTCACCTCCGCATTGACAGTGAATTGTCGGATGAATTTTGACAGGTAAATGAACTTGTAATTTCAACCTTACTTAATACAAGTACTAATATTATTAGTTGGCAAAGCATTATTATGCGACGCAAATAACAAGTACTTGTAATTTGTTGAATTGTAACTTGTAACTTGTAGCTAATATTATTAGTCTGATTATGCTACAGGGCCCAGATCGGACTATGGGCTTAGATGTTATGGTCAAATTACTATTTATTGTGAAAAAGAGTTCAAAAAAGTCTAGCTAGTGAGCTAGCACTAGCTAGTGAGTCTAGCACTTAGACTTCATCTATTCCCCAAGCAACACAAGTTCAACAAATCTGGTTGCAGTAACCATATTGTGACTGAATCCGGTCATATATAAGTTACTGTGATTGATGTGCAATATGTGTGCTTCTCAGGTCGCTCGCAACAGATTGCATTCGACGCAGAATCTTGTCTCATTGTTTCCTATAGAAAGTTGGCCGGATCGAACAATTGGGTCAAAAGTTATGGCGAAAATGCTAATTTAAAAACTTCAAAATAAAATGCCATTTTTTGCTCTTATGCTCATCCGATTTGTTTGCAACAAATTGCGTCTGGCGAGAATTTTTTTATGCATATAAACAAATATGAAAAATAAGACCAATCCACATATTGGTGTTATTTGAAATTTTTTCAAACCTTTTGAACGAACGAGAAAGGCACCATCACCGCTAGGTGGATTAATCTGGGTTTTTAATTTCATTTTGCAAATCTCGCCAAATAACTTTCAACGCGGGATCGCGAGTTCTTTGGTATTGCCTTCGCCTCACATTTTTAAGACGGATCAGTAGCTGAAGATCGTCGTCAATAATAATGGAGTTGAATTTAATTTCACATTTAGGAATTGCAATGCCTCTGGCTTCAACAATTAAATTTGTCAAAGATACGAGCGCATTGTCAATATCACTTTTGGTATCGAGAGGAATATCAACATCAAAATTCCTATCGATATACGTTTTATATAAATCCCAATCAGCCCTATGATAATTGAAAGTAGAGCTGATTGGATTATAAATGGCTTCTTGTGAGATTTCAAATGTCACAGGAAGGTGATCAGAGTCAAAGTCAGTATGAGTTACCAATTGGCCACACAGCTGACTTGAATCCGTTAAAACCAAATCAATTGTCGAAGGATTTCGAGTGGATGAAAAACAAGTTGGGCCATTGGGATATTGAATAGTATAATATCCCGCAGAACAATCTTCAAATAAAATGTTGCCGTTGGAATTGCTTTGAGCATTATTCCATGAACGGTGTTTGGCATTGAAGTCACCAATTACGAAGAATTTTGATTTGTTGCGAGTCAGAATTTGAAGATCAGCTTTCAACAAATTATTTTGCTGCCCATTGCATTGAAAAGGCAAATAGGCTGCAATGAAGGAAAATTGACCACAATTTGTTTCAACAGAAACTCCCAAGGTTTCAAAATCTTTGGTCTCAAACGAAGAAAATAATTTATGTTTGATAAGTCTATTAATGACATTTGTTTTGAACATTGCATCAATCATGTGATGCAATTGTTCAGTTAAAAAATCAAAATCGAATGTAGTCATGCTACCTGAATCGGCAACATGACCATTATTTTCCGTTGGGACATGGGTATAAACCTCATTTTGAGAAGAGAAATTTTGTCTACAGGCAGCGATGTTTGCATACGTACGTACATTCGAAAAATTGGAATTTACTGAAGTGCTTGCTACCCGTTGACGAGCGGCCAAATTTGTTTGTGAATTGTGGTGGGTATGAATTGCTCGACCGGTAATTGGTTTCGAAATTTGAGCGTTTGAAAATTTTCTACCCGTCGAATCTGGGATCCGATTGGAATTTCCCGTTATCAATTTTGCACGGGAATTCAAAACTTTTTTGCGTGAAGGGCATTCCCAGAAATTGGATTTATGATTGCCCCCACAATTTGCGCACTTAAATTTATTGGAATCTTTTCTCACAGGACATGCGTCCTTGGCGTGAGAGGCTCCACCACAAACCATGCATTTAGCATCCATGTGACAATGTTTGGTTCCATGACCCCACTTTTGGCACTTACGGCACTGGGTGGGGTTTTGGAAATTTCCCCCAGGCCTGCGGAAATGTTCCCATGTAACACGGACATGGGACATAATACAGGCCTTTTCCAAACTTTTCATATTATTTAGTTCACTTTTGTTAAAACGAACTACATAAAATTCTTGAGAAATGCCCCTCTGGGAAGTACCAGAGTGGGATTTCTTTTCCATCTTAATTACTTGGACTGGTGAAAATCCAAGTAATTGAGAAATTTCAATTTTAATCTCATCCAGTGATTTATCATCACTGGGGAGACCTTTCAAGACGACTTTGAACAATCGCTCAGTTTTGTCGTCGTATGTGAAGAATTTATGGCGCTTCTCAGTTAAGGACATAGTTGGAAGAGTACCACGATGGCCGCCAATATGGCACCGGACCCTCCACGGGCCAACCCCACACCTCCCGCACTCCTCTCCTACCAACATTCGAATGCATCGAACAGCATCGAACAAAAGTTTAATATTTTAATTACTAACCTGCTCACAGCATATTTATTCACTTCCCGTGATAATGAACATGTTTATCCAAAGAGTCTTATGCATTTCGGCTCGAATAATATCATAAATCAGCAGTTTCGTGCCAATTTATTAGCCGTTCGCGATTTGATGGGCTTATCACTGCACTTCACTTCTTCTCAAAGGGCACTGAAAAAATCAAGTTTTCACTCACTTCTCCGCACATGAGGAGCCCGAAATGTTGATGGAATGCAAATTAAACAGCACTCTTCGAAATCAGTCATTTGTTTAAACCGAAAACTTAATATAAACTGCTATTTTTGCCCGAAAAAAAAACGATTAAAAACTGATCGCGGAGCGAATGTAAACAACGGCACCGGCAGGTGCAAACTAATAATTAGGGCGTCTCAAAAAATAATTTTGCTCCGCCACGCTCAGTCGATTGTGATTTATAATTTGGGTGTCATCCGATGGTTTGGGCTGGTTTGAATAGAGGCTTACCGTGCACAAGTCGTTTCAGGTTTGTATGACAGTTTATATGGCGAGGTTGAATGTAACATTATTCTGATTTTGGTGCTTCGTCATTTTGCCCTGGCGAGGGGGGAGACCATATGACTGGATGAAATATTCAAGGGCTTCAGCTCCATAGACAATCCATATTGAATGGTAGTTCCAATAGTTGCGAGTCGATTTTAATCGAGGTTGCGAATCTTTAGCATGATAATTAAACTTCTCAGAAGGCATCAGTGAAACGTGCAATTCAACAAAATACCCAGAATTTGTCTGTGATATCTATCGCACCAGTGGCAGATGCTTCATACAAAAAGTGTGACATGGGGGTGAGTGGGGTATAAAATGCAATTTTTACGTTAGGAGCCGTACACATTAGGGTGGCTCAAAAAACACTTTTTCAAATTTTTTGATGGGCCGCCCTCTTATTCGGTTCTATTTGATGTTCTGATGCTCTGGACAAAATTTCAGCCAAATCGGTCAACGTTTGGGCAGTGCTAAACTCGTTGGAAGTTTATATGGAAAAATGTATGCAGAAATATCCAAAAACAGTGATTTGCAGTTAGACGGTACAATTTACGATCAAGAACCATGATACTCATTCACATCTTGTAGAATTAAATACAGAATGTCATGCTGAAAACCGCGAGAAGATTAGAGTTTTTTAGGCAAAGATATTAGCATTTTACTGGAGTGTTGTAGGGGTGAATTTATTTCTTTTCAAAGGTAAAAGAAACGAAATTTGCTCAAACCCCACTTCAGAGAAATGCTAATAACTTAGCCGGGCAAACTCTAATCTTCTCGCGGTTTTCTGCATAGCATTCTGTATTAAATTCTTCAAGATCTGAGTGAGAATCATAGTTCTTCATCGTAAGTTGTGCCGTCCAACTGCAATTCACTGTTTTGGGATGTTTCTGCATACATTTTTGCATATAAACTTCCAACGAGTTTAGCACTGCCCAAACCTTGACCAATTTGGCTGAAATTTTGTCCAGAGCATCAGGACATCAAATAGAACCGAATAAGAGGGCGGCCCATCAAAAAAATTGAAAAAAGTTTTTCCCATACTAATTTGAGCCACCCTAGTACACATATTACGTAAGCACTTATGGGGGGAGGGGGGGTCGGTCAATATCTTACGATCCATATAAATAAAAAATCATTTGTATGAAAAAAATCTTACAAGGGAGGAGGGGGGGTCGAAAAACCCAGAAAAATTGCTTACGTAATAAGTGTACGACCCCTTACGTAATCAATGGATCTTTCCTGCGGTGCGGTTTTCTTTCAGTAAAGTCCCTGGAATGTTGCTTTCAGCTATGTGGGTTCTCTTTTCGCCAGCGTATGGAGGGGAGGCACTGTAGCCAGTGTAATAAAAGGTTTAGTTTCCATACTAGTTCCATACAATCTTGAACCGGCATGCGCTCAACAACTTTTTGTTCAAATCGGTTTTTGGAGGACACTCGGAGCATGGGACGGAATTGAGTGAGCGTGGTGGTGCTGGGTCGTTTTTTGAACCACCCTAGTAATATTCTTTGTTTTTTTTTAATACGACACCAATACTACTACAGTATATGACAGTTTTTATTGTACAAATACTTTCAAAGCTTTGTTTTGGTACTCAACCCACCTTCACCTTAAATACTGAAGAAAACGTTTGCGATCGTCAAAGGATCCCGTCAAAACGCGGCAGTCACCCTTCCTAGCAATCTGAAATGAAACCTTGATCCCCTGAAGGTTACTCAAAATCTCATTCCGGAAGCCAGAAAACTCGGCGACAGATACCACAATTGGCGGAATCCTTTGCTTTTTCGCATGAATCGAATCACCTGGGCTAGAGGTATATTCGATTTGCTCAATTTCATCATTAATCAAATCGAATTGATTGCTCAGTTCGATTGGAGAAGAATTATTTCCGATATTAGAGTTGAAAGGAATATCTGAAGTCTCCAGCTTCTTTCTATTTTTTCCGCGCTTGGGCAGGACGGTCTTGAAACCTTGCTTCTTTGAAGGAAGTGGAGAATTCAGAGACTCCCCCTTCCTCTTGTTTTTATTAATGCTCATTGCTGAGCGTGGAGACGTGACCTTCTAAGAGGTTTTATCCCAGAACGGTGTCCCTGCAGGATTTCCACCGCTTTTCGGAATTTTACTTCCGCAAACGGGTCCAACGTAAAACGAAGGCACGGGTCCTTGCAAAGATCGTAACGGGATCAGTGGGTACAAATAGCGCTAAGAAGTTAAGTTAAGTTGAAATTAAAATAGCTTCGGGTAGTATTAAAAACTTCCTTCCGCAAAGAGAGAAAAGAGCCGCACAGCACGAAAGCACGATGCGGTCTGACTGCCAAATCGTTAATCGCCTGGTTCGTTCCACCACCCGCCGGCCATTCATCCACCTGTAAGTGTTATTGGCGTTTTAATAAAAGATTTTGTTAAAATTTTTAAAAAATCACAGGCCTTCAAGCTCCCGAAAACCTCCTCACACCAGTGACTCTGAGACCCGGAACAAAGAGAGAGGAACAAATGTTGTCGAACTCCACGGGGCATCCTTAGGATTGTGTCTTTGTTTGAGAAAATCACTCTCTCGAAATTTCAGCTCAATCGCTTGTTGCATAAGCATTTGATTTAAAGTTTGTATGGGGATTTCCGCCAAAATATATAGGAAAATACACGTCCGTCACTTATTAGATCTGGAAATTGGTTCTGATTGCTTAATTGAGCTCTGAATTGAAGAAAACGGTAGTTGGTATGTTATAGAAAAATTTCACAGAACATTGTATGATGATTAAATGAACTTTTACTTAGTTTTCGGCTGATTTATTAGGAGCTGATTTATTTATTTTTAGTTTTATTGAACGAATCGTATCAGCCAAAAACTATATAAAAGTGTGGCAATTACAATGGATATATTTCCCACCAAAAAACATCCTAGACGGATGAATCGAATTTGCCATCTCCGGATTGGCAACCATTGCTCGCAGGGCTGGCCACCCACGTGGAATATATTGAGATTTGGAAAAGATGCTTTACGTTTCGTGATGCATTTTCCAATGCGGAAGGTATAGAAACAATTTGGAACCTTCCCGCAAACTTTTAATTGCCCTGTTGATTTTTATCTTGTAATGTAATTACAAGAAAAAAAAATCCTACAATTCCACACTTAACAAATGTATATAATAATTATATTTTATACATGTTGAATAAAAAGGCAGCAATACTTTCTTTTAAATCGGAGATACAAACAAATCATAATGTGTCACGCTAGTTGCACTGTACTCGCATAACTTAAAACAGAGTTTGAACTTTTGCTTTGCCAGTACTGCAAACAATTAAATTGCTGAAGCAAAACTTCCCTAATCCGAGATTTGTATTTGTAACAAGCAAGTAGATTGTAACTAATTGTCAGAATACGAGTCGGCGGCCTTGTCGTTCCTCGTTTCGGAATAGAAAACGAGCTCCGAGCGCCACATCCACATGTTGGAAACTGATAACAACTCTCATCTCGATGGTTTGATGGGTCCGGCTGGTGTATGGAGCTTCTTTTGTTGAAATCCGGCTTGAAACGGGTAAGCTTCTTGTTTCGTTTCTCGTCTTCCGGGCAATTGTTTCGCCATGACATCTTTGAAATTGAACAGAAGAACCGAGCGAAACTTGAGAATAAGCAGTATGTACACACAGTCGTTCACTTTTGCACATATTCACCCGGCAACAGCACCCTTGAAAGTGGAGAACTTAATTCAATTGGAAAAGTTTTCTTCCTTATGGGAAAGCTCAACGACAACGCTTGATTGCATGGAAACGGTAGCGTGGAAAAGTGTTCCTACAAACTCTTTACAACGAGAGCGAGCATAAACGACGAGTGAAAGTGGTTTCATATGATGAGATCCTATATCGTGCCCGGGTGTGTTCTGATTGTAAGCCGAGACAGACACGGGCGGAACTGTTGTGCTCCTTTGTTGCTATCGAGTGCTGTTCAAAGTTGATGTACTTTTGTTGGGTTATTATTTGCTGAAGAGCAGAGTTGCTTTATTCGTAGCATTCGGTGGATAATCTTGTGGAGCAGCGTTTCTCGATTAACGGGAAACCGTAAGGTCATAATCTCTTCGAACAATATTCTCTGCTTGGGAATTAATATGTCTGTTAACTTATTTTTTTTTTACTTTTGGGTTCTCTCAATTTTCGATAAACAAATATCAATGGAGAATTGGAGAAAGCCAATTCTAAGCCATTTGAGTGCTGCACTGTAGTGGTTGTGCAGTAGATTAAACTTTGCGATTACAGAACTCAGGACAAGATTCAGCCACCTAAACATGTAAGGGATGTGTAAAACTGGTTGATTTTGGCCGTTTTTTTGGGACTTAGGACGTGATGTAAGTGCTACGTTTATTTCAGACATCAACCAGATTTCTTTTCCAGGCTAATGCATTCAATTTGGTTTTCAACATGCTTGTCACAAGAGACTCTCGTGGGTTTGCGCACTGTTTGATAGGGATAGAGAGATTTACCCATTATTCGCACATCAATTTCCTTATATTTCTCCGAGAAAACGGCGTTTGATGTTTTTAAAATAAACGATAATTTGAATTGTAACCAATCTAGAAGCTGATATTTTGATTTCTATAGTTCATCATTTTTGCCCGCTTATAATGAATAGTCGATTTTTAAGAACAAATAAAAAATAGTAGCAGTATCATTTAAAGATTGAGAAACACTGACAACAAATTTACATTATGTGTTTCCAAGATGATCTGAGCAGTTAGCTGAATGACCTGTGAATCTCTGCATGCTCAGATGATAGCGATTTCGACTTCAGGTTTCATCTCGGCAGTCGGGCCCTTCTGAAACCGTACCAAGAAGGCAACGAGAGCGCACGACACACAATCAAATGAATCCCTGCATGGGCTTGTTTACATTTCACCGAAACACGAAATTAAAATAAAAGTACAATATTGATTCCGGTATTGTTTACCCGAGTGAAAGTCGTCTCGCTGCCGGAGGGCATCGCGTCGTGGAGATTCGTATTTGTTCTACTTTTCAATGTTTAGGGTGTTCAAAGTTAAACTGGGTTCGAGGTACTCGTTCTACATCTTCGAAGAAGTAAATTTCTAATTTGAAAACATTTGAAAGAATTGATTTCCGAACTTTAAACGAACTTAAAGCAATCAATTTCTCAAAACTGAAACAATGCAGTTCAGCAGTAGCTGATAGAATGGCAGTCTTTATATCTGTGTGGTTAGTGTCAGCAATTATTCACTTGTGCTTTTCAATACTTTGGGAAGATCCATAAAGTACGTCACGCAAAATTTGGCTATTTTCAACCCCCCCTCCCCCCTTCGTCACACTTTTTGTATTGAACCTCTAAAATTTTTGTATGAGTCGTCACGCTGTTCGGAACCCCCCCTCCCCCCTAGGAGCGTGACGTACTTTGTGGATGGCCCATTTTCGATACGTATGTTTTCGGCAGCGAAAAAGAACGTTGCATGCTGAACCTTTTGGAAGCATTAGAACTCAAATTATTCACTTCTTATTAAAAGGCTATAAGAAATTACGTTAGAGATTCAATAAAATAGTAATCTAGGAAGATTTGTTCAATTATTTCCATTGATTTACATTTTTCTACATTTTAAATATTGGACATTCCTTAGTCAAGTGGTTAAATACGCGACTACAACCGAGACCATGCTGAAGGTGGCCGAGTTTGATATTGATTCCTAGTACCGGTTTAAAAATTTTCGTGATTTTTTTTATTGCATTTATTTGGTAGGCTCAGCCACAGGTGTGTATAACAATTGACCAAGGAGGTGTGGCCCCAACAGCGTCTGTTCTACCACCGGCTGAGTATTGCGTGGCCCCAAATTGCCGGTGTGAAATGCGATGACAGTAGCTTTCCGTGGGTGCATATGTACGTCACGGAAATCTGACAAGAAGAGGCCGAGTTCTGACTTACTGCTCACCAATTGATACGGTGAGGTGTTATTGTATAATCGTACGCTGAAAGTAATTTACTCAAACCCCACATCCCCCTTCTTCTCTTGTAAAAAAAATACTTTAGCATAGGACGCAATGATTTTTTTTTCCTACGCCAAGAAAAGATAAATATTGAACATGTTGCACTCCGATATAAACTTGTCTTAACATCGTGGATTTTAATCGCAGAATCATTTTTAGTACCTAGTGTTATTATATTAATCTATCAAGAAACATATTGATTACAGCAATAATCTAAATAACTTATTCCCTCAATTAAATCCAACTATCATCCTCGTGTATAGTAACACCATCAAGCTAACCTTCAACATATCGATCTTATCTTCCAAAAATGATATTTATCTAAAATTTCGCAAAGATATTAGGGGAAGTGGGGGTAACACGCCCATAGGGGTTAAAACGCGCCACCCTGAATAAGGTTAAATATCCCCATTGTGATTATTTTAAATAGTCTATACGATGAATCAATGAAAAATATTGCCATTGGATACATATATTTCATGATTTTTCTCTAGTTACACATGAAAACTCGAAAAAATGATTTTTGCGTGTTTTGATGCAATTCTAGCTCGGTGAAATTTAGTCTTTCTATCGCTGTTATTCATTGGTAAATTGAAAATTGAGCCATGAGCCATGCTGCTTACTCGTGTTCTTTATGTTCCACACGAAATCGTCGTCAAAATTGGTCTTAAAACGATTTGATGGGCCTTCAAACTTCTGAGGTCGGTGTGGGGCAGTACGCCCATGCTCATTTCGTATGACCGAAACAGCTGAAACATTCGGTTAATTGCCTTAATGTAGGCAATTAAAATGAAAATCAGTACGATAAACACATGCGCGTTTTAACCCATCCACTGGCGCATCTCACCCCGCATGGTTTCAAAATCAATCGGGTGCTTTTTAAAAATCAAATTTCTGTGCAATAAAATGTACAATTAGATATCTGTCATCGGTAGTCAGTCGCAGATATGCTATTCTTTAGTATGCGCTGATGAAAACTGGCTGAAATGGTGGTTTTCATTGATAAAAATGGCATTTTCCTTAACGTGGGCGTCCTACCCCCAGTTCCCCTATATTTGAATGAGATATCAAACTTAAATTTTTGACTTATGTTAACTAGTACTGTGAGCCAATAACTCTAAACTAATAGCTTTTTGAATGCTGGCAACGTTTTTAACATCGTGAATTTCGAATATCTGATCCAACGAGTAATTACGCTCGGACTACTAAGTCAGTGACTTCAAAAATAAACTACAAGATAATATATTTTGCCTTCCAAACAACTTTGTAGCGTTAAAATTAACTTAACTGGTAGTCTCATGTACACTAAAGCCGCCAAGTGTCTAAATATCAAACAAAATACATTTTATCAAAAATCAAGACTTACTTTGGGATGTTTTACCTCGTCAACACTATTCTCTGCAGTCTCCCAGACGCGCCTTGTGGTATTCCAAACCACAATCAATTTTCAGCTGTCTCCCATTGTGATTTTCCGAACCACAACCAATTTTCCAGTGGTCTATCAGACAGGTTTTGTGATTTTTCACACCACAATCCGTTTTCCAGTGGCCTTCAAGACGCGATTTGTGATTTTCCAAACCTCAATCCGTTTGCCAGCGATCTTCCAGACACACTTTGTGATTTTCCAAACCACAATTCGTTCTTCAGACGCGCTTGTTGGTAATACAAACCACCTTGCTTTCTGATATTTTTAAGCCGTCAAATATTTTAATAATTAGCAAATTATCCCCTTGAGTTCAACTCACCTTTGAAAATTAGCGTCGAGATCCAAAAAAAAAACTGCCAGGGAAAATGTGAGTCTTCAAAAGGCCGTAGTGAAAAGCGATGACAGCAGCTGTCCGTGGGTGCGTGTGCACGCCATGGAGATCTGACAAGAAGAGGCCGAGCCATGGCTTGCTGCTCACCAATTTACACTGTGAGGTGTTAATGTATAATCACACGTTGGAAGCAATTTGCTCAAACCCCCCAAGCATGAATTGCTATTCCCCGGAAGCTATATCTAAACTGGCAGCCCCATCCCGGTGGACAAGGACTTTAAGCCAATAACCTACTGCTCCTGAAGGTCAACAAACCGTTCGAGAAACCTGTGGCGTGTGCTCACGCTGATGGTCGTGCTGAAAAAGAGGAAGATTCTTCCTTGCTGTACCCTGCGTGATGCATCCGTTGAGGTGAATGTTGCCTAATGCAACATACACACCAGTCAAGCAGTTTGACGAACATTGACTCCGCCCCCAAGAAAACGCTTCGATTGCTGCTTTGTTTGAACGTATGTGAAGTTGTTCGAACAACCATTTGACAGTTGGCGGCTCGGTTGGAAAAAATTAAAACGGTTTGATTTTGGTTTGAGTTGTCGGGGGCGGAGTCAAGGTTCGCCGAACATGTTTGAGCATTTGTAGTGAAGTTGCACAAACCCCCATATATTTTTTGATGGTTGGTGCTCAAGTTTGCGCTTCGGTCGTTCGTGTGTGATATTGTTGGTCGAATAAATTGATTGTTCGTGTCGCTGTTGATAACACTTGATGGATGTTTGAATAAACGGGAGGTGGAGTCAATGTTGGTCGAACTGCTTGACCGTGTGTACGTTCCATAACACTTGACCAAGGAGGTGTGGCCCCAACAGCGTCTGTTCTGGCATCCACCGGTTGAGTATTGCGTGGCCCCAAATTGCCGGAGTGAAATGCGATGACAGTCGTGTGCACGCCACGGAGATCGGACAAGAAGAGGCCGAGTTCTGACTTGCTGCTCACCAAATGACACGGCGAGGTGTCATTGTATAATCACACGCTGAAAGTAAATTATTCAAACCCCACATCCCCCTTCTTCTCTTATAAAAAAGGTAAACAAAATCCTTTGGCATAAGACGCAATGATTTTTCCCTACGCAAGACGAAGATAAACATTGAACATGTTGCATTTGAGAAACCGATTAATTCCTTTTAAAATTAAACTCCGATATAAACTTTCAACGTCGTGGTTTTTTATCGCAGAACCACGATATGGAAGATTGCATTAGAATTAGCATTGTTACGGTGTAATTCGTAGATTGGACACTAGTGATACTCATGTTTTACTTTTGAGGTCCTTATCTAGAATGCTATCAGAAATCAAGAAGGGGAATGGTCCTTGATTCCAGTTTTAAACAAAAATAACAAAAGCATGAGGATTACTACTCCTGGCCACGCCCATCTTCACTATAACTAGGGAGAGGAAGAAAGTGTTGATGTGGTACTTACTTAACGAGAGGCCACCGACTTAGCGACACCCTCATAAATACCACGGAGTTGGATAATAAGGAAGGTGTTCGTTGGGTCAGGATTTGCCTGTAGCTGGCAATGTAACCGTGGTAGATCTTATCCCGTAACACACCATGTAAAGGTGTCTACCCAGCGTTACGATATGGGAAATTGTATCATTTAAATGATACGATATTGATCTCTCAAGCAACATATTGATTACAGCAATAATCTAAAATGATTTAATTCAATCCAACTATCATCCTCGTGTATAGTAACACCATCAAGCTAACATTCAACATCTCGATGTTAACATCTGATCAACGGCCTATAGAATGATATTTATCCGTCTAAGACGAATTAAGTACTGTCCATTTAATTCCACCAGTTAATTTTCGTTATCTTTGCAGATACGTATTTCGACCACACAGTTGAGAATTTTTTGAAATATGTTGCAAAGATTTTGGTTGCAAATTAAAGTCACACGATCAAAAATACGAGCGTAAAAAAATCGTGTAAAAACAGAATCCTGTGTAACTTATAGGAGCATTTGTTAACACATAGACATTTAACACATCTTTTCTCTCAGTAGGTCTGTTTCACGCCTACTGAGACATTTTCACTGGCTGCAGCCACAATAGGAGTTTAGAGAATTAAAAAGTATGCGTAGTTTTTAAAATCCATCCGAAAAAATAAAAAGTTCTTTCTTATTCAACTTTTAGTTACCTCTACTTGAAATCTAAGAGTTTTACCGAACCTTTCTCAAGAAGCCTACAGTGATAATTAAAATGCGCTGCAGCTTTAAGGAATGGTATTAGTTAGAAAGGTTAAGATCATACGCTCGATTTAGATAACAATTACTCACAAAACCCTGGAAAAACTCTTAAATCTCAAGGAATTGTTCACTAGTAAATAGTACTAGTACTAGTAAATAATGTATTTTTAATTCTCTAGTTGATGAGGTATTTCCTTTGGTATTTCATAAGTTATAACGTATTTTGAGGGGTCAAAATTTTGTCTTGAGCAAGCCTTATAACAATTGCTCGAAGTTCATAAACCTGAGCGAATAGATTCAACTTGTTACGAAGAGAGGGATTGGATAATGAAGACAATCCTTTCTCTGCATTTACCCCCGTATATAATCAGTGGACTAAATATGTGCAATACTTATACAAAGTAACAAATTTTCTAGGGGGGCTAGCCAGATCCTAGGTGGGGCTATAGCCCCCCTAGCCCCCTGTAGTTACGCCAATGGATTTTTTGTACCACAGCCAATTTTCCAGTGGTCTGTCAGACACGTTTTGTGATTTTCCAAACCACAATTCGTTTTCCAGACGCGATTGTTGGTAATGCAAACCACCTTGCTTTCTGATATTTTTAAGCCATCAAATATTTTAGTAATTAGTACATTATCCCCTTTAATTCAACTCACCTTTTCAAATTAGCGTCAGGATCCAAAAAATAACCTGACAGGAAAAATGTGTGTCCTCAAATGGCCGTAGTGAAATGGGTCCGTGGGTGCGTGTGCACGCCATGGAGATCAGACAAGAAGAGACCGAGTCATGCATGGCTTGCTGCTCACAAATTTACACTGTGAGGTGTTAATGCATAATCGCACGCTGAAAGCCATTTACTCAAACCCCCCAAGTATGAAATGCTATTCCCCGGAAGCTATATCTAAAATCCTGGTGGACAATGACTTAAAGCCAATAACCTGCTGCTCCTGAAGCTCGACAAACCGTTCGAGAAACCTATGGAGTTTGCCATTTCGCCCGTCCGTTTTCGGCTGGACTGCACTGCACTTTGGGGAATCAGGTGGCCGAAAATCAAAAATCGACTTTCTCCTATTCGTAATTCAAGTTGATTTACTGAAAGCTAATGCTTCGGAGCATCAAACCGCAGAATATTAGCTCTCTAAGCCATATTGTTACCGAGATATAGGCATTGAAACCAAGCACTTTTTAGATTTTGAAAAACCTATGCATTGTTCAACTGTCAATATCTTCGGCTACAGTAATTTTTTTTCCAACTCTTTAAAAAGTATCTGAAAGCTTGTTTCTTTTGATTAGCGGATAACATGCGGAAAAATAGGTAGCAAGTCAATAATTTTTAAACTCTAAATATAGGAATTATTATAATATACGGCAGAATACGATGGGCTGGACACCTATATCATACGTGTACTAAAAGGGCATCAAAAGCAGCTTAAATATAGAAAGTATATAACTTGGAAGATGCTGTATGCTTCGTGATAGGTTGTGTACACAACAGCTTATACAACTGGCAACGTATACTGCATTAGGCGTAGGCTCACCAAGAGAAGGTAGCTCATTATCTACATGATGGTAAGTAAATGTGAAAAACAATGGACTTTTAAGGGTAAATATTCTAAGAGTTTGGAAAAGTATATACATATCCTGTTTTCGAATATTTACCCTCAGATAGGGACACTTATGGAAAATCTCCATTACTCGCATGGATGCGATTTTTCGAGTACCTTCTACACATATCTTTCCAAATAGATTTAAAAAAGTGGGGTATGAAAGATATTAAAGAAAAAGTGCCTCAAAGGAAAACAGCTCATACAGAAAAGGCTTTATGATAGTTTCGGAGCCAAGCCAATGTGGAGCAAGATCAGATACAACAGGAAACAAACGAGCGAACCCAAATCTGTTGATTAAACAGCAGATGTCAATAAAAAACTAATTAATACACCGGTTCTGGATCATTCTGATTGCGACAAACTGCCAAGCGACAATCAACTCTTGAAAGTTAGATAGTTATTACAAAGCAACCTACCAGTTAAATTTGAAGCTGTATGATTGGTATAGAATTTCTGCTACGGTGCATAAAGTCCTTGCCCATGCTGGAGATTTAATAATTCATTCACCAACATCATTTGTAATGTTTGCTGAAGAAGCAGCTGAACGCCAATACTAGCACTTAAAAAGTCGGACTCATCATGCCAGGATAGCATCGAGAGAGCAAATTTACGTGTCGTTTTCATTCGTTCTATGAACTCGTCAGATCCTTTGATAAGCTCACTATACTTAAGAAACCGACTTAAAAGCTAATCTAATCTGGAATATCCGGAAGATGTTTTAAGTGACTGAAGACTCCTGCAGTACAACAGAGACCAGTAGAGATAAAAAATAGCTCGAGCAGATATTGTATTCGAACTTTGAAGAAATAATAATAATTTTTTTTAAATGTTCATGAACATAATAAATAAATAAATGTTGTTGCAGAATGCTTGTAAACCTTGAAACCTTTATTACATGGAGTTCATGTACCTCTCTTTTTCGGGCAGCAGGGACTATGTCCAAGGGCTTGACGATCCCACCCCAAGCCATCTACGAGTTGTGGGGCTTGCCTAGGATGTGGTGGGGTTTGACAGTGGGCCCTGTTAAACTTCTATGAAAAGCTGCATGTATCCGCAAATAGGCCCCACCAAAGCGACCGTGTGCCGCTCAAAGCGCACAAGCCCAAGTCCTTGGTGTCCTGACGCTAAACAGCCCTGACACGACGGCCCTCCGACGAGACAGGAGGTTTGCGCAGGCCCAATAAGCCGCCTGGAAAACCAAACATTACGTACAATATAAGAGATAATGCGACTCGATATAATCGGAAAAGTCCTAGGCGACGAATACATGATTGCGATTGGAAGCTTGGAACATGGAATTGCAAGTCGCTAGGTTTCGCAGGTTGCGACAGGATGATCTACGATGGATTACATCCCCGCAACTTCGACGTCGTGGCGCTGCAGGAGATTTGGTGGACAGGACAGAAAGTGTGGAAAAGCGGGCATCGAGCGGCTACCTTCTACCAAAGCTGTGACACCACCAACGAGCTGGGAACCGGCTTCATAGTGCTGGGTAAGATGCGCCAACACGTGATTGGGTGGCAGCCAATCAACGCAAGGATGTGCAAGCTGAGGATTAAAGGCCGTTTCTTCAACTATAGCGCCATCAACGTGCACTGCCCACATGATGGGAGACCCGACGACGAGAAAGAAGCGTTCTTCGCACCGCTGGAGCAGACATTCGATGGATGCCCACTGCGGGACGTCAAAATCGTCATCGGTGACATGAACGCTCAGGTAGGAACTGAGGAAATGTATAGACCGGTCATCGGACCGGATAGTCTGCACACCGTATCGAATGACAACGGCCAACGATGCATAAACTTCGCAGCCTCCCGCGGAATGGTAGTCCGAAGCACCTTCTTTCCCCGCAAACATATCCACAAGGCCACATGGAGATCACCTAACCAAGAAACGGAAAACCAAATCGACCACGTTCTAATCGACGGTAAATTCTTCTCCAACATCACGAACGTACGCACTTACCGCAGTGAGAATGTTGAATCCGACCACTACCTCGTTGCAGTATGCCTGCGCTCAAAACTCTCGACGGTGTACAACACGCGTCGAAGTCGGACGCCGCGGCTTAACATTGGGGGGCTACAAGACGGTAGACTAGCCCAAGAATACGCGCAGTAGCTGGAAGTGGCACTCCCAACGAAAGAGCAGCTAGGCGCAGCGTCTCTTGAAGATGGCTGGAGAGATATTCGATCCGCCATTGGTAGCACCGCAACCGCTGCACTTGGCACGGTGCCCCCGGATTAGAGAAACGACTGGTATGACGGCGAATGTGAGCAGTTAGTAGAAGAGAAGAATGCAGCATGGGCGAGATTGCTGCAACACCGCACGAGGGCGAACGAGGCACGATATAAACAGGCGCGGAACAGACAAAACTCGATTTTCCGGAGGAAAAAGCGTCAGCAGGAAGATCGAGACCGTGAAGAGACGTAGCAACTGTACCGTGCTAATAACACACGAAAGTTCTATGAGAAGTTGAACCGTTCACGTAAGGGCCACGTGCCATAGCCTGATATGTGTAAGGACATAAACGGGAACCTTCTTACGAACGAGCGTGAGGTGATCCAAAGGTGGCGACAGCACTACGAAGAGCACCTGAATGGCGATGTGGCAGACGATGATGGCGGTATGGTGATGGACCTGGGGGAACGCGCGCAGGACATAATTCTACCAGCTTCGGATCTCCAAGAAATCCAGGAGGAGATTGGCCGGCTGAAGAACAAGTCAAGTCAAGCCCCTGGGGTTGACCAACTATCAGGAGAGCTATTTAAACACAGTGGTGAGGCACTGGCTAGAGCGCTGCACTGGGTCATTACCAAGATTTGGGAGGAGGAAGTTTTTCCGCAGGATTGGATGGAAGGTGTCGTGTGTCCCATCTACAAAAAGGGCGATAAGCTGGATTGTAGCAACTACCGCGCAATCACATTGCTGAATGCCGCATACAAGGTACTCTCCCAAATTTTATGCCGTCGACTAGCACCAATTGCATGGGAGCTCGTGGGGCAGTACAAGGCGGGTTTTATGGGCGAACGCTCCACCACGGACCAGGTGTCCGCCATTCGCCAAGTACTGCAGAAGTGCCGCGAAATCAACGTGCCCACACATCATCTATTCATCGACTTCAAAGCCGCATATGATACAATCGATCGGGACCAGCTATGGCAGCTAATGCACGAAAACGGATTTCCGGATAAACTGACACGGTTGATCAAAGCGACGAGGGATCGGGTGATGTGCGTAGTTCGAGTTTCAGGGGCATTCTCGAGTCCCTTCGAAACCCGCAGAGGGTTACGGCAAGGTAATGGTCTCTCGTGTCTGCTATTCAACATCGCTTTGGAAGGGGTAATACGAAGAGCAAGGATTAACACGAGTGGCACAATTTTCAATAAGTCCGTCCAGCTATTTGGCTTCGCCGACGACATAGATATTATGGCACGTAACTTTGAGAAGATGGAGGAAGCCTACATCAGACTGAAGAGGGAAGTCAAGCGGATCGGACTAGACATCAACACGTCGAAGACGAAGTACATTATAGGAAGAGGTTCAAGAGAAGTTGGCATCGGTGGTGACGAAATCGAGGTGGTAGAAGAATTTGCGTACTTGGGCTCACTGGTGACTGCCGAAAATGATACCAGCAGAGAAATTCAGAGACGTATAGTGGCTGTAAATCGTACATACTTTGGACTCCGCAAGACGCTTCGATCGAATAGAGTTCGCCGTCGTACCAAACTGACAATCTACAAAACGCTCATTAGACCGATAGTCCTCTACGGACACGAGACCTGGACGATGCTCGTGGAGGACCAACGCGCACTCGGAGTTTTCGAAAGGAAAGTGCTGCGTACCATCTATGGTGGGGTGCAGATGGCGGACGGTACGTGGAGGAGGCGAATGAACCACGAGTTGCATCAGCTGTTGGGAGAACCATCCATCGTTCACACCGCGAAAATCGGACGACTGCGGTGGGCCGGGCACGTAGCCATAATGTGGGGAGGAGGCGAATGAACCACGAATTGCATCAGCTGTTGGGAGAACCATCCATCGTTCACACCGCGAAAATCGGACGACTGCGATGGGCCGGGCACGTAGCCAGAATGTCGGACAGTAACCCGGTGAAAATGGTTCTCGACAACGATCCGACGGGCACAAGAAGGCGAGGTGCGCAGCGAGCAAGGTGGATCGATCAGGTGGAAGATGACTTGCGGACCCTCCGTAGACTGCGTGGTTGGCGACGTGTAGCCATGGACCGAGCCGAATGGAGAAGACTCTTATATACCGCACAGGCCACTTCGGCCTTAGTCTGAATAAATAATAAATAATAGATACAAATATGTTGTGAGTGTAGCGAGTGTAGTATATATTGTTATCACTTAATTATTGACCAAAACATGTAGATGTAGTTCAGTGTGAATTTCGAACCAACTTCGAATCAATGTGATGATGATGACATGAAACCGATAAACAAAATGATTGATTGTGGTTTCCGCTGTGTGTGTGTTTGAATTCACGATGCAAACGATTTGCGGATTATGCATCATTCGAGATGGTGACTGTCACTGAAGAAAGAAAGAGAAGGTGGACGAAGGGTATACAATAGCGTGCATGAAATGGATTGTACGCTAAAATCCACCTTGTATGAGTGTTGGTATTCGTTCAGGGACGAGAGCTTCGGTTTTTCTGTACGTAGCGTAGCTGAGCGTAGAGAAGCAAATATAGAGCAGCCAAGTACGAGTCCGGTATTCGGCTCTAGAGGTGCAAGTTAAACGCTGCTGCAGACGGGACGAGCTTAAACGTCGCTTCGAGATAATTCTTCAAATTTCGACACTCGTCCAATAATCAACAACTCAGGATGCGCCGCCAAGGGTGCGACGTATTACCCGAGTCAACTCCGAAGTTCCATCATTGCAGGAGATTTAAGAAGCCATCCGAATCATGAAATCCAATAAGACTTCCGAGGTCGATCGCGATCCTGAGGCAAGGATGTATTCTATATCCGCTACTATTCTTCATCGTAATCGACGAGATCATGATGGGTACGATTGACCGTGTACCAAGCCGCGGGCTGCTCTGGCAGCCTATTACTATGGAGCATATAAACGACTTGTATGATGATATTGCTCTTCTAGCGTAACGGCGCTCTAATAAGTAGAGTAAGCTGAACGATCTGGCCGAACGCTCCTCTAGGACGGGTCTCATCATAAACTTCAACAAGGCCAAATTTTTGGGTTTCGACACGAACAACTCCTCCAACTTTACGGTAGCCGGGCAAGCAGTGATGAATGTCAATAACTTTCAATATTTTGAGCGCCAGTTAGCGTCGTTCGCATCAAGAAGGCTAGGGCTGGTTTTGTGAGTTTTTTTTTAATATAAGTAGATCCAATCATGCGTTGAACAAATTCCAAATATTCAACTGTAACGTGAAATATGTGATGTTATACGCCAGTGGGACTTGATGTGTATCAGCAGAGATCAAGCATAAATTGCAAACAGAGCCGTAGCGTGGACTCTCAGCGCTTGGCGAACCCGTAATGAATGCCCCTTACTTTCATGCATGTTCAAAACAAATAGCATGAAAGAGCTGGGACATTTTCAACAATTTCTTGCATGGTGGATTTAACAAATGTTTACTTTATGAATTTATTAAACCAGCATACAAATGTTTGGTTTAAAGGAATCGAAAATGTCACGGGATCATATGCGATCGCTATGGTCCATTTTTGAACCTCAAATAGTTTGCCTGCAGAAAAAGAAAGAATTGTCTTGTCTTGTCTTAGCACATGGACAGCCAATATTGAAAAGCATCCTGGAAATGTCGGTTGTATTCCCGAGCATTTTCTTTTCTGCATTAATATTTGCAGTATGTCATAAATATGACACAAGTATTAAAACGGCCAGGCCCCCAGTACATTGCCTGCATAAAATGAAAGAATTTATCTCAAATTCAACAAACTTCTTATCACTCCCTCCGAGTATCTATTATTTGAAAAGGCTTAGACTTCTTAGTCACAGTCTACTCTGTATTTCGCCTTTGGCGTATTGAAGTCCTCATCTAGGGTTTCTTCTCCACAAACTTGTTCGAATCCTTTTTCATGGTAGAAGCTTGAATCAGAAACACTATGAACAGGTGATTTTGAGAATATAATATAGCAAGGTTTATTATACGGATTGACCTTAGCCGATTGAGACCTCCAGCATCATTAACACAATAAATTAACCCCCAACCCCCCCCCCCAATTAACAAAAAAATTAATGTAGATTCAAGTCGTATCCAACCACTTAGAGCACCTTTATAAGATTGGTCATCATTTCCAATAGTGTAATTATGGATTTCGGCGCTCTCTAAAACTTAGCGATCTTGGCGATGGCCAAACTGATCTACAACACTCTACGGCGCTGACTGCAAGTGTACATCAACCGATACCTACGTTTTATAATTCGGGCTTGGCCCATCTCGAATGCTGAACTCCATCGACGATGCCATCAACAACCGATATCAACAGAAAATCGCGAGCGTAAATGGAGGTGGGTTGGCCACATATTACGAAAGAACGGAGATGAACTCTGCAAGGTGAATAACAAGTGAAATATTGGCATTTAATTTGGACATGCTTTAATCATACTTTAAGTAACTTAACATGTACTTCACTAGAAGCTACAGAAAATGCTAATCTGGAAAGCGGAAATGCAGAAGTGTCAGCAGGTCAGATGTGTCGATGTCTCGGCATTCTTCCTTTTTGTGGTTGGTAAAATTCAAGTAGGTACCACAAAAGGAAAAAAACGCCAACCGTATACCCTCTGGAATAGCGCTCCACACGGTATATGTTTATTCTACGTAGATGAGAGTAGAGTAGCTCGTTGTCATCGAATGGTGGATTTATATATAAAACTTCTCAAATAATTTATCTATTGTTAAGAAATTTTTTTCAGGATTAAAATAGACCAAAATCTTCATTAAATTACGACTTTTTTAACAATGGGTAGTACAAAAATTGAACATTTTTTATGAAATAAATTGATGAAACTTCTTGTTTCTGTACATCGTCGCAAAAATACACAGCAGCCGTAGAAGCATGTCCCCGTTTCTATCCGATGGTTTCATCTCCACAATGCAATTTTCGCCAAATTAAACACATTTAACGTCTTGAATAAACAGCGGGGACCAAGCGAACCAGAAACGTGTATCTTTTGGGTGACTATGGAGAAAAGAAACAGTTTCCATCGCGGTCCAGTGGGAAATAGTGCGCGCTACATGCTTCTTAGCTGGGTATTATCTTCCGCTGCTGCGGGTCCGGGGCACTACTGGAAAAACCGCTTCCAATGTTGGAACGCTCTTTCAGCCGCAGAGGGCAGGGGAGAATGAATGGTGAAGAATAATCGTGATTGCATTTGCATTCGCCGGATTCTGCCATTCTGTTACTGTTATTTACTCTACATGCACTGGCTTCGTGGCTTCTGGAAGGCATCGTTGAGGTCTTGAAATTTCCTTTCAAACGAAGATGTTTATGTTTTATAAGCAAACCTCTACTCTGTAACTTTAATCCACTATTATAATAACAAGGGAATATTCAAGAAAAACATTGTTGATTTCCGGCATAACTCTTCTACTTATTCTTCATCATCTTCTTCTTCAGGAACTGTACATTCCTACTGGAACATTGCTTGATTTTCAACTCAGTATTTTATAGCAACCCTATAACCAGAGACCGGCGGAGTGAAAAACTGTCGAAATAGAAACGTATGAAAAAGTATGAAATCATGAAAATAATTATGGCATCACTTGAACTTTTTGCTTGCTTCTTATGGATGAAAAAAGTAAACAAGTCGAATTGGAACCGCTTTTACGGTTCGATTGGAAACAAAATGGCGTCTTCGCCGATCTCTTATTCTAGTATTTATAGTATTTTATAGGCATTTACACAGTTACTAATTGAAAACATTTCTATCCTTGCTGATTTCATTCCACCTAATAATTCCTAGTTTAAAGTTTTAATTCATTGTGTTCGTCTCATATTTTTTGCTTAGGTTTAATTCCTCATCACAATATCTCACAATACCGTTGTTGTCAACTTCTGATAAAAAAGGAAATTCCATCCCTAAGAAGAAGTCTTGGATGCGAGAACTAACTAGAGTGCTTACGTGTTTCCGCTTCTACACCGCAAATTGGCATGCTTTTTATTCGACGCTTCAAACTCTGCATTTGGCATAACCACTCGCGATCCGTTGTCCAGGAACGCTCGAACCATATGTTTCCTTCATTTTGGTCCCGAATGACCAGCACCACTGTAGACAATAGTACGCTTGAAAATTTCCAGCTTTTAGTACCTATATTGTAGGGGAATGGTTCGGCACTTCATCCCATAGCTCCTATTTTCATCTCATCAAAAACAAAGCAAAACAAAATACCCCAACAGGAACCTTTGAACCGACCCCGGCGTTTGAGGATGGCATTGGACGAACAAATCATCCACGGTGCCCTGGGTAGTCGGGGCACCGGTAGACCGGGCATCATGACCCCACCGGAATGACCGGGTCGACCCCGGCACCCAGTGGACGAAGACTCGCCAAGCATGAAGAAACTATCCAGATCCCCCGGTAGTCGGGGCCCCCCTCAGTGCGGAACTAAGGAAAACCCCCGGGCGCCGGGAGATAGACGCTTTATCCCCCTGCAAGCAATCCAGCAAGCGCAAGGCTTCAAGACGTCGTTTCTCCGGAGGACTACGTGGGAAGCAAGTGACTCCTGTCAGGTGTTGTCGGGACGTTTTGTTCTTCCCCGACGGACGACGAGGGACGCAAGCCACTGAGTAGCAGCAATCCAATCAACCAAGACATTCGAAAAGATATTACGGATGCTATGAGTATGTGCTACTTAGGGCACCCTGGAGCCGCTATCCCTGGAAATAAGTCCTTTTGGCTGCCTTACGTCAACCCTAGTTACGAGTCTAGAGATCATCCAGGCTCGACCACCCAAGACATTTCTTTTTACAATAGTACCCTTCCGGATACCTCCGAGGATATCCACTCCGACTACCAAAGCACTCTCTTTCCTTCTAATCAGCGCAACACAACTGATACAACGTCATCATCGCTCCTACCTGCGTCGGGTACGGATCTAGGAAACACTTTTGCCTCTTTTCCGACAACTACGATTCCACTAGAGGTCAAGATTTGTCTTCAGTGGAATATTAACGGCTTCTGGAACAACCGGCCCAACCTGGAACTGTTGACAAACGATAGTTCGCCCTGGATTATAGCCCTCCAGGAGGTCAACCGCATCTCACCAGCCTCCCTTGGGGGCAAATACAAATATCCAGCATTCCGTGGCGCTAGAGATCCTCCGGGAGATCTCCTTTGACGTCTTTCAGTTTCGTGAAGACCTCCCAGTCGTTGGAGTCCGTCTCCGAGGCAGCATTCTTATTAGCATTGTGAATGACTATCTTCCCTGTGGAACGCTTCTCGCCATCAAACAAAACGGTGAGCGACATCATCAGTGAGACCCCGTCTCCTCTTCTTCTTTTGGGAGATATGAATGTTCACCACCTGACCTGGGAAGGTACAAGGTCGGAACCCTGTGGAGTTGCCCTACTCGAAGCTTTCGAGCAGGCAGATATAATACCCCTACACGATGGTTTGCCCACCTTTTTTAATGGCCATTCGGCCACCGTTATCGACGTGAACACCATCAGCCGTTCCCACCTTTTCATGTTAAATTGGGAGGTTGCTTCCGACCTCTATGGGAGCAACCATTTTACAAATCAGGCCACTGCCAACGCCTCTCTTTCTACCACTTTTAAGAGGCCGCGATCGCGTTATGATGCCGCCGACTGGAAGTCCTTTGATAGTAGCATTCGACACACGTTGAAGCACGCTACCCCGCTTACGCTTCCTGACTTCTCCAAGGTCGTTCTCGATGCCGCAGGTCTATCCATCCCTCAGACCAGTTCTCGACCAGGACGAAAAGCCCTTCGTTGGTGGTCGGACGAGACGCGTCGAGCTGGTAAAGCCAGAAGGAAAGCCCTCCGAGTGCTCAGGAAGCCTCCCTCTGGGCACCTGAGAAAGGTAAGTACATTGGAAAATTACAAACCAAGACGCCAAAATAAAGCAGTGGGAAGACTTCCTTGACTCCATCAATTCGGGCCAATCTACCGCCGAACTATGGGGGAAAGGCAATGCGCTTAGTGGCAAGCGTAGATCTTCCCCCACCCACATCGATTCGCAAGACCGTACTATTCCCGATCCGCCGGACGTGGCCAATGCATTCGGGGAGTACTTCGCATCAGTAAGCGGCTACCCAGCCGATTTTCAAAAGCTCATAGCCACCAGGCCTCTGACGCTGCAGAACTTTCGAATCCCGCCGGACTTGCTTATATCTCCAATAAACCAGCCCTTTTCGTTCGCCAAGCTTTTCTTCGCAAGTAGCAAAGGAAAGTCTTGCGGTCCGGATGGAATAGGGTATCCGATGCTGAAAAATTGTCTCCCTATCACCAAAATAGTATGCCTGGTAAATCAAGCCTGGACGAACTAAACTTTTCATGACGAGTGGCACCTCAGCCATGTAATTCCTAAAACAGTTTATCCTCCCTAGACGCCGCTGATTACCGACCTATCTCGCTAACCTCCTGTGTATTAAAGGTCGTCGAGAGATTGGTCAACCGTAGGCTGCGTGAAAAGCTTGAGTCTGATCGCCAACACGCCTTTCGACCGGGGTATGAGGCAAGTTCGTACTTTGAACTTTGCCGGATTAGGAGACGTACTCCAGAGCGCCTTTGACCAAGGGAAACACGTCGACTTAGTTTCCCTGGGTATCTCTAAGGCTTTTAACCGCATTTGGACCCCACTAGTGCTGGTAACATCCTAGCTTTTGTGCACAACTTCTTCACCCGCCGGTCCTTCCGGGTATTTATCGGCAATTCCACGTCCAGAACCTTCCCAGAGGTGACTGGGTTCCGCAGGGGTTTATTCTGGTAGTAACCTCGTTCCTGGTTCCTATGAATGGGGTCTTCACTGGCCCCCCCAAGAACATCTACATCTTCGTCTACGCCTACTTGTGGTAGTCGGAGACACTCCGGCGCGAACGCGTATCCAAACCCAAGCAGCGGTAAGTGCAGTTCATCGATGGGCCTCATCGGTTGGCTTCACCATGTTAGCCAGAAAAATCGTGCAATGGACGTCACCGTCTCTCCGGCCCTACTCCCAAGACTAACGGGCAGCCGATTCCAAACAGTAAACTCTTCATGGTCCTCGGCGTCTCCATCGACCGAGGACTGACCTTCGTTTCGCATTTCCAAGCGGTCAAAGTCGGCTGCAAATCAAGGATCAACCTTATAAAAACATTATCAAGACCACGTAGGACGAACAACAGGATCACTCGGTATTGTATCTGCCAAGCGCTGATTGACAGCAGACTTCTGTACGGACTGGAACTGACTTGTGTAGTACGTTGTGAGCTTGTCAACATACTCTCCCCAGTCTTCAATCAATACCTCCGCATAGCTTCCGGACTTCTTCCCCCCCACCTGCCTTCCCAGGTAAACAAAAGTCCCTTTAAGAGTACGTTTTTCGCTTAAGCAGCACAGTGAAGCTGATTAAGTGAAAAACGTACTCTTAAAGGAACTTCTGGTTACTTGGGAAGGCTGCCTGTGCCGAAGCAGGTGTCCTCCCATTTCGCCATCGTGTGCAAGTGGCTATTTGCCTAAAAGCCGCCGCATACGCTTCCGCCACATCCGGAAACCATAGGAACCCTCTCCTTGTTCAAGAGGATCGGATTATGCACATGATGGCCGACGTCAATCTCCCCCGGTGGCTAAGGTCCACTGGAGCAGCCACTCCTCCACAGGCAACATAAATAGCTCCATTGCGAGGCGCTTTAAAAGAGGGGACAACACGGAAGGTCATCGAAGATCGTTCGCCGAGTTGCTTAACACTGAGTTTAGGGACCATGAACATCGATACACTGACGGTTCCGTTTCGAGAGAAGGGGTCGCCTTAGCGGAGCAATCTAACGGTCTCAGCCAGCCTTCTTGTACAATGCAGCGTCTTCTCGGCGGAAACCGCAGCTCTGTTGATTACCGCTACTACCCCTCCGACAAACCAGTCCTAGTTTTGACTGATTCCGCTAGTGCCATCGCTGTACTACAAAGGGACCACTCGAAACATCCATGGATCCAGGCCATCCTCGTTGGTGAACAACAATCGACAACATTCGCCTAGACTCCCGGGCACTGCGGGGTGCCAGGCAACGTCCCTGCGGACATTCTGGTTGGAGCTGGCCACCAAGGCCGGCGTTTCACAACATCGGTTCCCTTGGCTGACGTTAAAGCCTGGGTCAAAAAGATTGTCAGTCAAAATTTGGAAAAGCACGTAATAGCGAAAGGTCAAGGCATTAACGACAACCTGGAACGACATGCCTAGCCTCAAGGACCAGCAAGTAATCTCCCGCCTCCGCACCGGCCACACCCGATTCACACATAATTTCGGCGGAAGGCCCTTTCGGACCATTTGTAACATCTGTGGAGTACAAAACTAAGTGGAACCTGCGATCTGCCGATGTCCAAAGTTTGACATTCTAGGCTTCAGCTACGAAATACCGACAAACATAAGAAATGCCCTAGCTGACGATATGGCCAGCCTATCTGTCCACATCTGCTTCCTCAGATATGGAGAACTGTACCACCAGGTCTAGATTCAGCTTGACTTTCCGGGCGTCCCAGCCCGGAAATAAGTCTCACCCATGGAGATGTGCGAGCCTCCCTGGTCTTTCCAGGGCTGTAAGTCCCCACGCTCCCCACAGTCCCAATGACTGCATTTCCTCCCCAACTTCGCTAACATCGTATCCTCATCTTGATACCAACCGACCAAGTCCTGTTTAGCAGGAATACGAAAGCGGTCGCTCTCAGAGTGACTGACGACGTTCTGATCAGTTTATTGCGGAAATCCTCCGCTTCGAATATTTTTTGCGAAAGTCCTTCGCTCTGAAAAGTTTTCCCTTCTTTGGTCAGTGTTATGGATCCATGTTATGCGCCAAGGTTGGGTTTCCTATCTGCCTGCAGCGATCGAAATCCGGAGAACAGCGCGACTCAACAATTGGATTCTTGGACATCTGTGCAGCCACAATTGGCCACCTGGCCAAAGTTTATCGATGAAGACTCCCACCGCGGAAGGCCGTGATTGATACAAACATTTTTGTCGACCAGCTGATTTTATGAACCAACCAAATTTTTAACGTTTTTTAAAGTGTATAGTTATAATTTTCATTGTTAATAAGGTCCCTAGGTTGGACCTGAGGGTCGCTGCTTTCAGCACCCACCCTTGGCAGTTGCTTCCTTAGCGCTGGCAATGTCATGACAAGTGAAAAACTGAATGGGTTGCATAAAATCCATTATAGCACTCATAGTTTGATGGACATGATATCAAAATTCTCCAAAGGCAGGTTCATTTATCAGTTCACGGTATGTCGAACTATGCAATTTAGCACCATAACATGAAATCTGATTGTTCTCTGCAGCAAGATGATTTATTGGCAAGAATGATCATGTGAAGTGAATTGATTGTACCCTTTTGGTACAAATTTATTATATTAAAATACTTTTTTTGTCATTGCAAAAAAAATGGCGTGTGCAACTCTATTCATTCAGCAGTCATAGTATTAATCTAACAAGGCTTGCCAACGTGAAACGTATAGCTCGTGCTGAACAAAATATCTTATTGCAACTAGTTGCACAAACTACCATTAATGCACATACCTATTTGGAGCTGCAAATACGCGCAACATTCAATGGATCTTACTGTTCTTTAGAATCGTAATAAACTTTAACTGTGCTTGCTTGTAATATTCAGTCGAATTCAATTGAATATTGTTAACTCATTTGTTGGGAATATGTAGCTACAATTTTACGCGTCGTTGAAATTTCAAAACTATTTGCAGTGAACAATGTTTAAAACGCTATGAAAATTCAAGCTAACCAGGAAATCAACGATTTTCTAGGTGTAATATCTACGGAAATTCCTTGAGAAACTTTTAACAGACACGGAAATTTCCAGTAGGAACGTATAGAGCCATGAAGGAAGAAGAAAAAGACGCAAAGAAACTCTTATCATGGCTGATATGGAAAAAGGAAACGAGCGCTCTGACTGGCATAGATTTGTTTGCTTGTTGCTTGTGTTTGGAATTAAATTATGCTTGATCAGTCGTGCGCTACATGAATGTTTTCTCTCTGTAGATGAATTGTTTTCTGTTATCGTCAACTGTTTTGCCTACAGACAACCATTCTCGGAGGAAACCCTTGTTAGTCTAATTAATATGGAAATGTTGCTTGAAAGTTTTCGCAGGCAAGCGAAACGTGACTGCACCAATCTGTAAGTTTCTGAAGATATTTCTATATGTATTATATAATGGGAAACGTCCCAAAATGACGTCGTATTTGTAGCGAGGGAAGGGTGTGACTATCCATACGCAATTTTCATGTTTCGGATCTAAAAAGCCCGAAGAGAATTTTTGTTTGGTAATTGCTTTACAATAATTGGCATTGGCGGCAGTAGGAAAGCACAGCGAGATTCGTGATCCTTTATTAATTTACGGACAATGGCCGAAAAATGCGCATTTTAGCAGACAGATCCCACGAGTACATGAAGATTTTTGTTACGCCTTCCTAATATTTTTTCTTTACACCGGAAATCGCTGACGATCGCGAAAACTAAGTAGGGTAAAATGCCCAATAGTGGACCCCCTAGTAGCGAAATTTTGCTCTTCCTGGCATAAGGAGTGGAAATTTTAAAAATATTAATTTTGCGTGGTATCTAATATCAAGCTCTGCATCTCCTCTTCACGATACATACATAAAACACTCAAATACTCGACGTTATTCTTTGAAATTAACATTGTAAAGTTGTACTAAATTTGCCCTATAGTAGACCCCCTGGGGGTCCATAATAGGAAATTGCTTCCCTATAGTGGACACTTCATTTGATTTTCATGTTTCGTTTCGGGACGTTCTTCTTCCCTATTATGGACCCCCCAAAATAATCCTATAATGGACACTCTCGTGTTTATTTTTTATAGAATTGTAAAAAATCAACTAATTTTACTTTCCATAGCATTTTCAATGCATATAATCAAATCATAGGACTGTAAGGTAGGTTCTCCCGATGGAATTTCATAGCAAAATGTTTCCATTGTGTTGTATTAATGAAAAAATGTCTGGAGGGTCCACTATTGGTTGGGGGTCCACTATTGGGCACTTTACCCTATAGTGTGCGTTGTGAAATGTTAGTATTTGAGCATCTCTATTTCTCAAAATCTGCTGGCCAAAACACAAACGTCAACGGCAAAATTCCAATTCATGAACATACCCATTGCCATTATAACTTAAGACTATTTAAAACCTGGACTGTTCATCAAAAGAGTTCCAAATTATATTGACAGCGCACAGTTAGTTAGCGTTTGGCGAAAATCGTGAACTTTTTTGTTGCCACTTTGAGGTGTTATTTTTTTGCATCGGTGTCTTCGGGAATACATTTTACAAAAATATGGCACATCGATTGCCGAAAAGTTGTAGAATGTCACAGGTGACGGTGCAAAATGTAACTTTTCTAACGAGGTATCGAGGTAAGTGCCTAAAAGATGAGTGAGTTTTATTTTGCGCACATACATACACACACGCACACACATACACACAGACAGATATCATCTCAATTCGTCGAGTTGAGTTGATTGATATATAACACTATGGATCTCCGAAGCCTTGTGAGTTTCAGTTGGAACAAATTGTGGACAATTCTCGCTTAACTTTTTAAAAGGACCTAAGTAACATTTTTTTCATGAATTAGTTTGAGTACTGCAATCAAAACCTTTAATGTTTTTCTGTTGATTGCGCTATTCAAATTAATTCATGAAAAAAATGTTACTTTGGTCCTTTTGAAAAGTTAAGCGAGAATTCTCTTGTTCTGCGGGATATTGTATTATTCAATATCCCACTGGACCAACTTATTTTTCTTCCAGACGAAATTCTTCGACAATTGATTTAGTTTTAAGAGCCATTTGGTAACTCATTCTGACTT
Source organism: Armigeres subalbatus (assembly GCF_024139115.2). Classification (NCBI taxonomy): domain Eukaryota; kingdom Metazoa; phylum Arthropoda; class Insecta; order Diptera; family Culicidae; genus Armigeres; species Armigeres subalbatus. Next base: position 97,771,189 of record NC_085141.1, read on the forward strand.
TTACTCTGATTCCCTTCCTATGCTCTACTTTTAAGTATCATAGAGCTGATTGTGATTTATATAAAACGTATATCGATAGGAATTTTGATGATGCTATTCCTCTCGATACCAAAAGTGATATTGATAATGCTCTCGTATCTTTGAAAAATTTAATTGTCGAAGCCAGAGGCATTGCAATACCTAAATGTGAAATTCAATTCAACTCCATTATTATTGGCTACTGATCCATCTTAGAAATGTGAGGCAAAGGCAATTCCAAAGAACTCGCGATCCCACGTTGAAAGTTATTTGGCGAGATTTGCAAAATGGAATTAAAAAAACGTTTCGTCATTCTGCGAAACACCAACTTTGGGAATAATGTTTCAAAGTTGGATCCCAGTTCGAAACCCTTTTGGAAAATAACGAAAATTCTTTTAAAGAAACCTCAAAAGCCAATTCCAGCGCTTAAAGAGGAATATAACATTTTATTAACAAATGGCGAAAAGGCTCAAAAACTTGCTCAGCAGTTTGAGACTGCCCATAATTTTAGTCTAGGTATCACAAGTCCAATTGAGGATCAGGTTACGCGGAGCATCGAAGACATTCTCAATCAAGAGAATATTTTTTACCCTTCGTTGGGAACTAATTTGGATGAAGTGAAGTCACACGCACAGTCTGACAGATAGCAATGAGTTTTTGCCATAAGAGTGAGTAGAGGCATTACCTTCGTATTCGGGAATTTGATCATCTAGGAGTAAATGAAAAAAAATATAAATTTTATATATGAAAACTAAACAAATATTTTTTTTTTATGCTTGAATTTAAATTGGTTTTCCATGCAATTACATTCCTGTGAGAAAATTGTGCAGACTTTTCTTTTTTCGCTGTAACACTATTTACATAACACAAGGTTTCCATCTTCTGAGGATAGCGTTTTTTGGATGAACTCCGCTGTGAGTTGGTCCTTACAAGGTTCAGCCATATTTGATACATTCTATAATTTGGACCGCTTTGAACATGCATGGGACTTTCCAGGGGAAACTTCGTACCCAGCTTCCTAGACATCGGTCTTGACTCTGAAAAACGCTTCGATTGCTTGGGAAAAATAGTTTGTCGCACAAATTTGCAGACATGGCACTTATTGTGATCGGACGAGCATCTTGTCTTCATAGATTCATCCTTACCGTTATTGTGGAGTGAAATATTCTGCGCATTTTTGCCTTTTGAGCGCTGCTAAACTACGGCATAACAACTTAAACAAATCATAAAACGGCTGTTTGATAGGCATTATCCTTTTTTGTACACTGGTTTCGCTTTAAAAGATTTTTTAAAACACAATAGGCAAACTTTCTTCGTGGTTTCTCATGGTATTAAATTGAAACTCATCATCCAAGAAATTGAAAAATGAACAAAAATGAAATTACCGTTTCCAAGGAGTTTTCTAAACTATTAAGGCGCCTGCTTTGTTAATGATATGCCAACTATCATTTGAGAGTGAAGGTACTTTTCTAAACAATGTAGATAATAGCATTGTATTCATTTATTGGCTATAGTAGGCTATTATATCACTAAAATTTCTATATACATATGTTGTCACGCCTATATCATCGGCATCCCTAACCACGATGCCTCTACTGTAACGAAATCATCGTTCGCTCTACCAGCGCTAGGTTCGCTAGCACACGTAGAGCTGTCAGAGATATTGTTCTATGGTATGATATCAACATGCAAATCATCTTGTTTGGATCGAAAACCAATGTGCTTACGTGCTACCCTAAAATCTATATTTTTCCTAAATTTATCACTACAAGTAAGTTGAATTCATATTTGAACTAAAATACTTAACTTAATGCTACCTATTCTAAACTACAGTTGAAATAAACTAGAAAGAACCGTTCTGAAGGTAAAATTCTTGTGCGATCTATTATCGTTTGATATTGGTAGGTTACTTGTAATATTTTCTGCAAATAAATTTACTATATGTATGTTGTAATAACCTCAGCAGGGTGATAACGCAAATAGCAGGATATAAGCCGAATATAAGCCGTATTTGTAGTAAATAGGCACTATTTAATGTAAGTGATTAATATCAAATACTGCGGAACCTAAGTAACTTTACCTACAATTAATTTACAGCTTGAAGCATTTCGCCAATAAAGTTTGCTGTCAGGAAGTAGTGTTAGTTTTGTTATTTAACAACATAAAAATAAATTTCTGTCTGTCTGAACCATATAGACTCGGAAACTACTGAACCGATCGGCGTGAAAATTTGTATGCAGAGGTTTTTGGACCTGGGAAGGTTCTTAAGATGATTCGAGACCCCTCCCGGCTTTGGAAAGGGGGGCTCCCATACAAATGAAACACCAATTTCTTTATAACTCGAGATCTAATCAGAGAATAAATCAATTTTAGGTGAAACGAAGTTCGTCGTGTCTTCTAGTTATTAAATAAATGAAGAAGTTGGAGTGAAGTATGAAGTCAAGTATTAAACAGTTCCAGTGGGAGATAAATATAATTCCACAGAATAAAGAAGAGAATAGTTCCGGGTTGAACACACCTTCTGGGTATATACGGTAACTCAAATGTCTTTAGATCATGACCAATGGTCAATGACCATGGCTACTAGAATGGGGCGCAGTTGTTTGGAAAATGCAAACTTCATTCAATCAAGTGAGATCAAGAGTTTTCTGAATCGTTTTAGGACCCCAATCAACTGTGCAAAATATGGGCTTGTTTGGTTACTTCCTCGCTTTCCACATAGCGTTTTAAATTTATATGGAAATTAGTATGAAAAACCCAGATTAATCCACCTAGCGGTGATGGTGCCTTTCTCGTTTTTTTTTCGAGTGAGTAATTTCTACGCACTTTTGGTATGAAAAAATATGTTGGGCATATCTACCGAGCCCATAGTCCGATTTTTCAATAGGAAACAATGGGACAAGATTCTTCGTCGAATGCAACTTGTTGCAAGCAAATCGGTTGGGAGTAAGGGCCTGAAAAATGGGCTAGACTTTTCCACTCGTTGTTGCCTAAAAAAAAGTATTTTGACCATAACTTCTGAGCCCATAGTCAGATATGGCCAATTTTTAATAGGAAACAATGGGTCAGGATTCTGCGTCGTATGCAACTTGTTGCGAGCAAATCGGTTAAGGCTAAATGCCTGAAAAGTGGGCTTGACTTTTTGCGCACATACACACACATACATACCAGGCCATCTGCGAGTTGTGGCGCCTGCCTAGGATGTGGTGGGGTTTGACAGTGGGCCCTGTTAAACCTCTATAAAAAGCTGCATGTATCCGCAAGTAAGCTCCGCCAAAGCGACCGTGTGCCGCTTAAAGCGCACAAGCCCAAGTCCTGGTGTTAGGTGGGACGCTAAACAGCCCTGACACGATGGCCCTCCGGCGAGACAGGAGGTTTGCGCAGGCCCAATAAGCCGCCTGGAAAACCAATAATTACGAACAATATAAGAGATAATGCGACTCGATATAATCCGCAAAGACCTAGGTGACGAATAAAGGATCACGATTGGAAGCTTGGAACACGGAACTGCAAGTCGCTAGGTTTCGCAGGTTGCGACAGGATGATCTACGATGAATTACATCCCCGCAACTTCGACGTCGTGGCGCTGCAGGAGATTTGCTGGACAGGACAGAAAGTGTAGAAAAGCGGGCATCGGGCGGCTACCTTCTACCAAAGCTGTGGCACCACCAACGAGCTGGAACCGGCTTCATAGTGCTGGGTAAGATGCGCCAACGCGTGATTGGGTGGCAGTCAATCAACGCAAGGATGTGCAAGCTGAGGATTAAAGGCCGTTTCTTCAACCATAGCATCATCAACGTGCACTGTCCACACGAAGGGAGACCCGACGACGAGAAAGAAGCGTTCTACGCACAGCTGGAGCAGACATACGATTGATGCCCACTGCGGGACGTCAAAATCGTCATCGGTGACATGAACGCGCAGGTAGGAAGGAAGGAAATGTATAGACCGGTCATCGGACCGGATAGTCTGCACACCGTATCGAATGATAACGGCCAACGAGGCATAAACTTCGCAGCCTCCCGCGGAATGGTAGTCCGAAGCACCTTCTTTCCACGCAAAAATATTTGCTAGGCCACATGGAAATCACCTAACCAAGAAACGGAAAACCAAATCGACCACGTTCTGATCGACGGTAAATTCTTCTCCGACATCACGAACGTCCGCACTTACCGCAGTGTGAATATAAAATCCGACCACTACCTCGTTGCAGTATGCCTGTGCTCAAAGCTCTCGACGGTGTACAACACGTGTCGAAGTCGGACGTCGCGGCTTAACATCGGGCGGCTACAAGACGGTAGACTAGTCCAAGGATACGCGCAGTAGCTGGAAGTGGCACTTCCAACGGAAGGGCAGCTAGACGACTGGTATGACGGCGAATGTGAGCAGTTAGTGGAAGAGAAGAATGCAGTATGGACGAGATTGCTGCAACACCGCACTAGGGCGAACGAGGCACGATATAAACAGGCGCGGAACAGACAAAACTCGATTTTCCGGAGGAAAAAGCGCCAGCAGGAAGATCGAGACCGTGAAGAGACGGAGCAACTGTACCGCGCTAATAACACACGAAAGTTTCATGAGAAGTTGAACCATTCACGTAAGGGCCACGTGCCACAGCCTGATATGTGTAAGGACATAAACGGGAACCTTCTTACGAACAAGCGTGAAGTGATCCAAAGGTGGCGGCAGCACTACGAAAAACACCTGAATGGCGATGTGGCAGACGTAGATGGCGGTATGGTGATGGACCTGGGAGAACGCGCGCAGGACATAATTTTACCGGCTCCGGATCTCCAGGAAATCCAAGAGGAGATTGGCAAGCTGAAGAATAACAAAGTCCCTAAGGTTGACTAACTACCAGGAGAGCTATTTAAACACGGTGGTGAGGCACTGGCTAGAGCGCTGCACTGGGTCATTACCAAGATTTGGGAGGAAAAAGTTTTGCCGCAGGAGTGGATGGAAGGTGTCGTGTGTCCAATCTACAAAAAGGGTGATATTTAAGCTGGATTGTAGCAACTACCGCGCAATCAAATTGCTGAACCTACAAGGTACTCTCCCAAATTTTATGCCGCCAACTAACATCAATTGCAAGAAAGTTCGTGGGGCAGTACCAGGCAGGATTTATGGGTGAACGCTCCACCACGGACCACGGAAATGCCGCCAATACAACGTGACTTCAAAGCCGCATATGCTACAATCGATCGGGACCAGCTATGGCAGCTTATGCACGAACACGGATTTCCGGATAAACTGGCACGGTAGATCAAAGCGACGATGGATCGGGTGATGTGCGTAGTTCGAGTTTCAGGGGCATTCTCGAGTCCCTTCGAAACGCGCAGAGGGTTACGGCAAGGTGATGGTCTTTCGTGTCTGCTATTCAACAACGCTTTGGAAGGAGTATTACGAAGAGCAGGGATTAGCACGAGTGGTACAATTTTCCATTTGCGTAACTAATGAAAAATTCTAGGGGGGGCTAACTTTTTTTTTTAACTTTTCTAATTTACAACAAATAAGACAGAAAGTTCACCATTTTTGCTCGATTCAACTGATGTATATTGTTGGTCTACCAGATATCAATGGACGACTTAAATATTTCAAATGATGTTCATCGACGCTCAGCCCTGTTTCAAAAATCTAGAAATCTCGTAGGATTTCCAAAATTTTCGATAGGTTCAAAAAACCATAGGTGTTGCGCTCGCCGTAAATAGAATGTGAAGCACGATCCTGATTTTCAAAGGATTTTTTTAATTGCTTCGAACCCAGAATACATTATACATTACATATTAGTAATTCAAACTCTTTTCGCCAGCAATTCCTACGAGATTTCAAACGGCGATCTGACCACAACAAACTAACCTTTCTTTTCTGTTAGAATAACTTCTAGGATGGTTTAAAAAAAATCAGTTTTACATCCCAATACAACTTATTGGTCGTTAATTTTCAATTTAGTTAAAAAAAATTGCAACAAATTAACTTATATAGGAGCATTTGTTAACACATAGGAACATTTAACACATCTTTTCTCTCAGTAGGTCTGTTTCACGCCTACTGAGACATTTTCACTGGTTTCATTGCTGCAGCGACAATAGGAGTTTAGAGAATTAAATAGTATGCAGAGTTTCTAAAATCCATCCGAAAGAATACAAAGTTCTTTCTTATTCAACTTTTAGTTACCTCTACTTGAAATCTAAGAGTTTTACCGAACCTTTCTCAAGAAGCCTACAGTGATAATAATGCGCTGCAGCTTTAAGGATTGGTATTAGTTAGGAAGGTAAGGATCATACGCTCGATTTAGATAACAATTACTCACAAAACCCTGGAAAAACTTGAAAATCTCAAGGAATTGTCCATTATCCATTAAGTACTTGTAATACTAATTAATAATATATTTTTTAATTTACTTGTTGATGAGGTATTTCCTTTGGTATTTCATAAGTTATAACGTGTTTTGAGGGGTCCAGATTTTGTCATGAGCAAGCCTTATAACAATTGCTCGAAGTTCAAAAACTTGAGCGAATTGATTCAACTTGCTGTAGTGTTTCGAAGAGGAGATTGGATAATGAAGATAATCCTTTCTCTGTATAAAATCAGTGGAAAGATATGTGCAATACTTATACAAAGTTACAAATTTTCTAGCTTTGAGAAGATGGAGGAAGCCTATATCAGAATAAAGAGGGAAGCTAAGCGCATCGGACTTTGATGACGTCTAAGATGAAGTACATGATAGGAAGAGGTTCAAGAGAAGACAATGTGAGCCACCCACCACGAGTTTGCATCTCACCACCGATGGTGAGAGAAATCGAGGTGGTAGAAGAATTTGTGTACTTGGGATCACTGGTGCCTGCCGAAAATGGAACGTAGCCAGAATGTCGGACAACAACCCGGTGAAAATGGTTCTCGATAACGATCCGACAGGCACAAGAAGGCGAGGTGCGCATCGGGCAAGGTGGATCGATCAGTTAGAAGATGATTTGCATATCCTCCGTAGACTGCGTGGTTGGCGACGTGTTACCATGGACCGAAGCGAATGGAGAAGACTCCTATATACCGCACAGGTCACTTCGGCCTCGAAGTCGAGTCAAGTACAAGACACTGAAGACGGCCTTACTGTTGAGGTCGAAATACGTATCTGTCAGGATACAATTAAGTGGTGGAATTCAATGGGATTGTTCAAACTCGTCTTATGACAGGTGAAAACATTCCACTAAAAAGCTCAAAATAATTTTCTTATATTTATCTAAGTCAAGCTTCCCAAATGAACTTAAACCATGGTTTTCCAGTTTCGAATAAATCAATAAAGTTTCCCTACCGCTTTTCTACGGACCGAAAAACGTCCGTTCAAAATTATAATTAATAGCTCGACAAATTAATAGGATTTCTGGAAGCCCACGTTTTGACATTCCATTTCCAAATGAACAAACGATATCAACGAATTCAGCAGAAACCTCTACCGGCTTGATAGTTGCAATAACACAAAACCATTCCATCTCCCTTGCTATCACATACGTAAGGAGGAGGGAATTAAACGGATACCTTAAGGTTTTGCTTGATTTTTAAAGTTGAGAACATTAAAATGCATACTTTGAACCAGTATAGCTGATTTAGTGTAAAAAAAAAATCAACACTGATTAGATAACAAAATTCTGTGTGAAATATTCAATCTTAAAAATGCACGTTTCCCAAAATTCATTGTTGATGAACAAATATTGGTGCTTTCTAACGATTTGAGTAAAACGGCACATATGACCGTTTTACCCAACCTGTCCGTTCTATTCCCTCCTCCTCTACAGGTAAAATCTTGGGAAAACTAATGAAATAAATTAAAAGCTTCCTCCCAGTACCTTTCACATACACATGCACCATGGTTGGAATCTTGAAAGCCTTTCCAGCTGAAATATATTTGCACTTTAATTGAGGCTCAAGTTCAAGTTTCTTACATATGTGAAAACAGTGAGAGACCTCAAAACAAAATATGCAGTCAAAAGGAATTTTTTCAATCATGAAGGGTAGCTAAAAATGTTTCGAGTAACACCAGGATTAGATTTCCGGTTCGGTTTATTAAATCTCCCATGACAATTGCAATTTTCCTCATTTTCCTAATGAAAGTTGGAGAATTATTTATCGCAACATTTCTCCTATTTATGGGACATCAGCGTTGCTGGATGCTATGCAGAAGGTACAAAAATGAGCTGCTCGAAATTGTACCTTTCCACTAAGTTTTACGTCCCACCGGAAATAAATCTTACCCATAGCTTCTCGGATCTTTTGCCCAAATCCCGCTGCCACTTTGAGCCTCAGCCCAGCAGTCAACTGAGTTACGAACGTTCCGCTCGGCTGTTGCCACGGTCGATGGGGGGCGAAGGCTTTGTTCCGGGGGAAGAAGGATTCAAGGAGGGGCTCGAATGTGATTTCCATGTAGCAAATAAGCTCAAATTTGTTTAAATAGCATGTCTGTAATCAAAATTAATCACGCTCCTGATGTGATCATGGCAACGACAAGGATGTGTAACAACATGATGAAGATGCTGTTCATTCAGGTACGGATAATGTGGGCAGAATGGGGAGGGCACCGTCGGATATTGCTTGCTGGCTTTTATTGCTCCCGGAAGGCTGATTATTGTCATCGTTTGTTCACATTTTGTCGGTAACGGTGGATGTCGTACTTGTCGGAATTATGTAAAAGGAAACACTTGAAGAATGCGGTTATGAATTTGGAAGGAAACTGAATTGCGATTTTTCTGAGAAGGTAACGAAAAGTCTTCTGATGGTAACCAGCAGAGTTGATTTGTGTTAAAATGGCCTCTCTACTTTGTCAATTTACTCGGAGTCAGAGAATAATGACCACGGATTTCAGAATATTTATTTGAAAGTAAATCAGAATTTTCAAAATTCAGAGTTCAGGTTTATTGTTGTATAATGAATCATAGATATACTTCTTTTAAAAACAGGACGATGCTCCTTGAGCATAGATCGCACGGCCTGAACACTTAAAATTAGCAATAGACAATGGACATTCAGACAACACCCAGTGGATCAGCGGAGAGTTTCCCATGCTCAACGAAAAAAAACCGAAAGTTTAAGCCCACTCATACTTCATTAATTATGTATCTTGAGTGGCAATTGATACACACTATATGCAAGAAACTACGGTTGTTTCCCACCCGAAGACATCCTGAACCAGACCGATATATTAGCGACATTGCTCGCAAGGCGAACTGGCAGTAACACTACTAGGTGAATGGAATAGGTTTGTTCTCATAACACTTGCCATTGAATGAAATACGTATACCAGTGGTGATGTCCAAAACATTCCAATTAAGAACCTTCTCTGGCAGCCTGTTAATTATCTCTATCAAGATATTCAGTTATGTCCCCTTCGAATTCTGACCAGCCGTAGATATCCCCCGGGGCCTTTCAGAAATTACATCCCTTGAAACCAGTAAACCGCCAGCAATCAAAACGACATCCACGCAAATACGTTTCCATTACCGTCATCAGAGCCATATACTTACTTACTGTGTGGTAACACGATGGTCATCGTCGCAATAACGGCCGCCTAAAGAACCTATCGTTGACCAGCGGTTTATGCTGAGGATCCCATCATATTGATCGGTGGAGAATGATAAGCACAGACGGGAGTATGGTCGGTAAGTGCACCGACCGGCGGCAGCAGCTCTGTCTGACTGGTTGAGCCGGCTGACTGTGGCCATTAATTAAATCGCCACTCGTCGCGTCGTCATCTCCATGGTCGCTGTGAGTCATTTCAGTAAAGGATAAAGCGACTGGGTGTCTTATTTGAGAAATGGGATCCGTATTGTGAATGCTTACCGATATGGAGCGAAGGCTGACGACGACGTTTTGTGTTAACGGTTTATGATCAGGGATGCCAGGTACTTTATAGATAAAAGTCAGTGTTATGGGAATTAATATTTATTTCGGGGCGCCAATTCAGAATCGATTTTAAAATTGCCGTTCGCCCCGATAGGAAGAACTTACCATAAAAATACCATATTAGTAGATACAAATGAAACTAAATCTTTTGTTTGTCGAACATGAGTTGTGGAACATAATTTTCACAGCAAGCAAATTCCTAATTTTAGTGCAGTATTCGTTTTAATTTATCTTTTGGGCTTCGCAGCTGTGTGGTTAGCGACGCCAGTCGTCTAGACGCATGTGCCGTGAAATGTGGGTTCGATTCCCGCGTTGGTTTGGAGAAAACTTCTCGTAACGTAGTCTACAGAGTGTTGTGTAAATGTCCTGTTCGTTGTCTCATGCTAGATGTTAACTGTTCAGTCTATGCGAACTCGAAGACGGTGATCTGCCTTTTTGACGATGGACAACGTCTTCCATGAAGGTACTGGGTAACAAATCTGAATCTAAAATTGAGGACCGTCACGAAATCATGTAAGATTTTGAACTTTAATAGCGCCCTTATTTTTCGATAAATTTTGAATATTTCAATTCATGTCAAACTCAATAAAAATTTCAGATCCAACAAATTCCGTTCGTGCATTCCCAACACGGACATCAGAATAATGTAAGCTACATGCCTTCTGGCCCTCCGTAACATTTCTTTCTGTATAAAAGAAGCAGTGCGCGTTTATCCCAACGGACCGGAGCGAAACGAAACGACGCAAGGGAAACCGGATGCATGGTACTTAAGCTGGCGGCAGCAAGGCAGCAAAAATAATACGACGATGATGATGGCTGTTGCAATAACAACGGTAGCGGGGGCGGCCCTGCAAGGTCAGCAGAACATCGTCAAGTCCAACAACAGCTGAGACGCAGAGGGAGTTTACGACATTTTCGAGCGCATCGCAGTCGAATTCAGCTTAAGCCCATCGTCTGACGCACTACAACACAAACTCACCTCGCCTTCTTGTGCCCATCGGATCGTTGTCGAGAACCATTTTCACCGGGTTATTGTCCGACAATCTGGCTACGTGCCCGGCCCACCACAGTCGACCAATTTTCGCGATGTCAACGATGGATGGTTCTCCCAGCAGTTCATGCAACTCGTGGTTCATTCGCCTCCTCCACGTACCGTCCGCCATCTGCACCCCACCATAGATGGTACGCAACACTTTCCTTTCGAAAACTCCAAGTGCGCGTTGGTCCTCCACGAACATCGTCCAAGTCTCGTGTCCGTAGAGGACTACCGGTCTAATGAGCGTTTTGTAGATTGTCAGTTTGGTACGGCGGCAAACTCCATTCGATCGGAGCGTCTTTCGGAGTCCAAAGTACGTACGATTTCCAGCCACTATGCGTCTCCGAATTTCTCTGCTGGTATCATTTTTGGCAGTCACCAGTGAGCCCAAGTACACAAATTCTTCTACCACCTCGATTTCGTCACCACCGATGCAAACTCGCGGTGGGTGGCTCACATTGTCTTCTTTTGAACATCTTCCTATCATGTACTTCGTCTTCGACGTGTTGATGCCTAGTCCGATCCGCTTAACTTCCCTCTTCAGTCTGATGTAGGCTTCCTCCATCTTCTCAAAGTTACGTGCCATAATATCTATGACGTCGGCGAAGCCAAATATCTGGACGGACTTATTGAAAATTGTACCACTTGTGTTAATCCCTGCTCTTCGTATTGCCCCTTCCAAAGCGATGTTGAATAGCAGACACGAAAGACCATCACCTTGCCGTAACCCTCTGCGGGTTTCAAAGGGACTCGAGAATGCCCCTGAAACTCGAACTACGCACATCACCCGATCTATCGTCGCTTTGATCAACCGTGTCAGTTGATCCGGAAATCCGTGTTCGTGCATCAAAGATTAAAAAAAAGAAGCGTTATTTGGAATTTGAAGCGTAAAAGAAGTTTGCAATCTTTTAGGTAAGCAAATATGATATTTAACTTACTTTTGCCAATTTTGGTATAAGGCCCTGTAGTGTCGGATGACTTTTAATGAAAACACGTTTTATTCTTGACTCTGTCGTCGCAACTACGGAGTTATATTTCTTCTTTAATTATACATAAGCGTGACGCACATTCGTAACGAATCGTTACCGATTCTATAACTCCTCCTTTTCTTTAAAAGAATATTGTGTTATACGTAGTACATTGACTTGATGAACTTCAATTTGTGTTTTACAAAATCAAACCGAATTTCTGTTGAGAATGTATGTTGAAAATACAATGGTTTCATGTATACTACATACCACCCACTTCTATGTACAAACCTGAAATAAAACGAATAATGAATTATTGATTTACTTATCTGTTTATTTAAGACTTAGCTTCTCCAGTGTCCGGTTCGTATCATCCTCATGTTCTAGTAATTTTTCAATACAAGATATTATACAACAGTTATAGAACTCGTTCCAGACGTTCCCTTTTTATCGATAGTCAACTAAACATTTTAAAACCAAACGGATATTTGAAACAACTATTTCAGCATGACTGCACGCACTTCCACGAATGATTTCACATCTTCGATCAGATAATCACTCAAGTCATATCACTGATTTATAAACGATTAGATGTCATGATCCAATGTCATGATATTTAAATCTAATGGTCAAAATACAAAAGTAGGTCAACTTCAAACTTACCTACCTGAATTCATCTATCTGAAAATAAATGACCACAATGAAAAACTTACTTGAAGCTCTTACCACAATTTTATTCCTGTTCCACACTATTTTATTGGCTTTTTTTTTCTTTTTTTTCCTTTCCTCTTCGTCTCCTTCTTTTACTTCTTTAATAGCTCCACATTTCAACCGGAACCCGGCCTGCTTTTCAACTTTTTGCATTTCCTCGGTTCCTCTACGCTGGGTAGACACCTTTATGTGGTGTGTTGCGGAGTAAGATCTACCACTGTTACATTGCCAGCTACAGGCAAATCCTGACCCAACGAATACCTTCCTCATTATCCAACTCCGTGGTACTTATGAGAGTGTCGCTAAGTCGGTGGCCTCTCGTTAAGTAAGTACCACGTCAACATTTCCTTCCTCTCCCTAGTTACGGTGAAGATGGGCGTGGCCAGGAGTAGTAATCCTCATACTTTTGTTATTTTTGTTTAAGACTGTAATCAAGGAACACTCCCCTTCTTGATTTCTGATAGCATTCTAGATAAGGATCTCAAAAGTAACACATGATGAGTATCACTTGTGTCCAATCTACGAATTACACCGTAACAATGCTAATGCTCGATTATTAATTGAAAGCTTTCCAATGCCTGCTCATCCCGTGTGAAAAGCACAATGAACACACCATGCTCAGGGAGTCGAGCACAACATTCCAGACCAGAACGAGAATAGAACTCGCCATCTCCGGACCGGCACTCCTACGCTCTTGCTCGCAAAGCTAACTGGAGACTCAGGTGTCAGTTCCAATTATTATTGGAAAGTTTACTAGATGAATTTCCTTATTCATGGAATGTTAAAGACAATTCACAATAAATATCGAATTAGGTATTTTGACGTCTCAAAAAATATCTGAAATTTTGGTTCATCTGCCAAAGATTGTCAATCTGAATATGGTTCCAAAAAGTAAGTGATTTTTAAAGTACATGTAGTTTCGTTAGTTTATTTTCCACAATTAAGTGATAAGCAAAAAGGAAAAACTTAATAGAGAAACAATATTTCAACGACGATTCATGAGGCAAGATTCATACGGGGAGCTGAAACTTGGTTTAGTTAATGTGTAGTATAAATTTACTTAGCTTGTTGTGTCAAACAAGTACCAAATATTACTGTTGAGTAATTTTAGTTGTTAAACGAAAGAATTTTTTTATCACAAGCAAATTCATCAACAACTTTTAACACATTCTCATCCAGCAATCAGCACACCACAAGTTCAAGCCTTGTCTTTATCCGCAGCCGTTGTCTTGGTAATGTTAATGGTATGGATCGATCCAAATTTGATTTGCTGTCCACATCACAGAGTCCATTTACGCCTAAAATTGTTTTTTATTTAAATTTTATGCATAATACATAACACATAAGCATAACACCAAAAACCATTGTACATATAGATCGTTCTTGATTTATTCCAATGTTAAGCACTTGACCATATATACCTTTGAATCAGTTGATCCATGGGACATGATCGTAAAGTACATGCTTGTTTTTTTATTTTAAATTCAAAACACAACTCATGCAACGAAACCGATTTCCCTAACACATATACCTCTAAATGTAGCACCATTGCTCTTAAAGGTACACAATAGCTTTTAGCACATAACTGTCCTATATGGTACAAAGTCACTTCAGTCCTTAATGAATAAATTGTTTACTGTGGCAAACATTAGCCTATAAGTGCAGCACACAGCTGCCTTTCGTGACCATCGATTGCCTTTCTCCACATGACAAAGTTGTCTCTCGAATATAGCACACAGTTGCTTTTCATAGGACAGCTATCACTATCAAATAGCACATAGTTGCTCTCTCTCTCTGGCACAAAGTTGTCTCTATTCATATAGCACGCTGTTGCTCTCCGTGGCACACAGTTGCCTCTCTTCACATATAGAACACAATCATTCTCCTCAGAACATCTGCTCTTCTCCAGATAACACACAAGTGCTCTCTCTATGGCACACAGTTGTCTCTCATCAGGTAGCACACAGTTGCTCTCCGTGACACATAAGCCCCATTCCTCATAGCACACAGTTCCATTCCATGGCACACAGTTGCCTCTCTTTATTACATAGAACACAATTGTTCTCCTCAGAACATCTGCCCTTCTCCAGATAGCCCACAGTTGCTCTCTCTATGGCACACAGTTGCCTCTCATCAGATAGCACACAGTTGCTCTCCGTGGCACATAAGCCCCACTTCTCTTAGCACACAGTTGCTCTTCATGGCACACAGTTCCTTCTCTTCACGTAGCACACAGTTAACTAACATGCCCAACTAACCCATAAAATTTTCGTTCAAACAGAATCTTTATCTAATGAAAAAAAATCAGAACTGGAATGTTAAATCATTCAGGAACAGGATCCATAAATTTCAATAAAACTTCTTCAATGTCAGTAACCCGCAACTTTGTTCGTATAGTTCCCTGCTTCTCAAAAATACCAGTTAATCGGTTATGTTTTTTTTTCGTGGAGAATATGAATATGGCGATGCTGTCTTAAAAGCATACTCAATGCATATGCAAAAGCTATCCCACATAGCGACATAACTGCAACATTGTAACATTCATCAACATCTTCCATTCTTTTATACGTACAATATGCTTCTTTCCACAAAATTTCCTACAAATACAAATACCGGAGGTCAGCTGTGCAATGCGCATTTTGAGTAGTGATTAATACTTTAGAAAACATATGACATTTAGCATTAAATTTAGCAACTCCATATATTTTGTAATGCATGTATACCTTTTCAATGAACTCTTTTAACATTTGATTGAAAGTTGTCAGTGAGTTTTCAGTAAACTAAACCACAATGTAACGTCTATTAAGAAGAAATAATAACCTAGACACTGCCGTTAAAGAACCGCTAGATACCGTTATTTAATACTATTCGGCACTAAATCACAATAAAGAAATTAATCTTTTTCTTAATATTGCCACACATGGCAACCGGCAATGCAATCGCAAATTCCAACTCATTGGCTGAAACTCCATGATTTCATCAGGAAAACAAAATACCTCAATGTATACATCACTTTGCACAATTTGTCCAATTTACTACTTTTCACACATACCATTGAGAAAAGAAACTTACATGTTATTCGAAAAGTCCATCATCACTGTATAGAAAATCGCACACATGCCTTGCATCACGTAAACGTTCCTAGATCAATGACGCCATTAACTGAACGGCAACGTACACCACAACACCATAAGATAACATCGATAAGAATCAATAAAAAGTCCTTGGCCATCAAATAGTTATTCAGAAATTCCTGCATTTTTTTTTTCTTAAAAGGGCTACTTCCATTCGGAGTCTCACTCATTTTTTTTTTCACCGAGGATTTGTTTAATTCTCACATTTAAAACATCTATCGTTACATACCCATTATTCAAGAATAATTCTATCACTATATTAATACAAAACCACACAAAAATTAAACATTTTTAGTTTTCTCCTCCTCCTCCTCCTCCTAGGCAATTTTCGGATTGGAAATTGTCTCGACTTCCCTGGGCATAAAAGTATCATCGTGCTAGCCTCATGATATACGAATGCAAAAATGGTAACCTGGCTTAGAAACCTCGCAGTTAATAACTGTGGAAGTGCTTAGCGAACACTAAGCTGCGAGGCGGCTCTGTCCCAGTGTGGGGATGTAATGCCAATAAGAAGAAGAAGAAGAAGTTTTCTCCTCGTCGCCAAATTGTAGTGTCGGATGACTTTTAATGAAAACACGTTTTATTCTTGACACTGTCGTCGCAACTACGGGGTTATATTTCTTGGCTACTATGATCTAGAAACTTACATTTAGTTTAATTATACATAAGCGTGACGCACATTCGTAACGAATCGTTACCGATTCTATAGGCCCGTCCAAATTGTTTTCATGGTCGTCCAATTGTTTGAGTGCTGAGGCCTTAAGATGTTCTTGGTACGCCAAGAAATCAAGAAGCCATAAGTGGTGCAGATCCTTGATGACGCACAGTAAGACGTTTGTCATCATGTTCAAGTATTTTAAGTTTTTCTAGAACCTCCTGGGAGCTTGGGCCTGCGTTTTGCGATACATTGGATAGAATGCAACAATTGAATATGTTCATGGTCAACCAAGAAAACCCTGAAAAAGGCCTTAAGCTCTATACGTGTAACCAGAGATCTATCGGATTGTTTCAACAGTGGTAAATGTCCTTTGTGGTACGTTACGTCATCCAATACAGCCCTGGAAAAGGCCTTAAGATCTACACGCTTAACCAGAGATCTTTCGAATTGTTTCAAAAATGGTACAACCGCTTTGTGGAACATAGAATAGAATGCGTCCATTGCAAAGGTTCATGATCACCCAAGAAAACATTGGAATAAGCCTTGAGATCTACACACATAACCAGAGATCTTTCGGATTGTTTCAAAAAGGCCCAAGTAACCAATAAGCCGTATATTTCGCCAAATTGGCCATATAGTGCTTCTTTAATGCTTATAAGTTTTTAAATAGCCGTATATTGAGCCTAAATGGCAATTTGGCGTAATACAGTACTAATGGTTACTTGGGTGGTACAACCCCTTTGTGGTACATAGAATAGAATGCGTTCATTTCCTACTTCATTTTTTCATTTATTTAGTCTACATCTAAACAGATAACACTGAATCAACAATTTGACGGCACGATACATGGTTCGAGGCCGCATTTCTCCATCTTCGATAACACTCCAATCTCGCCATGTCGTTTTGCACCTGGTCTGCCCACCTCGCTCGCTGTTCTCCACGCTGTCTCGTACCTACCGGGTCGGAAGCGAACACCATCTTTGCAGGGTTGCTGTCCGGTATTCTTGCAACATTTCCTGCCCATCGTACCCTTCCGGCTTTAGCTACCTTCAGGATACTAGTTTCGCCGTAGAGCTGGGCGAGCTCGTGGTTCATTCTTCGCCGCCACAAACCGTTTTCGTGCACACCGCCAAAGATGGTCCTAAGCACCGGTCTCTCGAATACTCCGAGTGCTTGCAAGTCCTCCTCAAGCATTGTACACGTTACATGTCCGTAGAGGTCTACCGGTCTTATCAGCGCCTTGTACATGACACATTTGGTGCGGTGGCGAATCTTTTTCGACCGAAGTTTCTTCTGGAGCCCGTAGTAGGCCCGACTTCCACAGATGATGCGCCTTCGTATTTCACGACTAACATTGTTATCAGCCGTTAGCAAGGATCCGAGGTAGACGAATTCCTCGACCACCTCGAAGGTATCCCCGTCTATCGTAACACTGCTTCCCAGGCGGGCCCTGTCGCGCTCGGTTCCGCCCACAAGCATGTACTTTGTCTTTGACGCATTCACCACCAGTCCAACTTTTGTTGCTTCACGTTTCAGGCGGGTGTACAGCTCTGCCACCTTTGCAGATGTTCGGCCGACAATGTCCATGTCATCCACGAAACAAATAAATTGTCTGGATCTGTTGAAAATCGTACCCCGGCTGTTACACCCGGCTCTCCGCATGACACAATCATTTCATTTATTTAGTCTACATCTAAGCAGATAACACTGAATCAACAATTTGACGCCACGATACACGGTTCGAGGCCACATCTCTCCATCCTCGGATACGCCCCACGCTCGCCAAGTTTTTTTGCACCTGGCCTGCCCATCTCGCTCGCTGCGCTCCATGCCGTCTCGTACCTGCCGGATCGGAAGCGAACACCATCTTTGCAGGGTTGCTCCGCATGACACCTTCTAGCGCAATCCTAGCCTGTTGTTCAAGGCACGAAAGTTCATCACCTTGTCGTTGTCCCCGGCGCGATTCGAACGAACTGGAGTGTTCTCACACTCCAGCTTGTCGCTTTTCTTGTACATGGGGCATATAACCCCTTCCTTCCACTCCTCCGGTAGTTGTTCAGTTTCCCAGATTCTGACTATCAATTTGTGCAGGCAAGTGGCTAACCTTTCCGGGTCCATCTTGATGAGCTCAGCTCCGATACCATCCTTACCAGCTGCTTTATTGATCTTTAGCTGTTGGATGGCATCCTTAACTTCCCTCAAGGTGGTGGCTTGTTGGCTTCCATCGTCCGCTGAACTGACGTAGTCATCTCCTCCGCTGCCTTGACTTCCACTGCCTGCACTCTCAGCGCCATTCAAATGTTCCTCGTAGTGCTGCTTCCACCTTTCGATCACCACACGTTCGTCCGTCAAGATGCTCCCATGCTTATGTCGGCACATTCCGGCTCGCGACACGAAGCCTTTGCGGGATGCGTTGAGCTTCTGGTAGAACTTGCGTGTTTCTTGAGAACTGCACAGCTGTTCCACCTCCTCGCACTCCGCTTCTTCCAGGCTGCATTTCTTCTCCTGGAAAAGGCGGGTCTGCTGTCTCCGCTTCCATCTATAACGTTCCACGTTCTGCCGGGTACCTTGCTGCAGCGCAACCGCCCACACTACGTCCTTCTCCTCCATAATCTATCTGCACTCTTCGTCGAACCAATCGTTCCGTCGACTTCGTCCCATATACCCGACGTTGTTCTCCGCTGCGTCATTAATGGCTGCTTTTACTGTACTCCAGCAGTCTTCAAAAGTGGCCCCATCAAGCTCAGCTGCCTCGAGATGCTGCGCGTATGCAGTGGCGACATCAGGTTGCTTCAGTCGCTCTAGGTCGTACCGCGGCGGTCGTCGGTACCGAACATTGTTGATGGCGGATAGTTTTGGGCGCAGTTTAACCATCACCAGATAGTGGTCAGTGTCGATGTTAGCGCCACGATATGTCCTGACGTTGATAATGTCGGAGAAGTGCCGTCCATCAATCAGAACGTGGTCGATTTGTGATTCTGTCTGCAGTGGTGATCTCTAGGTGCTGCGAATAGCCATATTCTTGGAGGCGGCGAAATCAATTAGTCGTATGCCGTTTTCGTTTGTCAGTCGGTGAGCGCTGAACTTCCCAATAGTCGGTCTAAACTCCTCCTGTTGGCCAACCTGAGCGTTCAAATCTCCTATGATGATTTTGACGTCGTGGTTTGGGCAGCTCTCGTACTCACGTTCCAGCTTCGCGTAGAACGCGTCCTTATTATCATCAGTGCTTCCGGAGTGTGGGCTATGGACGTTGATTATGCTGAAGTTAAAAAACCGGCCTTTGATCCTCAACCTGCACATTCTTTCATTGATCGGTCACCACCCGATCACGCGCCTTTGCATATCGCCCATCACTATAAAAGCTGATCCCAGCTTGTGTGTGTTGCTGCAGCTCTGATAGACCATTGATCCCTTCCAACAAACCTCCTGCAGCACTACGATGCCGAATCCACGGTCCTTGAGCACATCGGCGAGTATGCGTGTGCTCCCGATGAAGTTGAGAGATTTGCAATTCCACGAACCGAGTTTCCAATCGCTAGTCCCTTTTCGTCGAGGTGGTCTTCTCCAATGGTTCCGGTCCGTACTCTCTTGTTGATTGTTCGTTGCATATGTTTTTTTAAAGGCTGGCTTGCAGGACCTGATACCCCCCTAAATTCCCGGAGGACCATTCCTCTTTATTCCCGGTGGACCATGGTGCACAGTTTCACTTAGAGTCCCTCGCTGGCACTCGGACGATGATCAGCCGCCCTTAACATGCCGCTTTTTCTGTTGCTTACCGTTATTGTACCGCTTCAAAAGCAGATCCCAGGCCACTTGGTAATTGGCCTTTGTGATAGGCAAAGGATTGATCAATGTCCTTGGTTCCCCTTGGTGACATCATTTTTGTGTGGCAGCGAAATAGCACTTGTTGTTTACTATATAGCAAATATCCAATAACTCCTAAACCATCTAAGTAGGCTTAACGCGAACCAGAACTGACAGTCACATCATTAGCAATCAAAGCAATCGGGAAATGTATCGTCAGTCACACGTAGTGAACCATCAGTGGCATAAGGTGTTTCAGAGGCTCCCGCTTGCCTACAGCTAGAATAAACTCCACATTTGGCGATTCTGCTGGATTTTCAAAAAAAAAAACTACTCTTAGAATCTGGTTTTAAGCAAGCGGGAGCAATTGTGTTGTTTATCTAATGCGGAAGTGATGTGTTCGCACAAAAAAAAAATGGTTTTAAGGGTGAGTACATATTTAAGATTGTACATTGAATTTAAAACCGGACCGCATCGGCATATCTGGAATCGCCGGTAAATTTCATAGCCGTTAAACCTGTGAGTCGATGAAAGGGTGAAAAGTTTACAATTTTTTCAATTTAACCTGTTTGTATTGGAGTGCGAACAAATCCTTGCGATGTACCCCTCTCCTAGGTTTGATTTATTTCTACATCTTAATCACGTGGTTATGCTTTAGGTGTTAAGATGCATTGAAGGGCGCCACTGATAATAATTGGGGTGTTTGTTACGGTTTCTATATTTGTCCATTAGATGGGCCTAGATTTGAACGGTGTTTTGAATCCACTTCATGCAACGAAATAGACGAAATTAATTCCTCGACTAACCCTCAAAATTGCTTTTCCAGATTTATCTTTTAAAAAAAAAGGCAGGCCTGAGCTGGCCGAAGTTCAGCTAAACCGTATCAAGCAGTTTTCATTGTAAAACATAACACAAACATAGATATAATAAAAAAAATGATATCTTCTTATGTGAAAATATTCGATTACTGAATCAAGAAATCATTATAATTAGAATCGCCACAAAACACTATTTTGTGCATAGAATAGAGTAATTAATTCTGGCACTTGTCGCGGATCAACACAACCCCGACCAACTAAATTAACTCTTTCTTGTAGTGGTATCAATTTTGATACCAGTATTAACAAAGTGCGTCGATTAATTATCATCTTCAATGTGTGGGTGTAGTTAAAGTGCTCAGTGCGACTTAGTGTTGCTGATTTTCGTAAAGAGCGCGAAAAAAGCTCAGTACGACTTAGTATGGTTTATTTTTTGTATGAGCGCGAGTGGTGCTCGCATAAAGTGCTCAGTGCGACTTAGTGTTGCTGATGTTCGTAAAGATCGCGAGTGGTGCTCGCATAAAAAAGCTCAGTACGACTTAGTAATTATAAGTTTTTAAATGAGCGCGAGTGGTGCTCGCATAAAGTGCTCAGTGCGACTTAGTGTTGCTGATGTTCGTATAGATCGCGAGTGGTGCTCGCATAAAAAAGCTCAGTACGACTTAGTAATGATAAGTTTTTAAATAAGCGCGAGTGGTGCTCGCATAAAGTGCTCAGTGCGACTTAGTGTTGCTGATGTTCGTAAAGAACGCGAGTGGTGCTCGCATAAAAAAAGCTCAGTACGACTTAGTATTGATAAATTTTTAAATGAGCGCGAGTGGTGCTCGCATAAAGTGCTCAGTGCGACTTAGTGTTGCTGATGTTCATGAAGAGCGCGAGTGGTGATCGCATAAAAAAAGCTCAGTACGACTTACTATGGTTTATTTTTTTTAATGAGCGCGAGTGGTGCTCGCATAATATATATCAACCAAAGCCACACTGAAGTTCTCCCAAAGCTCGCTCAACCTACTCAAACGGATCTCGATTTCGGTTGAAGTGGTGGTTTCCATGAATAATTGGACGAACTGTCAATATTGCTGAATGATAGCTGGATCTCTTTCAATCTTGCAGTCAGAGCCCTCATCGTCGGTGGTTTCTTTGGTTCAGGTTTCATGGTGATCGACAGAAAAAATGATTCCCCACAATACTTCTAAATAAACAGCCTTTAAGTTGACTCGGGGAGGCACTAAACACCGTGTTATTTTTCCTATCTTTTGTCTCTTTCTAGCATTTTCACCTCGTAACTTTGGAGCGGCGTATTTCGGTTTTCAGTTGTTTGATGTAACTGTAAATGTATCAGCATGTCGATTGCGAGTAAGCACGCGCCGCCGGTGATACTTTTTCAAAATCATATTTGTTGTAGAGAAAAAATTAAGCATTCAATAATGAAAATGATGACGATTTGATGATTGTTCGTGCTTCCCATGTCACCTTAAAAAGACAGCAGCAGTGATACTCCCGATGACATCCGATTCTCTGAAGGGTCCGAATGATTCCACCAATGACACTCTAGCAATAACACGGACGAATATAAAAAGTGCGGTGCAGTATCCAAATAATGTCGGCTTCGACTGCGCGAGCTCAACTGGAGAAACCAGCAGTGGTTCCATTCCCGACAAAGTACGATTAGCAGATGGATCCAAATAAGTCCACCAAAGATTCAAGCTGAAGGAATCAGCAGACGTGCGGTTCATGCGTACAACAAACAATCATTAATTGAAAATTTAGGTTATTTTAGGCAGTAATGCCAAAAATGTCTTCAATCCAATTGCTAGAAATCGAAATTTTTATCCTCAAATATGCTCATTTTGTATGGAAATCAGCAAATGCGTTATAATCATTTCCGGGGGTGTACACATTGAGAAAACTTGACCGTGGGTACACTGGACGTGATTTAATTGCGGCTGCCGTCGTTCTCTTGGGAAGGTATCGGAAATACCTTCTTCGTACGATCGTTTCGATAGTTATTTAGCTCGGGTGAGCTCCGACAAACTACTCGATGCTCTCCTTATCACTAGCTGATAACGGGCGATGCGCTGGGGAGACAACGTTGATCCACTACCTGTATTCCTTGTCCTATACAAGGCATACGAATGCGACTGGTGGAGATTCGATGAAAGCGAAATTGTTTCGATAACTTCCAGGGGTGCTGTCCCTGTATTCGCGAGTACGAACAATGTCTGCATTACCGAAACTATAGAAAATTATTTGAACTCTGTTACAAATTGTTGGCAACGCTGTTTGGTCCTCGCGTAAACTGCCAACGACTCGACGACAGTTAGCTATGGCCTTATTAGTATGAGGCTGAGGGCAAGTATCAAAAACGGGTATCTAAGTTCGGTGTACGGAATTAGCCACTATAATTTATTGAATTGCCTCAATGACGTACCATCTATTGTGAGAAATGACCGTGGTTGTCAATATGTCATAATTTGTATCATAAAGGATGAATTCCACGAAAGACCACTAATATCCTTTGCCTAATAATAAGTTGACATTATAAGGCCAACAACTGACTGAAGAACCCAACCAACATTCCATTTCAATTGTGCAGTTAACCGCATCCAAGTTGTGATTGTTGTATCAGTTGTAACTACTATTCAGCAAGCAGCGCTTATCATGCCTTCGTCGTCTAGCGGCTGCAAATGGTTTATACAACCAACCGTCACCGAACGATATGACAATATCCGATGGATGAAGCGCTGATCCAGCCGGCAACGATGGATGACGAAGGGATTTGAAAATTTAATTAAACCAATACAATTTCACTATAACTGCTGCGATTGAGTGAAGCCAATACGAGATGTAGCGAAAAGGGGCGAGAGTGGGAGTATCATTACGTAACATGGAACCTTGTCTTGTGCCCGTGTGGCTTCATCAAGCGTCAATCGCGCGAGGTGAGCCCTCCAATAAGGTTTCACAGCAGCTGTAGACTCAGCAGAGCTCCAACAAAGGTGATAACTTTTGATTTAGTTGATGATGTCGGTGCTGATTGACTGTTGAAGCATGTATGTACTTTGCGATGTTTGGAATTAGTTGAGCTTCGTTGGATCAGGCTAATTGAATAATCAAAGAAACGGTGAGTTGAATAATTTGAATTATATTGAATTGATGGAATGCTTACATATATTCGATTGGGCTTCCATCTTGATGAAACAAAATAATGTAAATCTTTAGAAACACTGTCCTGGCAAGATATCCTTTATTTTAAAGTTGAGCCAAATTAGCATTGTTAGTAAATAGTGCTGAAAGGTACTGCAAATAAAATTAATATTGATTCGTGTGAAAGAAAAGGGAGAAGAAATTAGATTAAA
This sequence comes from Armigeres subalbatus, assembly GCF_024139115.2. Taxonomy (NCBI): domain Eukaryota; kingdom Metazoa; phylum Arthropoda; class Insecta; order Diptera; family Culicidae; genus Armigeres; species Armigeres subalbatus. Next base: position 97,795,580 of record NC_085141.1, read on the forward strand.
ATTGCTTTTATGACTCTTTTAATAAAATTCAATAATTTTGGTTCGCGTTTCTTATGTTTTATGATGCTTCTAACGTTAATAAACTAGAAAACTCCAACCTGAGGCGTGACTTCCCGCCTGATATTGGGCTTAATACTTCATAACAACAGACAAACAAGTAACTGGATCATCAAGAAGCTGAGCAGAATCTCCACAATCCTCTGCATCGAAATTTTATCCTACACACTCGACCGGTATCAAACTCTAAGAACTGTTTTTTTCTCCTGTTTTCTTCCTTCTAGCTTCTCGTATCTCTTCACTGGCAAAACTTTTTCCTGACAAATCTAAAGAGATCAAAGAAACTCGCGTGCCAGCTAGCTTTCTGAAATGTGTTGAGTTGAACTTTTACCAGGAGACTAAAGTTTCTCGACAACCCTGCCATGGCCAGGGCCGGATTTGGGAAACTGCGAGAAGGAAACATGGATGAAATATTAACTGATTATTAATCGATAACCATTTCAATTATTGATCAGGTATCCAACTCTCTCATTCATATTTTGCTTGAGTTTAATAAAACATCTTTCAAAACAGGATTTAACTCATCCAAATTCGTTGAAAGACTGATGATTGAGGGGTGGATCATTTTCATCTATTATTTATTTTTTCAAATGTATCTATGTTTTGTAATCCATTTTCCAACAAAATTGTAAATATATTTTGAAATCATACAAAAATAATGAAGGATGATGACATAAGCAGAAAAAAACTTTAACTGGCCAATTTCAGTGCAGAATGCAAAAAAACCTTCAACTGATAGTCAACCATATCTATGCACCCGGCGACGCAGTCAACCAATTTCCTATAAGTTTCCGTTCAGTTGCGTTAAAGCAGCGGTTCTCAACCTTTTTCTTGTGAGGAAATGAACCATTACGAGCTCATTGAAAGGTGACTTCCGAGCCTCTTGGAAGGAGGCTTCCGAGCCTCTTGGAAGGAGGCTTCCGTGCCTCTTGAAAGGAAGCTTCCGAGCCTCTTGAGAGGAGGCTTCCGAGCCTCTTGAAAGGAGGCTTCCGAGCCTCTTGAAAGGAGGCTTCCGAGCCTCTTGAATGGAGGCTTCCGAGCCTCTTGAAAGGAGGCTTCCGAGCCTCTTGAAGGGAGGCTTCCGAGCCTCTTGAAAGGAGGCTTCCGAGCCTCTTGAAAGGAGGCTTCCGAGCCTCTTGAAAGGAGGCTTCTGAGGCCTCTTGAAAGGAGGCTTCTGGAGCCTCTTGAAAGGAGGCTTCTGAGCCTCTTGAAAGGAGGGGCCTGAGCCTCTTGAAGGAGGGCTTCCGAGCCTCTTGGAAGGAGGCTTCCGAGCCTCTTGGAAGGAGGCTTCCTGAGCCTCTTGGAAGGAGGCTTCCAGGCCTCTTGGAAGGAGGCTTCTGAGCCTCTTGGAAGGAGGCTTCCGTGCCTCTTGGAAGGAGGCTTCTGTGCCTCTTGAAGGAGGCTTCCAGGCCTCTTGAAAGGAGGCTGAGCCTCTTGAAAGGGAGGCTTCCGAGCCTCTTGAAAGGAGGCCTGGAGCCTCTTGAAAGGAGGCTGAGAGCCTCTTGAAGGAGGCTTCCGAGCCTCTTGAAAGGAGGCTTCCTGAGCCTCTTGAAAGGAGGCTTCCGAGCCTCTTGAAAGGAGGCTTCCGAGCCTCTTGAAAGGAGGCTCTGAGCCTCTTGAAAGGAGGCTTCTGAGCCTCTTGAAAGGAGGCTTCTGAGCCTCTTGAAAGGAGGCTTCCGAGCCTCTTGAAAGGAGGCCTGGAGCCTCTTGAAAGGAGGCTTCCGAGCCTCTTGAAAGGAGGCTCTGAGCCTCTTGAAAGGAGGCTTCCAGGCCTCTTGAAAGGAGGCCTGAGCTCTGAAAGGAGGCTTCTGAGCCTCTTGAAGGAGGCTTCTGAGGCCTCTTGAAAGGAGGCTGAGCCTCTTGAAAGGAGGCTCTGAGCCTCTTGAAAGGAGGCTTCTGAGCCTCTTGAAAGGAGGCTTCCGAGCCTCTTGAAAGGAGGCCTGAGCCTCTTGAAAGGAGGCTTCCGAGCCTCTTGAAAGGAGGCTTCTGAGCCTCTTGAAGGAGGCTCTGAGCCTCTTGAAAGGAGGCTTCTGAGCCTCTTGAAAGGAGGCTTGAGCCTCTTGAAAGGAGGCTTCTGAGCCTCTTGAAAGGAGGCTTCTGAGCCTCTTGAAGGAGGCTTCTGAGGCCTCTTGAAAGGAGGCTTCCGGGCCTCTTGAAAGGAGGCCTGAGCCTCTTGAAAGGAGGCTTGAGCCTCTTGAAAGGAGGCTTCCGAGCCTCTTGAAAGGAGGCTTCCGAGCCTCTTGAAAGGAGGCTGGAGCCTCTTGAAAGGAGGCTTCTGAGCCTCTTGAAAGGAGGCTTCCTGAGCCTCTTGAAAGGAGGCCTGAGTTTGAAAGGAGGCTTGAGCCTCTTGAAGGAGGCTTCCAGAGCCTCTTGAAAGGAGGCTTCCGGAGCTCTTGAAAGGAGGCTTCTGAGGCCTCTTGAAAGGAGGCTTCTGAGCCTCTTGAAAGGAGGCCTTGAGCCTCTTGAAAGGAGGCTTCTGAGCCTCTTGAAGGAGGCTTCTGAGCCTCTTGAAAGGAGGCTTCCAGGCCTCTTGAAAGGAGGGTTTCCGAGCCTCTTAAAAGGAGGCTTCCGAGCCTCTTGAAAGGAGGTTTCCGAGCCTCTTGAAAGGAGGCTTCCGAGCCTCTTGAAAGGAGGCTTCCGAGCCTCTTGAAAGGAGGCTTCCGAGCCTCTTGAAAGGAGGCTTCCCAGCCTCTTGAAAGGAGGCTTCCCAGCCTCTTGAAAGGAGGCTTCCTGAGCCTCTTGAAAGAAGGCTTCCTGAGCCTCTTGAGAGGAGGCTTCCTGAGCCTCTTGAAAGGAGGCTTCAGGCCTCTTGAAAGGAGGCTTCCGAGCCTCTTGAAAGGAGGCTTCCGAGCCTCTTGAAAGGAGGCTTCCGAGCCTCTTGAAAGGAGGCTTCCGAGCCTCTTGAAAGGAGGCTTCCGAGCCTCTTGAAAGGAGGCTTCCGAGCCTCTTGAAAGGAGGCTTCCGAGCATTTTTGAAAGGAGGCTTCCGAGCCTTTTTGAAAGGAGGCTTCCGAGCCTTTTTGAAAGGAGGCTTCCGAGCCTCTTGAAAGGAGGCTTCCGAGCCTCTTGAAAGGAGGCTTCCGAGCCTCTTGAAAGGAGGCTTCCGAGCCTCTTGAAAGGAGGCTTCCGAGCCTCTTGAAAGGAGGCCTCCGGGCGCCTTGAAAGGAGGCTCCCGAGCCCCGTGAAAGGAGGCCTGAGCCTCTTGAAAGGAGGCTTCCGAGCCTCTTGAAAGGAGGCTTCCGAGCCTCTTGAAAGGAGGCTTCCGGCCCTCTTGAAGGAGGCTTCCGAGCCTCTTGAAAGGAGGCTTCCGAGCCTCTTGAAAGGAGGCTTCCGAGCCTCTTGAAAGGAGGCTTCCGAGCCTCTTGAAAGGAGGCTTCCGAGCCTCTTGAAAGGAGGCTTCCGAGCCTCTTGAAAGGAGGCTTCCGAGCTCCAGAGACTCATGTGGCTTAAATCTTAGCCTAATATGCTGTAGCTGAGCACATCTATTCTATTCGGTTTAAATTTCATAGTTTTTTTGTATTTTTTTTATGGAATGGAATCTCGATGTTTTCAACCTGAAAACATCCAAGACCGGACCGAGAATCGAACTCGCCATCTCCGGATTGGGAATCCTACGCCTTTGCTCGCCTACGCCCCTCCCCACAGACCTTTCACTAAAAAGCTCTAAAATAATTTCAGTTGTTGTTTAAGTTTATACTCCCAAAAAATTGCAAAATAAAACCTCAGATGTGGACCCGCAAAAAAAAAATTTACAACTCTTCAAATCTGACCCTGCGTCCAGCAAGAACTACCAACGAAAACTGCAAACTGGATTTGTGCACTTCACTTTTGCGGGTGTACGACATAAATAAGTTTGGCTTCTCATTGGAGAGAACTGGAAAGCAAACGATTGATAAAAAAAAACTTTCCCCCGAAAGGTGACGTTAATATGAATAAATGCGAAAACTGCACTACACAGCAGTTGTGGGGTTTGCAAATCTGTAAACAGCACTATCTTGGATGTAAATTATAACAAAGAAAGTAATATTTACGGCTAAGAATAGAAAAATGTGCTGTTCCGAGTCAGAAGAGGGCCGTTTTTCCACGTCTGGACTCGAAGATAAGCCGGCTCAGCGAGGTGAGTACGCTTAAATTTCTCATCACGTGCTACCGGAGGAGGAAAATCCTTGGCTGTGGACGCTCCCGTAGACTAGAATAGTAATGATAAAAGGGGCCCTTTGACATGGAGCGGCTGGGACGACGACGACGATGCTATACGAAGACGATGTGGCAATTCAAGGTTCTGCTGGTCCAAGTGTGATGAAGCTACGAAAGTTTTACGATGCCATCGAGCTCCGGGCTGCTGGAATGTGTTTTTTTTTTTCGGCTACCGGTTGTTCGGCGTTTCGAGTGTTTGTGAGTGTTTGAGATGATTTAGACATCTGTGCCGGTGCCAGATGACCTGGGTGGCCATAATTTATGACTTGTTGGTAGATCTGGGTTGGTTTTTGCGATGTGGGCTCCCTCACTTGCACCAGTTAGTTACTTATGGCACGAACAAGAGTTTGTAACTTTGTGCAGAATCGTGCCTTTTATGCTTTGTAATCATGATTTCTACTTTTTGTCGGAGTAAGATAGCTGAAACAGTACGCAGATAATGAAAGTACGTAATAACATTTATGCTACATTTCATATCTAGCTTTTGTAATCATACTTTGTGAAATTCAGTAATTTTGTTGATGAAAATTGTTGCAGATGACTGAAGCCAACGAAGATAATAAATTGACGAGGATTTACTATTTGTTTATTAATTGACCAAAAGGCTTGAATACGTATCAAAAGCATGAAAAATGCATTGCTCACATCTTGAGGTGTGTAGTTGTTCAAAGCTCATATGCGTATCAAAAGCGTATCTTAAAAGACTATATATGATGTGTTGACGAGTACATATTTATAGTTTGAATCATCAATAAAAGAAAGTTTATTCAAATGTGTCCGGTGTCAAAATAATTGAGTTAATTTTATCAAATACGTTGATCGGTCAATTGATTTGTTCCTTTTGATATGTTGACTCATGCAACTGCGCTAATTAAAGCCATTTGATTGGACGCGTATTCAACAGTATGTTTTCGTTTGTCTAGTTGACTTATTAGTAAAGCTAACTAAGGCCGTTACAAATATTTAATTTAAATTATGTCCTACTGGTCTCTGAAAGGTCAAGGGGGGATAATAAAAAATAAATATTAAAATGGAAAAAATCCTTAAAACTCCTCGGATTTGTTAAAGAATGTTTTGAAAATCTTCAAAATCATCCAAATTTTTTTTAGTTGCACCCTCAAAATATAATTTTTGGGCAAACAAATCCGAGGGGGGCATAATTGTTTTTAAATATTTGTATCGGTCTAATTAGAAATGTTTGGATTTATTTTATGGATTATTTGAATTTATTTTTTCCCAAGTCTCATGTGGCTCAAATCTTAGCATAATATGCTGTAGCTGAACACTGGAAAGTGATCCGAGTGCAGATGAGAATGAGGAAGAGGAAAGTAACGAGCATGGAGATTGTCGTAGCTCGACACTACCGGAGAACCAGGACCATATTCTCAGGATGGACAGAATGCAGAAAGCAGCAACGCCGACGAAGACAGATTTTGTTCGTATGCAGCTATTAAAGGGGATGCGTAGCAAGGAGTTGGCTAAAACTGCACGGACTTTCGGGTACGAAACAGCTTTCATCGTCCAATCACCCAACACGCTGAGGCTGTAATACGTCTTACCTGTACGACTGCCACTGTACGAAAAGTCTCGATGCCTGTTGCATCACACCAAAGAGAGTGCGCCGTTTTGGTGCAGATTCATCATAACGTGCCAAGATGTATATACAAGGTTGGACATTCAATTCAATTATTCAATCCAAATTCATAATCAACTATTGGCACCACACAGTTTCCTTCTTTTATTTACGAGAAAAAATGTTATGATGAAACTAGAATATTTTGAAAATCAATGTTCTATCTTTTCGATGAAATGGTTTCTTATACAATTTACATGAAACTTTTCAATTTTGATCATCTTCTTCTATAAATATAAAACAAATTGGCATTTGTACGTCCACGCATTACTCAAGTATAGACAGCCCAACTTTTGCTAATATATATTCGTTTCCTTCTTCTATTACGAGGAAAAGTGTTATGATGAAGCTTTAATACTTTCAAGATCAATCCTGAATCTTTTTTAATGAAATGGTTTTTCGTACAATTTGCATGAAATTTTTCAATTTTGTTACATATAAAATAAATTTAGCATTTGTACGACCGCGCATTACTCAAAAAAACACAGCCCAACTTTTGCTTATTTATATTCGTTTCCTTCTTCTATTTACGAAGCTTCTACTTTCAAAAGCTGTAAAATGATCACAATTCTGCTTAGCGGAATGCCCACACTCAATGGATTCTTCCCCTGCGTTGGTGGGACGCTCGCAGGAAGAACGGTATTGTGTATCCCCAAATGGCCGGAGCGAATTGTTATGACAGCAGCTCTCCATGAGCGCGTGTGCACGCCACTGAGGTCTGACCAGAAGAGGCCGAGTCATGGCTTGCTGCGCACTGATCGACACGCTGAGGTGTTAATGTACATATAATCACACGCATTTTCCTTCTTCTCTCATTAAAAAGGCAAAAAAAAACCTCTAGCATAGAAAGCAATGATTTTTTTAAACTTATTTACGCGAGACGAAGATGAACATATTGCTTTTGAGAAACCGATAATTTCCTTTGAAAACTGAACTCCTAAATAAACTTGTCTGATCATCGTGGTTTTTAATCGCAGAACAACGAAATGCAAGTCAAGAGGTTGTATCATTTGAATGTTAAACCAAATTGATACCTAGTGTTTTTTTTTAATTCTCTTCTTTATTTAGTAGGCATTCTGTGTTACTTAACCGCTACTGTGGCATTCTGCTAAACAGTATCCACACAGAATTTATTTTAGACATTCATTATTGCTATTATTGCCGGGGTCTATCTAATCGTTAGTCCATTGTGTCCATTTTCCATATCGTGAATCCATTTGCTCGTTGCATTGTTCGGTTGCCGTTTATCCGGGTACGTTGGAGGGATGCCTTCGAAAAGAACAATTTGTCAGTTGTCATCAGTAAGACGCTCCCTAAAACGCCACCGTTTGGTGGGTTTGGTGGAGGGGATGGGAATCGAACCCATGACCGTCCGCTTATAAGGCGAACGTGTAGCCAACTACGCTACGGGGCCCACCTTGGTACCTAGTGTTATGGCATTGATCTCACAAGAAACATTTTATATTGTAGCAATAATCTTAATATATTATACTGTTCATTAAATCCAACTATCAGCTTCATATATAGTAATACCAGCAAGCTGACTTTCAACATATCGATGTTGAATTTGCTAACAACTGCTTAGAACATGTGTTGCCAATCTGTGGGCCGCGGCTCCTTGGTAGGTCGGGGCTGATCAATGATGGGTTGCGAAAGACGAATCTTGATTCATACTTTTGTCCCTATTTTGTCCCACAAATCTATAACAGCCTTAGATTTGGATCTATGTAGTGAATTGAGAACAATAAATTTTGAGATTTTGTCAAATGCAATGAAGTTCAAACAATTCAAATCCAATCCAAATTCAATCCAATTCTATAATAAAAATCCAAGCCACATTCAATTCAATTCCAATCAACATACAATCCTAATCCAATCTAAATCCAATCCAAATCCAATCCAAATCCAATCCAAATCCATTTCAAATTCAATCCATATCCAATTCAAAATCTAATCCAATCAAATCCAACCAAAATCTAAATAATCCAAATCCTATTTAAATCCGTTTGAATCCCAAATCATTTCCAATCCATTCAAAGTAATATAATGATGGTATATGAAGCAAGTCATAATGGTTTGTTCAATTTGCATTCTGAACCACCTTTGAGTTCGGACGTGCTTTTTTAGCGCTCGTGTATATAATTTTATTATTTTGACTTTTTTTTTATAAATATTATTAACTGACCGCGCGCGACCCCCGCGTTCGTTTTTTTTTTTCTCTCGTAAGTAAGTACCCGCGTGTGACAATGAAGTGTGGAATGGTGAACTGTGCACAAAACGATAATCGTTTTCTTTGGCGATGTCACGGCAGTTGCAGACGTACATTTCACGCAGCATGCGTAGGAGTACAGCGCAATCACGAGGAAGTATTGCGGACTTTCATGCTCCCACTATGTCAAGACTGTCAGGAAAAGTTTACCTTTGAACAAAACCTGCAACATTTAGCAGAATCCTTCTTTAATATCAAAGAAGACATTGAGCGCACTTTGTCTGCAAACCATAAACTGCTTTCTAACTACGAAAGCTTAGCTGCCACTCATGACGAAACGCTTGAACGCGTAGAAAAAATGTTTGGTACTATTAAGCAAAACATTTCAAACGTCGCCAACAGCAGCAAAAATAGTGCTACGGAAATAAAAAATAAATTATCAGCCCTACTTGACACACCTTCAGCATTCACCTGTACGACTGTGGAAAAGACCGCCAATTCGGCAGCAGCTGCAACAACACCAGCAACAACAACAACAACGGAAGCAGAACACTCAACAGACTTGCTGTCGGACCTCATGAATGCAGTCAAGAGCGACTTGGTAACTTTAACCAAGTCAGCTGTGACTACGGCAATAACTGAAATTACATCAGTAGTAGCAAAACGAAGCACAACTGGAGACTTCCCTCACTTAATTTCTTTGAGTGAGCAACTTTTAGAGGAGGTCAGGTCAGTTTCTGCTGCTATTTCCAATATTGACTGCAGTACTGACAAAATCTCAACGCTCGCAAACAAGACTTTGGCGGATGAACTAGCAGAGGAATCCCAAGACAAAAACTCCACTGAAAATAATTTAGTTGCTGGGGCTCACAATCCACAATCTCCACTCAACATCAAAGTAAAACAGCACCAACCAAACCCATCTCCTGCCCGGCAGAAAATTTCGCGTGATGCCATTGCAGAGCTTTTCGCTGAGCGACGCGCAAAAATGGCGCAAGTAAAGGGAAGTTGTGTTAGACACCTCAATAAAGCTGGTTGGAATTGCTTTCTGCCAGGAAAAAAATGCAGCTGGAGCCCAGACTGGAAAAAACTGGAAGAATACCGGCAGCATGAAATCTCCAGAAACACCCTCACCAATAATCCATTGACTGAAAAGGCGACTAACAGTAAAAGACATCATAAACAAAAAGCTCCACCAATAAGAAGCAAAACAACGTTACAACTTCCTACACCAGCAAAAACAACAACAATAATAACAAATCTACAGACAAACAGCTGCTCGTAATGGCAAAGCATAAATTTTCCGGACCCCGGGCAAAATCGTTCATCAATTTCAAAAAAGGTGAAACGATAAACCCGGCCAAAAAAACAAAACCCACACCTCCACCAATCCTCAACCAACAGAGTGAACCAAATATCGGAAATCTGCAAAGCCTTCAGCAACAGCACCAGCAACAACAACAACAGCATCTACGACAACAACAAGAACAAAATCATCAACAACACCAAATATATCAGCAACAACAACAACAACAGGAAACACAACTACCGAATCCTGACAGCCAATTTGAGTTAGATCCGATGAGACCACCCATCGTCCGTCTGACTCAGCAATCCACCGAAGGAGACGGCCGTTTCCTTAAAGCCAGACTACGTGACCCGAGGATTATGAAGGTTGTCCGGTTGTTTTTGGCATACATGAAGGACCAGTCTGCTAATGTATGCGTCGAGGGAATGACTCCAACGAGCATCAGGATGCTCCTTGCACCTGAAGGACTGCCGACTGCACCAGAACATCTACATCAAATATTCATCCAAGTACATCAGGAATACGGAATTGGGCCAGCAGAAGCTGCAGCTGATCTACAGTCATACCGACAATACCTGTCCAGCGAGCGGACACATCGCCTGCAGCAACTACGGGAGAGCACAACGAGGTACCACTCTCCTTCTCCCGGAAATTTTCGCAAGTAAGGACGCCTTCTTCGGCTGAAGAAAATAGCACTATCTTATCGACCAACAGGGTAAATATTTTAACAACCAACGTGCTTCCAACAAGTTGTTCATCAAAACAGAATGCCACTGAAGTTTTGATCTACTGTCAAAATTTCAATCGCATGAAAAGCCCAGCTAAAATGAAGGAAATTCATAATAACATCTTAAGCTCGTCCTTCTCGGTTATTTTGGCAACTGAAACCAGCTGGGATGAAAGCGTGAATAGTGAAGAACTTTTTGGAAGCAGCTTTAACGTATTCAGGGACGATCGCGATTTCTTAGAATCCAAAAAAAAAGTCTGGCGGTGGAGTTCTAATCGCAATCTCTAGCAATTTTGATTCAGAAATAATAACTACAAAAAAATATAAGAACTTTGAGCATGTTTGGGTGAAATCTAACATTGCAGGAGAAACCCATGTTTTCTCCTCTGTGTATTTCCCACCGGAACATGCGCAAACAACATCTTATGAAAGTTTTCTAAAAACTGCAGAAGACATTTTATCGGGACTTCCACCTGAAGTCAAAGTACATATTTACGGAGAGCGCACCGTTGACTTTATTCAGAGAACGAACAAATTCTACTTCCAGTCGCTGGGGAAAATGAAACACTTATGTTTATATTTGACAGAACTGCTAGCCTAGGACTTAACCAAATCAATCACATTAAAAATCAACAGAACTGTTACCTTGATCTACTACTAACCAATATTCAAGAAGATTTCTGTGTGACTAAATCATTGAATCCCTTATGGAAAAACGAAACATTCCACACGGCAATCGAATACTCTGTGTTCGTTCATGAATATAAAAAACCCAGCGACTGTGACTTTGAAGAAGTCCTTGAATACAATAAAGCAAACTATGACAACATAAGACATAAGCTAAGTAGATTTAACTGGAAGCAAATTTTAGAGAATGAAGGTAATATTGAATCTTCCGTTGATGTCTTTTATAACATTATTTTTGATATTATTATTGACGAGGTCGAAAAAGAAGAAAACGACGGAGCGGAAATTCAAAATCTCCAATTTGGTACAATAGGCAAATAAAAATTACATAAAACTTACAAGCTAGACAAGACGAATGAAAATTTGGAAAAATATTTGAACATCTGCGATCAATTAAAATTAGCAATTGATGTAGCATTTGAAGAACACAACACGAAAAACAGAAAACGAAATAAAGTCATGTCCAAAGAACTTCTTCAATTACGTAAAATCAAAATTAAAATCAGACAATTTTCCGTCAACCATGTATTTAGACGAACGCGTCGGTAATTGCTCGGAAGATATCTGTAATCTTTTTGGAGATTTCTTCCAAGAAATATACACCACCTTTTCGGAACAAGATCGCGACCTAGATTTTTTGCGCCTATCCCAGAATTCGCTAGGGATATCGGTGTTAATCAGATCATGGTGAACGATATTCTAAACGCTTTAAAAACTTAGATGCATCTAAAGGCCCTGGTCCTGATGGTATTCCACCGATATTTATGAAGAGTCTGGCTAAAGAGCTGACTGCACCTTTGTTTTGGCTCTTCAGATTGTCATTGGAATCCGGAAATTTTCCCAGGGCATGGAAAAGCTCCTATCTTGTGCCTATCTTCAAATCAAGCAAAAATCTGACATTCGTAATTACCGTGGAATAGCCATTATCTCTTGCATTCCCAAACTTTTTGAATCCATTATCAATGAAAAATTATTTTCACAACTTAAAAACAGAATTACGAATAAGCAGCATGGATTTTTCAAAGGTCGCTCTACCGCTACAAATTTAATAGAATTCATTGACTATTCTCTTAATGCAATGGATAATGGTAACTACGTGGAAGCTCTATACACTGACTTTAGCAAGGCGTTTGATCGTGTTGACATTCCAATGTTACTCTTCAAATTGCAAAAAATTGGAATTGAGCCAGGACTCCTTAGATGGCTTGAATCTTATCTCACAGACCGGCAACAAATAATAAAATTTAACGGAAAGAAATCCAATCCCATTCAAGTCACTTCAGGAGTTCCACAAGGCTCTCATCTTGGCCCTCTTTTATTTATATTATATGTAAATGACATTACCTTCATTCTCAAAAATATAAAGATTTTAATTTATGCCGATGACATAAAGCTATTTATGGAAATAAAAATGAAGACGACATAATCATATTCCAGAATGAAATACACATGTTCTATACATGGTGCAGAAAAGCCTATTGCAACTGAATGTTAAGAAATGCAACATAATATCATTCAGCAGAAAAAGAATAACACCAAATACACAAATTGTATTAGGGAACAATACTGTAGAAAGACACGAAAGAGTTAGGGATTTAGGAGTGATTTTAGATTCGAAACTAACTCTTGTTGATCACTATAACACAATCATCCACAAAGCTAATAATATGCTAGGCTTTATCAAGCGTTTTTGCTTCAACTTTCAGGATCCCTACACAATCAAAACACTATATATTTCATATGTACGATCTATACTGGAATATTGTAGCATTGTATGGTCGCCTTATAATACAACCACACATGAAGAAAGAATAGAGTCAGTACAAAAACAATTTCTATTATACGCTCTTCGTAAATTAGGTTGGACGTCATTTCCTCTTCCATCTTATGAAGCACGTTGCATGCTTATAAATATACAAACTTTGAAAGAGCGTCGAGAATGTGCAACGGTTTCATTTGTTAACGATATAGTTTCTCAACGTGTTGATTCAACTGAAATTTTATCGAAATTTAACTTTTACATACCTTCTCGGCTACTTCGACATAGAACATTATTTTTAACCAACCACTGCCGAACAAATTACGCCAAATTTGGGCCTCTCAACCGAATGATGGCCGTTTACAATCAACACTGCGAAACTATTGACTTAACAATGTCTCGGCATAACATTAGACAGTATTTCCAAAGAACAAACATTACAAATTCAGCAATATAATTTCAAAATCAAAATTATACATCACTTTTCTAAAAAAAACCTATTATTTAATTATACTATAGCATTACAAAAACAAACATGTATATGTATATGTACTAGTCTACGTTGGTTGACGAAATAAAATAAATAAATAAATTTAACGCGAACTCATTTTTATCCAAATTCTTAAAGCCAAAGTGGGAGGGTCCCAAGCAATATGATATTTTGCTAGGTGGGTCGCATGTACAAGTAGTTTGGGAACATCTGGCCTAGGATATGATATTTATCTAAATTTTCGCAAAGATATCATACTTAAATGACGACGCCCGCAAGAAAAATGATATAATTAATAATTATAGACCAGTATGATCAACATTCTGCGTAGCGGATCGTTCGCATGCAAGATTTTTATTCCTCCCCGATAGTAGAACGGTGACAAAAATATGGTGTTATCGTGCTTAGAAAATTTGATTTTATTGACAACAGATGTCCACCGATGATTATAATCTAATTATCGATAATATTCCGGTTACGGTTTCAAGTTTTGTTGCTGTTTGTTTGGCGTTTACGCATTCTTGCTGCAATTAATTATGGCAATACTGAACGAGTGAATGTTGTTAATGCTTCATATGCTGATGTTATGCGTAGCTCAACAAATTCTGCACCGAAAAAGAGAAAGAATTCTGCTCGATCAGCTGCTTTAGAAGCTCTTCAAACGGTCCCAACTACCATTGAACATGGTGGTTTGCTGCGCTCGGGGAAACGCCGTATAGTCTTGCCCCCTACGAATGACATTGTCCCAAATACTCCTTTGAACATTCTTTCGCCTGGCTTTAAAATCCCTCTAGCTAAGCTGAAAAAATCTCACGCGGTCGCAAAAATAGAACAAACTGTCCTGTTTAAACCAAAACAGGATCAGATGTGCGGATTGAGTAGAGATTATGAAACATTCAATGGAACATTTTGACTTGAAAGTGATTAGAGTGATGAAAAACGACAAACGTAAATCCAACCATATGCCCGCAATACTCGAGACTGGCGTACGCGGCTTCAAAACGTTGACTAAGCTTCAACGCGTTTACCTGGGGTGGGAAAGATGTCGATTAATAGATGCAACTGACGCCCTTCGATGCTTTAATTGTTCAGAGTTTCTACACAAGGCTGTGGTCTGTACGAAACCTGTCTGCTGCCCTAAATGTGCTGGAGATCATAAGGCTGGAGAATGTGAAGCGGATTATGAGAAGTGTATTAACTGTCGTTTGAAAAACGCAAAAAGAACTTGCGACTATGACGAGCTGCTCGATGTTGCTCACCCTGCGTGGAGCTACGACTGTCCTGTCTATCGAAAACGTTTAGCTAAAGCGAAACAAAGGGTGGATTTCTCTTGCTAGCAATCAATTACACATTTTGAAAATAGCATAACGACTGGACTGTCGCCTTCGATGGATCTGTCCATCAATTCAGTTCAATTATTCGGGGCGTGTTATACCGTGTACGGAAAAAATCGAAATCCGGAAACTTCCGGAAAATCACGTGGAGGTGGTGTACTCATAGCGATTAAGAACACACTCAGCTCCACTCGATGCAACACCATCATTACCGATGCTAGCTTGGAGCTTCTATGGGTGAATATTGAAATCAACGAACAAACAGTTTGTTTGGGTGTAGTTTACATTCCTCCTGATCAATCTAGAAGCCGAAGCATTATCGAGAATCATATTAGTACTATCTCTGCAATCGTCACATCCTGTGACATCCGCACTGCCCTTCTTCTGTTTGGTGATTTTAATTTACCCGACTTATGTTGGCGTGCCACACCCGCGGGGTATGCTTACCCTGAGCCTTCCGATTCCACTTCTCCTAGAATCGGTTTCTACGACGGTATGACGGTATTGAACCTGAAGCAACTGAATGTACTAAAGAACTGCCTGCTACGTACGCTAGATCTAATCTTTGTCAGCGAAGATGCCTTAACAATGTGCAGTCTCGTAGAACCACCCGAAGCTCTTATACCAATCGATCCTTTACATCAGCGGTTCTCAACCTGGGGTACATGTACCCCTGGGGGTACCTTCGCTGGCCCTAGGGGGTACCTCGGACAAAAATGCGTAATGGCGGACGTACTACAATTCCAATCAAAACTCATTGATATAGTTTTGATAATTGTGTATTTTTATTTCAAAAATTTATATTGTACATAATATAATCCTCCTTTCAATATCTTTTCAAGAGGCTCGGAAGCCTCTTTTGAAGAGGCTCAGAAGCCTACTTTCAAGAGGCTCAGAAGACTTCTTTCAAGAGGCTCAAAAACCGCCTTCCAGGCTCAGGAGCCTCCTTCCAAGAGAATCGGAAGGCTGCTTTGAAGAGGCTCGGAAGCCTCCTTTCAAGAGGCTCAAAAGCATCCTTTCAAGAGGCTCAAAAGCCTCATTCTAAGAGGCTCTAAAGTGTACTTTCAAGAGGCTCGGAATCCTTACAAGAGGCTTGGAAGCCTCCTTTCAAGAGGCTCAAAATCCTCCTTTCAAGAGGTTCGGTAGCCTGCTTTCAATATCGTTTAAAGAGGCTCATTTCAAGAGGCTGGGAAGCCTCATTTCAAGATGCTCAAAAGCATCCTTCCGGGCTTATAAGCCTTCTTTCAAGAGGCTCAAAAGCCTCCTTCCAAGAGGCTCCTATCCAGAGGCTCGGACGACTCCTTTCAACATCTTTTCAAGAGGCTGGGAACTTACTTACTTATGGGTCCTGTACACCTCCGGTGGTGCAAAGGGCCGACTTGAAAGATCTCCATCCTGAGCGTTGCCCGGCTATCGCTTTAACCTATTGCCAGGTTAGATTTCAGTCGACTTCTTTTATTTCTTTATTGAGGCTTCGCCGCCATAAGCCTCTGGGTCTGCCTCTGCTGCGATGTCCCGCTGGGTTCCAGTCTAATGCTTGTTTACAGATTTCGTTTCCGCCCCTACGTAGAGTGTGGCCGACCCAGCCCCACTTCCGATCCCGAATTTCTGTTGCTATCGACCTCTGGTGACAACGACGATGGAGCTCGTTGTTTGAGATCCAGTTGTGAGGCCACCAGGCCCGAATTATATACCGCAGGCATCTGTTAATGAACACCTGCAGCCGTTGAGTGTTCTCCACTGATACACACCATGTTTCGCTAGCGTATAACAGCACAGATTTCACGTTAGAGTTGAAAATTCGTATTTTGGTGCGTTCACTTATCTGCCTGTTTTTCCAGATATTTCTTAAACTCGCAAAGGCAACCCTTGCTTTCTTTATCCGTGCGCCTATGTCGATCTTGATACCGCCGTCTGACGCCATTTGGCTACCAAGATATTGGAAGCTTTCAACATTCTCCACTGGTTGCCCGGCTACTGTGAAACTGGGAGGAGTCACCGTGTTTACATCCAACGATTTGGTTTTGTTGACGTTGATGACTAAACCTGCCGAAGAGGAGCGCTCAGCAAGATCGTTGAGCTTACTCTGCATATCAGAGCGCCGTTGCGCGAGGAGTGCAACATCATCCGCCAATTCGAAGTCATTTAGGTGCTCCATGGTTATAGGCTGCCATAACAGCCCGCGGTTTGGTTCACGGTCAATCGCATCTACCAGAATCTCGTCGATTACGATGAGGAACAGTAACGGTGATAGAATACATCCTTGCCTCACACCAGCTACGACCTGGATAGGGTCGGACAAGACCCCATTGTGCAGCACTCTACACGAGAAGGCCTCGTACTGTGCCTCGAGGCTGAGCTGGAAGGCTGGGAAACCTTCTTCCAAAAGGCTCGGAAGCCTTCTTCCAAAAGGCTCGGAAGCCTCTTTTCAAGAGGTTTGGAAGTCTCCTTTCAAGATCCTTTCAAGAGGCTCAAAAACCTCCTTCCAGGCTCAGAAGCCTCCTTTCAATAGGTCCAAAAGGCTCGGAAGGCTCCTTTCAAGAGGGTAGGAAGCCACATTTCAAGAGACTTAAAAGCATCCTTTCATGAGGCTCAAAAGCCTCCTCCTAAGAGGCTCGGAAGCGTCCTTTCAAGAGGCTCAGAAGCCTCCTCCTTTCAGGAGGCTCGGAAGGCTCCTTTCGAGAGGCTCAGAAGCCTTCTTTCAAGAGGCTCCGAAGCCCCCATTCAAGAGGCTCAGAAGTCTATCTTCTAGTGGTTCGGAAGTCTTCTTTCAAGAGGCTTGGAAGCGTCGTTTTAAGCTGCAAAGAAAGCCTCCTTTTTAGTGGCTCAAAAACCGCCTTCAAGAGGCTCGGAAGCCTCTCTACAAGAGGCTCAGAAGCCTCTAATGAAGAGGCGCGAAAGTCTACTTCAAAGGGATTCAAAAGCTTAAAGGAGCTTCCCTTCAAAGTGCTCGGTATTATTCTTTCAAAAGGATTGGAAGCCTAATTTCGAGAGGGGGTACCTCAATTAATGCAAAAGTTCCAAGGGGTACCTCTCAAGAAAAAGGTTGAGAACCGCTGCTTTACACCCTCCCTTTATCGTCATGGTACGATGCCCGACGCGAGCAGTCTTCTCTGAGATCGGAGATGATGGAATGGTGGATTTTTCTAGAGCTAACTTCGAACTGCTGAACCAAGCTCTTCTCTCTGTTGACTGGTCTCCCCTGTACCTACCACACATCGTAAATTTAGCAGTCCGGTTCTTCACTACTACACTGACGTTACTATTTCCCGAGTTTGTGCCTTCAGTGCTTAAAACGAAAGCGTGCAAGTACCTTGAGGACTTTCTCCAGCAATCAGAATTCATTCACGAAAAGAATGTTCAACATCGCAAGCTCAAAGTATAAAAACTACAATCGGGTGCATTATGGTCGATATGTGGTACGAAAACAGGGTGACATAAAAAAAGATCCTAACGAGAAACGTAAGGAGACTGGCTTACCGTCAACCGTGTTTTGGGGGGCGAAATATCATCCAATAAGGAGGGCATCGGCAATCTGCCGAACAGTTTGCTAGCACTTTCGATAATAGTGTGAGTAACAGAGATGAAATTGATGGCGCCATAAGGGATGTCCCGTTAGGTGCACTACATACAGTCGTTCGTGAGTTTGAGTATGAAGATGTTCTGGGAGTCATTAAGAAGTTGAAACCTTCGTATGCCCCTGGGCCAGATGGGATTCCGCCCATTGTGCTGACTAAATGTCATACCGTTCTCTGTGGGCCTCTGAGAGCAATTTACAATAAATCTTTGGCTCAGGCAATGTTTCCGGTGTGTAAAAAATCCATCATATTTCCAGCATTTAAAAAAGGAAACAAACGAGACATATCGAACTACCGTGGTGTGACTTCACTGAGTGCAGGATCCAAAGTATTATTTTGGTGAGCACCGAGTTATTTCGATCTGCAAAGTTGTATATCTCGAGCTGGAAGGATAAACAATACGTCTACTCAACATAATTTCCGATAACCAGTGGTGCCGGTAATGGGTGGGACAAGTAGGACATGCTGCCATACATATACTCAATCCAGTTGAAACCCGAAATTGGATGCTAGCGAAGTTGGATTTTTCTCACAATCCGTATGTTAAATCTAACTTCGGAAGTGGTGCGCTGAATAGCGCTTCGCGATATGAAAACAGCGCACCACTTCCGAAGTTAGGTTTAACGTACGGATTATGAGAAAAATCCAACTTCGCTTTCCCCCAATTCCGGTTTTCAACTGGATTGAGAATATAAAAGTTTCTTTCTCTCCCTCAGTGTTGTCCTTCACTCAGTGAGAAAAATTCTGATCTTTGACTTTACTCCATCTAAATATTTTATATGATTGAAGCTGCAGCGATTATTGGATCCAGCTATCCATGAAGTGGAAGCTTTGTTAAGTTCGGAAGACATTGAGGAAAAGTAAGATTTTCTGCAGTGTGAAATCTTGTATTGGAGTTGGAAATCGTGAAGCTAGGAACTTAGATATGTGGCTGAACGGTCATTTTCAAATGTTCAATTCTAAAGTTCGTTCGCTTTTCGGTTCGAGGATTAGAAACAAGGATTAAAAAGTATAACTTTATCAAATTTTTTACTCTAGTTTTTATTTTCATGTAATAAAATTTAAAAAAAACATTTTTTTCCCGGTGCAGACTAATTATTTTAAAGAATATTCAAAATAAACGTGTGTGCTTATTCGAGATTTATTTGGAAAAACGCCGAAAATGTTGGGGATCACGATTTAATAATAGCAACATAACTTTGCAAGCTATTCAAAATTATTCATGTGGTCCAAAATAGAAACAGATGGTCCAAAATAAAATCTAACATATCTTAAGGTCACTCCTGACGGAATCCAATTTTCAAAGTACTCGCGTTTTCAAGGGCACACCATTTGATACGGAAGCAACGCACAACTGTCATTTTTATTTTTTCAGCTTTGCTGCGTCGCAGCATGCGTGAAAAAATAAAAATTACAGTTGTGCGTTGCTTCCGTATCTAATGGTGTGCCCTTGAAAACGCGAGTACTTTGAAAATTGGATTCCGTCAGGAGTGACCTTAAGATTGTGAGATACTTTTGTGTCTATTTGTAGGATTTACAATTTAAATACGTTCGAATATAAACGAATATAAACACGTTCTTTAACATGGTGTCAGAAGTGTCGTAGCTTTTTATCATTTATTTCCGGCGTCATTGAATAATCGCGGAAAATTTGTCGAGGAAAAGTCGGCGTCGAAGCGGAACGACATAATCATCGCGGAAATAGTGCGCGTTCGCGAGTGGAACGGTTACATTGCGTAATACGAATAGTGCTCGTTTTCCGGCTTAGATCCAAGGATTTTCCCGTTGCTGAACATGAATCCAGAGGAGATTCACGCATACATGCAAAGCCAAAAGGCTATGTTCGATACAATGCTGCAGCAGATGCAACAAATGAATACAGCCCCAGCAGCGGCAGCCAGAGCTCCGGCGTTTGTTCCTCTTCCACCACCGTTGTCGGTGGAAGGCGACATGGAACAAAATTTCGAGTTTTTCATCGCCAACTGGGAATATTACGGCAAAAGTGTTGGAATAGACAAGTGGCCGGCTGCAGATAACGAGAGAAAGGTCAGTTTGCTTATGTCAGTGATCGGCCTGGCTGCGTTAAAAAAATACAGCAATTTCGAGCTTACAGCCGCAGAAAAAGCAGATTTGACGCAGGCAATCGCAGCAATCAAGGCAAAGGTCGTCATCGGAAGAAATATAAATATCGACAGACTTGACTTCTTCGAGGCTCAACAGCATCCAGCGGAGTCCATTGAGGATTTCGTACTCAGATTAAAACACCAGGCTCGCCTAGCAAAGTTGGGTAATCTTTCAACAGAATTGGTTACGTTCAAAATTGTGACCGCGAATCGTTGGCCGAATCTCCGTCAGAAAATGCTGACCAAGACGAACATCACAGAGGCGGAAGCAGTTACATTCTGCAGGAATCAAGAGATTGGGGAAGCCCGATTCGGCCAATCGAAAGGAGAGGTGCACAAAATGAAGTCCTCGTCGTCAAAACTTCCCCGCTGCAAATTTTGTGGTGACCGCCATCAATTCACGAAAGGCACATGTCCAGCGTGGGGAAAGAGGTGCAAGAAATGCGGAGGAAAAAATCATTTCGAGCGTGTCTGCAGAGAAGAAAAGGATAAGAAGAAGAAGATGAAGTCAGTGAAACTGCTTAAACATAAGCACTGTGATTCAGAGCTGTCCAGCTCTTCGTCAACAGAAGACAGCGAAGGTGAAGAGAATAGCAGCGAAGAAGAAATGGAAATCCGTAAGATCTACGACCGTTCGGGATCAGGATGAAGAGTGTTAGCCGAATTGGATCTGAAGCTCAACGGAAAATGGAAATCGGTGCGGTGTGAAGTGGATACCGGTGCAGATACCAATATCATCGGCCTCAAATTTCTAGAAGAAATGACCGGAGGAAAGCACCAGAAGATAACACCCTCCAAATATCGTCTGCAGAGCTTTGGAGGAAATTCTATTCAAGTTGTGGGAGAGACACGGATAAGCGGCAAACGTAACGGAAAACGATATAAATTAGTGTTCCAGGTAGTTAGAGTGGACCATATTCCGTTGCTGTCGGCGAACGCTAGCAAGAAACTTGGATTTGTGAAGTTCTGCAATGCCGTCACATTTTCACCACCTGAAAAATCAAAATCCGATTTGCTCAACGTGTATCGGGTAAGCGCTCTGGAGATTATAAATAAGCATAAAGGCGTTTTTGACGGCTACGGTCAGTTTCCGGGCGTAGTATCTCTAGAGGTTGATGAGTCAGTCCCATCGTGCATACAGCCACCGCGGCGGATACCCGTTGCTTTACGTGCGGCTCTAAAAGAGGAATTAGACAACTTGGAGAAGGACGGTATAATTGCGAAGGAACCCAGACACACCGAATGGGTGAGTAATATTGTCCTAGTCAAGCGCGGACAAGATAAATCTGCTCCATTGAGAATCTGCCTGGACCCAATCCAATTGAATAAGGCCTTGAAGCGACCGAATTTACAGTTTGTGACCATCGACGAAATCTTACCAGCGCTCGGTAAAGCCAAAGTTTTTACAACGATCGACGCCAGAAAGGGCTTCTGGCATGTGGTATTAAGTGAAGAAAGCAGTCGTCTCACCACATTCTGGACTCCGTATGGAAGATTCCGCTGGACCAGACTTCCATTCGGGATCAGTCCCGCGCCAGAGATCTTCCAAATGAAGCTACAGGAGGTGTTGCAAGGTTTGGACGGAGTGGAGTGTATTGCGGATGATATACTACTATTCGGAAGTGGAGATACGCTGGAAGAAGCTCTCATCGATCATAACCAGTGTTTGGAAAAACTTTTGATACGTTTGGAAGAAAATAAAGTAAAACTAAATCGTAGCAAACTGAAGTTGTGCCAAACTGCGGTGAAATTCTACGGACATCTGATGACTGACGAGGGGATAAAACCTGATGAGTCCAAAGTGGAAACAATTAAGAACTATCCAGTGCCAAATAACAGCAAAGAACTCCACAGATTTATCGGTATGGTGAACTATTTGTGCCGATTTCTGCCGAATTTGAGTGAAAATTTCAGTGTACTCCGAAAGTTGATTTCCGAGAAAGAACCGTGGATTTGGTCGTCGGACCAGCAAGAAGAGTTCAACCGAGTAAAAAATTTAGTGTCGGATGCAGAAACATTGCGATATTACGATCCCAACGAACCGTTAGTAGTAGAGTGTGACGCGAGTTGTTTCGGGTTGGGCGTCGCGGTTTTCCAACGTAACGGCGTTATTGGCTATGCGTCGCGAACACTAACGGCAACCGAAAGGAATTACGCTCAAATTGAGAAAGAATTACTCGCGATTCTCTTTGCGTGCGTGAAGTTTGACCAGATCATTGTCGGGAACCCGATGGTCACCGTAAAGACGGACCACAAGCCACTCGTAAGTGTTTTCCGGAAACCCCTGTTGTCGGCTCCTCGTAGATTGCAACACATGTTGCTAAACCTTCAGCGATACAATTTGCGTATCGAGTTTGTCACAGGCAAGGACAATGTTGTCGCGGATGCAATTTCACGTGCCCCCCTGGTGGAATGTCTGGAAGAGGACTGTTTCAGAAAGGCGACTATTTGCGAAGTGTTTCGAAAAGTTGAAGAGGTTCAGCTTTCATCGTTTCTCAGTATCTCGGAAGACATCATCCAGCAGATCGTTGAAGAAACGGTTAAGGATTCAACGCTTCAAACCATCACATCCTACGTTCGTTCAGGCTGGCCTAGATCAATATCTCAAGTACAGGAGGGCGTGAAAATCTATTTCAAGTATCGGAATGAGCTGTCAACCCAAGATGGAATGCTGTTTCGTCATGATCGGATTATCATTCCGTATTCGCTTCGCAAGAAGATAACGGACAAGGCACACGTAAGTCACAACGGAGTAGAGTCTACGCTAAAATTGGCACGAGCAAACGTATTTTGGCCGGGCATGAGTGCGCAAATTCGAGAGGCGGTTAAGGAATGCGCTATTTGTGCCAAATATGCTCCATCACAGCCACCAGCACCGATGCAGACACACCCGATTCCTATACATCCCTTCCAGATCATCTCTATGGACGTGTTTTTCGCCGAGTATCGTGGAGAGAAAAGAAAGTTCCTTGTGACAGTGGACCACTACTCAGACTTTTTCGAGGTGGATCTGCTGAAAGGTCAACGATTGCAGTGTGCAAGGTGAATTTTTCCCGACACGGCCGCCCGCAGGTCGTTATAAGTGACAACGGAACGAATTTCACAAGCCGTGAATGGAAGCAGTTTGCAAGCGACTGGGATTTCAGGCACTCCACTTCCGCACCGAACCACCAACAGGCAAACGGAAAGGCGGAAGCAGCTGTTAAGATCGCCAAGCAACTCTTGAAGAAATGCGAGGAATCAGGGACAGATTTTTGGTACGCCCTATTACACTGGCGTAATGTCCCAAACAAGATCGGTTCCAGCCCAGTACAACGTCTGTTCTCGCGCCAAACAAGAAGTGGTTTGCCAACATCTATGAAGAATTTAATGCCTTGTGTAGTGGAGGATGTGCCTACATCTATCGAGTTGAACAGAAAAAAATCCAAGCTGCAATATGACAAAAAGGCCAAAGTTATGCACAACTGAACCCGGATGTCTGTAAAGAATGGACACCAGCAGTGGTTACCCAGCGCCAAAACGACAGATCCTACGTTATCGACGTGGATGGTGCTAATTATCGACGAGACCGAACTCATCTAAAACTACGTAATGAACCACGAACACCTTCAACATCAATCTCGATTCCTGATCCTTCCCAGCTACCGACTACGGATGAGGTACCCTTTGCACCTTCAGCAACGCCAGTGATGACCACCACCAAGAATCAGTGGACACCGAAGATCAGTGCACTTCAGTCAACCAGCCCCCAACTATGTTAGAGCAAACAGCAAGAAGCGTTATCCCTATTTCTACGGCATCAGAGTCAATTACCGACAGTAGTTCTCAACAGGACACACCTCGACGTCCATGAAGGGAGGTCAAAGCACCGGCTAAATTCGAAGATTATCTTCTAGATTTCGATTGAACTTTTTTTGACTTTAATTTTGCGAAAGATAAGATGTTGTGGTATTTGCCCTATTGCCCCCTTTTATAATACTTTGTACACCCCTGTGCATTGACGAATGTCAAGACGAGAAATTGATTCAATAAAGCGAACTTCGAATATAAACACGTTCTTTAACAGATTTTAAACAAAAACTCTTATGTTATTATATTTGACTAGTTTATTTGTGGATGCAGTAGCGCCCGTGGCAAGTGTTTTTTTTTTTTTCAATGTAAACGGAGCATTAATTCATGCATAAATAAAAATAAAAAAAACAAAGTTGGTACATACAATATTATAATCTAGCCCTCGATTTCCAGATTGACCCAAGAGCCTGCCCTTTA
This sequence comes from Armigeres subalbatus, assembly GCF_024139115.2. Lineage (NCBI taxonomy): Eukaryota > Metazoa > Arthropoda > Insecta > Diptera > Culicidae > Armigeres > Armigeres subalbatus. The sequence goes on from NC_085141.1 coordinate 97,819,951, forward strand.
TCCACGAGATGTTAACAATAGTAAGTTGGCGATTCCACTCTTCCTATCCAAATCGCTTCAATCGGGTGCCCTAATGGCTTTTTCTATGGTATATAATCATATAGTTTCAATGTAATTTGGTAAATATATGTAATGGAATTCTCTCACCAAGTTTCAATTCCATGTCCTGGCCTATTACCTATTAGGCCATTAGGACATGTCCTGTTCGACCAAAAGTCCTATTAAGCCAAATGTCCTATTCGGCCAAATGACTTGTTTGGCCATGCGTCCCATTCGGCCTTACGCCCTTTTAGACCAAACGTCCTATTCGACCAAATGTCCTATTCGGCCATACGTCATTTTCGCCCAAATGCCCTATTCGGCCAAATGTCCTACTCGGCCAAATGTCCAATTCTGCCAAATGTTTTACTCGGCCAAATGTACTATTCGGCCAAATGTCCCATTCGGCCAAATGTCCTACTCGGACAAATGTTTCATTCGGCCAAATAACCTTTTCGGCCTTAGGACCTATTTGACAGAAAGACCCGTTCGGCATAATGGTTTTCGCCCAAACGACCCTTCCTCTGTTCCTTAGTCATTTGACAGATCATAGCAACCATCGTACAAGATACACATTCGAAGTCAATCATTGCAACCTTCCTCACGAGGTGAGTCGCGAGTGGTAGCAATGCAAACATGATGGGTGATTTAAATATATGTGCGATGTTGAAGTGCGCAAAACTCAATTCTGTTAATCGACTATCAAGTTTGAAAAAAATTATCTTATTAAAGAGACTTTCAGCCCAAGGCTGGCTCGTCTCGTTTTATCAAGTTATTTTGCTACATTAAGAAGAGAAATCTCATAACAGAAACATATATCATTTTTGTTTTGTTTAAATGACAATGACAGTCATTGTTAGACGTTTCGGAGAACCAAAAAGGACTGTAGAGTAGCTTATATGAGTGATGACTTAATTTGTCATATAATCGTGATTTTCTCAGATAGTGCTCGTGTCGGCTGGAATTTACATTCTAAATGACTGTTTATATAATCATGATCGCGCAAAAAGCAAGTCACTCAGGATATTTTACTTCATTCATAATACGATTTATTTGACATAGATCGAATGATCTGAGCTCCAGGACGTAATACAGTCTACTTTCCATTAGTCGCTAATGAAAGGACCATTGACTCAAGCATATTTCGAGATTCGGAATAGAACTTCTTAGGGAAATTGTTCGAAATAACAATCAGGGCAACCGAGACAATCATTTTAGTATGACATCATTTGCTTCCACGAGTCGATATCGATTGTTTGATGCTTTGATTGGCTTTTTTCGGTGAAAAAATAAATCAAGGCAGCAATTCAGCGTTACACGCTTCGGCTTACTACACTTCAGCCATCATCAGACGCTACTAGCTGGCAACCTCCTAGCTGTTCTGTCAGACAAATATAACTTTGTTTGTCTGACTGAACAGCTAGGCGCTAAACGCTAAATTGCTGTCTTGATTTATTTTTCACCGAAAAATCCCAATCAAAACGACAAATAAGTTTCCACGGTGAATAAGCCTCAGTCAGAGTCGATATCGAGTCTTAGAAAATGGATAGAATTCCTATTAGCTCGATGGACATTCAGGACTTGGTTCATCTGGTAGATTGTATGTTCTGAACTCGAGGACATGTTGGATAACCGAAAAGGTGTTTAGTAGGTTGAAAAAGTAATGAATGAAATCCTTCTGGCTCAATAGACTGGAATGTTTATCAAAATTTGATAGCTTGTTGGATACATATACTGCCCGCAATTGCATATTTTTTCCACATGAATAGAAAGTCCAGCAAAGATGGGAGTGATATGCGATGGACTAAATTTTGTAAAAAATATCTTCTTTGAAAATCTAAATTTTGGAATGAGCTTTCCAGTGCACAAGAGAAACCAAAACTCATTCCAGTTAGTACCCAACTGATGCAGCATTCGGCATTCCCACGGTGCGGTATCTGCATACTTCGAACCACTCGACAACGCCACAGTAGCGGATTGTTATTTGAAAACGCAGGTGCTCCCACCCTCGAAGCCATGCCTAGGGCTCTTAATTAATCCTGGTGCTTTCATCATTACCATCTGTCTGTAGTTAAGCCTATCGCATTCTCGGTGGTATTCACGTCGACCCTACCTGCACAGTGTTGCGGTAATTTGAATCTATCAGCAAGTCAATTAAACAACGATTTACAATTCCGTCGTTCCCTTCGCTGCCGTCCGCCGAATCCTAACCACCGTGGTAGCCGGTAGCCGTGGTTGGCACTTCTCCTAAGCTATTGGGTGAAAAATCCACTTGCTTCGACCACGTCATGCTCGCTCATCCACTGAGAAGGTGAAAGACAGATATGCAAATTAACTTGTTAATTAACTTGAGATGTAATTATCGCCTCTCAGACACGGTGAAGCTGGGGCAAATGCCAAACAACGGTCATCGAGTAGAACCGCGGTGCATCGCATGGTGATCCTTTCGTCTTTTCGGGGCAAGGGAAAATCCGAATTGGATCTGCAAATTGGTGTGTCGATACGTTCCTGTGGAGAAAAACCGCCACGCCCAGCCAGACCAGGAATTCCAACGAACTAAATTTTAATTTTTCTTCGTTCGAGCACAACACCGAGTAAAATTACAGCCACCGCATTCTTTCATTTTCTTTGCTCTGGCAGCTTTTCGCCTCGACAACTCATTTGATTCTAATTTTCGATGCTCGCCGAATAAAGAAAAACAATTTTATGAAAATTGGAAGGAATTAGAAAATTCATTGACATATTAACTGATGAAGTAGTTCATACATTACAAAAAACAGTTCAATAAATGACATAACTCAAATAATCGAAACAGTAACTCGCGGTATATTTCTATCCGGGTTGTACTCACCCCAATTGGTACTCGAACAACCCTTCAACATCTCATCCCGCTGAGGGGGAGGGATGATGAAACCGGAACTTTGCAATTTCCCATGTACTTTGGTGTCCCTTTCTGTGGATGGCTTTTTTTTACACATTTCTGGTCCATGGAAGTTTACAAAAAAGACAAACTGGGTGGAAATTCGAATGAGTGTGGGATCGGGCGGATGGGCTGCCGACAATCGAACCAACAATGCTAAAGAGCTTGTTTTTTCCACTTTCGGTATCTAAAATTTATGGCTTCAGTCCAGTGTTTTTTCGACGCCCATAGATATGTGAGGGGGACAATGTATGAGCAGTTTTGAATGGGATTCATCGGTCAGGCAATTGAGGAATGATGGGTGTTTCGGTTTTGTGAATGCTCAATTCGACTTACAATCCGATACCTGAGAACACAAAGATATTTCCGCTTACCCTGATTTGTTGATTATATTGTTTTCTCCTATGGAAACTATATCATTGAAACTGGCCGTCGTACGAACGTGGAGTGTGAAGTACAACCAAATTTTTATGGTTCCTTTGGATTTGCAAGCTTAGTACAAAATCATGAGGAGCAAATCACCTATTGAGTAAATTTAAAACAAAAGTTATTGTTTTGATAATGTTTTGTTCTTGTTATAAATGGTTTTGCTCCCTAACTGTGATCTTTTGAAAGTGTTTTGTTAGTTCGGCATGAATCACTGCATCCATTACATCAAACTTTTGTAGTATAGCCGAGTGCTTAGCTTAGTTTAGTTTATTGTGTCGTCAATTAATGTTGTAGTCCTAATTACATGTAACATTTTATTTGTAGTCTTAACTAATAATATCTTTGTACAACAGCGGTTCTCAACCTTTCGCTTGAAAGGTACCCCTTCGAACTTTTGAATTATTTGAGGTACCCCTCTTTATGCTTTGAATAAAAATAAGCGTAACTCATGAGATATATGGAAAATTTACCAGATAATTAATGGATTGCATTGTTTTCCATAAAATTGGCTGAAATTTTCATTATTCTGTGAAACTTTCTAATTCAAATTAAATTTATTCATCGAGCTTCGTACAAGACTTTTATGACTATTGGAGGCATCCATGCTTCCTGAAAGAAGGCTTCCGAGCCATGTTAAAAGGAGGCTTCCCGAGCCTGTTGAAAGGAGGCTTCTTGAGCCTCTTGAAAGGAGGCTTCCCGAGCCTCTTGAAAGGAGGCTTCCCGAGCCTCTTGAAAGGAGGCTTCCCGAGCCTCTTGAAAGGAGGCTTCCCGAGCCTCTTGAAAGGAGGCTGAGCCTCTTGAAAGGAGGCTTCCTGAGCCTCTTGAGGAGGCTTCCAGGCCTCTTGAAAGGAGGCTTCCCGAGCCTCTTGAAAGGAGGCTTCCCGAGCCTCTTGAAAGGAGGCTTCCCGAGCCTCTTGAAAGGAGGCTTCCCGAGCCTCTTGAAAGGAGGCTTCCCGAGCCTCTTGAAGGAGGCTTCCGAGCCTCTTGAAAGGAGGCTTCCCGAGCCTCTTGAAAGGATGCTTCCCGAGCCTCTTGAAGGAGGCTTCCCTGAGCCTCTTGAAAGGAGGCTGAGCCTCTTGAAAGGAGGCTGAGCCTCTTGAAGGAGGCTTCCTGAGCCTCTTGAAGGAGGCTTCCTGAGCCTCTTGACAGGGAGGCTTCCCGGGCCTCTTAAAGGAGGCTTCCTGAGCCTCTTGAAGGAGGCTTCCTGAGGCCTCTTGAAAGGAGGCTTCCTGAGCCTCTTGAAAGGAGGCTTCCTGAGCCCTCTTGAAAGGAGGCTTCCTGAGCCTCTTGAAAGGAGGCTTGAGCCTCTTGAAGGAGGCTTCCTGAGCCTCTTGAAAGGAGGCTTCCTGAGCCTCTTGAAAGGAGGCTTCCAGGCCTCTTGAAAGGAGGCCTTGGAGCCTCTTGAAAGGAGGCTTCCTGAGCCTCTTGAAAGGAGGCTTCCTGAGCCTCTTGAAAGGAGGCTTCCTGAGCCTCTTGAAAGGAGGCTTCCTGAGCCCTCTTGAAAGGAGGCTTCCTGAGCTCTTGAAAGGAGGCCTGAGCCTCTTGAAAGGAGGCTTCCAAGCCTCTTGAAAGGAGGCTTCCAGCCTCTTGAAAGGAGGCTGAGCCTCTTGAAAGGAGGCTTCCTGAGCCTCTTGAAAGGAGGCTTCCTGAGCCTCTTGAAAGGAGGCCTGAGCCTCTTGAAGGAGGCTTCCCAGGCCTCTTGACAGGAGGCTTCCAGAGCCTCTTGACAGGAGGCTTGAGCCTCTTGAAAGGAGGCTTCCTGAGCCTCTTGAAGGAGGCTTCCTGAGCCTCTTGAAAGGAGGCTTCCAGGCCTCTTGAAAGGAGGCTGAGCCTCTTGAAAGGAGGCTTCCTGAGCCTCTTGAAAGGAGGCTTCCTGAGCCTCTTGAAAGGAGGCTTCCTGAGCCTCTTGAAGGAGGCCCTGAGCCTCTTGAAAGGAGGCTTCCTGAGCCTCTTGAAAGGAGGCTTGAGCCTCTTGAAAGGAGGCCTCTTGAAGGAGGCTGAGCCTCTTGAAAGGAGGCTTCCCAGGCCTCTTGAAAGGAGGCTTCCCGGGCCTCTTGAAGGAGGCTCTGAGCCTCTTGAAAGGAGGCTTCCTGAGCCTCTTGAAAGGAGGCTTGGAGCCTCTTGAAAGGAGGCTTGAGCCTCTTGAGAGGAGGCTTCCTGAGCCTCTTGAAGGAGGCTTCCTGAGCCTCTTGAGAGGAGGCTGAGCCTCTTGAAAGGAGGCTTCCTGAGGCCTCTTGAAGGAGGCTTCCTGAGCCTCTTGAAGGAGGCTTCCAGAGCCTCTTGAAAGGAGGCTTCCCAAGAGGCTTCCCGAGCCTCTTGAAAGGAGGCTTCCCGAGCCTCTTGAAAGGAGGCTTCCCGAGCCTCTTGAAAGGAGGCTTCCCGAGCCTCTTGAAAGGAGGCTTCCCGAGCCTCTTGAAAGGAGGCTTCCCGAGCCTCTTGAAAGGAGGCTTCCCGAGCCTCTTGAAAGGGGGCTACCCGAACTTTTTGAAAGGAGGCTTCTCGAACTTTTGGAAAGGAGGGTTCCGAGCCTTTTGGTTTTTTTTTGATATATTTTGTGATATATACCTTCAATAAATATCATTTTATTTTTCAGTTAGTAAGAGAAGGGTTCAAGAAAACGTTCTCGTGGTGACTCGAGGTTAGCAATGTTTCAAGAATGGACTGGGCTTAGGATTCGGGTTCAGGGAATTTCAGCTTCTCATCCGGCAATTTGGCGTCAGGTACGATGTGGCGTGTCGTCGTGTTCGAGAAATGGTTCGACTGGGAGCATCTTCCGGTTGGCAAGAGCTATGAAGGCTCTACGGAACTGAAAGGCAACACCTACGTTTGCTTACTTTTATCTGATTTTTCAATAAAAGCAAAGTGTTCGCTCAAGCTGATTTATTTACGTCTCTGTAAGTCTCTGTAGTGAAATCCTCGCCTTACGTCAGTTCATTGTTGTAAGTTTGCTTGCTTGCCAAAATTGACCGATTAGAAATAGTTTACACCACCGAACTTGCTGAACCAAATGAAAACCAATGAATATGACTTTTACTTTGCTGTGCGAGAAAATATTCCGTCCATCGAAAATGTTGCGTACTGCAACCTTCATGTAAAAGATAATCCTTTGTTCGATCATCAATGCTCTCTGTATGCTGCCATAGGGACAACACCATAATTACGTTGGGTTTACATCCCAAACATCACTTTCCTCATAAAAAGATTTTACTTACATACATATTTGTTTCTAAACGATAAGTAAGAAAATCCGGAACCTATTTTTTCACTAAACTTTTACGTAACTTATGTATGGCCCCTTTTACAGACTGCTCGGCTAATGGTTTCTTACTTAAATATTCGTTCGATTCGATGCACTTTTGATGATAATGAAACTTTCTCATTTATGTTGAGAGCATCAATCCTTTAGTAGTTCATCCGCAAAGGACGATGATGCTGCTGATGACGTTGATGGTGCCTGGCGATGGTTCTCGTGATAGTAAAGTTTATAGAACCTTCCAAATCAGGGCTAGAACTAGAGCTAGGACTGTTCTATGCATAATCGGCGTATAGACCTAATATATGTAATGCATGCTTCTAATCGACAAAAAATATAAAACCACATAAAAGTTTATTCAAACGATTCTTCCCTTCTTCCTGTAATACTGGGTAGACACCCTTACGAGATGCGTTACGGAGAAACGTCTACCATACTGTACATCTGTTCTTACTGTTCTAGTTAATATTTAGTGGAGTATGGAATAACTATACTGACTCGACTTGCACTCGTTCAAGTACGAGACACTGAAGACGGCCTCACAGTTGAGGCCGAAATACGTATCTGCAAAGATAACAAAACTTAGTGGAATTAAATGGAAAGTACTAAACTCAACTTAGACGGTTGAATACATTCCACTAGAAAGAGCTTAGAATATTTTTTCTGTGTGTGTGTGCGTCATCCTCTATCCCTCACCCAGCTGGGGGTGTTGATCAAGTAGTACTACGAATAATTTGATCAAATCTCATGCTCCGTAATGGTGCCCTTTTTGTTACGAATGCTAGTATCACAAAAAGGATTCACTTCAGAAGCAAGAAAGGTTTTTTTCAGGGAGTGTGGGGAATGGGATGTACTAGTTATTCATAACAGGTACAACAAAACTTCACAAGGACGCTCTTATTTGTAGTAACTACTCAGGGAGTAGAAGGTCGAGAAGAGCCTCCGTTGCAAACCAAAGCGTGAACCGGATACCTGGGACTCCCATATTATCCGCGACAATAGCAGCGAACTATGCCCTGTGCGTATTTAGTGTGAAATTTCATGAACATAGTAGTCTGAAGCACTAAGATAAAAAACTGGAACATGCTCACCAACTTAGTTTATCCAGGGTTTTGCATTTTCTATCCTCCTTTGCTTCCATTGAAAACGTGATCACGTGCAAGTAAGTTGCCCAATGCCCAACTATGGCCGATTTGGAGGCTCCGTTTGTTTACGCTGGGGGCAGCGGTGGAAGTTCTGGTAGCTGATAGTGTCATGCTGCTGCCTTCAAATAGGATCAACTACGTCCATGGTATTGAAAATTTGAAATTGAAATTGGATTCTTGAATTCTGAAAATATTTGTTCAAAAGTAGGAAGGCAGTATCAAACATTACAACATAATAACATAATTGTTATTGATTGGAAATCATATACAATTTTAATACATGGAATTACGTAAATTTATAAAAAAAAAAGCTGTAGTTTTACAGGAAAGTAGTGATGTAGAATCAAGCATAATCAAAATAGACCATTAGTGCATTAAGTTGGAGATCCTTTATCTTGGCTCTATGTACTGCCTGCAACCGCATATTTGTCCCATCTTTACTGGTTCTCTATTCATATGGGACAGATATGCGATTACAAATAGTGTACCCCTAAGGGGTGCTCAAGAAACATGAGTGAGTAATTAGTGATTTTATAGTAATAGAATGTTGATGGATTTCACCCGTGACATTAACGTCATCTCCTGCACGCTTCTTTTTAACTGTAGTCATGTGCGTCGCTACGCCACGCCTGCGAGTATTTTACCATCACGACTGCCCGATGAGGACTGACAAATTGTTCTTCTCGGAAGCACTCCTCCAACGTACCCCGATAAATGGCAATCGAACAATGCAACAATCATTGGATGCACGACATGAAACATGAATATATAAAAACATGAAATCATAAAAATGGACTCACGATAAGATGGATAATAATGGCGAGTAATAATGAAATCCCAAAATAGACCCTGTGTGGATTCTGTACAGCAGCTACTTCTATCGTATTCTGCTCGGCACAGTAGCAGGAAAATAACACTAACAAATAAAGAAAGGAATAAAAATATCGAAATTTATTATTTCTGCAGAAAAAATAGTGCAAGTAAATACTTATGCTTGAATTGTGCTGTAAATAGGCATAGAGTTAAAGGTTTAAAATAATATCTGAACATGTTATACTGTCTTAGTTGGTTTCAACTGGTGCAGCTATAGAGTTGAGGTAACGAGGCTCAATAAGAGTAATATTATTGGGTTTACAACTGAACCGTTTGTTTGAGAAACTGCATAAATAACATTTTTGGCCAAAATGAGATTTTTATATATTCTGAATCCTTTTCCAAAAAAACGTATTCTGGCAAAAACTACGAAAAAAAATTTTTTTTTCAGGAATGTATGAAATTTTTTTCGTTTGTTTGAGAAACTACATATGTCCATGTACTTTGAAGAGCAATTGTGGAGTACTGCTTACATTTTTTGCACTGAAAGTGCCCCAGGGTGTTGAGTTTTGCCAAAAACTATTGATCTGTATCGAAGAAATCGAAAGATTCGGAGCAAATTTGTTCAAAAACAGTTTTTTGTTTTTTTCTCGAAATAGTGTAAAATGGACTCATGCAGTTTCTCAAACAAATGATTCAACTATTCATGTAAACCCTATCTAAACGCGTCTAAATTTGAATCAATTTTAATTTTGAGCTGCCAGGGAATAGCTGCTACGAAAATCTAGTTCGATCCGAATTCGAACCCTTTTGCACTACTTCTAGTTCGTTTGGAGCTAGGACCATTTCTCAAACAAATTTTGAATGCTTCAGTCGATGGTAGAAAAGACATAGGAAATAGAGAGATCATAGTGAAATATAGCTAATTTTATAAATTTTGTGACAGCACGTAAGAATGTTAGTTAAAATATCAAACTTAAACTTTAGGTGGCATTTTCACCTCTACAGCTGTTATTTAATTATTTTGGAATATTTCGTCGGTAATGGCTCAGAAAAGGAACCAGGGATGAAAGTAATAAAAAATATACAACCTGCATGCATGCACTCATTACGCACACATTTCACCCCGATCGCCAGTCAGCCCTGCTTCACCAGATCCATTTCATTCTCAATAATCAAATTGCGCATATACCTATTCTGCTTCGTACGAATCCGTGGAGAATTCACTCTTGTAAGCTTGAATTGCTGCTTCGCTACTAGGAGTCGAGCGTTCAGTAGAGATGGCGGCAGATTTCTCCATTCAGCTGCAATAGTAGGAATCCGACCGGACTCGGAGACACGACCTTTTGAGGAAAACTTCTTCACATTCCACCAGATTTATGACGTCGTTGTATGTTAAGGTCAGGAGGGTTCGCGACTCAAAAAATAAAGAGTTATCCATTTTTCTGCTTGGGCCAAAATTTCCGGGTTTCAAAATTGACAGCGAACGGAACGCGAGAAAATACGTCCAACTTGTAGTAATGCTTACTACGATCTTTTTCAGCTTAGAATATTTTTTCTGAGCTTTTTCCGTTCATTTCCACTTCTAGCACTTACTGCTAGAACAGCCAATTGAAAGGTATAGGATAGAAAATGGAAACCGTATGGAAGTTCATTTCCTGTTCTAGCGATTGTTAGAACATGATAAATATAGAGAAAGATGCACAATATGATATATACAATATTGTTATTAATCGATTGCAAATTTATCTTAGATTCAAAATCACATAGAAAACTATTGATTTGTGCTCTATTCTCAAACAATATAAATTTCGGAAGTATTTCCCCTAAATATACTGAAGAGTTTCCCGAGAAAATTCAGGAGAAAACGCCGCCGCCGCTGAGAAAAATGACGATAAACGCCGTCGCATCGACCCACAGCCCATTGGCCCTTCATTTATTTCGTTGCGATGGGATGAACATGGGAGGTAACTGTTTTGTTTGCAAACTTATTCAGTAATTAAAAACCCTATACGTTGAACACTGCCGTCACTGTCACTTTTTAAATCCTAGGGAGGCTAAGCCTCCACTAACAACCCAACCACTCCCACCCCATTATACACGACACTGGGAAAACCATTCACCAATGATTCAATTCGATATGCAGGATATATTTCCATTCTATCAATGTTTAAAGAGACAAACCCGCGGATTTTTTTCTTGAAGGTTACTCACCATATCCTTCTCCATCTATCTAAGAAGATAGCCGCCTAAGATTTCCTTAGCAAACTACATTCACTCACCCAAGCCAGATAACGTAACAAGTATGATGATGTATGAAAATTCAATTACCATCTTGTCCATGTCAGTTCAGTTGCTTTTCAGTTCGCGTACCTATCAGCGCATGACCCAACCGACTTCTCTCCAATGCAATGCTCCAGCAAAAGGCTGAGCGAAACATGTGCGGAAGAAAACGGATCAAAATAGGAATAACTAACTAAAACTTCCATTCGCTGTCTACCGGGCACGTTGCAGGATTCATGAAATATTGACGCTAAGCTGGAAGGAGCAGTACAGTAGTTTCCCGCTGTATATTTCCGCTGCTGCCTCCGGACTTGCTATTGGCAGCTGATGTGCACGAGGAGTCCTACTACGAGCGAAGCTGACGTGAGCTGCTTTCGATTCCATTCTTCACAGCAGCGCGACGAGGTAGTGAAACAAGAGCATTATAGTAACGCATTCAACGATGTTATAAATTTCAATGAGAAAAACAATTTGAGTTGATTTTCTCGTTCAATAACAGGGAGGGTAGGCTCCTAGGCTTCATCTCATGGCTCCTATGTTCATCCCACCAAAAACAAAGCAAATAACAAAAAGAAGCCACGGAATTGGTGCTGTATTTGTTAAATCCGTGCCATTTAGATTTTTTTGCATGATCGCGTCCTGGAGAAATATTTACGTTACTGGTGATGAATTAATAAATTACATCCAATAACAAATTTATATACTGACATTTTTTGATTGAACACTATGCCTATGATCTCAATAAATAAATGGATTAATTCTAGGTAATGAGTTCGGAGAATGTGTTTTATTCCGTTATGCTTTCCCATATGCATAAGGTACATTGTACTAGAGTGATTCAAATTTTGACTTTTTTGCCCCCCGATGCTTAAACGATTGCATTTGCCATTTTAATAATCCTCCTAATTTTTTTGCAATTTTGGATGTAATTTTACTGTGCACACGTCATTTGAAGTTTGTATGGAAATTACTGTGAAAACTGACCCTTATGTGGAAGACCGTTTCGTGAGGTGGCCCATGAACTATTTAAATATAATCAATACATTGCCTACACAGAATACTTCTCAAGCTGAAAGGCAGTTGTTGTTGCGAAGCGATTTCTCGTTTGGAAGCAAAGTTATGAAGAAAACAAAAATGCTCATTATTGATATTGATGCTATTCTTTTACGTGTTAAATTGAATTTCCCACGATTCAGTATTTCCCTAGTAACTTTTCTTGTGATCATCAAATCGTTTCGCAACAAAGACGGCCTGCTTCCTTGTAAAATTTCTTATGTTGCCGGTGTACTCATATGTTTGTAGAGCTTATAGGGAAGCGTTGGGGAACGGTTTTCCATGAAAGTTACTGTTTTCATAGCAATTTTCATACAAACTTTAAACCGCGCGTGCTCACTCAATTTACTTCCAAATTAGTTAAAAATTTAGGTGGGTTAATAAAAAGGCAAATGCAATCGTTTAAGCATGGGGGAGCAAAAAAGTCAAAATTTGAATCACTCTAGTACAATGTACATATTCATCCAATCGTCGTGAAAGTAAATGTTTGAACAAAGAATTTTCTATTTTTCTGTTTATGTATAATTATTTCATCACAAATAACATGTTTGTGATTCTGACTTCATTTGCTTCACTCATTGTGGTTTGCAGTTCTCAGACCTACGGTACCAATTATCATCTTTTCAGTTCTGCTTCGCTCCACGTGTCGTCGCCAAAGCAATTTAAGATCAAATTTAGCTCTGATCTTCTTATACGACCGAAAAAAATAAAGCAGAGCAGAAGCACGGTAGAAGCAAAACAAATGGTAGCGAGGAATCGTAAGCAGTGTAGCTTTCTTGTAGTTGCTCCAAGTATACGCATACGACACCCGAACCGAGCAGTGGAAAGTAATCTAAACTGGACCTAACAACACCATGTAATGATGGACACTTTGGAAGATGATATTAGCATTTCATTGTAAAATGATGTGTTTAACTTCACGCAGAAACAAGGGTAAGGGAGGTATTTTGGACCACTTTAGAAGATGGCCAAACAATTTTGTCGAATAAAATTTAGATTGTGTAATAATGCTTGATCAATTCCCTATGCAACTAAAAAGTGGTGAATGGTAGGATTTGTAGGTAAAAATGTTGTAAATCCCATTCGTGTCATCAACCGAGAAAGATTTTAAAGCGTAGACACAAATTATTCAATAAGTTGTAGACATAACAAACCCCAGTCTTTTTCTTCCTGATTGTCCACAAGGACGTGATCGGTACCGGTATTGCTAATTTCTTTATCTTTCTTTTTCTTTCATTTTAAAAAATCAGGCGAGATTTGAACATTTGAGTAACTGAAACGTTCACACTGAGAATGTTTTAGTTCTTTTATTCTTCATTTGGCTCTTTGTGCAATTACTGCTTATGGTCAATTACAGAGCAGAAACCATAGATATTTGTGGTCAGTCAAAACAAAGTTAAGCTAAGCGGCTAAATGTTATTTTCGGGCAAATGCTCCTCTGCCAAACAATAATTTCGACCAAACGGCGATTTCGACTAATTACCTTTTCGAACAGATGATCTTTTATTCTAAATGACCAGTTCGGGCGAACGACATTCTAGACCGTATGCCCGCCTATGATTTTCCACTTCCAATTTAAATGTAATTCGGTTTTTTTCTAGCAGAAAGTTTCTTTTCGTCATAAGATTGAAACGAACGAACGAGTTCCTGACATGCAGCAGCTTACTTAAGCGCCACTCTCCGGAAGGGAGAGACTGCTGAGGCTGTTTAATGGCCCGGCAGGGCGAGTTATAGACTGCTCAAACACTCGAAATCATTCCAACGAACCCCACATACTTGAGCTTGAGCTTGAGCTTGATTGACTGCTCGTAGTTGCTACTCCATTATGACCAGATCAGCTGTTCTTGCACAGGGAACCAACAGATGTTTGCTTGGGACTAGCACACATCTTCAATGTACAAGTACTGGTGATCTCATTTGTTAGGTCATACTGGCGCCTGCCACGTCAGAATGCAAGTCAATGTAGGGAAGGGGAGGAAATGATGATGCAATCACTCGCCCACTGCAAGCCGAATATACCTCTGCACTTGCCACGAGTTCATGCGGAATTTGTTGGAATTTCTGGGTTAGGTTGGAGAGGCAGAGGTCCGAATTGGTTAACGAGCTGCCAATGTGATAGATAGGAGAAGGTAACTGATGAAATTTCTAATTGGATGTAGGAAACGAGCTCTATAAGTTCATTTCCGATTCTAGCAGATTACTGTTAGAATACTCAAGTTGAAGGTATAGGAATAGTAATGGAAACGGTATGGAAGTCCATTTCCAGTTCCAGCGATTGCTAGAACATGAGAAATAAAGAGAAAGATACAAAGTAGGAGAATGGAATGGACCTGGGATTGAACCCACGACCTCCTGCGTATGAGGCAGAAGCAGTAGCCATATGGCTACCAAACCCGCTTCGAAACAAGAGAGATCACGCACTGAACTGATTAATTTTATTACCGGCCGTGCAATGCAGAACACAATAATTCGGCCGACCGCGCGATCGTTCTGCTGTCCGAAACATGAAAGATCACGCACTGAACTGATTAATTTTATTACCGGCCGCGCAATGCAGAACACAATAATTCGGCCGACCGCGCGATCGTTCTGCTGTCCGAAACATGAAAGATCACGCACTGAACTGATTAATTTTATTACCGGCCGCGCAATGCAGAACACAATATTTCGTCCGACCACGCGATCGTTCTGCTGTCCGAAACATGAAAGATCACGCACTGAACTGATTAATTTTATTACCGGCCGCGCAATGCAGAACACAATATTTCGTCCGACCACGCGATCGTTCTGCTGTCCGAAACATGAGAGATCACGCACTGAACTGATTAATTTTATTACCGGCCGCGCAATGCAGAACACAATAATTCGGCCGACCGCGCGATCGTTCTGCTGTCCGAAACATGAAAGATCACGCACTGAACTGATTAATTTTATTACCGGCCGCGCAATGCAGAACACAATAATTCGGCCGACCGCGCGATCGTTCTGCTGTCCGAAACATGAAAGATCACGCACTGAACTGATTAATTTTATTACCGGCCGCGCAATGCAGAACACAATAATTCGGCCGACCGCGCGATCGTTCTGCTGTCCGAAACATGAAAGATCACGCACTGAACTGATTAATTTTATTACCGGCCGCGCAATGCAGAACACAATATTTCGTCCGATCACGCGATCGTTCTGCTGTCCGAAACATGAAAGATCACGCACTGAACTGATTAATTTTATTACCGGCCGCGCAATGCCGAACACAATATTTCGTCCGATCACGCGATCGTTCTGCTGTCCGAAACATGAAAGATCACGCACTGAACTCATTCCAACGAACCCCACATACAGCCAAAAATTGGAAAACCTACTAAATTCACAGACCAATAAAGAAAAATTTATTATTCTAAAATTTCAAAGACCCAAGATCGGAATGATAGCCGAAAATTTGGTAAACTAAAGTTAATACGAACAAGAACCGTAAAATTTGGTTACCTTCCTCAACGAAATTCCAGCTTGCTGCAAAATTCGTGTATTTAAAATTCATTCGACTGTACAGAGGCCTATCAGCAAGCTATTAGGTGGCGTCACTCAAACTACCTATCTGTTCTCAGAATTCTAATCATAACTTAAACCTAGGCTTTACAACAATTCTGACCTTCTTCTGGATTTCTGGCGTAATCAAACCTTTATGCGCACTTCCCTCGAAGCGTAACTCCTTGATGCCAATGTTTCTCCCTCGCCGTTCAATCGTTCTTATGCGGCTTCGAAATGGCAAAGTTGATTTGGCATCCGATAGCGCCCAATGCATTTAATGCTCGCGATCGCTTCAAATTTTGCAGGTTGTGGAGACTGAGACGTATGCTCTCCCAACACCACACAAACAGGCACAAATTAGCAGTGTGGACATGCACCTTGGTAGGTATCGCAGAAATACGGGGCAGAGTCCAGCGGGGTAGCAGCAGAACTTCGATGTTTTTTGGCGTCAGCGTCGGTTGGCGTCGACTTCGCTGCGAGAAAGTATAGCACCACGGGAGCTTTTGCCTGCACTGTTCGACACGGAGCTTGGTATGGGTGTGGGAGGCGGTTTGGATGTATGGTCTCGCTTTCCGTGAGAACTCAGCTCACAAATCGAGGATAATAGGGTGGACCATCAGGCGTTTTCCAAACCTAGGAAATATACCCGCATTGATCAGCGAGTATTCTGATCAATGGGTTTCCGATTTATTAGCTCGCATTCTAACTAACAACCAAATATTCTTTGGGCTTACCGTCTCTGGTCCGAACTTCGATTCACGGACAGTCTCTTACAATTCTCCGATCACTATTTCTTTTTCCAAAAAGACAAATCTAAATCTATGAAACTCAGAAGATTGAACTTTTTCTTAAAATATGAGCAATGGAAATAACTCACTATCGGACCTACAGTTTCGTTCACGCCACTAATTGGTTTCGCTAGACTAGTCACTAACTAGCTATCAGAATCACGTCTGCTCTGGCTAACAAATCGTACTGAAATTGTTCGTGATTTGCGCACAATAAGCGCTGTGACTAAATAGGACGGGCTATCTATTTTAACTCGAACGAAAATCTTTTGTTACAAAACCGATCGTGTTTCCTTTTGACGCATTCGACATGATATTTGCGTATTTAGTCAACGTACGGAGTTGTGAATTATTTGTAGTTTATCATGTTTTCGGTGCAGCAAGAATTCAAATAAATGAAATCTTGAGTGGAGACACTCACGATTAGCCACAAAATTTAAATTCACGAAAGCTTCAATAG
The DNA here is from genome assembly GCF_024139115.2 of Armigeres subalbatus. NCBI lineage: Eukaryota > Metazoa > Arthropoda > Insecta > Diptera > Culicidae > Armigeres > Armigeres subalbatus. Next base: position 97,836,662 of record NC_085141.1, read on the forward strand.
TCTTGCCGCAATCCGATAGAGTTCGCTGAGGTTGCTTTTTCTGGTCAGACATACACCATAATCAGCGGTGTACCTATATGCAATTCGTTACAAGATTGAAGATAGTGAAGATCGCAAAATAGTTTGCTAACACTTTTTGAAAAATATTGTTTTAAAGTTCATAAATTTGCCCCTGATTCTTTATTAACGGACATCATCAACAACTTTTATATTCTAAACTAATTCATACTTATTTTTTAAAGAACTTCGTGCTATAAACGTCTGATTGGCGTTTTATAAATCTACGGCATAAGCTTGGTGTGTCCAAGTGTGTCCAAATCGAAGTATCTTGGCTATGCATATGCAATGCACAGCACATGTTTCGAAACGGACAAATTGATATGAAATTCGCGAAAAAGAGACCACGTGTCTTGGAGGGACTCAAACCCTCAACCTCCTACTCTCTAGATGGGCGTGATAACCCCTACACAACAAGACTACTAAAAGGTCCCGTTTGCAGAAAAGCCATAAGAATCCCAGCACTAATCTCTACCACGATTAGCCTTTTTTTCTTGCAAATTGAATATCTTTCGAATACTTGATTTGCCTAATCGTCACATGTGCTTCATTAATGTTGTATATCCACTAGAGTGATTCAAATTTTGACTTTTTTGCTCCCCGATGCTTAAACGATTGCATTTTCCATTTTGATAATCCTCTTAAATTTTTAGCAAATTTGGATGTAATTTGATTGTGCACACGTCGTTTGAAGTTTGCATGGAAATTACTGTGAAAATCGACCCTTATTTGAAAGATCGTTCCGTGAGGTTACCCATTAACTATTTAATGGTGATCAACACGTTGACTACATAGAAAACTTCCCAAGCTGAAAGGCAGTTGTTTTTGCGAAGCGATTTATCGTTTGAAAGTCAAGTTACAAAAGAAACAAAAATGCTCATTATTGATATTGATGTTATTCTTTTACGTGTTAAATTGAATTCCCCAAGATTCACTATTTCCTTAATAACTTTTCTTGCAAGCATCAAAACGTTTCGCAACAAAGACGATCTGCGACCTTGTTAAATTTCCTATGTTGTCAATGTAATCATATATTTTTAGAGTTTAATGGTAAGCGTCGGGAACGGTTTTCCACAAAAGTTGCTGTTTTCATAGAGATTTTCATACAAACTTCAAACTGTTCGTGCTCACTTAAATTACATCCAAATTAACTAAAAAATTGGGAGAATCATTAAAATGGTAAATGTAATCGTTATCGGGGAGCGAAAAAGTCAAAATTTGAATCACTCTAATATCCACAGTAACAATAAATCATAAAGAATTCTTTAAAATAAAACTTTTTGACATAAAACTAATAATAATAATTAACATTGACAACTAAGTAGCTAGCATAGTAACACAGCGATTCAACAACAAATTCAAATAAAGTTTTTGAGCTTGCCGTGGCCAAGGAACAATTTGGTGTTCCGATAAAATTCTTTAAAACTCTTTTGGTTTCTTATGTCACTGGTTTCGAGCAAAATTCAAAATAAAAAAAAAATTTGGATACGACAATAAACGACATTAGAACTTCAAAAAATTACTTATATTGCATTGTCATAAGTGTGTCAGAATATCCCAGTTTATTTCTGTGTTTTATGTTATAAGTATTATACAATATATATTCATTTGACGAGGAATTTCAATCTGTACAATTTTATGTAATATATGTGTAATTCTGTTAAGTGTAAATCAGCTGGTTTCTAAAATAGTTGTTCATGTATAAGAAGATTAGATTACTTGGTTGCGCAAGTCTATTGTATTTCTACAAACAAGCAAGTGTGAGCAAAGAGACAAATGTCTCGCGTTGAGAGTGCAAACAACAGAGATGGTTCCACTAGTAAAGAGAATGTGAGGAAAAAATCCCCGATGAAATTGTGCGCGCAATGTCATGAAGTGATTTTGGAATCAGATCAGTATACACTAGAGTGTTTTGGTCGTTGCAAAGAAACAATCCACTGGGATTGTCTCCCAAACAGCACTCCCGAGCAACTGGATGAACTTCAAAAGATGAAAAATGCTGTGTATGCATGTGATACATGTATTGCTCTGCATGAGTATGATGATACAAGCGAGATGCAAAAAATGATGAATGAAGTTTTGTTAAGTGTGTCAAAAATTAAAGGAGTGATTGATTTTATGGAAGGATTTGATGATAGGGTGCGCAGAATTTTGAAAGAAGAACTGAGCGGAGGTGGGAAAAAATCCGTAATACCTTCATGTGACACAGTTCGCTATAATTTACGTTCGGCAAATAAAACTAAGCAAGTGAATGAAAGAGTGCTGGCTGACGCATCAACTCCGCTACCGATGAGTAGTGATAGTTTGATCAACGGAACGATTTCTTCTTTTGCTGATGTGGTGAAAAATAATACTGAAGAATTTGTTTCGGTAAATACGCCGAAAACAGTCTTATCGGTGAAAGAAACACTAGCTGTGCGTACAGTGATTCAAAAAAGGCCAAATCCAAGAATTGTGATTAGGCCGAAAGATTCAAAGAATGCAAGGGAAAGAAGAAAGTTGCTTGGTGAGAAGTTTGAACCATCGAATTACAAGGTGAAAGATATGGTTTATCGAAAAGACGGTAGTATCCTAGTAGAAGTACAGGATAACCCCATGATGTTGAAGTTGAAAGAAAAAATTGAACATGATTTGAGTGACTGTTGTGAGGTTGAGATACACAATGCATTGAAGCCCACGATAAAAATCATAGGAATAACTGAAGAGATGAATGAAGCAGAACTTAGAACAACGTTGATCGACAATAATGAGGTCATGGAAGATGTGAAGCATTTCAAGTTGAGAAATTTTTTTGCGAAAGACAAGGAAGTGAATGGAAATTATGATGCAATTGTTGAGATCGATGCGGTTACGTTCAACAAAGTTATGAAACAAAAGAAACTGATTTGTGGTTGGGATCGCTGCCTGGTGGTGGATGCGTTAGATGTAGTGCGATGCTACAAATGCTGCGGCTTCAATCATAAAAGCATCAACTGTACGGCAAAGGTCGAAGCATGTCCTACACAGCAAATAATTTTGAAAATTCAACGACGGGTAAAATTGCAGCTTATCCCGTCAAACGAATTAGCACTCAATATTCAATTAAATTGAATTGAATTTTACAAGCAAGCACTGTTTACATTAATTTCGATTTAAAAGAATAGTGGGATCGATTGAATGTTACGTTTATTTGCATGCTCCAAATATGTGCATTAAAATACATTTAAAATCACAACATATTTTTATGTGTGTAGGTGCGCTGGTCAGCACCCAATAAAAGAATGCAATTCAAACGAGGTAAGGTGTATAAATTGTGAGCGAGTGAATTTGAATGGAAGCAAGAATGTCAAAGTGGATCATGCTGCGTGGAGTGATAAATGTCCGCTGTATGTTAAGATGAAAGAGAAGAGGAAGAAACTGATTGACTACAGTGTTCAGCAACCACAGTTACAGGTGCTCTATGCTAATGTAGCAATATGCAGTCATATTGAAGAAATTAGATTACTTTTGAAAAGACTCAATCCAACACTGGTCATACTAACGGAAACGCACTAAACCGAGGATCATGACATTAGTCAGCTGAATGTGCAAGGATATGATATGATAAATTGTCTGTCATCTTCGCGACACACAGGGGGTGTAACTAGTTTTATACGATCCGGAATAAACTGGAAAGTAATTTCAAATGAATGTATAAATAGTAATTGGTTTTTGGCCGTAGATATTTCGTCTGGAAGTATGGCAGGTATTTACGGTGCAGTTTATCACTCTCCCAGCGCAAGTGATGCAACATTTTTACAGTGCTTAGAAGACTCGTGGCTACCGAATGTGCTTGACGATAAAAGAAAGAATTTGATTGTTGGTGATTTCAATATCGACTGGTTAAAGATATGTGACAAGCGTGAGTTGAAAAATGTTATGGATTCAGTGTCATTGAGACAAGTCATTCAATTTCCCACTCGCGTTAATATCAGAAGCAGTACCATGATTGACTTAGCATTTACAAACGATGATAGAATAATGGCCTTCGACTTGATGAGTGACAAGTTATCGGATCATGAAACGATTGGATTTTCATGTCAATCTCAAACGTTGGAAAGAAACTCAACTAAAATTAAGATTAAATGCTGGAAAAAATACTCAAAGCAAAATTTGTGTCTTAAGCTGCAAGAAAAGATGCAAAATTTTGAATCCTTCGATTCCACGGATGATTGTGCATCTATTTTGAGCGAGTCCTTAGAATCGGCGGTGAATGAGTTGGTTACAGACAAGCTGGTAGACATTTATAATGATTGCGCTTGGTATAATGGGAGGTTGCATGGTATGAAAGAGGCTAGAGATAGAGCATATGCTGCGTTTCGAAGGACAGGCGATCGCAATGAATGGCAAATATATCAGAGGATTAGAAATAAATATGTTATGAAAATTCGAAAGACAAAGTCGCAGTATATCAACAAAGATATACAAGACTGTAAAGGTGACTCACACAAAATATGGAAAGTTTTGAAAAAAGTGTTGAAACCGGGGAAAAATAATGATCCAGGAGTTGAGTTTGTGGAAAACCAGGGAATCGTCGATGATACAAGTACTGCGAATAAGCTGAATGAGTTTTTTGTTGAGAGCATCAAAGCTATTCACAACAATATTCCAAATGTTCACCCCGTTGATGAAAATGTTGAGAGTAGTCAACGAAATGAAGATGAATGGAGTTTATTTCACGAGATTACTATGACTGAATTGGAAACTGCTGTGAAAGGATTGAAGATGTGTGGAGGTGTGAATAATCTAAATACTAGAGTCATGTGGGATGCATTCGATGTAATAAAGTTCAGTTTTTTGGATGTAATAAACAAATCAATGATGCTTGGAGAGTTTCCGTCGATGAGGACAAAATTATTTGTAGTTCCGTTACCTAAAATTGCTCAATCTAAAGACCCAGCTGACCGAAGACCAATTAATATGTTACCACTCTATGAGAAAGTTTTGGAACTTCTGGTAAAAGAACAACTCTGTGAATTTCTCGAGAATAAAAGAATTTTAATTAATGAACAATCAGGATTCAGAAAAAATCACTCATGTGAGACGGCTCTCAACCTACTACTGTTGAAGTGGAAACAAGCAATTGAGAATAATAAAGTGATTCTGGCAGTGTTCATTGACTTAAAAAGAGCGTTTGAAACAATAGACAGAAATAAGTTGATAATGGTTCTAGCGAAAATTGGTGTAAAAGGTTTGGTGTTGGAATGGTTCAAAAGTTATTTAACAGATAGGCAACAAGCAACACTTTATAGAGAAGAACTGTCAGAAGCTATTCAAGTTGAATTGGGTGTTCCACAAGGAAGTGTACTTGGTCCACTATTGTTTATCATATACATTAACGACATTAAGCAGAACATTACAGTAGGCAATGTGAAGATGTTTGCTGATGACACAGTAATTTTTATTATTGCGGATCATTTCAGTGAGGCGTATCATCATATGAGAATTGAACTAGATAAAATAAGTGAATGGCTTCAATCTAAGAAACTTAAGTTAAATGTAGATAAAACAAAATATATGATCATAACCAATAGAAATAAAGAAGGAAACACTGATTCATTGAACATAGAAGGGGAGGAAATAGAAAGGGTGGACAACTTGAAATATTTAGGCGTCATTGTAGATGATCGACTGTTGTTTAATGAGCACGTAGACTATACTATAAAGAAAGCGGCCAGAAAACTAGGAACGATATGCAGGCTGAATGGATTCTTGGACGTTGAAACAAAAATTATGCTATATAAAGCAATTGTAGCACCACACTTTGAATACTGTCCATCTGTACTGTTTCTGGCAAACAGAAGACAAAAACGTAGAATGCAAAGGATACAAAACAAAGCAATGAGATTGATATTGGGAGTCGAACGGACAACTTCTTCAGCCGCCAGGCGGGAATGTCTTTGCTGGATGACAGTTGAACAAAGAATTATCATGAAGACACTAGAGTTTATTTTCAAAATGAAAAACGGATTACTGCCAGCGTATTTAACAGTAAATATTCAATATGGGACGGATGTACACGATCATTACACAAGAAGAGCAATGGATTTACGACTGCAAAATTTCAAAAAAGCTGGAACTCAAAACTGCGTATTTTTTAAAGGATTCAAATTGTTTAACAGACTACCCACTGAAATTAAACATGCAAACAACCTAAGACTATTCAAAAGACTATGTGCAAGATGTGTTTTAAATGGATTGATCTAACTCTAGCTTTTGACCTGTAGATTGACGTTATGATGGACATACGCGGGAGCGAGAACGATGTAAGACAAATAAATGATGGAATAATAAGACATTAAAAAAAATATCATTATATGATAACTCGTCTATTAAGCCTCCCAACTTCAAACAAAGCGTATGGGGTGGAGGTGGGACATATTATGGCCCCAATGGGACCATCATAATAATAAATATTTTATACTAGTCGACCCAGCAGACGTTGTCCTGCATAGTAGGCGAAAGTGCGCATTGAGTACAACCCATGCAAAATTTGAACACGATTCCTAATTTCAGTTACACCTTACCTTATTCGTGTTTTTCGCATGAGAAAATATCATATAAACCCGTCGGAAACGATAACCATGGATAACCATCATACCTGCTGAAGGAATGAAAAAATCCATCTAGCCGTTTTCGAGTTATGCGGATACGAACACAGACCATTTCATTTTTATTATATAGATTTATTTATTTATTTATTTATTTATGGTTGTTTATTGAATTTATCGAAAAATCGTTAAAATAAGCTTAACTTTTGAAATTTCTATTGCAAATTTTCAAAAAGAGGATAATTACCGTGGAATCGATAAAGACGCACACTGCTGAATAAATTTTCTGCAGTAACCACTCGCCGACGCGCGCTTTTGATTCTGCTACTGTCGTCGCCAAGCGATTATGTTTTGCACTTTGAAGAAAGTGTGTCTCTGATCGGCGGAATATTTACGATTGAACTGTCTGACATTGCCAGGCGAATGTGTTACATATATTCTAAACTTTGAAGAAAATTCGTTTCGATTCAGCATTCCATTCCAAACCCTAAGGGCTACCAATCCAAAAACAGATTTTTTTTTTTGAGAAGATTTCATTCGGCTGTTTCTGATGCCAATGTCAGCCACGCGATTATTGCATCGTATTCCTCCAACGCGTGCTTTCATTCTCCGCTGTCGTTACGCGATTGTGTTTTGTATTGGTAAGAAACCTCGTTTCGGATCAACTTTTACTAAATTAAGATTATGAAAAGAACCGGTTTGTTAACAAGAATGTGCATTTCAGTCTCAGCATTTCCGTAGCAATTCATCTAGTGACTGATGCTGGCGTCAGTAGCAATCATGTTGTAGCTGTTTAGGTTGGACAAAAGGTCAAAGGTCAAAAGGTCGAAGGACAAAAGGACGAAAGGACAAAAGGTCGAAGGGACAAAAGGTCGAAGGGACAAAAGGTCGAAACAAAAAATCTGAGTCAAAAGGTCGAAGGTCAAAAGGTCGAAGGCCAAAAGGTCGAAAGGACAAAAGATCGAAAGGTCAAAAGGTCGAAACAAAAAAATCTGAGCCAAAAGGTCGAAGGTCAAAAGGTCGAAAGGAGAAAAAGTCGAAACTGAAATCTGAGTCAAAAGGTTGAATGACAAAAGGTCTAAAGTAAAAAAAATCGTAGGACAAAAGATCGAAAGCAAGAAGGTAGAAAGACTAAAGGTCGAAAGAATAAAAGATAGAAATTGCGGTTTTTGGACAAAAGGACGAAGGCCAAGAAAGGTTGAAGATCAAAAACTCAAAGGTCCAAAGGTCAAAGGTCGAAAAAATTAGGCAAAACTTCGAGTGTTAATCAACCATTCTTTTGTACATTTATGTTTTACCTGATATTATTTCATTGTTGAGTTTTTCCTTCTATTAGTCATAGGCCGTTCTTTCGAGATTCGCATATTTATATTCATTTGTGTTTTACCTGATAATATTTTATTGTTGAATTTTTCCTTCTTTAAATTCAAAGGCTTGTCATTTGAGTTTCGCACATTAATATTTATTTGTGTTTAACCTTATTTTCAGTGTTGATTCTTTTCTTTATTTTATTCATAACTTTTTCGTCGAATTTCACATTTTTATACCGCATATGAAACACCAAACACACTTGAAAACATTTCATGCTAGAATTTTCAGGGTATTTTCAGAGATTTATTGTCAAATCAATATTTTTATCAAAGTATTGCTAGGCTTTATTAACTTTAATTGTAATTCCTGAAAATACTTGTCATAAGACGAGTTTGGACCTTCCCATTTAATTCCACCACTTGACCATCACCCCATACAAACTGGTACAAACTCGCCTTATGACAAGTGAAGGCATTCCACTAAAAAGCTAAAAATAATTTCCTGAAAATAGTTCTTCACTCATTTTCATCCAAATGATAATTCAAAATATATCATTTTAGCTTAACAAACCATTTTCTAATGACAGTAATTTTATTTTTATGTGCTCAAAAGATGATACGTTTTTGTTTTTTAACTAACAATAAACGAATATACATAATACATTTATTTTTATTATAAGAAACCGTTACGTTACGTTGTAAAGTTGGGAGGGGTATAGAATTGCTAAAATTTGAGTTAGGGAAGATCCATTAATTACGCAACGCAAAAATTGAGAATGTTCAACCCTTACTTCTCCTTATGTCTCACTTTTTGTAAGACATGTCTAAAAATTTTGTATGGATCGTCACACTTCGCTCAACCCCCTCCCCCTCTAAGCGTTACGTAATTTATGGACACACCTTTCCATGATTTGTGAACGTTTGTATTGCACTTTGAATTCAACTAGTAACCCTTTAACGCCCAAGACCGCTATCAGACAGGAAGCTTTAATATTTTTTGTAAATTTTGTAAACTTTTGAAAAAAAAAAAAGATTTCACAATTGATTTTTTGACCTGTTTTTCATTCAACCTTCTGTTATTTTTTCGACCCTCTTTTCCTTCGACCTTTTGTCTTATCAATTTTTTTTACTTGAGACCTTTTTTCCTTTCATTTTTTGACTTTCGACCTTTGGACTTTCGACTTTTTGTCCTTTCGACATTTTGTCCTTTCGACATTTTGTCCTTTCGACATTTTATCCTTTCGACCTTTTGTTTTCGACCTTTTATCCTTTCGACCTTTTGTCCTTTCGACCTTTTATTTTTTCGACCTTTTATCCTTTCGGCCTTTTGTCCTTTCGCCATTTTTTTTTCCTTTCGACCTCTTGTCCCTCACACATTTTTTCCTTTCGACCTTTTATCCTTTCGACCTTTTGTCCTCTCGACCTTTTATCCTTTCAACTTTTTGTCGTTTCGGCCATCTGACCTTTTGACCTTCGACCTTTTGACACAGATTCCATATGATAGAAAAAAGGAATCTGTGTCAAAAGGTCGAAGGTCAAATGGTCGAAGGTCAAAAGATCGAAGGTCAAAAGGCCGAAGGACTAAAGGTCGAAAGGACAAAAGGTCGAAGGGTCAAAAGGTCGAATGGACAAAAGGGCGAAGGGTCAAAAGGTCGAAGGACAAAAGGTCGAAAGGACAAAAAGACAAGGAATGAGTAGTGAAAAGAGAGAGAAAAGAGTAAAGAGCATAGGTATGTGAGAAGTGAAAAGTGAGAAGTGAGAATTGATAAGTGAGAAATGAGAAGTAAGAAGTGAGTAGTGAGAAGTGAAATGTAAATAGTGAAGAGTGAGAAGTGAAAAGTGAGAAGTGAGAAGTGAGAAGTGAACATTGAGAAGTGAAAATTAAAAAGGAAGAAATGAGAAGTAGAATGTGACAAGTGAGAAATGTGATATAAGGAGTGATAAAAATGAGAAGTGAAAAGATAGAAAGAAGGAGGGAGGAAAAATATACGGTAAGAAAGGAAAAAGAAGAACAGAGGAAGAAAAAAGAACAAAAAAGAAAGAAAGAAGAAGGAAGATGGAAGAAGGAAAAAAGAAGGACGAAGGAAGAATGAAGAAGGAGAAAAAACACAAGGATGCAAAAAAAGAAAAAAGCAAGTAACAGGGAATGGAAAAATAGAGAAGAAATAAGGAACAAAGAAGAAAGAAATAAGTAAAAAGAAGGAAGAAAAAGGAAAAAAAAGAAGAAAGAAGGAAGAAAAAAAGAAGGAAAAAAGAATGGATGAAGAAAGATGAAAGAAAAACAAGGAAGAGAGAAACAAAAAAGAATAAATGAATGAAGAAGGGAAAAAGAAGAAAGAAATAAAAAACCAAGCGGAAAGAAAAGAAACAAGAAGAAAGAAAGAAATAAGAAACAAAGAATTTAGAAAGAGTGAAGAAATAAAGAAGAAAAGAGGAAAAATATTAAAAAAGAAGTAAGAAGGAAAAATGGAGGAAGAAAGAATGAAGAAAGGTGGAAGAAAGAAATAAGTAAGAAAGAAGGTAGAAAAAAAGAGAAACAAAAATAGGAGAAGGAAAAATAGAGAGGAAGAAAGGGAGTAACAGAAAAAAAGAATATAGAAAGAAGTTAAAATGAAGAAAGAAGTTAGAAGGAAAGTAGAAGAAGGAGAGAAGAAGGAAAGAAGACACAAGGAAACAAAAAAATAAGGTAGACAGAAGAAGCAGGTAACGAAGAAGGACGAAAGAAAGATTGGGGAAATAAAAAAACGAAGAAGGGAGAAATAAAGAAGTAAAAAGAAAGAAAGAAGGAAGAAAGAAGGAAGAATGAAGGAAAAAAAAGGAAGGAATAAGGAAGAAAGAAGAAAAAAAGGAGGGAGAAAAAAGGAAGAAAAAAGAAAAAAGAAGGAAGAAATACGGAAGAAAGAAATAAGCCAAAGACAGTGAAGAAAGAAAGAAGGAAGAAAAAATGTTTCCTGAAAAACTGATAGAAGAAAGAAAGAAGGGAGGAAGAAGGAAGAAAGAGAGAAGAAAGAAGTTAGAAATAAGGAAGATGAAATATGGAAGGAAGAAAGAAGGAAGAAGAATGGAAGGAAAGAAGCATATTAAGTAAGAAGGAAGAAGGAAGAAGGAAAAAGAAAGAAGAAAGAAAATAGAGGTTAAAAGGGAGACAAAATAATAAAGAAGTAAGAAAAAAGAAGGGTCTTTCTTCATTTCGACCTTTTGTCCTTCGACCTTTTGACGCAGATTTTTTGTTTCGACCTTTGACCTTTTGTCCTTTCGACCTTTTGTCCTTCGACCTTCTGTCCTTCGACCTTTTGTCCTTCGACCTTCTGTCCTACAACCGAAAAAAGGCAACCGTACTTTTGAACGGCATCGTTAAGATTGAACTATCTGCTGTTGCCATGAGAATATTTAGCTCTTAGAAGGAAATTCATCTTTTATAAATGATGCACATTTTTAATCTCTCCTATGAACAAATCCGAAGTCAAAATCTTGTGGGAAAACTTCTCTGAATGGCAAGAATTCGCCACAGTTACTATAGCGGTTGCACTTTCATCCCAATATAAAAGTTCTGAAAATAGCCATTTTATTTTCTATGTCTCCCAATCACTATCAGCAACCACCGCCGCCCCACCAACGATGACGACACCAACGCCATCGATATGGCAGCCGCTGTGGCTGGGATCGCTATCCGACACCATGGTCTGCTCTCTGCCTGACGATTGTCTCCGATGCTGACTCACTGCTACCGACGGAGCGTCATGTCCGCTCTCCGGGAATGCTCGAACGAAAATAATGCGCGAGCCCGAAAAGCGAGTCTTTTAATGCATAGAAAAATAAAGCGTAACTTACATTAAATTGATGTCCCTGTTGGAGATGCATGAACGGGATTTGTTGGTTTTGAAATTTTGACCGGTTTTGGTGAGAATTGCAACTATCAATAGTTCAACGTAAATAATCGAAAGTTTTAATAAAATTTGCAAATTGGTGGAGAGTTTTCGAGTCGTTTGTATATAAATCGCTATTAAAGTTTAAAATCTTACATGATTTCGTGCCGGTCTCCGATTTCCATTTTGCACCCTGTATTCGAGCTTTCTCTATAGACGTAGTTTACGTAAAAAAATTTAATTTTTCAGAATATTATTTCAGTTAGAATGTTTTCAATAACATTGGGATCCGTAATTTTCTGTATTTTTTGTGAGCTTTTTCTCATACATGCATTTTTCCTGCGAATCTCACCAGAGTCGTGTTTTATACGAGTTGTATTCCAATCCATGTTGGGGGCCCTCCTTAGCAGTGCGGTAAGACGCGCGGCTACAAAGCAAGACCATGCTGAGGGTGGCTGGGTTCGATTCCCGGTGCCGGTCTAGGCAATTTTCGGATTGAAAATTGTCTCGACTTCCCTGGGCATAAAAGTGTCATCGTGTTAGCCTCATGATATACGAATGCAGAAATGGTAACCTGGCTTAGAAACCTCGCAGTTAATAACTGTGGAAGTGCTTAATGAACACTAAGCTGCGAGGCGGCTTTGTCCCAGTGTGGGGATGTAATGCCAATAAGAAGAAGAAGATTCCAATCCAAGTAAAATAAAAAAAGTTTGGGATGTGCCCGATACATTCTTATAAATTATCAATTATAAATTCTAAAACCCAGCGTTGTCGGCCAAATGATCTATTCAGTGAAACGACTTTTACAATTAAACAACTAAATGAGCTTTTTGTAGATTGTCAAATTGGTAAGGGTGGCAAGCGTTATTCTAATCTAGTTGAGACCATCTATTAGAGAACGAAAAAAAAAATAAAAGAATGTATACCAATAGGTTTTCGAAGTTCCGCCGAAAATGTTCACTAAATAATTCAAACAAAATAAGAAAACGAGAGTGGAACAATTAATGATCGTTATCACCGTCGCCTCGGGCATGCTCCGGCCATAGGAATGTTTCCCTTTGGTCCTTCAAATACGATAAACATTTTGTATGTACTTATGTACATGGTACCGCCACACTTTCATTCGTATCCGAGCTCGAGCCCCGAGTCTTATACAGCGCTCAGTAGAAATAAGCTTTATTTTTGCCTGACAGCAATTCCATTTTGTGTCACTTTAAAATGTTACTGCAGCTATAAATTATGCTTGGTCTGGGGTTCTCTGAGCGAACCGCATTTCGTCGGGTGCAGTGTGTTTTCTGTTGGGACGAACATAGCGACATTCAGTTTGGTTTGATCTGGAAAGAACGGGCGAGGCAATGAGTTTTTTGTTCGCTACTCTTTATTCTAGTTCAAATGAATAAACATTATTCGGATGTGATAAATGACCTTATTTTTATTACAGCAAATCATCAACACTTGAATATTTTTCCAGAGATTCGGCACCAGAACACAGTTGATTGGTTTATATAGGAGTACAACGGACAATTTGAGCCAAAAACATTGTGGTACACAGAATTCTGTTAATTTTGCCACCAAAGTCTATCTTTCAAAAGTATTTCATAAAAAGGCTAAAAAATGCGGTAAACATTGAGGTTGAATGTTAGATTGAGGAAATGTAAATCGTGTAAAAACATAATTTAGTGTAAACACTGCATAACGCAATATATAGCTTATCCATTTTATACCCGAAGTCGACAAAATTCCCTAGACCGAACTGGGATTCAAACCATGTTACCTTCAAAGTGAACTGCTTTATAACCTTCGTCTAACAACTGAGTTACAGAAAGCTCAACTTTTCTATCCATCTATCTATCTATGAATAGCAGAAAGTTAAAAAGTAGGTTCCTTCACAGAGTTAAATGACCCTGAAAATGGTAAAGATTCTTTATAGGGCCTCATAAGGTACTGATATGTCGAACTAGAATGAATTTATTCCCATTACTCGTAAGTTGCATAAGTGTTAAAAGCAGAAGCTCTCAAATGAAGCATCCATTTAACAAGAAAAAAGCATGTTATACATTTCCCAAAAGCCATAATATCAAACCCCAAACGTTTACATCACATACCGAATTTCCTCGTTGTGGTCATACAGACGGCAGACAACATCGACACACTTAGCCCTCTGGCTTCAAATTGACACGAACGATACCCTGGAAAAGGGGTGAGGTCCGTTTTCAATTAGACTAAAACTAACACCCTGCTGTGGTCTTCGCCCGAAAATCCATTCTTGTCGACCACTTGACCATAAAAACACATTTCTCTTTCTGAAAAGATCCACCCATTCTCCGGCACCAGGCATCCGCTCAACTCATTTACCTATTTTCCTTTCGATTTTTCCGGATGACATAGGTACACTGTGAGACCGAAGCACAAAGCTGCACTGAAATAGAAACCCACTTAACGACGGTGGTGCCTTTCTTATCTTGAAACTGAGGTACTGCGTTTACTGAGTTAATTTAATTGGTATCACCAAATACTGCTTTTCTTCCTACTCCAATCCATATTTGGCTATTTATAACACACATACGCACACACACATGCTTTTTCTCCGCTAGTTGAACTGAACCAACTACAACTCGGTCCTTCTTAACTTTCAAAAGAAAATTAGTTTCTGATTAAATACATAGCCTATCAGTGATCCTCGGCGCATGAGAAAAGTGTTCAAAAGCAAAAAGTTCTCATCTAAAACAAAGACATTATTCAACAGCAGGAATGTGAAAATATGAGATAGCACTCAGGAAACCGGGAAAATGGGTTTCCTTACTTGTTTACTGCCTCATATTCTTTTTATACCGAGCGGCTACGGTGTGGTGGGCTTTGGTAGACCAGTGGAACCTATATGGATGTCATCGTCGAATGAAGATTTTTCATTTGGTTTAAAGTTACCCTTTTTGCCGTTCTCGTATACAAAGTGTATGAAAAGGCTATATGTTCGCTCTGAAATAAAACTTTTAATAGAAGGTCCGGAGATCAATAGTGTTATATTCCGAACGACTCAGCTCAGCGCATCGAGGTTATGTCTGTGTGAATGTATGTGAGCGTCGTGTGTGTATGTGTGTGTGTAAAAAAATCTTACTCATGTTTTAGGTACTTATCCTTAACCGATTCGCTCGCAACAAGTTGCATTCGACTCGGAATCCTGTCGCATTGTTTCCCATTTAAAATTGACCAGATCAAACAATGAGCTTCAAACAAGCACGTAAATACTTTTGAATCTGAAAATTTTCCTCACGTTTCAGTTGGTAGAACAATTTTTTCTACAATCTTAATAACAGCATTATTACTCCATCCTATCTTGCAAAGAAAATGAACATTTTCGGAAACATATCAAACTAGCAAACTACAGAAAATGATTAAGAAAAAAACCTGAGAATCGCTTAGAAGACGCACGGGAACCAGCTGTTTGACATCATCGGTCTTTGTTTTGGTAAATTTGCATGCAAACCATCATCATTTCGTCATCATCATCATCATTTCATTCCATTTTCGCAAATGTTCCTTGTAAAATGTAAATATTAGTGTTAGGTCTCCTGTCATTTGAGCTTTTTATAAAATGGTTTATACGTTGTATTGTTCGGATTGAATGAAGTTGCATCGTGTAGATTTTGTACTCACCATTTCACTTATTGCGCTAGTGAATTCGAGTCTTCCGCATTTTATTGCATTCACAATACGGTCGTCAAATTTGTGTCTCACTTCGATTTTTGGAAAGCAGTTTTCGACAGTTTTTGGGCGTGAAGTGAATTAGTTGGTAGTCAAGATTGAAGAAAAATGTGAAACTCAGTTAGTGAATATGTTTTAGGAAAGATTAAATCAAGGAAACAGTGGAAAAAGATCAAGTGAAAAATCAAGTGAGTGTGTATGTGTTTGATCCGAACGTTCGAACGTTAGTATGTGTTCGATGAACATACGAATATCGGCATAGGAAAAACGCAGTTTTCAACGTTGTTTCAGCAATTACTCAGTAATTGCTAGTTTTGATAAGTGAAAAATTAATATGGAAATGCCATGAATATATTATGATGGAGGGTAAGTCCGTAAATAGCCCCAAAATATTGAAATTAGTTCAAAACTTTATTAGTATTGGTGCGGATTCGAATAAAATCATCGTGATTATCGGATTGATTACGGTTTATAGAGCCTTTACCAAAAACGCGTACTTCCCAATATATAATTAGATCCAGGTTTCCCCAAATACAAGATGCCACTTGTACACTTGTATGCTTGTTTATTTAATTATACACTTGTACGTTTATTTAATTATACGGATGTGATGAAATTTTATGAAGTTTAGACACAAGATGAATCCAGTGGTGCGAATTCTCAATCTCAGTGACTGAAATTTATAGGATATTGATACCATTGCACACTGGTTCAGAAGCCCCCAAAACGTGCGTTTTTTAGTTTTCGACCTGAAAACTACATTTTAGAGTCATGATGTCTTCAGAAGAGTTGAAGAATGTTTCTTGGGCTTTCTTTTGATAAGAAAATATCAATGATCTTTCCACCTTGAAGGGCGGTATGAAATAAAAAATTTACGCAGATGTACAAAAGCAGTGGTTGTTCTCTGCAATGTTATAAAGAATGTGAATTGGAACATCTTTTCTGAAAACACAATATTGGACAATCGGTTTTGTAAGGAATTAGAGCACGTTTTGTATGAATGACCCCCAAAAATCATATTTTGAGCATAACTTTTTTGGAAATGATTTTAGCACTATGGTTTGTTCTAGAAAGATGTGCATAATGACAAAAAACATGTTTGTCTAGAAGACTACTTTGATCTATCTTGAAACCTGTCAAAGTTATTAAGGAATCATTAGAAAAAATAGTCAATTTTCACATCAATACACCATGAAAAGCGGCTAGAGGCGGCAAGCCAAACAATCACTATCTGAAAGATTCGGTTTTAAGCTGTTTTGTTTTGTTTTGTTCCTTCGTGTTCCACTATTGTTCTGAATCAACTTAAGGCTCTATAAACCGTAATCAATTTGATGATGAAGATGATTTTGTTCTCATTCGAACTAATACTAATGCAATTTTAGCCAAAATTCAACATTTCACTGCTATTCACCAACTTACCTCTGTCAACGTATATTCATGATATTTTCATATGAATTTTTCACTCACCTAGCTAATTAATTATTAATTAATTGAATGAAAAGCGCTTAAAACTGCTTTTTTCCTAGACAAATTTTCGTATACTGATTGTACACACACCAACTCCGAACGATCGAAACACACCCATACACTTATTTTGAACATACACTCAGTTTTTCACTTGTTTTTTTTCTCGCCGTTTTCTTGATTTTATCACAACTAAACATAATTCACTACCTAACTTTCACTTTTGTCTTTGATGTTGAACACCAATTTCTTCACTTCATGTCGAAAAACCAACGAAAACTGCTTTAAAAAATTTGAAGTGGGAGACAAATTTGACGGCTGTATTGTGAATGTTGTAAAATTCGGGACAACTAAATTCACTACCGCATTAGGTGAAATAGTGCGCTCCAAATCTCGGCAAAGCAACTTAGAAATATCAAAACAATACATCGAATATGCTAGTCGACACGCAAACAACTTTATGCATATACATACAAGAAAAGAATCATCATTTCATCGTTGCCAGATTTATTTAATCAAATAATTATTGCGGTTTGTCGAATTAATCAAATCAACCAGAAAAAAAAAAGATTGTGCAAGCTTCTGTTGGCAGGGTGGAGAATGGTTGACATTTAATTTTACCGTACCATTCATCCTACCATGCAGTCAAAAAAAACAACACCACAGCCGCAGCAGCAGACGACAGCACATACTTTTACTATTTTCTCCCCCCACAATCAATGTTTTCGTAGAATAATTTCTCAACGTATAATCGGTTTTGGTGGCAAATATACATTTCATTATTCCTTACTCATTTTACAAATTAGAACTAATAAATCAGTATCTGTGGCTAGCACTCTTTCAAGGCTGTGTGCCACAACCTAATTCAACTTCATTCTGTTCTATTTGCACTGCGCACAAGAAAGTGTGGATGGATGGCACGAGACTCACGCAGCAGCAAACAAACAATCTGCGGATGAAGAATAAAAAAGACATAATTTCGTCTTACATTAATTTGGGAAACTGTCTCAGTGTGTTTACTGTACTTTCCCTAACACTGTATGTTGAAAGCCCCAGTGGTGTATGAAGAATTTTTAAATAAGTTTCCATATAATAAATATTTCATAAATGCTCAAAAATAAACATTTTATTGCATCTGGCAACATTATGTAGCAGCTGACAAGCTTTTACCACCCCATTTCCACCCACCTTAAATTTTCGTCGTTTTTTCGTGACCAGCAAACGTACTCGCGTTTTGAGCTGCGTATATAACAAGTTATCATTATCAGTGTTTCCGTAGTATGTTTGCATTATCGCTAATCATCACTAATGAAAACTGTTTCCAGTTCGTGTGTGTTGTTTAAATAAATGGTACGATTACCTTAACACGCTCGCCCCACTGTTCTCCTCCAACACACTTCCGGCAGCGATACCTTGTCGAATCCGCATTCCTTCAGTACATCGGCAATTATGCTTTCGACTCGACGAAGATGAGGGATTTGCAAATGCACAAACCGAGCTTCTAATCATCAGTTCTTAATCGTCGCTGTGGTTTTCACCGATAGTTCCAGTCCTTCCCTGCTAGGAATCGACTAGTTCCCATCAGGATTGAATACCTGACTGACAAGCACCTCGGAGATAAAGGGATAAAAGTTGCTTGGCAGAATGCTAAAAACCATTCAATGTGATCTAGGTATTTTATTGTTTCAAGTATACAAAATACGAATGGTGCTCTTTGAGAATTTAAGAGGTGGAAAGAAACAATAAATATTAATACAAATAAAAACGAAAAACTCATCGAATACCGTTTTGAATATTCATGGAGTTTTCCTTTGAGGCTTTGTATTCGCTAGAGAAATCCATATTCGTGCTACTATTCCAACGTAGAGTTGCTATGCTTGAGTAAAGAATATATCGTAGCGTTTTTTCGGAAGCAGGCACATAAAAAATAGAATATTTATTTGAATTAATTAATAATGCCTCATTGTTATATGATTTTTAAGTTTTTACTAGTGACTTAAGTGTATGTAAGTTCATTTATAAGTCAGTATATATTCATGGGATTAAGGTTATTAGACATTGGGTATACCTACAGTAGGTTTTTAAGTCGTCGAATTGATTTGTCACACATCATTCATGATTTTCGATATTAAATAAATGAACTATAACTTTTATTATTAACACTAGGATTCATTTGTTCAGAAAACCGTTACTACTAAATTTTCGAATGGCTATATGATCTCAGTTCTGTTTCAACCGACGTTCTCAATCTCTTTTAGCCATCTCTCCTTGCATCTCTCCTTGTTTCTATAAACTACCCGTTATTACAAAGGGAAATCCAAAAAGAATTTATCCAAAAATTCCTCCGAGGATTCAAAGCAGCAGTTCCTTCCATTTTTTTCAGGGATTTCTTCAAAATATCCTCCAGGAATTGCTTCAACAAATCTTTCGGGAACTTCTTTGCATAATCCAACATACACACCATCGTGAATTCCTCCTAAAAAAAGAATTTGCCGGATCAGTTTCTAGAGAAAACCTTGTATGAGGAAAATCAAAACGAATATCCGGAAAAATTTTTGAAGAAATTTGTAAAAGAATTCTTTAAGTTATTTTAGTGGAAATTTCTGGAGGTTTTTTGTAGTATTTTTTCCGGAAGCTCCTTCCAGAAGTTCCTCCAAAGTTCCTTCAAGAATTCCTTCGGAAGTTTTTACAGGAATTCCTCCGGAAGTTCTTACAGGAATTCTTTTAGAAGTTCCTTCAACAATTCTTCTAGAAGTTCCTCCAGGAATTCTTCTGGAAGTTCTTTCAGGAATTCTTCTGGAAGTTCCTTCGAAATATCCTTCAGGGAATCCTCCGGAAATTCCTCCAAGAAATCCTCTGGAAGTTCTTCATTAATTCCTCCGGAAGTCCCTTCATAAATTTCTCTGGAAGTTCTTCACTAATTCCTCTGAAAGTACTTACAAAAACTTCTCCGAAAGTTCTTACAAAAATTCCTCCGCGAGATCCTTCAGGAATTTTTCTGGAAGTTCCTACAGAAATTCCTCCGAAAGTTCTGTCAGTATTTTTTCACGAAAGTTACTTTAGGAATTAGTCTGGAAGTTTCTATCAGGAATGCTTCCAGAAGTTGCTTCAGGATTTCCTCCGGAATTTCTATCAAGAGTTCCTCCATGAATTCCACCGAAAATTCCTTCAGAAATTACTCTGGAATTCCATTCAGGAATTCCTCTGGAAGTTCCTTCAGGAATTCCTCTGAAAGATCCTCCAGAAATTTGAAAATACTTCTAAATTTCTCTGAAAGTTCTTACACGAATTCCTTTGGAAGATCCTTCATGAATTTCTCCGGAAGTCCTTTAGGGATTCTCTTAGAAGTTCCTTCAGAAATTCTTCTATCAGTTCATTCTGGAATTTCTTCGGAAGTTCCTTCAGGAATTGTTCCAGAAATTCCATCACGAAATCCTCCGGAAGATCTTTACTAATTCCTCCGAAAGTTCCTTCAGAAATTCCTTCGGAAGTTCTTAGAGGAATTCTTCCGGAAGTTTCTACAGGAAGGCAGAATTTCACCGGAAGTTCCTTTAGGAATTCTTCCGGTAGTTCTTACACGAATTCCTTCGGAAGTTCCTTCAGGCATTCCTCCGAAAATTCCTTCAGGTACTCCTTCAGAAGCTCCATCAGGAATTCCTCCAGAAGTTTTTTCCAGGAATTCTTCCGGAAGTTCCTATAGGAAATCAGTAATTTTATGAGAAAGTTGCTTCAGGAATTCCTGCGGAAGTTTCTATCAGGAATACCTCCAGAAGCTCCTTCAAGATTTCCTCCGGAATTTTTATCAGGAGTTCCTTCAGTAATTCCACCGAAACTTCATTCAGAAATTCCTCAGGGATCTATCTGGAAATTCCTTCGGGAATTCTTCTGGAAGTTCCTTCAAGATTTCCTCCATAAGTTCTTTTAAGAACATCTAAAGAAGTTTCAAGAAGAAGAGCGAATTGATGCTTTACGAATTCCGCCGGTAGTTCTTCATGATTTTTTTCGGATGTTTCTTCAGAAATTCCTTCAAAAGTTCTTACAGGAATTCCTCCGTAAGTCAGGAATTTCTAAGAAAGTTGCTTCAGGAGTTCTTCTAAAAGTTCCTAAAGGAGTTTCATCGAAAGTTCCTTTGGGAACTCCGGAAATTCTTTCAGGAATTCCTCCAGAAGTTCTTCATTAATTCCTCCGGAAGTTCCTTCAGAAATTCCTCCAGAAGTTTCTATCAGGAATTCCTCCAGAAGTCCCTTCAGGATTTCTTCCGGAATTTCCATCAGGGGTTCTTCTAGGAATTCTACTGATTTCCATCAGAAATTTCTCGGGAAGTTCCTTCAAGATTTCGTCCTTGAGTTCTTTCAAAAATTCCTCAAGAAGTTCCTTCACGAATTTCTCCGGAAGTTCCTTCATGAATTCCTCCGGAAGTTGTTACAGGAATTCCTCCGAAAGTTCCTCCGAAAGTTTCTCCGAAAGTTCCTCCGGAACTTCCTCCAGGGATTCCCCCGGAAGTTTCTCCAGGAATTACTCCGGAAGTTTCTCCAGGAATTCCTCCGGAAGTTTCTCCAGGAATTCCTCCGGAAGTTTCTCCAGGAATTCCTCCGGAAGTTCCTCCAGGAATTCCTCCGGAAGTTCCTCCAGGAATTCCTCCGGAAGTTCCTCCAGGAATTCCTCCGGAAGTTCCTCCAGGAATTCCTCCGGAAGTTCCTCCAGGAATTCCTCCGGAAGTTCCTTCAGGAATTCCTCCGGAAGTTCCTCCAGTAATTCCTCCGGAAGTTCCTCCAGTAATTCCTCCGGAAGTTCCTTCAGGAATTCCTCCGGAAGTTCCTCCAGGAATTCCTCCGGAAGTTCCTCCAGGAATTCCTCCGGAAGTTCCTCCAGGAATTCCTCCGGAAGTTCCTCCAGGAATTCCTCCGGAAGTTCCTCCAGGAATTCCTCCGGAAGTTCCTCCAGGAATTCCTCCGGAAGTTCCTCCAGGAATTCCTCCGGAAGTTCCTCCAGGAATTCCTCCGGAAGTTCCTCCAGGAATTCCTCCGGAAGTTCCTCCAGGAATTCCTCCGGAAGTTCCTCCAGGAATTCCTCCGGAAGTTCCTCCAGGAATTCCTCCGGAAGTTCCTCAGGAATTCCTCCGGAAGTTCCTCCAGGAATTCCTCCGGAAGTTCCTCCAGGAATTCCTCCGGAAGTTCCTCCAGGAATTCCTCCGGAAGTTCCTCCAGGAATTCCTCCGGAAGTTCCTCCAGGAATTCCTCCGGAAGTTCCTCCAGGAATTCCTCCGGAAGTTCCTCCAGGAATTCCTCCGGAAGTTCCTCCAGGAATTCCTCCGGAAGTTCCTCCAGGAATTCCTCCGGAAGTTCCTCCAGGAATTCCTCCGGAAGTTCCTCCAAGAATTCCTCCGGAAGTTCCTCCAGGAATTCTTCCGGAAGTTCCTCCAGGAATTCCTCCGGAAGTTCCTCCAGGAATTCCTCCGGAAGTTCCTCCAAAATTCCTCCGGAAGTTCCTCCCGGAGCAATTCCTTGAGTAATTCCCGGAACAATTCCTGGAGGAATTACCGGAGACCTGGAGGAATTCCTGAAACAATTTCCGGAGAAATTTTTAGGAAATTTTCGAAGGAATTCCTGAAAGAGTTCCCGAAGAAATTCCCGCAGGAATTCCCAAAGAAATTTTCGAAGGAATTCCCGGAGGAATTATCAAAGGAATGGATTGAGGTTTCGTGCAGAAATTCCTCTGGGAATTACCCTGGAGTTCCTCTGGGAATTTATCCGGGAATTCCTCCAGAAATTCCTTCGACAGTTCCTCCAGGAATTCCTTCGGGAATACGGGAATCCTCCAGGAATACCTCCGAGAATTCCTCGAAGAATTCTTTCAGGAATTCTCCCAAGAATTCCTCCAGGAATCCCTCCAGGAATCCCTCCAAGAGTTCCTCCAAGAATTCTTCCAGGAATTCCTCCGGATCTACCTCCAAGAATATCTCCAAGAATATAATCTTCTGGGTCTTCCTCCAGAAATTCTTGGGAAATTCCTGGAGGATTTTTTAGAGGACTAATTGATTGGAGGAATTCTTGGAGGGGTTCCGGTAGAAGTTCTCGGAGGAATTTTTGGAGAATTCCTTCGAGAATTTCCTAGAAATTCCTCCGGAAATTGTTTCAGGAATTCCTCCAGAAGTTTTCGCGGGATTTTCACCTGGAATTCCTCCGGGACTTCTTTAATCCAATCCTCTGGAAATTACTACATGAATTCTTTCCAGAATGTATTCAGATAGGAGGAATTCTCGGAGTAATTCCAGGAGGAATTCCCTAAGAAATACCCGATGGAATTCTTGGAGGAATTCCCGAAGACGAATTCGGAGGTATTCCCGGAGGAATTTTCGGAGGAATTCCCGGAGCAATTTCTGGAGGTATTCCCGGAGCAATTCCCAGAGAAATTTTCCTCAGGGAAATCCTCAATTAACTCCTCTGGAAATGTTTTCTCCTTCAGGAATTCCTTCGAGAATTCCTCCGGAAATTCCTTTGAGAATTCCTCCAGGAAATCCTTCGGGAATAACTCCGGGAATTCTTCCGGGAATACCTCCAAAAAATCCTCCGGGAATACATCCGGGAAATCCTCCGGAAACTTCTCCGGGAATTCCCACAGGCATTCTCATAGGAATTCCCGGAGGAATTGCCGGTGGAATTCCCGGAAGAATTCCAGGTAGAATTCCCGGAAGAATTCCCGGAAGAATTCCCAGAGGAATTCCAGGAGGAATTTCCAGAGGAATTCCCAGAGGAATTCCCGGAGGAATTCCCGGAGGAATTCCCGGAGGAATTCCCGGAGGAATTCCCGGAGGAATTCCCGGAGGAATTCCCGGAGGAATTCCCGGAGGAATTCGCGGAGGAATTCGGAGGAATTCGGAGGAATTCGGAGGAATTCGGAGGAATTCCCGGAGGAATTCGGAGGAATTCGGAGGAATTTCCGGAGGAATTCCCGGAGGTATTCCCGGAGGAATTCCCGGAGGAATTCCCGGAGGAATTCCCGGAGGAATTCCCGGAGGAATTCCCGGAGGAATTCCCAGAGGAATTCCCGGAGGAATTCCCAGAGGAATTCCCGGAGAAATTCCCAGAGGAATTCCCGGAAGAATTCCCGGAGGAATTCCCAGAGGAATACCCAGAGGAATTCATGTAGGAATTCCTGGAGGAATTCCTGGAGGAATTCCCAGAGGAATTCCCGGAGGAATTACCAGAGGAATTCCCGGAGGAATTACCAGAGGAATTCCCGGAGGAATTTCCGAAGGAATTCCCAGAGGAATTCCCGGAGCAATTCCCAGAGGAATTCCCAGAGGAATTCCCGAAGGAATTCCCAGAGGAATTCCCGGAGCAATTCCCAGAGGAATTCCCGGAGCAAGTCCCAGAGGAATTCCCGGAGCAAGTCCCAGAGGAATTCCCGGAGCAATTCCCAGAGGAATTCCCGGAGCAACTCCCAGAGGAATTCCCGCAGGAATTCCTTGAGTAATTCCCGGAGCAATTCCTGGAGTAATTCCCGGAACAATTCCTGGAGGAACTACCGGAGGATTTGCCGGAGGAATTTTTCTCAGAGAATTCCTCCAAGTATTTCTCCAGATTTCCTCCAAGAATTCCTCCAATAATTCCTCTTGGAATTCCTGAAGGAATTCTTGGGAAATTCCTGGAGGAATTTTCAGAGGAGTAATTGGAGGAATTCTTGAAAGGATTCCTGTAGAAACTCTTGGAGGAATTCTTCGAGGAATTCTCGGAGAAATTCCTGGAGAATTTCTAAGAGGAATTCCCTGGGAAATTCCTGTTGGAATTCTCGGAGGAATTCCTGAAGGAATTATCGGAGAAATTCCTGGAGGAAGTCCCGGAGTAATTTCTGGAATCCTGAAGGAATTCCTCCGGGATTGTCTTTGGGAACTCCTCCAGGAATTCCTCCAGGAATTCCTCCAGGAAATTATGAAGAAATTCTTGGAGAAAATTGCTGAAGAAAGTCCCGTAGGTATTCCAGGAGGAGTTCCTGCAGGAATTCTTATAGGAATTCTTGGAGGAATTCCCGGGTGAATTCCAAGAGGAATTCCAAGAAGAATTTCCGAAGGAATTCCCGGAGGAATTTTCGTGGGAAACGCTGAAAAAAATTCTAGATAAAATTTCTTAGAAACTGCCGCAGTAACTTAGGGACGAATTTTAAGAAAAATTACTACAGTATTCCCAGGAAGATTTCCTGAAAACATTATTGAAAGAATTCTTTGAGTTTCTTTTCGGAGGATTTGATTATGGGAGTACTGGGGGAACTCCAGCAGGAAATCTCGGAAAAACTCCTAGAGGTATTCCTGGAGGAATTTCCGGGAGTATTCCCGGAGGAATTCCCGATCGTATACCCGGAAGAATGGATTAAGGTTTCGGGAATTCGTCAGGAAAATCCTTCGAGAATTCCTCCGAAAATCCTTCGGAAATTCCTCCGGAAAATCCTTCGGGAATTTCTTCGGGAATTCCTCCGGGAATTCCTTCGGGAATTCCTCAGTGAATTCCTTCGGGAATTCCTTCAGAAATACCTTCTGGAATTTCTCCGGAAATTCCAGGAATTCTTAGAGGAATTTCGGAGAAATATTTGGATGAATTCCCTGAGGAAAATTTCTCCGGGAATTGCTTCGAGAATTCCTCCGGGATTTCCACCGCGAATTCCTCTGGGTATTCCTTCGCGTATTCCTCCGGGAATACCTACGGGAATACCCACGGCAATACTTCCGGGAATACTTCAGGAATTGCTCCGCAATTCGTCCGAAAATTCTTCCTTGAATTTTCCGGAAACTCCTCAGAATTCCTTTGGGAATTCCTCTGGAAATTCTTCAGAATTCCTCAAAATTCCTTCAAGAATTCCTTCGAGAATCCCTTTTTTTTGAGAAATTTCAATTTCCGAAAAATTCGGGACGAATTTCCGAAAGGAAGACTTCCTGAAGACACTCTTGAAAGAATTCTTGGAGTTATTTTTGGAGGATTTGATTAAGAAGGTCCTGGAGGAATTCCAGGAGGAAATCCCGGAAAAAACTCTTGGAGGAATTCCCAGAGGAATTCCCAGAGGAATTCCAGGAGGAGTTCCTGGAGTAATTCACGGATTAATTCCTGGAGGAATTCCGGGATGAATTTCTGGAGGAATTTCTACAGAACTCCTTTAAAAATTCCTTCAATAACTCCTCTGGAATTTTTTTTTCCTTCGGAAATTTCTTCAGGATTTTTTTCGGGAATTCCTCAGGGAATTACTCCTTGAATTCCTCCTGGAGTAATACCCGGATGAATTCCTGGAGTAATTCCCGAGAGGAGTTACTGGAGAAATTCCCGAAGGAGTTTGCGGAAGAACGCCCGGAGGAATTTCCGGAAGAATTCCCTGAGGTATTCTCGGAGGAATTCCCGGAGGTATTCGGAGGAATTTTCGAAGGTATTCAGAAGCGAGGAGAATTTTTCTCAGGAAATTCTTCCAAGAATTTCCCAAATTCCTCAAGAATTCCTTCAATAATTCCTCGAGAATTCCTCCAGAATTTCCCAGGGAATTCCTCTTAGCAATTCTCCAGGAATTCCTCCAAGAATTCCTCAAGGAATTCCTACGAAAATTTCTACAGGAACCCCTCCAAGAATTCCTCCAATTACTGCTCTGAGAATTCCTGGGAAATTCCTGGGAATTCTTGGGAAATTCCTGGAGGAATTTCCAGAGGAATTATTGGAGAACTGCTTGTTGGAATCCTGGAGATATTCTTGGAGGAATTTTCTGAGAAAAATTCCTCCGTCAATTGCTCCGAGAATTTCTCCGCGAATTCTTCCAGGAATTCCTCCGGGAAATCCTTTGGGAATTTTTCTGGGAATTCCTCCGGGAATACCTACGGGAATTCTTCCGGGAATACGACCGGGAATTCCTCCGGGAATACTTCCGGAAATTCCTCCGGGAATACCTCTAGGAGTTTTTCCGGGATTTCCTCCTGGAGTTCCCCCAGCACTCCCATAATCAAATCCTCCGAAAAAAAACTCAAAGAATGCTTTCAATAATGTTTTCAGGAAATCTTCCTGGGAATACTGTAGTAATTCTTCTTAAAATTCGTCCCGAAGTTACTGCGGCAGTTTCTAAGAAATTTTATCTAGGAATTTTTTCAGCATTTCCCACGAAAATTCCTCCGGGAATTCCTTCAGAAATTCCTCTGGGAATTCCTCTTGGAATTCACCCGGGAATTCCTCCAAGAATTCCTATAAGAATTCCTGCAGGAACTCCTCCTGGAATACCTACGGGACTTTCTTCAGCAATTTTCTCCAAGAATTTCTTCATAATTTCCTGGAGGAATTCCTGGAGGAATTCCTGGAGGAGTTCCCAAAGACAATCCCGGAGGAATTCCTTCAGGATTCCAGAAATTACTCAGGACTTCCTCCAGGAATTTCTCCGATAATTCCTTCAGGAATTCCTCCGAGAATTCCAACAGGAATTTCCCAGGAATTCCTCTTAGAAATTCTCCAGGAATTTCTCCGAGAATTCCTCGAAGAATTCCTCCAAGAGTTTCTACAGGAATCCTTTCAAGAATTCCTCCAATTACTCCTCTGAAAATTCCTCCAGGAATTTCCCAAGAATTCCTTCAGGAATTCCAAGAGGAATTATTGGAGGAATTCTTGGAGAAAATCTGGAGAAATACTTGGAGGAATTCTCTGAAAAAATTCCTCCGGCAAATCCTCCAGTAGTTCCTCCAGGAATTGTTCCGGGAATTACTCCAGGAATTGCTCCGGGAATTACTCAAGGAATTCCTGCGGGAATTCCTCTGGGAGTTGCACCGGGAATTCCTCTGGGAATTGCTCCGGGAATTCCTCTGGGACTTGCTCCGGGAATTCCTCTGGGACTTGCTCCGGGAATTCCTCTGGGAATTGCTCCGGGAATTCCTCTGGGAATTCCTTCGGGAATTCCCGGAGCAATTCCCAGAGGAATTCCCTGAGAAAAACTCCGGGAATTCCTCTGGGAATTCCTTCGGGAATTCCCGGAGCAATTCCCAGAGGAATTCCCAGAGGAATTCCCGAAGGAATTCCCAGAGGAATTCCCGGAGCAATTCCCAGAGGAATTCCCGGAGCAAGTCCCAGAGGAATTCCCGGAGCAAGTCCCAGAGGAATTCCCGGAGCAATTCCCAGAGGAATTCCCGGAGCAATTCCCAGAGGAATTCCCGTAGGAATTCCTTGAGTAATTCCCGGAGCAATTCCTTTTAGTAATTCTCGGAGCAATTCCTGGAAGAATTCCCGGAGGAATTGCCGGTGGAATTTTTCTCAGAGAATTCCTCCAAGAATTTCTCCAGATTTCCTCCAAGAATTCCTCCAATAATTCCTCTTGGAATTCCTCCAGGAATTCTTGGGAAATTCCTGGGGGGAATTTTCAGAGGAGTAATTGGAGGAATTTTTGAAAGGATTCCTGTAGAAATTCTTGGAGGATTTCTTTGAGGAATTCTTGGAGGAATTCCTGGAGAAATTCTAAGAGGAATTCCCTGGGAAATTCCTGTAGGAATTCTCGGAGGAATTCCTGGAGGAATTACCGGAGAAATTCCTGGAGGAAGTTCCGGAGTAATTCCTGGAATCCTGAAGGAATTGTCTTTGGGAACTCCTCCAGGAATTTCTCCAGGAAATTATGAAGAAATTCTTGGAGAAAATTGCTGAAGAAAGTCCCGTAGGTATTCCAGGAGGAGTTCCTGCAGGAATTCTTATAGGAATTCTTGGAGGAATTCCCGGGTGAATTCCAAGAGGAATTCCAAGAAGAATTTCCGAAGGAATTCCCGGAGGAATTTTCGTGGGAAACGCTGAAAAAAATTCTAGATAAAATTTCTTAGAAACTGCCGCAGTAACTTCGGGACGAATTTTAAGAAAAATTACTACAGTATTCCCAGGAAGATTTCCTGAAAACATTATTGAAAGAATTCTTTGAGTTTCTTTTCGGAGGATTTGATTATGGGAGTACTGGGGGAACTCCAGCAGGAAATCTCGGAAAAACTCCTAGAGGTATTCCTGGAGGAATTTCCGGGAGTATTCCCGGAGGAATTCCCGATCGTATACCCGGAAGAATTCCCGTAGGTATTTCCGGAGAAATTCCCAGAAAAATTCCCGGAGGTATTCCCGAAGGTTTTCCCGGAGGAATTCCCGGAGGAATTCGTGGAAAAATTCCCGGAGCAATTGACGGAGGAATTTTTCTCAGAAAATTCCTCCAAGAATTTCTCCAGAATTCCTCCAAGCAGTTCTCCAATAGTTCCGCTGGAAATTCTTCCAGGAATTCTTGGGAAATTCCTGGAGGAATTCTCAGAGAAGTGATTGGAGGAATTCTTGGAGGGGTTCCTGTAGAAATTTTCGGAGGAATTCCTTGAGGAATTCCTGTAGAAATGCTAAGAGGAATTCCTTGGGAAATTCCTGGAGGAATTCTCGGAGGAATTATTGAAGGAATTCTTGGAGGAATTCTGGGGAAATTCTTGGAAGAATTTCCTGAGAAAAATTCCTCCTCGCTTCTGGAATACCTTCGAAAATTCCTCCGGGAATACCTCCGGGAATTCCTCCGAGAATACCTCAGGGAATTCTTCCGGAAATTCCTCCGGGCGTTCTTCCGCAAACTCCTTCGGGAATTTCTCCAGTAACTCCTCTCGGGAATTACTCCAGGAATTCATCCGGGTATTACTCCAGGAGGAATTCAAGGAGTAATTCCCTGAGGAATTCCCGAAAAAAATCCTGAAGAAATTTCCGAAGGAAAAAAAAATTCCAGAGGAGTTATTGAAGGAATTTTTAAAGGAGTTCTGTAGAAATTCCTCCAGAAATTCATCCCGGAATTCCTCCAGGAATTAATCCGTGAATTACTCCAGGAACTCCTCCTGGAATTCCTCTGGGAATTCCTCTGGGAATTCCTCCAAGAGTTTTTTCCGGGATTTCCTCCTGGAATTCCTCCAGGACCTTCTTAATCAAATCCTCCAAAAATAACTCCAAGAATTCTTTCAAGAGTGTCTTCAGGAAGTCTTCCTTTCGGAAATTCGTCCCGAATTCTTTCGGAAATTCGAAATTTCTCAAAAAAAAAAGAATTCTCGAAGGAATTCTTGAAGGAATTTCCGGAGGAATTCCCGAAGAAATTTCCAGAGGAATTCCCAAAGGAATTCCCTGAGGAGTTTCCGGAAAATTCAAGGAAGAATTTTCGGACGAATTCGCGGAGCAATTCCCGGAAGTATTCCCGGAAGTATTCCCGTGGGTATTCCCGTAGGTATTCCCGGAGGAATACGCGAAGGAATACCCAGAGGAATTCGCGGTGGAAATCCCGGAGGAATTCTCGAAGCAATTCCCGGAGAAATTTTCCTCAGGGAATTCATCCAAATATTTCTCCGAAATTCCTCTAAGAATTCCTGGAATTTCCGGAGAAATTCCAGAAGGTATTTCTGAAGGAATTCCCGAAGGAATTCACTGAGGAATTCCCGAAGGAATTCCCGGAGGAATTCCCGAAGAAATTCCCGAAGGATTTTCCGGAGGAATTTCCGAAGGATTTTCGGAGGAATTCTCGAAGGATTTTCCTGACGAATTCCCGAAACCTTAATCCATTCCTTCGAGAATTCCTCCGGGAATTCCTTCGAGAATTTCTTCGGAAATTCCTGCGGCATTTTTTTCGGTAATTTCGCCGGGAATTCTTCCAGACTTCCTCCTGGAATTCCTTCGAGATTTCTTCCAAGAATTCCTTCGAGAATTTCCTGAAAAATCCTCCGGAAATTTGTTCCAGAAATTCCTCTAGGAGTTTTTCCGGGATTTCTTCCCCAACAAACAACGACAAGCTACAAATAAGCATCTAAGTTGAATTATTGTTTATTTGTGATCTTCATAGTTGAATAAAATGGATACTGAATAATTCGCTAGACAGGTTTCATTTCAGCATTTGATTCAACTAATATTCGACTTGGCCTATTTATTTACTTACCACCTTTATTTGAAGTCGAACTAACGTTTTAGTTTTATCACATTTCAGCAGATTGGAGAAGTTTATCAATGTGCTGAACTAATGATTTTCTAAATTCTCTGTTCGACTATGATGTGATGCTCTAAAAGGGTGGTCGAATTGAGTTTGAGTAGGAGATTAATAAGCAAGCATTAGACATTCTTCTTAACCTTTGTCCTTCTTAACCATTGGATTTCACCTTTGTCGGATCTATCGCACAGTGGAAGAAAACATTATAGGTAAAAGGTTATGCTTTTTCCGTTTGAAAGAAAATCGCGATGGCTGGATTTGATGATATTTGGACAGGAAAATAATGATTTATTTTCAAGAACACTCAGGCTTTTTATATTCGTGGGGCAATTCATAATTATTTCGTGGTACATAATTAATTCCTGATCTATAAAGGTGTTGGAGATTATAACCAACAAAATTGCTGGAGCAATGAAAAAAAATTATGCAGTTGTTTTAAAGTTGTGCGGAAACGAACACAAACAAATTCATATAAAATCGACCATATTGCATATTTGTTACAGATTCCATATGTACTAGTTGTTTTTCTATATGTAAATAAATTTCGATGTGTGTAGTTATTTAATTGCTGCATGTGTTATTGATGGCACAATCATATCGCAACCGGTTATTCAGAGATTCCTAGCAAGGTCGAAAATAAATCCATTGAATTTTCATAAACTTATCGTTTTGACATTATTTTCATATATTTTTCCCCAGTGTTCGATGGTTATGACTGGCTGAACAATGGTTGAAATAAAAATCTTCTACAGTTATTAACAAACTGTAGTTTGACAGATTGACTTGTTGAATAAGAGTCCAATCATGATTCATATTCAGCCATACGATTATTTATGTTTGCGTCGAGAAGGCCATAACTTACAAATCAAGGATGGCGCGGATGACAACGTTACCGGCGGATGATCAAATGTCAGCAGTTCGAGACCCGATTTAGGAAAATTTTAAAATGATTATATGAAAAATTTCATCAACATACGTTCAATAAAGATCTTGATGATGTTATACTTAATACGTTATTATTTTCGAAATATTTACATGTAGCTGAATTAAGGCTGAGTAAAATGCTTATTAAAGATTTAACAAATCAGGTAATAAAGTTGTTTTCCAAAATAAGATGTTGTAGCTGTATAACTTCTCCAAAATTGTGTGAACAAAGCCTGAACAGAAGTTGCGATAAGAAATAATACAGACATTATTCAACACAGTGCTGAATTGAATCATCACACGGATGTTAGTTAAACTAGTGAATGTTTGTTGGGTCTTGTGGTTCCTCTAGCACTTCCTTAATCAAATCCTCCGAAAATAACT